>NC_081180.1:144225600-144913293 GCF_029867415.1 Vicia villosa
CCCAAAGTCAAAATACCAATGAGAACAGGAAAGAGAAGGTTTACCTGAAATTCCTAAAGAAGAAAAATCTGAAATTATCATTTGTTAAACCATTTAAGGAGTCATGTTCTGGACATTGGTGGAATCAATCTGATCCATACAACCAGTTGTAGAAGAGGAACCAACAGATGTAGTAAAAGAGGGTACAGTTTTCTTTGGAGGTCTTATAGGGCATTCCTTAATGATGTGGCCTTCTTTTTTTTCAATTGTTATAGAACTTGTTAGGAGTGTGTGAAGCAAAATGTCCAAGTCCTTTGTAGCAGAAACATTGGACATCACTCATATCTCGTCCTCTAGGCTTGCCATGTACAACATATGCAACAAGAATATAAGACGATTTATGTTGTTCCATTGTTGTTTGAGTTAGGAGGCTTGTTCTTCACGAAGAAACTCATTAAAGCATGCATCAAAATGGGGACAATGGCTCTATTCATGAGATTGGACCAAATATCTTCAAAATTAGATCCCAGTTTTATAAGAAATTGATCTCTTTGAGTGGTTTCATGAACTTTTCGCAGTGCAATTAGATTGCTAGTTGACAAATCTTCATAGACAATGCCAGTGTATTCAGCCCAAAGATTGATAAAATGATAATTAAATTGATAAATTTATAGACTATCCTGTTGATAAATGGCAATGTCGTGTTCTAGCTGGAATCTACGAGCTGCGTTAGTTTGGATGTATACTTTCTTTAGATAGGCCCACATCTTTGCTGCAGTGTTAAATGGTCGAAGATTGAGAATAATTGTTGGATCAACGGAGCCTATAATCCATGCCATGACTTGAGCATCTTTGACTATCCGTTTGGCATGTTCATTCTTCTGTTTCTCTTTGTCACGAGTAGGTTTTTTGCCATCAACATGACCCAAGGATTCTGACCAATGACAAAAATCTTGAACTGAAATGCCAAGTGTAACACCCTTCTAATACCCCGCATAAATATTAAACAATAATCAGAGTAAAACATGAAAAGGGCATTACAACTTCCATATAATTAAAATAATACTCATGTCATGCCATAAAAGGAACGTTAAACCCAAATATCATTCAGATCGTCATGTCAACACAGCGGAATTATATTTAACATCTGAACAATGCAACATCCAAAGTCATAGACTTATAACACCACCATAAATAAAATACTGAATAAAAGCGTTCCACAAATAACTCTAAACAACGTCCCCAGTGTTACACGACCAGAGCATGACACAGACCCAACTGACTCTAACGAACTACTTGACGAGCTAATCCTCACCAAGTACAGGAGCTACTCCTCAATCTGAAAAATAACAACAGTAAGGGTGAGTCTCATTCACATTTAACTAATGTTATAAGATATAGATAATAAAATATCATTTCACATGCCATTCACCCAATCACAGTTACGATCAGATTCAAATCATACAATCAGTAAGCAAACAACCAAATCAACACATATTATAACATTGGACAATCTTCCATTCATGTTATAATAGCACAAACAGCCTAATGCAATGCAACTACATGCATGTGGTACCAAGATCTGGGATAACCCAACTCACCGACCCACCATCGTCAAGGATACGGTAACACCCACTCACTAATTCCACACAATGGGAATTAGCTACCACTGATCCACCATCGTCAAGGACCAGCCACAAAATGATTATAAATGCATGCATCAACCATAACATGCTCATCACCCACATAAATCGACCAAATGTCATAATCATCAATAAAACACATATTTCACGCCAACAATACATGTATAACAAACACCGGTTATAACCACAACATCATACAGGTAAAACATTCATTAGTGTACCTATAAGCATAAACCACCACAACCAAATAAAATCGAGTAATTTTAAATAATTTCGAGTCACAAATCAAAACATCATTTTATTATGTAAATTATCTGATTAGCTTCACCATGCTCGAAACGGCACAAAAATCCGGTTTACGGTTTAAAAGTTACACATTTTTAAACTCTCAAAATGGCCTGTCACCAACAGCACGCGGCGCCAACCTTGGTTCGCGGCGCGAACTGAGCGAGTCAAAAATTCCCAACATTCTGCCAAGCACTTCGCGGCGCAAACATGTGTTCGCGGCGCGAATTGAGCAAAGTAGTACGCCTTCGCGGCGCGGCCATATGTTCGCGGCGCGTACTGAGCACAACAAAACTTCCTGGCTTTCTGCCAAGCAGTTCGCGGCGCCAATTCCTGGACGCGGCGCGAACTGGCGATTTCCAGAACTCCGAATCTCAGAAAACAGCCTGCGATTTTGCCCTTCCTTCATCGAATCACTACCAAACCAATTCCATTCCAACCAGATTTTACGTACAGCAAACAAGCAAATATTATAACACATTTATAATACATTCAACCATCCAATTAACACCATACATGATCAATACAATCATTATAAATCAATTCTCCCTAAAAACCTAACAATTCTACAACCTAAGCATAACCCAATTGATACGAATAACACGATCAAATTCTATCATACTACCTATAATCCCATAATAGAAGATAAACGGAAGAGTCCCCCCTTACCTGAAGGTTGATTCTCCGCTCTTCCTCTTGTCGCACTTCTCCGCTCCTCTTCTCTTTTCACGTTTAGACTCTTTTCCCAAAATGCTGTAACCCTCTCTATTCCACAACTCCTTCTATTTTATTAAAATTGAAATAAAATTATTTTAATTAGTAATAGGGCCTACCAATGCACCCCCTCTTTACTAACCACAACTCAAGCCCAATTGCTTAATTCCTCATAATCTTCCATAATT
The DNA here is from genome assembly GCF_029867415.1 of Vicia villosa. Classification (NCBI taxonomy): domain Eukaryota; kingdom Viridiplantae; phylum Streptophyta; class Magnoliopsida; order Fabales; family Fabaceae; genus Vicia; species Vicia villosa. Next base: position 144,228,410 of record NC_081180.1, read on the forward strand.
CCAAATAATTCCCCATAATTCAATTAAATTAATTAAATTAAATTAAATTATGAAAATAAATGGAGTGTTACAACTCTCCCCCACTAAATAGTTTTCGTCCTCAAAAACATACCTTAGGCAAATAACTCTGGATAGGAGTCCTTCATCTGACTTTCCAGTTCCCAAGTCACATTCCCACCTGCTGGTCCTCCCCAAGCTACTTTGACCAGTGCTATCTCTTTGCCACGCAATTGTTTCAGCCTTCGATCTTCAATCCTCATAGGCAAAGCTTCAACTGTCATGTTATCCTTTACCTGTACATCATCGACTTGGATCACATGAGATGGATCAACAATGTATTTCCTCAACTGCGACACATGGAATACATCATGCAGATTCGCAAGTGTCGGTGGCAACGCAATACGATACGCCACTTCTCCAACCCTCTCCGTAATCTGAAACGGACCAATGAAACGCGGAGTCAACTTCCTTGACTTCAGTGCTCTACCAACACCTGTTGTAGGAGTCACCCTCAAGAACACATGATCCCCTTCTTGAAATTCAAGTGTCCTTCTCCTTTTATCATGATAACTCTTCTGACGACTCTGAGAAGTCTTCATCTTCTCCTGAATCATCTTAATCCTTTCTGTTGTCTCCTGAACAATTTCCGGCCCAATCACAGCACTTTCGCCAGATTCATACCAACATAAAGGCGTCCTACACCTCTGACCATACAAAGCTTCAAACGGAGCCATACCAATACTCGAGTGAAAGCTATTATTGTAAGTAAATTCGATCAAGGGTAGATAACTATCCCAAGCACCGCCTCTTTCCAACACACAAGCACGCAACAAATCTTCTAGTGATTGAATAGTCCTTTCCGTCTGTCCATCCGTCTGCGGATGATAAGCAGAACTCAATCTCAGCTTAGTACCCAAAGCCTTCTGCAAACCTTCCCAGAATCTGGATGTAAACCTTGGATCTCTATCTGATACGATACTCGAAGGAATACCATGTAAACTCACTATCTTCTCGATATACAATTGAGCCAGCTTCTCCATTGGGTAATCCATTCTCATTGGTATAAAGTGAGCAGACTTTGTCAACCTGTCCACAATAACCCAAATAGCTTCACAATTCTTCACCGTCCTCGGCAAACCTGAAACAAAATCCATAGATATACTATCCCACTTCCATTCCGGAATAAATAACGGTTGCATAGCTCCATACGGTTTCTGATGCTCAATCTTTGACTTCTGGCAAGTCAAACAAGCATAGACAAATTCAGCTATCTCCTTTTTCATTCCAGGCCACCAAAACAACTTCTTTAAGTCATGATACATCTTGGTAGCACCAGGATGAATACTCAATCCACTACGATGTCCCTCCTCAAGAATGCTTCTTCTCAATTCGGCAACATCAGGAACACAAACACGATTACCAAACCTCATTATACCATTCTCGTCGATTCTGAATTCACCTCCTTTATCTTGGTCAATCAGAGTCAACTTATCAACCAACTCTACATCAGTCTTCTGACCCTCTCGGATTTCCTCAAGAATACCACTAGTCAGCTTCAGCATACCCAATTTAACACTGGTAGGAGTGTCTTCGCACACCAGACTTAAATCTCTGAATTGTTCAATTAAATCCAATTCTCTCACCATCAGCATAGACATATGCAAGGACTTCCTGCTCAAAGCATCGGCAACCACGTTTGCTTTGCCCGGATGATAATTCAGTTCAAAATCATAATCCTTGAGAAATTCTAACCATCTTCTTTGCCTCATATTTAGCTCTTTTTGGTCAAAGAGATACTTCAAACTCTTGTGATCACTAAATACTTCAAACCTTGAACCATATAGATAATGCCTCCACAATTTCAGCACAAATACCACTGCTGCCAACTCTAAGTCATGAGTCGGATAGTTTCTCTCATGCACTTTGAGTTGTCTCGACGCATAAGCGACTATCTGTTGATTCTGCATTAGTACACCTCCTAATCCCAACAACGAAGCATCACAATAAACAACAAAAGATTCCGCCGGATTCGGCAAAATCAAGATCGGCGCACTAGTCAACCTCTTCTTCAACTCTTGGAATCCTTCTTCACATTTCGAATCCCAGACGAAAGCTTGACCCTTCCTAGTCAACTTAGTTAACGGCAACGCTAACTTTGAAAAACCTTCAATGAACTTTCTATAGTAACCCGCAAGACCGAGGAAACTACGGATTTCGGAAATTGACTTCGGAGCTTCCCACTGAGACACTGCTTCTACTTTCGTTGGGTCAACGGCAATACCACCCTTGGAAATTACATGCCCAAGAAAGCTCATTTCATTTAACCAGAACTCACACTTTGACAGTTTTGCATAAAGTTTCTTTTCCTTCAATAGTTCCAATACCGCTCTTAGATGCTCTGCATGCTCGTCTTCACTTTTAGAATATATTAGAATATCATCGATAAATACTACTACGAACTAGTCGAGGTAGGGATGAAAAATCCTATTCATATATTCCATGAAAACCCCCGGCGCATTAGTTACCCCAAAAGGCATCACTGTATATTCGTAGTGACCATACCTTGTTCTAAATGCCGTCTTCTGGATATCGTCCGTCTTCACCCGAATCTGATGATATCCCGACCTCAAGTCAATTTTGCTGAACACGCTCGCACCAACCAGTTGATCCATTAAATCATCAATCCTCGGCAATGGATACCGATTCTTGATAGTAACTTTATTCAGTTGCCTATAATCCACACACAACCTCATTGAGCCTTCTTTCTTCTTCACTAGTAACACCGGTGCACCCCACGGTGAGACACTAGGACGAATAAATTTCTTCTCAAGTAACTCTTCCAATTGACTCTTTAGCTCAGTCAATTCCGATGCCGACATACGATAAGGTGCCATCGACACAGGACTAGTTCCAGGAATTAATTCAATAGCAAAATCTACCTCCCTCTCTGGCGGTAATTCTCTTACATCTTCTGGGAAAACTTCCGGAAATTCACATACTACCGGTAAGTCATTACTCACCGCTTTCTTTTTCACTTCCATGGATGCAATCAACATAAACACAGCAGCCCCGTCCTTCATTGCTTCATCCACTTGTCTAGCCGTCATCGCTAAATCCTCAACACTGACATCTTCATGAAAAATAACCGTCTTCGTGAAACAGTTGATATGAACCCGATTAAATTGCAACCAATTCATGCCCAGGATAACATCCAGTTGTTCCAACGGAAGGCACACTAAGTCCATTCCGAATTCTCTACCAAAAATATCAATTGGACAGTTCAAACAAGCAAACGAAGTAGTCACTGAACCCGACGCAGGAGTGTCAATGATCATACTTCCATTAATATCAGATATTTCCAAATTCAGGCGTTTAGCACAATCCAATGAAATAAACGAGTGAGTTGCTCCAGTATCTATTATTGCAATTAAAGGAGTGCCATGGATAAAACACGTACCTTTAATCAACCGATCCTCTGGAGTAGTCTCTGAACCAGATAAGGCGAACACCTTACCACCAGCTTGATTCTTCCTCGGCTTAGGACACTTAGGACTAATATGACCTTCTTCCCCGCAGTTGAAACAAGTTACAGTGTTCCCTTTGCACTCAATAGCAATGTGACCTGCCTTTCCACATCTATAGCACTTCTTTTCCTCACTTTTGCACTCGTGAATGCGATGTCCAGGTTCTCCACACTTGAAGCACTTAATAGGGGCACTAGAGTCTCCCCCACTAGGTTTCTTCCAGCCTCCAGCTTTCTGGTTACCCTTACCATATGGCTTACCACGATCCATATGCTTTTTCCCTTTCCTGTCGACTAACTCGCGAGAGTGTGACGACTTCAGCTTAATATTGTCCTCTTCAAAGATTCGGCTGCAGTCAACCAAATCGACAAACCTGCGAATCCTTTGGTATCTGATACCCTGTTTAATCTCATCACGGAGACCATTTTCAAACTTAACACACTTCGAGAACTCGCTAGCCTCATCATTATTGTAGTGGACATAATACTTTGCCAGTTCAACAAACTTGGACGCATACTCTGGCACGGTCATGTTACCTTGTGTCAGCTCCAAAAATTCAATCTCTTTCCTGCCTCTAACATCCTCAGGAAAGTACCTCCGCAAGAATTCTCTCTTGAACACAGCCCAAGTGATTGCAACACCTGCAGCTTGCAGTTCGTCCCTACTAGCCATCCACCAATCATCAGCTTCTTCAGACAGCATGTGAGTACCATATCTCACCTTCAGATTTTCGTCACAATCAATCACCCGGAAGATCCTTTCAATTTCCTTTAGCCACTTCTGGGCGCCTTCGGGATCGCGAGTGCCTTTGAACAACGGAGGGTTGTTCCTCTGAAAACTGTTCAGCTGCCTGTCAGCACCAATTCCAGCTCCATTGGCATTCCCTCCCAACACACCAGCAATCATACCGAGAGCCTCAGCAATCGCGTCGTCGTTTCTTCCTCCTCTTCCGGCCATTGCTCTGCTAAGTATAAAACAATATTTATTAGAACAAGAAGTATCGACAGTGTCAATCTTACACTAATCGCATACGAGGGATCTGTTGCACCCCAAAATTTGCCCTCTTTATTTGAGCTATAAGTTAATAATGACGTTTATTTCGTCATTCGAAAATTGAAGAAAAATGATAAAGAACTTTTGTTGTTTCGAGATCATTAAGTCAAGGGCCTATGAGGTGAATTGCAAAAGATTGAGTCATGGTACGAGGTTATGAAGGCACCGCTACACTTTCAATTTACTGGTGGCTTATCATACAAGTTTGGTTTGAATTAAGGAATTGAGGTTGAATTAAGGTCCTAATAATTCAAGGATGAATTTGATGTGATGATCTAATTGACTCTATAACTCAAATTTTTGTTCAAAATATTTGATTCATCAGGAGTTTAATTCAAAATAAGATTCATGTGTGTTGTTCGAAGTTCATCCAAGGTTGTCATCATTTCAAAGTGTCACGATCCATTGATTCAAAATGGTGTAATCTCAAATTCAAGACTCATGAGTTCAAGTTACAAATATAGTCTATTTTTTTTCCTTCAAGGTATTCAAGCTCATTGTTTCTTCAACATCAATTCATTCAAGTTTCATCTATAAACATCAAAAGAGTTTATTCAGGTGTCATCAATTACATTCATTCCAAATCACATACAAACAATCTATACAAAATAGAATCACACAAAGGATCAACCAAATAGCTTTGTGTCATGTACAGAACATAAACCATAAAGAATTCTGAGCCTAATTTTTTGCGGCCAATCTCCAACCTCTTCCGATCAAACCGTAGCCTCACCAAAACTCCCTGCATCGCAAATAAACCGAACCAACCCTGCACATGAAAAATAACGGGCTCAATGAACAGAATGGATGGAGAAACCGAAACGAAACTCAGCATAACCCAGAGTCTAACAACATATAACAGAAAAAAACTCAGAACAAGGAGGAGGGAATAGAAGCTTCACAGGGGAAGAAAGAAAAGCTATAACAGAAAAATCAGGAAAACTCAGAATCAAAAGGAAGAGAAACATAACAAACCTTGAACCGAAATATAACAGACTCTTGAAGCTTCATGCTTCTTCATCTTCATTCATCCACCATCGCAACCGAAAACTTCAGAAAAAACTCTTTGCAATCTTCTTCCAAAACCTTCATCGATCTCTAACCGATTCACACATCTTTCTCTCTTCATCAACCTTCAGAAAATCTGTAACAAACTATCTTCAATTTCTTCCTCGATTCATCATCACCAATCATCATCTTCAACAAACTTCACCGCTTCTCTGCAGTCATCTTCACGCTTCGCCTTCAACTGTAACAATGACAGATAATCAGCACAGATAAACACATTACACTTACCACAATTTCAACGTAACACATCGCAAAGCTTCATCATCACAGCGCCGAGTCAGAGACGTAAAAATTAAGAAGAAATCAACGGAGAAGAGAACGAATCCGCACCACATACCTACGACGCAACAAGAAGAGATCGAGAGAGAACGAGGAACGAAATCATGAGACAGCGGGCGAGTCAGAGCGAACGGTGATTTGATTCTTGATACGGAGATTAGAGACGACGGGATCAATACGAAGAAAGCGTGACCGGAGATATGAGATCAGGTCGTTTTGTTCTTATTAGCGATGGCGCTTTGAAAGATGATCGGAGAGAAGAGGGAGTTCCGCCGCCGCGCCGCGGCGCCGCCGTTCACCGCTTGACAAGAAGAACGTGAGCATCTCACGTAAACACAACCCTAATCCCTTTCTTATTTTGATTATTGGTCTTTTAATTAGAATTGAATGAGATTAGTGGTAAATGTGTATTAAATCTGAGAGTTAATTGAGTTTGAATTGGTATTAACAATCATTAATGAGAACCTGATTCATTGAACCAAAGTCTGAATGATAAAATTGTTGATGGATCATCACGTTTTGGGCCAAAGAACGAGATTATTGCTGCCATACACCCCATTTGAGCCCAACATCACTTTTTTGCCACAAAATTCTGAACAAAAACAGTTCTGGACCAAGATGCTATGGGCCTGCGACCAAACTACCCTATGTACCACTGATTTCAATCTGAACCCCCCTTGTTCAAGATTTTTTAGGTGTTTAAAATTAGATTTTGTACATATTTTTCTTCTATGATTTTCTATGCAATAATAACATGAATATTATATTTGATTAGACTTTTGCATGATAAAAAATAATCAAAAACATGTAATATTTTGCTTGTTAGACTTTAATTGTTCCGTACATAGTTTTGTTCTAATTGTTAGATAAAAATGTTATAAAAAACAATTTGATTTTGCCAGTTTTTGTTTTAGGATTTACTTAGAACTTAATTGCTAGTATTTTCTATGGCGGTGAGCGCTTGCCTTGTTACTACTGATTTGTTTGCTGAGATGTGCGAGGTACTTCGAGAGAGCCTTCGATTGTGATTCGACTTGCTTCGTGTTCCACTTTATTTGTGGGACACGAATTCGCTTCCGATGCGACTTGACTTGTGTTGTGTTCCACTTTATTTGCGGGACACGAACTTATTCCTGATGTGATTCATCTGATCTCTCATTCATTGAGATGTATATTCCTGTATTGTCTGGATTGTATTTCTTGCAGGTTGCTTGTGTGGTTGTGTTTTACACGCACCACATAGCGGTTCTGATTTATTTTCACACTGCATCGCTTTGACGCTTATGCTGGACTCCTGGCTTTTGCTGGATGTTAGATTACGTGAAGTTTCTTAGTTCTGCTTGCGTTGCTAGCTCACTGCGGATTTGCTATCCGCTCGGTATCTCCTTGTCCCTTTTATCGCTTTCTCGCATCATCCTATAACATGAGAAGTAGGACCTAGACATGCATCTGGCCAAGCCCTCGAAAGAGGCTCTGTTTTTGTTGGTGTGTTTACATTTGTGCTTTGCGGCAGGGAGTCACGGTGTAATAAGTCCTATATGGCACTCCGTTAAGTCCTCATGGAAGGCATGCGGAAAGGGTTAGTAATCAACCCCCGCCTAGTCTCATCGAGTCCGTTTGGTATGCGCACGCTTCGCGTTGCTCGCTTCTGAACTTGCAAAAGATCTTGTTATCGAGTATGTCAGGAAAAGGGTTCATGTAGCCGGACCCCCGCCTTTCCTATAGCTCGCGTCGCTCGACGTTGATGCTCGGTGTACGCACGCACCGTTTTCCTTTACGATCCGTGACGGCTTGGTTGCTGAGAGGGGTCCGCCCTCTTGTCTATGGCCCGATCATTTTCATGAGGTCTAATGCTTGGTTGACTTGGGTTGAGCTGCTCCCCTTGGCTATGGCGGGACCGCTTTTCTACCACTCGGTCAGTACCGTTGGTTTGTTTGCTTTACGAGCGGATGCTCGTTTGTGTGATATTATTGTGTGCTTCCCCTTTTTCTCGTAGGTTGTTACCTTAGCTTAGATTTGCACCCTTTGTATGATAACATTAGGTAGCAAGCTTTCCCCTTAGCTTAGGTCTTCCTCATGCATTCTTTTAAAACACAAACCACACTCTTTGATTTTCTTTTCTTAAGAGCTTGTTATTTCCGCTCCATTCCCAGCATAAGTCTCCAAAGGTCGAGCAGCGGAGTGTGAATGTAACTTGTTCATCTAAAAAACACAAAACAAACAGAAATTAGTTAGCCGAGCTACGGTAGCTCTGATTTTGCGAAACAGATACGTAGGCAGCGGGGTAGGGCCCGTGCGAGCACAATTCTTTATTTTCCCTACATTCTGCATTCATTTTTAGTCCAGATTAGCGTAGATTTGTTACACACCCGTAGATTTAGACACAGGCGTGGATACCATCGAGTACGATGGGCGCGAGGGGTGCTAACACCTTCCCCTTGCGTAACCGACTCCCTTACCCTTTTTCTCTGGTCGTGAGACCGTTGTTTTGTTTTGTGGTTTGCTGGCATTCCCTTCCTTTTCGGGATAAATATGTTAGTGGCGACTCTGTTAATTTTCGCGGTAGCGACAGCTGGCGACTCTGCTGGGGACGTCTTGACCTGTTGCTGGTCCGGACTCAGCAAGTCGATCCTAGCGCTTGTGTGTTTATCATTGGGTGTTTTTACTGCTTTGCATATTTATCTGTTTGCATTGCATTCTATGTGCGCTTTTACTTTTCTGCATCATATTCTGGACTGGCTGGATCTCTGTCTGTTGGGTGGGTGTTTCAAGAGGTAAAAGGCCCAATACCCAGGCTATGTGTGAACCATAGGAACCCTAGGATAGAGTGGGAGCATGGTTTGTCTCGAGGTGTACGTCTCGGGATGGATTATGTGACCATGAGCAGAGTAGTGGTTTCAAACGGAGGTATTATCGTCACCCGCTTACGCGCTGTGATGATGCTTACCTTCGGGCGGACCGTATACTGCGTTTCATGACCTTACCTTGGCCTAGATTTTACCCGTGAGTGGGGCGGGAATCAATGATTATATAACAGGTACATTGTTGGTGACCGCTGTTCTTGTTCGTGGGTTACCGCTGTTCTCGTTCGTGGGTTACCGCTGTTCTTGTTCGTGGGTTACTATTGGTTCCTGTTCGTGGGGTACTATGGTTCTTGTTCGGGTGGTAATCTGTGTTCTATTCCAGTGTGTTATTGACTATGGGCTTTGGTTCCGTGGATTGACATTCTATGTTCCGTGTGGTATATCATTTGGGGCCGAACCTTTGGCTTTGTACTATGTGTGTTACCGGCAGTGCAGAATGCCTGGTGGGCGGCAACAAGTCCCACCACTTTGCATCATTGCATATTTACTTTCCAAAAAATGATGTACAAAAAAAATAACTAGCATACTAGCATGCATGTTCCTTCCATTTTCAAGGAATCATATCTTTAAGCCTCGTGTCAAGCTCTTTCATCTCTTGCTAAAAATCAAAACATGAGAATTCCTTGGAAATCGAATGAACATGGCACTGCATTCATATCATGCATCTCATACATTCCATGCTTAACAGGTATTCAGGACCGAGGATCTATTATTCAGACTTGGTGCTCTCTTCAGGCTCGCACACTTGACTTGTTACTGTTGTGAGCTCAAAGATTGGTCATGGAACAACTTTGTGGGGATTTTATCCAAGGTGAAAACTCAATTGGGTTTCTTTTTGAAGACAGGTCTTATTCTCATTTGCTTCCACGGATGCTTTATTTGCAACTGGTTAAGTTCCGTACTGTATTGATGTTTGCAAGTTCTCTGCTTGATGATGATGACACTAGGTGTGAATTCTATCCTTGAGCACCTGGTCGTGATGTTAGGATCTACAAGTCTTTGAAATTGCTTGGGGCTCCCGCACGAGGGATAAGCAAGACACTGTCTATCTTGAGTATTGCACCATTCGCATTGCTCGAATCCCTAAAGCATTACAAATTCCGTGTGACTTCAACTTAATTTTCTGCCAGACAGTAATTAAGAGTGATCTGCAAGGGCACACCTCTCATTCTCAAGGTTCTGCTTCACATCCTGAGTCATCTCCTCCTAGAGTTTCCTTTTCAGCAACCTTTACTTGTCAACAGAGACGGAAGGTGTATAAGAAATAAGCTGATGTGATCACATTGCCCTTATGTCAAGTTGCTTCACTGCTTGTTGGAATTTCAGTTGGTTAAGATTCTTGCTTTGAGTGTTTCTCACCACGGATGGCTCTCTTGATTTTGATGACAATACTCGGTGTTTCCATGCTGGGGAAACCTGATCATTATGTGTCAAGCTTTACAAGGTGTTGCGGTACAAAGAGTCCAGAACTTGCTCGACGTAGAGATGTTTGAGTTTACTCATAATGGTTTCTGCTGGTCAATCCCATTTCATCTACTGCAAGTAGAATGTTTGTTCTTCCTCGAGAAAGTAACTCATGAGAATCACTTGCAACCTGTACTTCCAGAGGCTTCCTTCCCAACAACTGTTGTGTGTGCTAATTAATGACTTAGATGGCTAAGTATCAGATGTTATTGTTGTTCGCCGATAGCAACACAAAGTTCCTCCATTCATGTTGGTGATTACTGTTTCAACAGTTATATTTAGGGCTCCCGACCGAGGGATAAGCAAGACTCCGTGTTCTTGAGTTCGCATCATTGGCAGCTCAAATCCCTAAAGCATTCACAACTCCAGTCGCTATATTTGGGGCTCCCGACCGAGGGATAAGCAAGACGCCTTGTATCTTGAGTTTGTGCACAACTAGCATGGCTCAAATCTCTAAAACTTGGATACTTACAATTTCTATATTACTTTGCTGGAATCTTCTGCCAGGAAGTGAATCTAAAGTGTTCTACAGAAACATATGCAACGCTTGGTGTGTTCTCCATTCTGGGGCACCTGGTTATCTGATTGAAGACTGTAAGTCATTCAAAGACAAGGTTCAAGACCTGATTGACACAAAGGCTATCACATTTGCACTTGAGGTCCATAATTGAAGTTCTCCTCTATCTCATCGGATCTTCTGAAGCAATAAGTCCATACGGAGAAGATCTCCTCAATGTTGGCAATTCTTAAATCATCATATGTTCATGTTTAAGCTTTCTTGTTTTGTTCAATACTGTTTGCATGAAAAACTTGTTTGTTTTTGAACTATAATCATAATGCACTGAATATGTTTGTCTTAAAAAAAAAATCCATTCGCTTTTGCTCTTATATGTTTTTTATGCTTTTTGTGATACTTAACTCTTGTTAACAAAGCATGATAACTCCGTAGGGAGAATGATGAACATAATACCAAAAACCTCAAATGGTATGCTTTTGAGTAGAACCCTGTTGATGATGTACAGGCATTGTTTCAAATCCCCAAACACTGGAGATATAAGGGAGTGAAACCTTCGTTAACCCCTCTGAGTCTTCGAAGTAGGAGTTTCTTTTCTATTCATGAAAAAACCCTTATTTTTAACCCAGGGGCAGGGTAGTATTCAGTTAACCTGATTGAGCATTCAAAATTCATGAGAAGCACACATCTAAGGATACAACAATGGCTATCTTTCAAAAGTTTGAGGAAATTCAAATCCACAACGATTATCCCTCACTTCAGGAGGTCGAGACAACGATTATCCCTCACATCAGGAGGACGAGATCAACTTCAAAGTCGCTGTGGTTTATCCCTCACATCAGGAGGTCAAGAGAAATATCAATACCACAATGGTAGTTCCTCATCAATCAAAGATTCAGGAAGTCACAATCACTTCCAACAAATCTGAGATTCATGATCACACGACTTGTTCAAAAGAAAAGAATGAAAAAAAGAAAAAGAAAGCCCGCTAAGTCAACAACTTGAAAACATGTGACTTAGGCAAAAATTAGGGCATCCCGCTGGACATCCAACTCAAAATGCAAAAGAATTTGTCCAGGCAAAAGTTAGGGAAACAAAAAAAAAAGCAAAGCAAAAGCGGAAAAAGGATTACAAAATATGAATCCCCATCAAAAGAACCAAGTCGTGTGATCAGACACCAAAAACGAAAGGTAAAGTGACTGCCGTGTTCAAATACCTCATTGATTCCTCAATCATCTCAGACTCCTCTTGAAAGATGAATGCTTGCATCGAGTTAACTGAACTTAGGACTGGAGAACATCACGAAGGGGGTGGGCACCAAATAATTTTGAGCCTAAAATCCTTTTTTCTCAAACCGTGAACCTGGCCACGTTACAACCCTCAAAAGTCCTAACTGAAGCAGGGTTAATTTGAAAGCAGACTATACACGAGAATTCAGTAAGCTGACTCCTAGGAGATTCGCTAAACGCTTGAGTTGGTATCACACCATCTTTTCTGTCTTTCATAAAAAAAATCGATGTTACGACATCCTTTCATAAAGTTTCTTTAAACTTCAAGACAAACATACTCTTTGCATTAGAATTATATTTCTCATAATAAAATTTTTTTGCATATGAACAAGTGCTTAACATCAGGAAAGTTTCCATCATGAACTTCAGATGAAAAGTCTTATCCTCCTAAAGGACGAGTTGTCTTCAGAACTCCGTTGAATTGAAGCAAGAATATTTCAAAGTCTGATCACCCTCAGAGGCACAAAAGCAGTTAAATACTTTGTCGAGCAAGTTTTCAGTCAATCTGAGGCAATCAGGTCAAGATTCGAATAATCTCTCAAAGTGCTAAGCAATCAGGGGCATTCACCCAAGTGCATTTGAAGCTACCTACAACGTTGGTCAATCAGGGGCATTGTTCTAAAAGTCATGATACTGGGGCAAGTTTTTTTTATGATAGCACAAATCTCAGAAAGTCTTTACGAGATGAATCTTTTCAAAGTCATTACAGGCTAGGGCAAAGCACTATGCATTGGCATTTTATCCTCATCAGGAGGTGATCAGTTTAAAGTTCGGGTGTGAGCTAAACAACTTATGAACTTGAGAACCGTCAGGGTCATCATCCTCAACAGTCAGAAGCTGAAAGTCCAATACTTGTTGGCATTCTTGCAATCAATACGAATATGCAGAACACTATGAAAGCCAATGCCTGTTTGGTCCCTTTGAAGTCAACACTTGCTTGACCCCTTTAGCCCACTTCCTGGTGGCACTCTCTCGGAAAGTCAATGCCTGTTTGATACTCTGGCCGATACTTGTTTGGTGTTCTAATCACTGCTTGCCTATCAGCTCATTGAATCACTTGAGCATCTTTGACTATCCGTTTGGCATGTTCATTCTTCTGTTTCTCTTTGTCACGAGTAGGTTTTTTGCCATCAACATGACCCAAGGATTCTGACCAATGACAAAAATCTTGAACTGAAATGCCAAGTGTAACACCCTTCTAATACCCCGCATAAATATTAAACAATAATCAGAGTAAAACATGAAAAGGGCATTACAACTTCCATATAATTAAAATAATACTCATGTCATGCCATAAAAGGAACGTTAAACCCAAATATCATTCAGATCGTCATGTCAACACAGCGGAATTATATTTAACATCTGAACAATGCAACATCCAAAGTCATAGACTTATAACACCACCATAAATAAAATACTGAATAAAAGCGTTCCACAAATAACTCTAAACAACGTCCCCAGTGTTACACGACCAGAGCATGACACAGACCCAACTGACTCTAACGAACTACTTGACGAGCTAATCCTCACCAAGTACAGGAGCTACTCCTCAATCTGAAAAATAACAACAGTAAGGGTGAGTCTCATTCACATTTAACTAATGTTATAAGATATAGATAATAAAATATCATTTCACATGCCATTCACCCAATCACAGTTACGATCAGATTCAAATCATACAATCAGTAAGCAAACAACCAAATCAACACATATTATAACATTGGACAATCTTCCATTCATGTTATAATAGCACAAACAGCCTAATGCAATGCAACTACATGCATGTGGTACCAAGATATGGGATAACCCAACTTACCGACCCACCATCGTCAAGGATACGGTAACACCCACTCACTAATTCCACACAATGGGAATTAGCTACCACTGATCCACCATCGTCAAGGACCAGCCACAAAATGATTATAAATGCATGCATCAACCATAACATGCTCATCACCCACATAAATCGACCAAATGTCATAATCATCAATAAAACACATATTTCACGCCAACAATACATGTATAACAAACACCGGTTATAACCACAACATCATACAGGTAAAACATTCATTAGTGTACCTATAAGCATAAACAACCACAACCAAATAAAATCGAGTAATTTTAAATAATTTCGAGTCACAAATCAAAACATCATTTTATTATGTAAATTATCTGATTAGCTTCACCATGCTCGAAACAGCACAAAAATCCGGTTTACGGTTTAAAAGTTACACATTTTTAAACTCTCAAAATGGCCTGTCACCAACAGCACGCGGCGCCAACCTTGGTTCGCGGCGCGAACTGAGCGAGTCAAAAATTCCCAACATTCTGCCAAGCACTTCGCGGCGCAAACATGTGTTCGCGGCGCGAATTGAGCAAAGTAGTACGCCTTCGCGGCGCGGCCATATGTTCGCGGCGCGTACTGAGCACAACAAAACTTCCTGGCTTTCTGCCAAGCAGTTCGCGGCGCCAATTCCTGGACGCGGCGCGAACTGGCGATTTCCAGAACTCTGAATCTCAGAAAACAGCCTGCGATTTTGCCCTTCCTTCACCGAATCACTACCAAACCAATTCCATTCCAACCAGATTTTACGTACAGCAAACAAGCACATATTATAACACATTTATAATACATTCAACCATCCAATTAACACCATACATGATCAATACAATCATTATAAATCAATTCTCCCTAAAAACCTAACAATTCTACAACCTAAGCATAACCCAATTGATACGAATAACACGATCAAATTCTATCATACTACCTATAATCCCATAATAGAAGATAAACGGAAGAGTCCCCCCTTACCTGAAGGTTGATTCTTCGCTCTTCCTCTTGTCGCACTTCTCCGCTCCTCTTCTCTTTTCACGTTTAGACTCTTTTCCCAAAATGCTGTAACCCTCTCTATTCCACAACTCCTTCTATTTTATTAAAATTGAAATAAAATTATTTTAATTAGTAATAGGGCCTACCAATGCACCCCCTCTTTACTAACCACAACTCAAGCCCAATTGCTTAATTCCTCATAATCTTCCATAATTCCAAATAATTCCCCATAATTCAATTAAATTAATTAAATTAAATTAAATTATGAAAATAAATGGAGTGTTACAACTCTCCCCCACTAAATAGTTTTCGTCCTCAAAAACATACCTTAGGCAAATAACTCTGGATAGGAGTCCTTCATCTGACTTTCCAGTTCCCAAGTCACATTCCCACCTGCTGGTCCTCCCCAAGCTACTTTGACCAGTGCTATCTCTTTGCCACGCAATTGTTTCAGCCTTCGATCTTCAATCCTCATAGGCAAAGCTTCAACTGTCATGTTATCCTTTACCTGTACATCATCGACTTGGATCACATGAGATGGATCAACAATGTATTTCCTCAACTGCGACACATGGAATACATCATGCAGATTCGCAAGTGTCGGTGGCAACGCAATACGATACGCCACTTCTCCAACCCTCTCCGTAATCTGAAACGGACCAATGAAACGCGGAGTCAACTTCCTTGACTTCAGTGCTCTACCAACACCTGTTGTAGGAGTCACCCTCAAGAACACATGATCCCCTTCTTGAAATTCAAGTGTCCTTCTCCTTTTATCATGATAACTCTTCTGACGACTCTGAGAAGTCTTCATCTTCTCCTGAATCATCTTAATCCTTTCTGTTGTCTCCTGAACAATTTCCGGCCCAATCACAGCACTTTCGCCAGATTCATACCAACATAAAGGCGTCCTACACCTCTGACCATACAAAGCTTCAAACGGAGCCATACCAATACTCGAGTGAAAGCTATTATTGTAAGTAAATTCGATCAAGGGTAGATAACTATCCCAAGCACCGCCTCTTTCCAACACACAAGCACGCAACAAATCTTCTAGTGATTGAATAGTCCTTTCCGTCTGTCCATCCGTCTGCGGATGATAAGCAGAACTCAATCTCAGCTTAGTACCCAAAGCCTTCTGCAAACCTTCCCAGAATCTGGATGTAAACCTTGGATCTCTATCTGATACGATACTCGAAGGAATACCATGTAAACTCACTATCTTCTCGATATACAATTGAGCCAGCTTCTCCATTGGGTAATCCATTCTCATTGGTATAAAGTGAGCAGACTTTGTCAACCTGTCCACAATAACCCAAATAGCTTCACAATTCTTCACCGTCCTCGGCAAACCTGAAACAAAATCCATAGATATACTATCCCACTTCCATTCCGGAATAAATAACGGTTGCATAGCTCCATACGGTTTCTGATGCTCAATCTTTGACTTCTGGCAAGTCAAACAAGCATAGACAAATTCAGCTATCTCCTTTTTCATTCCAGGCCACCAAAACAACTTCTTTAAGTCATGATACATCTTGGTAGCACCAGGATGAATACTCAATCCACTACGATGTCCCTCCTCAAGAATGCTTCTTCTCAATTCGGCAACATCAGGAACACAAACACGATTACCAAACCTCATTATACCATTCTCGTCGATTCTGAATTCACCTCCTTTATCTTGGTCAATCAGAGTCAACTTATCAACCAACTCTACATCAGTCTTCTGACCCTCTCGGATTTCCTCAAGAATACCACTAGTCAGCTTCAGCATACCCAATTTAACACTGGTAGGAGTGTCTTCGCACACCAGACTTAAATCTCTGAATTGTTCAATTAAATCCAATTCTCTCACCATCAGCATAGACATATGCAAGGACTTCCTGCTCAAAGCATCGGCAACCACGTTTGCTTTGCCCGGATGATAATTCAGTTCAAAATCATAATCCTTGAGAAATTCTAACCATCTTCTTTGCCTCATATTTAGCTCTTTTTGGTCAAAGAGATACTTCAAACTCTTGTGATCACTAAATACTTCAAACCTTGAACCATATAGATAATGCCTCCACAATTTCAGCACAAATACCACTGCTGCCAACTCTAAGTCATGAGTCGGATAGTTTCTCTCATGCACTTTGAGTTGTCTCGACGCATAAGCGACTACCTGTTGATTCTGCATTAGTACACCTCCTAATCCCAACAACGAAGCATCACAATAAACAACAAAAGATTCCGCCGGATTCGGCAAAATCAAGATCGGCGCACTAGTCAACCTCTTCTTCAACTCTTGGAATCCTTCTTCACATTTCGAATCCCAGACGAAAGCTTGACCCTTCCTAGTCAACTTAGTTAACGGCAACGCTAACTTTGAAAAACCTTCAATGAACTTTCTATAGTAACCCGCAAGACCGAGGAAACTACGGATTTCGGAAATTGACTTCGGAGCTTCCCACTGAGACACTGCTTCTACTTTCGTTGGGTCAACGGCAATACCATCCTTGGAAATTACATGCCCAAGAAAGCTCATTTCATTTAACCAGAACTCACACTTTGACAGTTTTGCATAAAGTTTCTTTTCCTTCAATAGTTCCAATACCGCTCTTAGATGCTCTGCATGCTCGTCTTCACTTTTAGAATATATTAGAATATCATCGATAAATACTACTACGAACTAGTCGAGGTAGGGATGAAAAATCCTATTCATATATTCCATGAAAACCCCCGGCGCATTAGTTACCCCAAAAGGCATCACTGTATATTCGTAGTGACCATACCTTGTTCTAAATGCCGTCTTCTGGATATCGTCCGTCTTCACCCGAATCTGATGATATCCCGACCTCAAGTCGATTTTGCTGAACACGCTCGCACCAACCAGTTGATCCATTAAATCATCAATCCTCGGCAATGGATACCGATTCTTGATAGTAACTTTATTCAGTTGCCTATAATCCACACACAACCTCATTGAGCCTTCTTTCTTCTTCACTAGTAACACCGGTGCACCCCACGGTGAGACACTAGGACGAATAAATTTCTTCTCAAGTAACTCTTCCAATTGACTCTTTAGCTCAGTCAATTCTGATGCCGACATACGATAAGGTGCCATCGACACAGGACTAGTTCCAGGAATTAATTCAATAGCAAAATCTACCTCCCTCTCTGGCGGTAATTCTCTTACATCTTCTGGGAAAACTTCCGGAAATTCACATACTACCGGTAAGTCATTACTCACCGCTTTCTTTTTCACTTCCATGGATGCAATCAACATAAACACAGCAGCCCCGTCCTTCATTGCTTCATCCACTTGTCTAGCCGTCATCGCTAAATCCTCAACACTGACATCTTCATGAAAAATAACCGTCTTCGTGAAACAGTTGATATGAACCCGATTAAATTGCAACCAATTCATGCCCAGGATAACATCCAGTTGTTCCAACGGAAGGCACACTAAGTCCATTCCGAATTCTCTACCAAAAATATCAATTGGACAGTTCAAACAAGCAAACGAAGTAGTCACTGAACCCGACGCAGGAGTGTCAATGATCATACTTCCATTAATATCAGATATTTCCAAATTCAGGCGTTTAGCGCAATCCAATGAAATAAACGAGTGAGTTGCTCCAGTATCTATTATTGCAATTAAAGGAGTGCCATGGATAAAACACGTACCTTTAATCAACCGATCCTCTGGAGTAGTCTCTGAACCAGATAAGGCGAACACCTTACCACCAGCTTGATTCTTCCTCGGCTTAGGACACTTAGGACTAATATGACCTTCTTCCCCGCAGTTGAAACAAGTTACAGTGTTCCCTTTGCACTCAATAGCAATGTGACCTGCCTTTCCACATCTATAGCACTTCTTTTCCTCACTTTTGCACTCGTGAATGCGATGTCCAGGTTCTCCACACTTGAAGCACTTAATAGGGGCACTAGAGTCTCCCCCACTAGGTTTCTTCCAGCCTCCAGCTTTCTGGTTACCCTTACCATATGGCTTACCACGATCCATATGCTTTTTCCCTTTCCTGTCGACTAACTCGCGAGAGTGTGACGACTTCAGCTTAATATTGTCCTCTTCAAAGATTCGGCTGCAGTCAACCAAATCGACAAACCTGCGAATCCTTTGGTATCTGATACCCTGTTTAATCTCATCACGGAGACCATTTTCAAACTTAACACACTTCGAGAACTCGCTAGCCTCATCATTATTGTAGTGGACATAATACTTTGCCAGTTCAACAAACTTGGACGCATACTCTGGCACGGTCATGTTACCTTGTGTCAGCTCCAAAAATTCAATCTCTTTCCTGCCTCTAACATCCTCAGGAAAGTACCTCCGCAAGAATTCTCTCTTGAACACAGCCCAAGTGATTGCAACACCTGCAGCTTGCAGTTCGTCCCTACTAGCCATCCACCAATCATCAGCTTCTTCAGACAGCATGTGAGTACCATATCTCACCTTCAGATTTTCGTCACAATCAATCACCCGGAAGATCCTTTCAATTTCCTTTAGCCACTTCTGGGCGCCTTCGGGATCGCGAGTGCCTTTGAACAACGGAGGGTTGTTCCTCTGAAAACTGTTCAGCTGCCTGTCAGCACCAATTCCAGCTCCATTGGCATTCCCTCCCAACACACCAGCAATCATACCGAGAGCCTCAGCAATCGCGTCGTCGTTTCTTCCTCCTCTTCCGGCCATTGCTCTGCTAAGTATAAAACAATATTTATTAGAACAAGAAGTATCGACAGTGTCAATCTTACACTAATCGCATACGAGGGATCTGTTGCACCCCAAAATTTGCCCTCTTTATTTGAGCTATAAGTTAATAATGACGTTTATTTCGTCATTCGAAAATTGAAGAAAAATGATAAAGAACTTTTGTTGTTTCGAGATCATTAAGTCAAGGGCCTATGAGGTGAATTGCAAAAGATTGAGTCATGGTACGAGGTTATGAAGGCACCGCTACACTTTCAATTTACTGGTGGCTTATCATACAAGTTTGGTTTGAATTAAGGAATTGAGGTTGAATTAAGGTCCTAATAATTCAAGGATGAATTTGATGTGATGATCTAATTGACTCTATAACTCAAATTTTTGTTCAAAATATTTGATTCATCAGGAGTTTAATTCAAAATAAGATTCATGTGTGTTGTTCGAAGTTCATCCAAGGTTGTCATCATTTCAAGTGTCACGATCCATTGATTCAAAATGGTGTAATCTCAAATTCAAGACTCATGAGTTCAAGTTACAAATATAGTCTATTTTTTTTCCTTCAAGGTATTCAAGCTCATTGTTTCTTCAACATCAATTCATTCAAGTTTCATCTATAAACATCAAAAGAGTTTATTCAGGTGTCATCAATTACATTCATTCCAAATCACATACAAACAATCTATACAAAATAGAATCACACAAAGGATCAACCAAATAGCTTTGTGTCATGTACAGAACATAAACCATAAAGAATTATGAGCCTAATTTTTTGCGGCCAATCTCCAACCTCTTCCGATCAAACCGTAGCCTCACCAAAACTCCCTGCATCGCAAATAAACTGAACCAACCCTGCACATGAAAAATAACGGGCTCAATGAACAGAATGGATGGAGAAACTGAAACGAAACTCAGCATAACCCAGAGTCTAACAGCATATAACAGAAAAAAACTCAGAACAAGGAGGAGGGAATAGAAGCTTCACAGGGGAAGAAAGAAAAGCTATAACAGAAAAATCAGGAAAACTCAGAATCAAAAGGAAGAGAAACGTAACAAACCTTGAACCGAAATATAACAGACTCTTGAAGCTTCATGCTTCTTCATCTTCATTCATCCACCATCGCAACCGAAAACTTCAGAAAAAACTCTTTGCAATCTTCTTCCAAAACCTTCATCGATCTCTAACCGATTCACACATCTTTCTCTCTTCATTAACCTTCAGAAAATCTGTAACAAACTATCTTCAATTTCTTCCTCGATTCATCATCACCAATCATCATCTTCAACAAACTTCACCGCTTCTCTGCAGTCATCTTCACGCTTCGCCTTCAACTGTAACAATGACAGATAATCAGCACAGATAAACACATTACACTTACCACAATTTCAACGTAACACATCGCAAAGCTTCATCATCACAGCGCCGAGTCAGAGACGTAAAAATTAAGAAGAAATCAACGGAGAAGAGAACGAATCCGCACCACATACCTACGACGCAACAAGAAGAGATCGAGAGAGAACGAGGAACGAAATCATGAGACAGCGGGCGAGTCAGAGCGAACGGTGATTTGATTCTTGATACGGAGATTAGAGACGACGGCATCAATACGAAGAAAGCGTGACCGGAGATATGAGATCAGGTCGTTTTGTTCTTATTAGCGATGGCGCTTTGAAAGATGATCGGAGAGAAGAGGGAGTTCCGCCGCCGCGCCGCGGCGCCGCCGTTCACCGCTTGACAAGAAGAACGTGAGCATCTCACGTAAACACAACCCTAATCCCTTTCTTATTTTGATTATTGGTCTTTTAATTAGAATTGAATGAGATTAGTGGTAAATGTGTATTAAATCTGAGAGTTAATTGAGTTTGAATTGGTATTAACAATCATTAATGAGAACCTGATTCATTGAACCAAAGTCTGAATGATAAAATTGTTGATGGATCATCACGTTTTGGGCCAAAGAACGAGATTATTGCTGCCATACACCCCATTTGAGCCCAACATCACTTTTTTGCCACAAAATTCTGAACAAAAACAGTTCTGGACCAAGATGCTATGGGCCTGCGACCAAACTACCCTATGTACCACTGATTTCAATCTGAACCCCCCTTGTTCAAGATTTTTTAGGTGTTTAAAATTAGATTTTGTACATATTTTTCTTCTATGATTTTCTATGCAATAATAACATGAATATTATATTTGATTAGACTTTTGCATGATAAAAAATAATCAAAAACATGTAATATTTTGCTTGTTAGACTTTAATTGTTCCGTACATAGTTTTGTTCTAATTGTTAGATAAAAATGTTATAAAAAACAATTTGATTTTGCCAGTTTTTGTTTTAGGATTTACTTAGAACTTAATTGCTAGTATTTTCTATGGCGGTGAGCGCTTGCCTTGTTACTACTGATTTGTTTGCTGAGATGTGCGAGGTACTTCGAGAGAGCCTTCGATTGTGATTCGACTTGCTTCGTGTTCCACTTTATTTGTGGGACACGAATTCGCTTCCGATGCGACTTGACTTGTGTTGTGTTCCACTTTATTTGCGGGACACGAACTTATTCCTGATGTGATTCATCTGATCTCTCATTCATTGAGATGTATATTCCTGTATTGTCTGGATTGTATTTCTTGCAGGTTGCTTGTGTGGTTGTGTTTTACACGCACCACATAGCGGTTCTGATTTATTTTCACACTGCATCGCTTTGACGCTTATGCTGGACTCCTGGCTTTTGCTGGATGTTAGATTACGTGAAGTTTCTTAGTTCTGCTTGCGTTGCTAGCTCACTGCGGATTTGCTATCCGCTCGGTATCTCCTTGTCCCTTTTATCGCTTTCTCGCATCATCCTATAACATGAGAAGTAGGACCTAGACATGCATCTGGCCAAGCCCTCGAAAGAGGCTCTGTTTTTGTTGGTGTGTTTACATTTGTGCTTTGCGGCAGGGAGTCACGGTGTAATAAGTCCTATATGGCACTCCGTTAAGTCCTCATGGAAGGCATGCGGAAAGGGTTAGTAATCAACCCCCGCCTAGTCTCATCGAGTCCGTTTGGTATGCGCACGCTTCGCGTTGCTCGCTTCTGAACTTGCAAAAGATCTTGTTATCGAGTATGTCAGGAAAAGGGTTCATGTAGCCGGACCCCCGCCTTTCCTATAGCTCGCGTCGCTCGACGTTGATGCTCGGTGTATGCACGCACCGTTTTCCTTTACGATCCGTGACGGCTTGGTTGCTGAGAGGGGTCCGCCCTCTTGTCTATGGCCCGATCATTTTCACGAGGTCTAATGCTTGGTTGACTTGGGTTGAGCTGCTCCCCTTGGCTATGGCGGGACCGCTTTTCTACCACTCGGTCAGTACCGTTGGTTTGTTTGCTTTACGAGCGGATGCTCGTTTGTGTGATATTATTGTGTGCTTCCCCTTTTTCTCGTAGGTTGTTACCTTAGCTTAGATTTGCACCCTTTGTATGATAACATTAGGTAGCAAGCTTTCCCCTTAGCTTAGGTCTTCCTCATGCATTCTTTTAAAACACAAACCACACTCTTTGATTTTCTTTTCTTAAGAGCTTGTTATTTCCGCTCCATTCCCAGCATAAGTCTCCAAAGGTCGAGCAGCGGAGTGTGAATGTAACTTGTTCATCTAAAAAACACAAAACAAACAGAAATTAGTTAGCCGAGCTACGGTAGCTCTGATTCTGCAAAACAGATACGTAGGCAGCGGGGTAGGGCCCGTGCGAGCACAATTCTTTATTTTCCCTACATTCTGCATTCATTTTTAGTCCAGATTAGCGTAGATTTGTTACACACCCGTAGATTTAGACACAGGCGTGGATACCATCGAGTACGATGGGCGCGAGGGGTGCTAACACCTTCCCCTTGCGTAACCGACTCCCTTACCCTTTTTCTCTGGTCGTGAGACCGTTGTTTTGTTTTGTGGTTTGCTGGCATTCCCTTCCTTTTCGGGATAAATATGTTAGTGGCGACTCTGTTAATTTTCGCGGTAGCGACAGGATCAACCGACACTAAGACTCTGACTCAAACGACCGACTATGCTCTGATACCACTATTGTAACACCCTTCTAATACCCGCATAAATATTAAACAATAATCAGAGTAAAACATGAAAAGGGCATTACAACTTCCATATAATTAAAATAATACTCATGTCATGCCATAAAAGGAACGTTCAACCCAAATATCATTCAGATCGTCATGTCAACACAGCGGAATTATATTTAACATCTGAACAATGCAACATCCAAAGTCATAGACTTATAACACCACCATAAATAAAATACTGAATAAAAGCGTTCCACAAATAACTCTAAACAACGTCCCCAGTGTTACACGACCAGAGCATGACACAGACCCAACTGACTCTAACGAACTACTTGACGAGCTAATCCTCACCAAATACAGGAGCTACTCCTCAATCTGAAAAATAACAACAGTAAGGGTGAGTCTCATTCACATTTAACTAATGTTATAAGATATAGATAATAAAATATCATTTCACATGCCATTCACCCAATCACAGTTACGATCAGATTCAAATCATACAATCAGTAAGCAAACAACCAAATCAACACATATTATAACATTGGACAATCTTCCATTCATGTTATAATAGCACAAACAGCCTAATGCAATGCAACTACATGCATGTGGTACCAAGATCTGGGATAACCCAACTCACCGACCCACCATCGTCAAGGATACGGTAACACCCACTCACTAATTCCACACAATGGGAATTAGCTACCACTGATCCACCATCGTCAAGGACCAGCCACAAAATGATTATGAATGCATGCATCAACCATAACATGCTCATCACCCACATAAATCGACCAAATGTCATAATCATCAATAAAACACATATTTCACGCCAACAATACATGTATAACAAACACCGATTATAACCACAACATCATACAGGTAAAACATTCATTAGTGTACCTATAAGCATAAACCACCACAACCAAATAAAATCGAGTAATTTTAAATAATTTCGAGTCACAACTCAAAACATCATTTTATTATGTAAATTATCTGATTAGCTTCACCATGCTCGAAACGGCATAAAAATCCGGTTTACGATTTAAAAGTTACACATTTTTAAACTCTCAAAACCTGTCACCAACAGCACGCGGCGCCAACCTTGGTTCGCGGCGCGAACTGAGCGAGTCAAAAATTCCCAACATTCTGCCAAGCACTTCGCGGCGCAAACATGTGTTCGCGGCGCGAAATGAGCAAAGAAGTACGCCTTCGCGACGCGGCCATATGCTCGCGGCGCGTACTGAGCACAACAAAACTTCCTGGCTTTCTGCCAAGCAGTTCGCGGCGCCAACTCCTGGACGCGGCGCGAACTGGCGATTTCCAGAACTCCGAATCTCAGAAAACAGCCTGCGATTTTGCCCTTCCTTCACCGAATCACTACCAAACCAATTCCATTCCAACCAGATTTTACGTACAGCAAACAAGCACATATTATAACACATTTATAATACATTCAACCATCCAATTAACACCATACATGATCAATACAATCATTATAAATCAATTCTCCCCAAAAACCTAACAATTCTACAACCTAAGCATAACCCAATTGATACGAATAACACGATCAAATTCTATCATACTACCTATAATCCCATAATAGAAGATAAACGGAAGAGTCCCCCCTTACCTGAAGGTTGATTCTTCGCTGTTCCTCTTGTCGCACTTCTCCGCTCCTCTTCTCTTTTCACGTTCAGACTCTTTTCCCAAAATGTTGTAACCCTTTCTATTCCACAACTCCTTCTATTTTATTAAAATTGAAATAAAATTATTTTAATTAGTAATAGGGCCTACCAATGCACCCCCTCTTTACTAACCACAACTCAAGCCCAATTGCTTAATTCCTCATAATCTTCCATAATTCCAAATAATTCCCCATAATTCAATTAAATTAATTAAATTAAATTATGAAAATAAATGGAGTGTTACACCAAGCTGAATAGTTCTTATCATTCAGGAGAATGAACAAAATATCATATTAGTCATACTTTTTTGATAGACATGAGGCCGAGAAAAATGACAAGAAAGTACAAGAAACTAGATTTGGACAAACTTGAGAAAGACAAGAGACTAAGACTGAATAAGGGTAGGATCGAAACCTAGACTGATACCATGTTAAACACAAAAATGTATTATAAAACTGTGTGTTTTGCTACTGTATTATTCCTCTCTATATATAAAATGTATACAATCAATTTCCTTAATTAAGGAGATGCTAAAATAGTTACATAATTACAACTAATAATAACGAATATTTTGTAATTAATAATGAGGAAATCATCTATGTCACTATTCTGCTAATAATAGCCAATATTCTGTAATCAATTTCATTGATAAAACAGTATGTGTTATTTATATTCTCGATCCCCCACAATATTCTGGCCTGCTTGTATTGTAATTCAAATGATAGTAACAGTATGTGTTATTTATATTCTCAATCTCCCACAACTACGATTGAGATGAGGCTAAAACCACTTTTAACAGTTGAGATTTGATGTCAAATTAAACTTTAACACATTGGTGTCATTTGATCTTATCCTAACTTCTAATTTCTCAATTTCATTTAATTTGTATTTAGACATACAACCTATTAGGGTTGTCTTTTTCATCAGTAGTATTTTATTTTAGATTGTTTAGTTACAAAACTTTGTTATATTTTTTAACCATTCACACAACATGTCCAAAATGTCCGATGTTGCAAATGTTTCATTTGTTTTGTTTCCATTGTACTGGGTATTGTATTTGTATGTATATGAACGTAAGATATCATGTTTTGTATGATTTTAGTATCATATTAATGTGACATATACTACTATACATGTAAGTATGTGGTGTTAAATTATTATTTTAAAATTAACAATAAAATCTATTTATATTGTTATAAGAGTCCAGGTCGTGATAGTTATTCTTTTATTTTTCATAAAGAATTGTTGGTCCTTTATGAAGGAGGACTTCATAAGATGCTTTTCAAGTTTTTATTCCGAGGCAACTTTATTGAGAACTTGCATTTCCTCTTTTCTATCTTTGAATCCTAAGTCTTCTAATCTGTTGGAGTTAGAAGATTATAGACCTATATGTCTCGTTGGTTGCATTTATAAAGCCATCTCCAAGCTATTGGCGTCTAGATTAAAGTTGGTTTTGAATTTTATTATGTCCCAATGTCAAAGTGCATTTGTTTCGGGTAGGCAATTGCTTGATGGAGTTTTGGTAGAAATGAATTGGTGGATTTCGTTAATAGACAAGAGAAAGATTGTTTGCTTTCAAGGTGGACTTCGAGAAAGCATGTGATAAGGTTAGTTGGAACTTTCTTATATTTATATTAAAGAATTTGGGTTTTGGTGAGGTGTGGATGAAATGGATGGAAGCATTAACTTTTTTTAGTAAGATGTCGGTTTTCGTTAATGGTAGTCCCACAAAAGAGTTTTCGGTGGAGAGGGGTTTGAGACAAGGGGATGCACTTTCCCCTTTTCTCTTTGTCTTAGTAGTGGAAGGCTTAGGGGGGGATGCTTAGTAAGGCAGTGGCAAATGGTGATTTTGCGGGTTTTGATATTAATGGGAATTGTTTTATTGATATTCTTCAATTTGCGGATGATACTTTGTTGGTGGAAGATGGTAGGTGGAAACACTTATGGGCTATTAAGGCGGTGTTGAGAGGTTTCAAAATAGTGTCGGGTTTGGGAATTAATTTTCACAAAAGTAATCTCATAGGTATTAAGAATAATCCAAATTTTATGGATATCGCTACTACTTTTCTTGCTTTCCAAAAGGAGGATAAGGAGTTTATATTCCTTAGATTGCCTATTGGCTCTAATCCTAGAACATTATCTATTTGGAAAGGTCTTCTCTTTAAAGTGAAGAATTGATTAGAAGCGTGGAAGGATCGTACACTTAGCTTGGGAGAAGGTTAACGCTTCTCAAATCGGTATTATCTAGCCTTTCCATTTTTATGCTTTCTTTTTACAAAGCTCCGACTAAGTTTGTTAAGGAGTTCACAAAGATCCAAAGTAATTTCTTATGGGGTAGTTAGACGGAGAGTAAAGAGATTTATTGGGTGTGTTGAAGGGTGTTTGTCTTCTGATTGACAGAGGTAATCTAGGAATCAAGAGGATTGATGATTTCAATGTGGCTCTTCTTCAAAAATGGAAGTGGAGGATTTTAGTTGAATTTGACGTTTTGTGGTATAAGGTTCTAAGGTCCCGTTACATTGATATTTATTTTGAAGGTGTTGAATTTCGGTGATTTCTTAAAGAAGCATGGAAACACCTCTTTTTTTTTATGAAGGGATTTATCTAATCTTGATAAGAATCATCTGGAGAGGGTGTTTGCAAACAATTGCTATTTCCGTATTGGCAAAGGTTTTTCCACTTCATTTTGGAAATCCAAATGAGCGAGGGATTTTTGTTTCAAAGATAAGTTCCCTCTGTTATTCTTTTGCTCCAAACTGAAGGAAGCGACGGTGGTGAGCATGGATGGTTGGCGCAAATATGGTTGGTAGTGGGGGGCCTTCGGTTTGCCCAGATCGGTTCTGCAGAACAAGGAGGCATTGGTTCAGCTGTAGGCGCTGACAGCCATTCTGCTGCCCGTTCACCCGAGTTTGGATAGGGACAAGAGCTTTGTTGTACCCCAAAATTTGTCCATACTTTTCAAAAATTCAAAAATATTTCAAAAATTGGGTTCTATAAAAATCTTGGGTTCATTTACATTGACATCCTGAATTTTAAAATATTCAATTTAAAGTCTATTTTAAAATATAATAGTTTATTCTTAAATTGTTATATTTTAATAAATAGAAAAATGTTTGCCTATGCTTCATACATTTTCAATTGGCTTTTTATTTCAAATAAATAATATAGCACAATTGGTAAGGAAGTAAGGTTGCAAGTACAAGGTCCCGAGTTTGAATCTCACTTTCGACATTTTCCCTTTTATATGTTTCTAACTTTAGTTATAATTTTATTATTCCAAAAAATCACAAATAAAAATTGTTTTTTTAATTATTTAATTGAATTTTCTTTTTTTAATTAAGTATTTTTTAAATATTCGATTTTGTACTTTTTTCACTTTTTATTCAAAAAATAATCAAAAAATAAATTGAATTGTTTTTATCATTAAGGCTTAATACATCCTTTTGGTCCTTTAACTTAATTACAAATTTTACTTTAGTCCCTTATTTAATAAATATTTCATGTTAGTCCCGTAAAAATGATTCCGTTAGTATATTTGATCCTTTCCGTTAAATTTGGTAAAAAAACGTTAACTTCTCCTTAGGTGGCAATCTAGTTGGATTTATTTCATTATCTGGCTTTATTATTATATCATGGGTGCTTTTTCCACGTGGATTTAAAACATAATCTCTTTTCTTCCATCCCAAAACCCTAGCCGCCAACTTCTTTTCTCTTCTCCTCATTCTCACATTTGTTTACATTCCAAAAACTTCTTTCATTTTCTTCTCCATTGCTGCTCATACCTTCAAACAACTCTAAGTATATACATTTTCTTTTCAAACTTTAATTAATTGTTGCCTCACACCTCCATCGTTGCATTTATATGTAATGACAGAAGAATCACCGGCGGAGAATTGGATTCCGTCTTGCATCAACTGAATCGGAGCATTTAATTAATTGTTGCCTCACACCTTCATGATATTGGTCCTCACCGAATGGGAACAACAACGGATACTGAAGAGCTAAGAATGAAGTATGTGTCTCTCTGATTTGTACCAAATGACCAGAAGTCTTCCTAACAATAATATCTCGACCAGAATCAAGGTTCTGAAAATCTCCAACAATTAATGCAGCAACCTCGTCACATGAGGGAAAATTATGGGTTCTTGGATCCTTAGTTCTATTTCTAAACAACCGTAAACAAAAACTCGATGCATTGTTTTGCTGTAAGTGGTCCCGAACCTTTCTAAAAGACTTGACCAAGACATTATTGTCATCCACCATTATAGTAATGTCTTCAACTAATGTCCTATCTAGGTCGGATTTTTTATCGCCGGATCTACATAACATTGCCATTAAAACATCACACACAAAACAAAATGCTCCAATAATAATCATAGAATATAATATACCAATTAAGAATATACCTGAAATGGCTAAATCTATTAGATATTTCATTTTGTGTATCATAAATATACAGCTGGGCAAATTTCGGAGTTACTCTTTTATCTGGAACCAGACTACCCATTCTGTGATAATTTTGTCCACCAAGAATAAATTGAGGAGGACCACCACTTTTATTTGATTGTACCTTCCCACCAATTGAGGTAAAACAAAACATACTGTTATAGGCTCGAATGTTTTCTCTGTAATGTTTACTCCTTGAATCTTGTCCATTCATCAGGTTAATTAGTAATTCCGGAGGCCTAATTTTGTACGGTAGATGAACTATGCCTTTCGAACAGCAAAGTGAAAATCTAAGATTAACGGTGGTGTTGTCACATTTGTCAGATCTCTCCTCATACCACATATCCGCACCACAATCAGAACATATATATATGATGGATTTCCAAAATCGATCATCTCTGTTGATAATAACAAAATTAAACTTTAATATCGTAGGTAAAACTTGTTTTGTATGTTTATACAGACACACACACACACACACACACATATATATATATATATATATATATATATATATATATATGTATATATATATATGTATATATATATATATATATATATATATATATATATGTGTGTGTGTGTGTGTGTGTGTGTGTGTGTGTGTGTGTGTGTGTGTGTGTGTGTGTATATATATATGCTATGTGTTACATTCACTTTCTTAACCTTTTAATATGTCTGCTTACCTTCAGTTTCAGCCTGGTTATACTTGTCAGAACGCCCAAAATCTTCCCCGTTATTTATGCTTGTACTTGTTGGGTTTAAGACACATAATATGCAAATATGAATAATTTAAAAACAAAACTACTTACAAAAGAAGCTATTGTTACCACAAATGACATACCTCGATTGTTCACGGGTTCGTTTGCTGGATAGACGTGAAAATTGAATGCAAATGAAGGTATGGATTCAAGAACATGGGTAGGT
Organism: Vicia villosa; assembly: GCF_029867415.1. Lineage (NCBI taxonomy): Eukaryota > Viridiplantae > Streptophyta > Magnoliopsida > Fabales > Fabaceae > Vicia > Vicia villosa. Next base: position 144,259,112 of record NC_081180.1, read on the forward strand.
TGAGACACACGTTTTGTAACATGAGTAGAACTTGGATTTATTATTTCGGAAACAAGAGTGTCTGTTATCAATTCTGCAAGATCAAACAAAAAAATATTAGCAAAAACTAAATTGTATAATCTTGTGTATAAAAATAATCAAGTGTTACCAAAATTCCACTATTAAGGTTATATACGAACCATTAACATGTTTAGATCGATCCATCGCCTTGTTTTTAATTAACATCATCTTACGCCTTCTAGATGCCGCTGAAGTATATATATTAAATTGACATGGATCAGTTAAAATAAAGATATCCAAATTTATTTATAAAAAATTACATAAAGTTGACATGCTTAACCTGTATCATGCGTAAGATCGGGCGTGGATGACGTTACACCAGAAGGATGCTTACGTTTACTGGTAATACTATCACAATAATTGTCATAACATGATGCTACAATGGAATTAGTAGGTGTTGGTTCATTAGCAGCTGCATTGAATGTCCAAGAAAAAATAATGAAGACAAATTTTGATAGGAAAATAATAACATCAGAGTATTCAAATTGAATTATGTCAAGTAGCTATACCGATATACAAATTGGATAATGGAGTCCTCAGAACATGATGTTGTCTACTGGTTGAAGCTTCCAGTAGAAACATTTGCGCAAGAGGTGTACAATTTTCATCTAACAATTAGTAACCAAGTAATTGAGATATTACAGTCAGAATATGAAAACCAAAATGCATATCTATAACGTATAAAACTGTGACTCGTTGCTGCCGTTTATATTGTTTGTCTTTCATTAACATCTTCCTCCTAAATATGGAATTGGCTAAGTTGTTCTGATCCATTAGCAATAGTTTCAAGATATGGCAGCAATTCAAAGTGAGCTATCCCTGTCAGATTTAAGAGATGTATAAAGTAGGCATTGAGTAAAACCGAAATAACCTTGATATCTAGAAAGAAATCATGAGTTTGTGTGTGTTGAAGAATATGAAATGAAGAATTTGAACTAATTAGAATGCATAAGCTGTTGTGTTAATTGTTACTGTCAAAAAGAAAAAAAATGCAAAAGGACAAATTACAACACGTGTAGTCTTTAATGATAGAATCATCTATTTCCAAGATGAATGGAGCAGACAAAAGTAATTAATATAAGTAATCATGACATACATTAATAAAGAAACAATTAACAATGGATTAGCAACACCAAGGTTATTACTAACTTTTAATTCTCTTATAAAAACGAAGTGTAAATAATGACCTTTAGTGCATATTTGACATCAAGGCTTTAGATTCTGACGCATCATATCCAACCTATAAGGCAAGCAAGTTTCCACTAACCTTATTGAAACCTTACAATAGTTTCTTTGCATACTGTTATAACTTTTAGTGCATATTGTTATAACCTTATTGAAACCTTACTAAACCACATTGAAACCTTACTAACATCACAATTCCAAACAATAAAATCCAAACAAAACAGAAGGAAGGGCGAGACTACCGTTGCCGGTGAAACTCAGTCCAACAATTAATGATTAAAATTAATAAACAAAATATAATCGATTGAAATTTGATTTCTATAAAAAATTTCTCAATCATATATGATCTACTGGCCTGTTACTTTATTGGAAAACATTGAACAGATGCAAATAATAAACATCCTAAGTTGTGGCTTGTAAACAATATTAATATTTGTCCGAGATTCTGCAATAAGTATGATTAATCTTTTACAGGGAGGGCTCTTTTGGCTGCATAGTTACATTATAATTCGATGAAAAAAGGTTTGAATGTTAGAATAAAAAAAGAGAAATTCGATGGAGATATCAGCATGCCAGTTGATATGATTTAAAAAGAATAGCAGGTTTGGATTGTTGTTAAATATGTGTGTATGTGTGTGAACAAATTATAGCCTATTTAATTTTTTGACACAAACCAAAATTCTAGTGATTAATATTAATAATTATTAAATATGGAATATGAATATAACTAATATGCAAAAGAAAAAAAGGTCCAGAGGTAACATTGATGCTTGTGCTGCATAAAAATACTCCAAGTCACCAATATGTTTACTCTATATCTTAGTAGTATAAGACAACAACAATCATACAATAAAAATAAAGCATAAACTATTATAGGTTCCTTTTAGAGTATAGATGAAAATATCATAGAATATAATAGAAGCAATGAAATGATATAAAGACAAAACTCAATTTTATTTATAATACTCGAATGACTTTGATATTCCAATATCAATTACAATAAAATTCCCAAAGTAAGATTTGAGGAATATCATGGGTTCCATAAAGATAGATAATACATCATCATAATCACTATTTCTAAGAAAATTCTAAGACTTAAGACCTATCTTTCATGTATATTCTTACTATGGAACCTTGATTATTGTTAATTGGTCGATGCACCATCTTTCAACCTGAAATATCATTCAAAATCAATTAGTTAGACAACTCTATTTTCAGCTGACATGTTTATCACAAATGGTAGTTGTTTTATGCACTGATTTTATGGAACGATATCATGCTCATTGTAAGGGTAAAGACGATATACACACAAGATTGATGAATAGATATAAAGATATGCCTTAATGAATTATGTAGTCCTTTCACTGCATCAATCTCATAAGAGTCTCATCTTCACTCGATCCTCTTTGAGATATGATTATCACTGACCCAATAAGATCTGACCAACCTGGTCTCTTATAAGAATTTCCACAGTGACCGCAACCATTGTCTTCTCGAACTTCTGACCTTCACTCGGTCTCTCAAGGTACAATCAAACAACTGTTTGATAAGGGTTTTCTTACAATATAATGCTTCTACACAAGTTGAATGTAAACACTAAATAAGAACATATTTTTTAACACATTTCTGAGCAACAACACATGTATTAAAACAATTTACAGGAAGAATCCTATATCTATAATACAATACGAGCAACAACTCTTATAGTCATTATATTATTCTACAGAGATGTATATGATAGAAAGTTGGGAAGCATATTATAGTGGTCTTCTTCTTCATCTTTTGTGTTGATCAAGTTCCGAGCAACAACTCCTTGCTTCTTCTGATTTCTATCAAGATGTATATGATTGTAGTTGAGTAGCATCTTGTAGAATCTTTTTCTTCATCTTCTGATTAGCTTCTGCATATCTACTTGGGCATTAACATCAACTAATTGGCTTAGTAGCATTTTGAATTAGCATGTGCTTCGGCTTCTCCTTTTGACATATGCTTCTCAATATTAGCTTATAAGCATTGTCTTCTTTTTTCATATGTTTGTTCTTGTTAATCTGTGTTAGTTGAGTTTCATTTCAAACTAAATCACAATTAACAACTACTACGACAACATCCGTTATAGCAGTATGAACATCAACCTAAACATCTATGTTAGTAACATCAGTAGCGATACTAGCGGCATCAAATGCTACATCAGAGGCATTAGAATCAATAGATGTGATACAAACAACATAGGCGTTGCCAATGTCGTCAACCTTTGTTGAATGATTTGATCTTCTTTTATAGCTCTCAAAAGAGACGTTGGAGGATAAGAAGGTCTTTTGATTTCCAACGGCTATTTTGCAACGGATAGAATCAAGCAGTACTATAGATAGTACTTTCCTTTGTCTTATAGCTTGATACGTTGTGAGTTGGTGGAAGGCATCTTCTGTAAAATAGTACATCCATTTGATAGTGGTGGAATTTGTAATGTATTGTTGTACTATTTTCTTCTTGACTAAGTTCTTGATCTTATCTTCAAATAATGTACTTCTAGTTCTAAAGTATTAAGCTTGAAAGATAACAACTTGTCTTCATCTTTCTGATAATGATTCTTGAGATGTGAAGAGTTGAATCATTATCTTGTGAGAGTCCGAATCTCGTTTATTAGATTGTTTAGATTATTTAGGGAAAGTAAACAATGGTCGTAAGTAGAAATAATTCATTTAGGGGTGGTTTACTAGGAGTTTGAACAAAATATTAAAAACTTTGTTTTGTTTAGTTATGATATTTAGATTTGTAGTAAAAGTAAACCTTGGCAGTAAGTAGAAATAATTTCATTTAGGAAGTGTCTCTGATTTACTTGAAATTAGAGTTTGCTTGAATAAAGGAAGTGTCTCTGATTATACAGACTGTACCGGTCAACTTACAATCAATTGTCTGTCTGAAGTGTACTTTCCATGATGATGGTTTTTAATCAATAAACAAATAAGTAATGATGGTTTGTAATCAATAAACAAATAAGTAAATAAAGTTATAATCTTCTTAAACTTAAAGTATCTTTTGTCTCTCTTATGCTTAGAAATTGAATCCAGCATACGTGTTTTTATTGTCTAATTTATCATTCATGATTTTTACATTTATTTAACTAGAGGAGGTTTAGTTTGGAACCACTTGGCCTTTTGTGAATCATGGTTGCTATTATCATTTAACTGATTTCTTGAAACATTCTTGTCTGAAGTGTTGAAATAACATAATGTTAAATTTTAGTTTGATTGCTTATGCGATTGTCCTCAATTCCCATGAACAACACCATTTTAGTTTCTCTTTAAGAACCTTTTTTCTCTACGTCAAATTTCGGCATATATCAAGAAAGTAAGTTTGTCACCATCAAAATGTGTGTGCAATAATTTCAAAATATATCAAGGAAGTAAGTTTGTCACCATCAAAATATGTGTGCAATAATTTTAGCATATACTCAAGGAATTAAGTTTGTCACCATCAAAAAGCGTGTGCAGTAATATCAGCATATACTTAAGGAAGTAAGTTGTGCAATAGTTTCAGCATATACCCAAGGAAGTAAGTTGTCACCATCAAAATGTTTGTGCAGTAATTTCACCATAAACTCAAGGAAATAAGTTTGTCACCATCAAAATGTGTGTGCAGTAATTTCAGCATATATCAAGGTAGTAAGTTTGTCACCATCAAAATGTGCGTGCAGTAATTTCCACATATACTCAAGGAAGTAAGTTTGTCATTATCAAACTGTGCATGCAATAATTTCAGCATATATCAAGGAAGTAAATTTGTCACCATCAAAATATGCGTGTTGTAATTTTCAGCATATATTAAGGAAGTAAGTTTGTCACCATCAAAATGTGTGTGCAGTAATTTCAGCATTTATCAAGGAAGTGAGTTTGTCAACCATAAAAATGTGTGTGCAGTGAGGGGGAAAATCAAAACCATCATTTGTTTAATATTTTTATCACAATAATAAATTACTTGGATTTTTATTGTATCTGAGTTAAGTTATATCTCATTGGATGCTTAAAACTATGGGGTTGAGATTTAATACTTTCAGACAGATTCTCATTGACAGTTTTGATGCACATCTAGAGTTAAGTGTTATAATTATCAAGTCAACATAGTGTGCACTAAGTTGTCTTATTATTAGACTACTTTGTGCTATTTTTATGAATAATATATAATTGTCTCCTTTTTAACTTGGGCAACTCAACTTCATGTAACTATCAAAGTTTAGACAAAAACTAAAATAATTGGGAATACAAATTCTTTTACCATTCAAATGATTTCTTCAAAACTGTGACCAAATATTTACAATAAAATATAAAACCGTGACCAAAGATTTACAATAAAAAATGAAACTGTAACCCAAGATTTACAATAAAAAATATAACAGTTATATATTTTATGAGGTGATTTAAGTTAAAAGTTTGTTATAAATTAGTGTTTTAAATGTTTCATTTAAATAAATTAGTCCTCTTAATTTAAATCTTTTAAGCACATGATAAGTTAAATTTATTCTACTCATTAAATATGGTGTACTATGAATGGTTTACATGCCTTGAAACTCTATCTACACTTATTTAAACACGAGCATTCTTAAGTGTTATAACAAATTAAAACCGCAATACATATTATTTTATACATGTAGACTACAACATTCTGTTGCTCGTAAGAGCGCGGAAGTTTAACTTCAACACTCGCCGCATCTTAGTCAATTAGGAAAGCTTAGTCGACATATGTACGCCTAGTTGTTCCAGACCTTGCAGCTCGACGAGACACATTTGATTTCTTCCATAGGCTCAGATCTGCAAGGCTTCAACAACGCGACCATAAATCCACGAGGATAAGTGGAACTGATTGTCACTTTCAGAGCAACCGAAACAACAAGATCAATCAAAGTCCAATTCTTGGTGATAGACTGTTCCGCTCTGTACCAATGCATCCTAGGAAGGTCAACACTGGTCGAACTAAATATGTATGTGATTATTCCTCCAATTTGAACTATAATAATAATTTGAGTCTTCATTGATTTTTGTTAATTGATTGATGTGAAAATATTCTAATGTGTTTGAAGTTTTTACAATGTTCTACGTCGTTATTCTAGATCTTATTGTCATGTTTACACTAGATCAATTGGCTTTTAGAATATAATCTTATGTAATTCATCCTATGGCTATATGTGAGTGGGTAGATTGTTCAAATTTTTTAGGGAAAGTAAACAATGGTCGTAAGTAGAAATAATTCACTTAGGGGTGGTTTACTAAGAGTTTGAACAAAATATTAAAAACTTTATTTTGTTTTGTTATGATATTTAGATTTTTAGTAAAAGTAAACCTTCGCAGTAAGTAGAAATAATATCATTTAGGAAGTGTCTCTGATTTACTTGAAATTAGAGTTAGCTTGAATAAAGGAAGTGTCTCTGATTATACAGATTGTACCGGTCAACTTACAAGCAATTGTCTGTCTGAAGTGTACTTTCCATAATGATGGTTTTTAATCAATAAACAAATAAGTAATGATGGTTTATAATCAATAAAAAAATAAGTAAATAAAGTTACAATCTTCTTAAACTTGTAGTATCTTTTGTCTTTCTTATGCTTAGAAATTGAATCCAGCGTATGTATATTTATTGTCTAATTTATCATTCATGATTTTTTACATAGAGGAGGTTTAGTTTGGAACCACTTGGCCTTTTGTGAATCATGGTTGTTATTATCATTTAACTGATTTCTTGAAACATTCATGTCTGAAATGTTAAAATAACAAAATGTTAAATTTTAGTTTGATTACTTATGCAATTGTCCTCAGTTTCCATGAACAACACCATTTTAGGTTCTCTTTAAGCAACTTTTTTTCTACGTCAAATTTCAGCATATATCAAGAAAGTAAGTTTGTCACCATCAAAATGTGTGTGCAGTAATTTCAGCATATACTCAAGGAAGTAAGTTTGTCACCATCAAAATGTGTGTGCAGTAATTTCAGCATATGCGTGTGTGCAATAATTTCAGCATTTACTCAAGTAAGTTTGTCACCATCAAAATGTGTGTGCAGTAATTTCAGCATATATCAAGGAAGTAAGTTTGTCACCATTAAAATGTGCGTGCAATAATTTTGCATATACTCATGGAAATAAGTTTGTCACTATCAAAATGTGCGTGCAATAATTTCAGCATATATCAAGGGAGTAAATTTGTCACCATCAAAATATGCGTGCAGTAATATCAACATATATTAAGGAAGTAAGTTTGTCACCATCAAAATGTGTGTGCAGTAATTTCAGCATATATCACGGAAGTAAGTTTGTCAACCATCAAAATGTGTGTGTAGTGAGGGGGAAAAACAAAACCATCATTTGTTTAATATTTTTATCACAATAATAAATTACTTGGATTTTTATTGTATCTATGTGCACTAAGTTGTCTTATTATTAGACTATTTTGTTTGGTTATTTTTATGAATAATATATAATTGTCGCCATTTTAACTTGGGCAACTGAACTTCATGAAACTATCAAAGTTTAGACAAAGACTAAAATAATTGGGAATACAAAGTCTTTTACGATGCAAGTGATTTCTTCAAAACTGTGACCAAATATTTACAATAAAAAACAAAACCGCGACCAAAGATTTACCCTAAAAAATATTAGGGCTATAAAATATGAGGTGATTTAAGTTAAAAGTTTGTAATAAATTTGTGTTTTTAATGTTTCATTTAAATAAATTAGTCCTTTTAATTTAAATCTTTTTTTTTGACCAAAAAGATATTCATTAATTCAAATTAAAAATACATCGATCATTACAAATTCAAGATCGCTAAGAACTGAAAAAAGGTGAATCTGCAAACAATCTCGCAGCACCTAGGTTAATAGGCGCATGCAACGGCAACATGAAAGTGCCTACAAATATGACAAAATAAAAGTCACCAGAAATATTCATACTTCTGGATATGCAACATTGACGCCCAAGTCTTCCTTGGATCTGCAATGATTTGAAATGAATGTGTCAATTTGAACCAACAAACACCGTACTAAGACGGGAAAACTAACAAACACCGTACTAAGACGGGAAAACCAACAAACACCGTACAAGATGATGAAAACTTAAAAACACACAAAACAAAAAGCAAATCTGTATGGATAACCACTTATTTAAATAAAAAAAGAAAGAAAAACGGGGTTGAGGGGTGATTTTTAGCCCAAAATGGCCAAAAAACATCCCTAAGATGGAAGAATGAAAAGAGAGAAACTGATGAGAGGAGTTTTATCTACGAATGAAAGTTAAAGATAAACTTAAAATAATTTAAATCTTATAAGCACATATAAGTTAAATTTATTCTACTCATTAAAATATGATGTATTATGAATGGTCTACATGTCTTGAAACTCTATCTACACTTATTAAAACACGAGCATTCTTAAGCATTCTTAAGTTTTTTTAACAAATTAAGACCTCAAAACATATTATTTTATACATGTAGACTACTGTAGCAATGAGCTTAAAATATGAAGAGTCACCACCATTAATTTTTATCCTAAGGGAATGGAATATAATGGATAATCCTAAATTATTATAGATTCTAGATTCGTGAGTCGATTAGATAAAGGGAAGAGGTTAGACACCCCCTATCTCTCTTGTATTGAAGGGGTCCCTATTTAGGTTTATGTTTTAATGAGCTTTAAATAACAAATGATAGACGTTGAGTCGATTGATCAATTATTCGAGGATACGGTGAATGTAAATCCACCTATATCTAATATTTGAACAAAGGTAATTGGTTGATTGCTTTTAGTTTATGAGAGTTAGGTTAGTGCTTGGGGAAAAGTGAGTTTTGAATTGAATTAGATAAAAAAAAGAAATTTAATTTAGTTGAGTAGATTTTAATTTGTGAAGATATTTTTGTCTTTTTTGAGTATTTGAATTTTTTTTTTAAAAGTAACTCAAATGTTTCACCGCTAGACCACACACACGCACTCAATATTTGAAAGAGGAGTGCTATCAACACTCTCTTTTCAACACTCTCTCAAACACCCACTTTCTTATTGGTTGAAACATGTGTGGGTCTTACTACTTTATGTGGGACCTATTTTCAAAGTGAGGGACTTACACATGTTTCAACCAATAAAAAAGTGGGTGTTTGGGAGAGTGTTGAAAAGAGAGTGTTGATAGCACTTCTCAAGAAACTAATAGACTATGCTTTTGTCTTTTCAAATTAACAATAAAGGAATAATTTATACACATTACATTAGTTTTAAAATAAAGAAAAAATATATAAATAAGTGAAGTTAGAAATTGGATTCATGTTATCACGTTTTACTTTACCTGCTATGAGACCACTTCTAATAACATAACTCCTCTTATGACTAAGCAACAATCATACATGATTTCCAACACTATAAATAACATATATTCATCTCCTCCTTCTTTAACCTCAAGTTAACTATAATCTCACAAATCAATGAAAAATTATCAATCATAAAATAAGAAGTCAAAACATAAAAAAAAGAGCTACCGATTGGAGCAGCCGCAAGATGATGATGGAAGTGGTTGGTGATGATTTGTAATGGATTGATATTATTATGGTTAATGAGACATGGTGTTTATGGAATTGAAAGTTTTTTTGGATTTGGTTCATGTTGTTGTGTGAAAGGTTTGTATAATTTATGATTGATGTTGAATTGGTTATGTGTATTGTAGTGAATATGGTAGAAATGATTGGATTTATGTTGTTGGAACAAGAATCCCACGTGAACAACAAAAGAGTAGAAATTTGGTAGTTTTGCTTTGTGAAAAATAAGGATTAGTGTATGTACAAGGTGACCTCTTTTAGGAAAAAAATAAGTTTATGATGTGAAGCATGAGAATCCCCTTTGTTAGATGAATGGGCTCCTTTATATACAAAAATAATTAGGTTAAATCATAAAGCCATCAAATAAAAAAAATTTATAACACAATCAAAAAAATCAAGTCAAATTTTAATTGATTTTAATTTTCAAGCCATATTTAAAAAATCATATCAATATGCTCTTGCTTGGCCACTAAGATATAGAAAATGTTAAAAATAATAATTAAATTAAAAAACTTATCTTTTCTGCTTTTTTTTTTTTACTATAAAATGCATGAAATTGAGATTTAAATGAAAAAATGATTTTGTTAAAAATGTTAAATAAAAAAATTAAAATTAAAATTAAAATGATAAATAATGTAATTTTTGGATATTTTGTGATTTTCTTAAATGCATAAAAATAGAAATTAAATTGGAAAAATATTTAAAAGTGACTAAAAATTAAAAATGAAGATAAATAATTTGAAAATTTATTATTTAAATAAAATGAAATATTTTTATTATTTTTGAATAGAATGAAAGTGGAAATAAAATAGACCTAAAACTAGAAATGCTAAAACTAATTATCATAAAAGCTTTGATTGAAATTGATTGAAAAATTCTAATATGTTATTTCTTGCTTACTAAGACAACTAACATGCTAGAAATAGCAAATTACAATTAAAACTTTCTATTTCGATTTTTTTTATTAAATAATACCTAAAATGATAAAATCAAATAAAAAATAATTATTTAAATGCTTTAAATAAAAACGAAAAATTTAAAATAAAAAGTATTTTTTATGATATTTTGGAATAAAGTTTAAAAAAAAGAAGAAAAAAAAAGAAAAGAGAAAAACATAAAAATAATAAAAATGTGAAAGGTGAGATTTAAACTCGGGAGCTCACACCTTTGTAACTCAAACATGCTCTTTTACCAATTGTGCTATTCAATTTATTCAAAATAAAATTGCACTATAAAACATGTGAAGTGTCAAGCAAAATTTGTTTATTTAGAAAATACAAATAATTCAAAGTAACTCTTACATTTTTTTAAAATAAAAAAATAATGTTTTATTGTTAGTAAAATTGAATATAAAACTTATAAAACCAAAGTTAAAAATAATTTAAATGTTAAAAATAAGGTGGGGAAATTTGGGGTATGACAACTACAATATTCTGTTGCTCGTAAGAGCACGAATGACTAACTTCGACGTTCGCCGCATCTTAGTCGACTAGGAAAGCTCAATCAACATCTTGTACTCCCAGTTGTTCCCGACTTTGCAACTCGACCAAACAAATTTGATTTCTTGCATAGACTCAAAACCGCAAGGCTTCAACGGCGCGAGCACAAATCCATGAGGATATATCGAACTGATTGTCACTTTCTGAGCAACCTAGGAAGGCCAACACCGACCGAACTGACTATGTATGTGATTATTCCTCAAGTTTGAACTATAATAATAATTTGAGTCTTCATTGATTTTTTTTAATTGATTGATGTGAAAATATTCTAATGTGTTTGAAGTTTTTTCAATGTTCTACACTGTTATTCTAGATCTTATTGTCATGTTTACACTTGATCAATTGTATTTTAGAATATAATCTTATGTAATTCATCCTATATATTAGTGGGTAATTAATGTTTGAGGATAAGTTGATGACCCACATCACATATTTAGATTGTTTAGTGAAAGTAAACAATACCGTAAGTAGAAATAATTCATTTAGGGGTGGTTTACTAAGAGTTTGAGCAAAATATTAAAACCTTTGTTTTGTTTTGTTATGATATTTAGATTGTTTAGTAAAAGTAAACCTTGGTAGTAAGGAGAAATAATATCATTTGGGAAGTGTCTCTGATTTACTTGAAATTAGAGTTTGCTTGAATAAAGGAAGTGTCTCTGATTATACATATTGTACCGGTCAACTTACAATCAATTGTTCGTCTGAAGTGTACTTTTCATAATGATGATTTGTAATCAATAAACAAATAAGTAAATAAAGTTATAATCTTCTTAACCTTAAAGTGTCTTTATTATGCTCAAAAATTGAATCCAACATATGTATATTTGCTGTTTAATGTATCATTCATGATTTTTTTACACTTATTTAACTAGAGGAGATTTTGCTTGGAACCACTTGGCCTTTTGTGAATCATGGTTGTTATTATCATTTAATTGATTTCTTGAAAATTTCTTGTCTGAAGTGTCGAAATAATATAGTGTAAAATTTTAGTTTGATTGCTTATGCCATTGTCCCCGGTTCCCATGAACAACACCATTTTTATTTTCTCTTTAAGCAACAATTTTTTTCTGCATCAGGTTTTAGCATATATCAAGAAAGTAAGTTTGTCAGCATCAAAACGTGTGTGCAGTAATTTTAGCATATATCAAGGAAGTAAGTTTGTCACCATCAAAATGTGTGTACACTAATTTCAGCATATACTCAAGGAAGTAAGTTTGTTACCATCAAAATGAGTGTGCAGTAATTTCAGCATATATCAAGGAAGTAAGTTTGTCACCATCAAAATGTGTGTGTAGTAATTTCAGCATATACTCAAGGAAGTAAGTTTTTCACCATCAAAATGTGCGTGCAGTAATTTCAGCATATACTAAAGGAAGTAAGTTTTTCACCATCAAAATGTGCGTGCAGTATTTTCAGCATATATCAAGGAAGTAAATTTGTCACCATCAAAATATGCGTGCAGTAATTTCAGCATATACTCAAGGATCTAAGTTTGTCACCATCAAACTGTGTGTACAGTAATTTCAGCATATATCAAGGAATTAAGTTTGTTAACCATCAAAATGTGTATGTAGTGAGGGGGAAAAACAAAACCATCATTTGTTTAATATTTTTATCACAATAATAAATTACATGGATTTGTATTGTATCTGAGTGTTTACGGTGATTTCCGGTAAACAACCGCTAGTCCTCCAAACTATAAAATATACTTTGGTTACTCGCAGGATCGACTAGATTGATCCTAGGACATAGTCAAACAATTGTCTTTCGATATAATTTGATTCATGCTTGTTTGTTCTGGCTTCGAGAAAACTTGTTTGTGATATGATCGTGTGAATGTTTACTTAAAACCAACACTTGTTATACACGTAAGTATGACTTTCGACAAAGAAATATAAATAAAAGCGTATAAACTGCAGAAATGTAAAGTGCAAGAATGTAACGTGCAAGAATGTTAAATGCAGGAATGTAAATTGCTTCGAGATAAAAGTTAGACGAAATAAAAGAAGTGCAGGAATGAAAATAACAGAAAGTAAACGAAAGCAGTAATAATGAAAAGATACTTGAATAAAGAAAGATACAAATGTATTAAACTGGTGTTGGTGTCATACGTACATTTCTCAGCGAACTCGTTCTCTAAACACTTGATACTTGAGTGGTTTGTGAGTGATTTGTACAAAATGAACACACGAAATCCTAACATTAAGACCCTTATTTATACTAATTTCGACCCTAACGGTCCTACACTATTCTGATGCCACGTTACCCACAAGAATCCCTGGGGTGCCATCTGTCCTTGTGCAGTTACACAGACTACTTCGAAATTTAAATCCTCCCGCCTGAATCCTCTTTCGACGCGTGGCAACGTGATCAGAACCGAGAATGCCACGAAAACACGTTCAGCCTCAGTACTTTACGTATTTTGCAAAACGTTTAAGTCTCAAAGATAACCCTCTTCGAATTAGCTCCAATTCTGACTATCTTCGTTCCAACTCAAACAATCATTCTCGAAACATGGCCATCAGTAGCCATCTTTAATCTCAGAAATGGTCATTAGTAACCATCTTCCTTCGAATTCTAACTCTTCAAAGGATATTCTTTCTAAACGAAATCTTCAGCTAACAAATTGCCCCCAATAAATGCCTGTTTCGAAAACAAGAGAAATAGGCGTTTCTTGTTATGACGAGATTTCGTTTTACTCACTTGTTAGAGTTCCAAGACAACTGACTAACGTCATAATCATTTATGACTCCACTTTCAAAACGTCTTGTCATTTTCAAAGATGTCTTCTTAGAACTTACATTCCCACGTTCTAGCATTACTTCATGATCATTACTCCTATATACTAGGAGTAAGGCTAATAATTATTCGACCGCCGTTGGATTAAATCAACGCCTGCCGCGTGTCTTTTGACTTTTACCCAAAAGATTTGAAAGGGTTTCCGTTAAACCTTTAAATACTTGAACTTCTACCCTCGCATAACTTCCACTCCTAACTTCCTTACCTTCAACATAGACAAGAAAAAATCCTCTTTGGCTTAGTTTAACCTATTTCCTAAATCAGATTTACTCATGGCGTCTTCTTCAAATGCTCTTCAACCCATTCAAAAGCTTCAAAATCCTACACAGATAAAGAATCAAGAACACATTTCAGACCCAAATGATGCAGAGGCGCGCGCCATCTATGCTTCTCAGGTAATCATTCCTTTTGAACTTTCTGGAAAAACTCATGCTTTCATGGGTCCTTTACTAGGAGGAAACAACCCTCTTTGAGTAAATTTTTCCCTGCTTATTATAAAACTAGACCTTTAGTTAGCAAGAATAAGATAGATGAAGAAGGTCATCCAATCTCAGCCGATCCTGATAACACAAAAGAAACCTCAACTGAAACTTCTTTGGTCTTAGAGAAAATTAGGTTAAACTATGTAACCAATTTTGTGAAAGTCTTTAGGTCAATCCCTTTAGCAAAAGATCCTGAATTGTACTACGCTTGGCTAACGAAAGTGGAAAAACAAAAGGCTTCTTTTTGGAAACAACTAGGGATTTATGACCTAATCCAGTTATCCAAAACAGGCTTAGAATATAACCAAACCATGTTAGTAGCGTCAGTTTATTTCTGGGATGCTTCTCACAATACTTTCCACCTTCCATGCGGAATGGTCACCCCTACCCTCTTCGACGTAGCTGCTATCACAGGGCTTCGACCAACTGGGGAAACCTTCGACCCCAATTTCATGGATACTGACACCATCAATTTTAATGAAGCAACAGTCACTTATACTGCTTTCATTCAATAATATCATGACGAAACGAACGCAGAAGTCTCGGATGAAAAACATATTGCATTCTTAGCACTCTGGCTTTCGAGATGCGTTTTTTGTTCTAGGTCCATACAAGTAGCAAAGAGATACCTTTGCATGGCTAACCATCTAAATGCTGGGAAAAAGTTAAACTTAAGCCAGTTAATTCTAGGATTTCTCTACGAGAATCTCGGTGAAGCAACAGACCTTGTTAAGAACTACAAAATAGGATCTCTTCTTTTTGCTGGTCCTTTCTGGTTGTTGCAACTATGGCTCAATGCCACTTTTGAGGCTCATTTCCCATACAAAAGTGTTGTGGATGAAGAAAGTGCAGCTATAAAGAATCGAACAGTGGAAGGAACCAGACTAGCTTACCTAACTCCAAAAGAAGAAACTGGCAAACTTCGTGAAACCTTCTTGGCGTACATAATGATGTTCGCTAAACGTTATCAATTCAGTCCCTCGATGGCTCCATTCGTACAACGGAAAGTGGGTCCCGAATGGTTTACTCGAGAATTTCCAGCAACTTCCTCTGACCAACAAGCCGAATCCATGGCTATATGGGAAGCTTTCCTCACCCCAAAGTTGTTATATCACCGACTTCGATCTCCAAAAAGTCATTGCTGTCTCCTTTGTTATCAACCAAATCTGGTTTCGAGACAATTTGGGTTGGTTCAACTCAAACCAAAATGCTTGTATGACAAAAGGAATCACATGTGTCTACATACTTCGCATCTGGCAGAAGAAGAATATGAATCAAAAATCTCCAAATATGTTGGAATCACTACTTTGTCTCCTGTCTCTTTCGAACCTGCTTTTTACTCTACCATAGACTTTCATCAATGGTGGACAGATTATTATTCCATGCAAATCTTCGATGCTGAAAGCCTTACTCGGGAACTAACTGAAGCTTTTGCTGATGTGCAGGCGAATTTCCATAAAGGTACTTCGACTCATATTAAAGAAATCCAAGCATTTCAAAAATTCTTTGAAACTATCTACAGGCCTGATGATCTTAGTCGGACCGTTCGTGAGGCTGCGGTCACTTTGCATGAAAAGTTTTCTGCTAAACTGGATAAGCTGAAATTGCCCACGTCTGTTCGACCTGAACTACGTTATAAAGTGGCTTTCGAACTTAATCCTCCAAAATTCCCTCCACTACCTAGTGTTGATTTTGGTGTGGCTTTAAGCCCTCCTTTTCCAGACTGGTTCGTGTGTGGGAATCTCATAAAAATCCTTCAGGAAGAATCTAAAAAACGCGCTGAACGAGTGGTCCCGACTAAGCAAACCTTGGATACTTTCAAAGGACATCTTCATATAGGTCTTGAGCACGTTCGCGTCTTGACTCCAATACCTGAAGGTTGGGGTTTAGACAATCTTTCGACTAACTTTTCTTTCTTTACTGAAATACTGATTTACGTTTTGTTCACAGCCGTTACTCGAAAGAGAAATATCAAAGAGGCCCCTGCACAGAAGGGTTCTGGAGCTTCGAGGAATACCAAGGCGAGTGGGAGTGATTCTGTCACCACTGGCAAGAAACCCACGGTACATACATACCTTATATTTTAACTTGTGAAATTTTATGAATATTACTCACTTGGTTTTAATATGTATTTCAGAGCTCGAAACCTCCAGCATCTTCGAAGCGAAAAGTTCCTCAAATAGCTGCTTCAGATGACGAAGATAAATCTCCTCCTCGTATCAGACAAGCAATAAGGAAAAGACAGAAAGCTTCCACCCCTTCAGCCAAAGGAAATGGATCTGGGACTTTGAAGCTTACTTAGTCAAGTGACAAGGTATCTTCTGATGAATCACCCTTGAAAGCTGCTAGTACTATCCCCATTGTGGAGAGTCATAACTCAAGCCCAGACAACATTCCAACCAAGGTATTTGGATTTCACAATCTAATCATTTTTCAAACTTTAATTCTAATGATTAAGTTCACATCTTACCTCGTAAATGTAGGATGATGCTGGCACAGCTACTTCTGATCTCAAAACCTCAAGTCTAAACATTGATCTTGACAATCTTCGAGGTAAATGTCTGCCTTTTCGAATGACAGACGAATTTCTTGCAACTTTCCATTTTTATCAATTCTAACTGTTCAACACAGGTGTTCCTCGACACAAATCTCCTGTGCTCTCTCCAGTTCTCGAAGACGCTCAACCCTTTGCAACCATCATTCCAACTGTGCCTGCTGAAGAAAGCCATTCAAATGATGAGTCTCCACCTACTCATCAAGATGAAAATATGGGGGAGGATCCTCAATGTTCGGATAGTGACAATGCAGCCGGACAACCAACTGGCAGCGAAGATACTATATCTAAGCAAGATGCTATGGAGGAAACTTCCAAACAGCCTACACCTGGTTCTCAGGAAGCTTCGACCTTCGGAACTATAGTCACTCCTGTGACTACTTCGAAGAAGGTCCCCGCAATGCTTACTCCTTCAAAACTGGAGCAACTCAAGAAAACTGATCCCGTAAGCTTCCTCAAGACCATGATGAATGTCGATAATGTTTCGCCCATTGGGCTTGGAACTTCTTCTAATGTCTTGGCGGATACTGGTGACAAGGATGATATTCCTAATCTCCTTCGTCAAATAAGGGAAAAGTTCTTCGAAACCAACCTCGTCGAAGCTCTAAGCAGGGATTCCACCAAATGTTATAGCTTAAACAATCTTTTGAAGAAAGTAGACTTACTTCTGGTCTCAGAGGAAGTCTCAGAAGTGATTGTTTTACTGGGTTCTCTGATTGATCAACTCCAATCTAATCTTCTTCGAAAACGGAAAATTGACGAGCAACTCACAACAAAGGTGACTTCTCATAGTTCTTCTTGGAAATCTGCAAATGATGCAACAATAAAGGCTGACTCCCTTAAGCTTGAACGTTCGAAGAACCAGGAGGAATATGAAGATTGTGAAATGAATATCAAATCTTGGAAACAAGAAATTGAACTCCTCGAAGAGAAGATAAAGAATGCCCAGTCTCGTCAGGCAGCAATCCAACAAACTCATCAGGAAGAATTGACTGAAGTGGCGCAGTTAGGGATTCAACACTTCGAGACGGCACAGAAGCTAGTTCCAGAGATCGAAGAACTGAAAAGACAACAGGCAATAATCGAACGTCATATGTCCTTATGGGAGACTCAATATTCAAAGATGAAAGATAATCTTCCCAAGGATTTTAATTAGCCACTTTGGCCCTTGTACTATTTTTTGTGTTTCGTACTTAGTTTATTTTGTAATCGAACTTCCTCCAGAATATATATGCAATTTTATCTTTCAATCTTCCACACATCTAATTTTGCAGTTGTCATAAGTAACGTTTTAGCAATTCCTAACAATTGCCAAAATTATTTTATTATCATAATGATTTTAATAATGCACCCACGTGACATGATTACCCTTCGCAGCCTCTTAAGCCTAGACTTGACGTTTCCACTTCCCTTAGCCATAACCATCATTAAATGATGACATCACCTTTTTCAAAACGTCTACTTGAGACGTGCGTGTATCAGTTTTCAATCATGATTACACTTCAACTTCCAAGGCGGGAAATGGCGGAGGCTATAACTTCTCCTGGGGATACCAAACGCAGTCCAATCAACACTAAAAAATGAACCATTCTTTTTGGCCAATGTATTCTATATAAAGCGTTAGCATTATACTCCTTTCTTCATATTTCTCCAAAATCTTATCAAAGTTTGCTCTCTTCTCCTTGCATTCTTTCAAATACAGAATTTTGACAAAAATCTCCTGCATTCTCTCTTTCTAATGGCGCAACCCTTGACCTACAATACCATCAGAGCCTGTATCAAAAAGGAATTCAAACTTTCTGAGGAAGAGTTTGAAGAGAGCCACATCAGCATCAGCACACTCTTTGCTAATCAACAACTCTAGTTCTATCACGAAATCCTGGAGGGGTCTGTTTATCCCAACATGTTAGCAGATTTCTGGATGTTTGCGTCCCTGCGCATAGATCCAGAAGGGAGAACCACCATCGTGTCTGAGGTTCCAAGGGCTCACATTACCATCACTCCCTCAACCATCTCTGACCTGCTGAGATGTAACAACTCTGGAGAATCGTTTGATGACAACACCATCAACATGACCACCTACCATATGTTGAGGACCCTCATGGAAAATGATCCTTTTAGTGCTAAAGTCATTAGGATTTGGCACCAGCTTTTAGTGGGCAACTTCCGCCCACGAAGCCATGACCTAGAAAACATCATGATGGAGGATCTAGAGTTTATACTCTGTGCCCTCCGGGGAAAGAAGATCAACTTTCCATTGCTGATCTTCAAAGGGCTTGTCGAAGCTGTTTCCATGGCTGCTTCTCGTCAAGGTGTGGTGACGTTCCTTCCTTATGGAAGATTCATGTCCTACATGTTTCTCAAAAAGGGCATAGTGAGAAGAATGCGCAGGTCGGGGTCTCTAGACATGTTCGAAGCAGAAAGCTTGCCCCTGCTATCCTTGTAGGGTTTAGAATAAAGGATTAACAAGAGGGTGCGTTGTCTAAGGCTTTTGATGGAGATGTTATAGTTTTTAGTTTTATTGTCTCCAATTTTTATTTTTATTTTGGATGCCCCTTTTGTTAGCCTCTAGTATGTTTTTAATTCTGTAGTTGATGGAAACAACCATCCCCAAATGGATGTACTCTTGTTCTTCTAATGAAATATGTTTTGGCATTGCTTTGTCTTTTTACTTTATTTACCACATATCTTGCTTGAACATGAAGCCATTTTGGTGCTTGTTTTACCATTTTGGCCTACGTAGCATACTTCGAATATCTACGTTTTTGCAATCTTTACTTCGTGCATGCTTGGTTTGTATCTCTTCAGATACTTCCCATTTACTCTTAAGATCCTGCGATCTTCTGCCAATTCTTCTATCTCATAAGCGTTATTTGAGAATACTTTTAAGATTCAAAAGGGTCCTTCCCAGTGCGGGGACCATTTACCAAGTGCCTGATTCTTTCGATCTATAGGTAAAATAACTTTCCAAACTAAGTCATTATTAATAAATGTTTTACCTTTCACCTTTTTATTGTATGCTCCGGACACCCTTTCTTTTTGCCTCTTTATCATCTCCAACGCTCGAAGTCTGTCTTCGTCCAAATTTACTAATTTGTTCATCATCAATTCCCAATATGTATTTGGAGGAATTTCTGCCTGTCTCTGAATCCGGACTGACTGCAAGTATATCTCAACTGGGAGCACTGCATCGTGTCTGAACGTCAATTGGAAAGGTGTAGTGTTTGTAGCTTCTTTTGGCGACGTTCGACAGGCCCAAAGTGCTTGGTCCAAAGTTTTATGCCAACTCTTGGGTTTTTTTCCTACGTGTTTCTTTATGAGACTAATTATTATCTTATTTACTGCTTCAACTTGTCCATTTGCCTGAGCGTAGTAAGGTGTAGAGGTAAACAACTTGGACCCCATTTCTTAGGCGAAATCTTGCATCTTTTGCCCAGTAAACACTGATCCTTGATCTGTGGTTATACTCTCTAGGATTCTGAATCTATATATAATGTGCCTTTGAATAAACTCAATCACAGCCTCCTGATCCACATTTGCAAGTGGTATCGCTTTGACCTATTTTGTGAAGTAGTCTATTCCCACTAGGATATATCTTTGACCTTTAGAAGACTTGGGGTGAATTTCCCCAATTAAGTCTAGTGCCCAACCTCTGAAAGACCATGGTTTTATTATCGAACTTAATTCATTTGCTGGAGCATGTTGAATACCTGCATGTTCTTGACATTCTTGACACTCTTTTGCAAATTCTATGCAATCTTTTAACATGGAAGGCCAATACATTCCGTATCGAAACAAAAGCCATTTCATTTTGTGCCCCGCTTGGTGTGCACCACATGCTCCACTATGTACATTTGAGAGAGCCAAATATGCTTCAGCTTCATCCAGACACTTTAGCAAAACTCTTTCAGGAGTCTTCTTAAACAATTCATTTCCCATCAAGAAATATGATAAGGCTCTATACTTTACCTTTCTATCTGTGTTTGTCGAAGGATCCTTTAAATAGTTCACAATTGGACTCCTCCAATCTGTGTTTGCTAAAGAATCTATATTTAAAACTTCAAACTCCTCTTTGTTAGCAAAACCTAATTGTGAATTCTCCAGATCAACTCTTCTAGTTTTTCTTACTTCGATCAATTCTTCTAGTTTTTCTTTTGACTCTCTGTATCCTGAGGCTAACTGTGCCAAATCATTTGCTTCTTGATTATTCAATCTTGAAACGTGACTTAAATCCATGTACTCGAATTTTTTAAGCAGCCTGTTTGCTATGACAAATTACATGATCAAATTCTCTTTGATACATTTGTATTCCTTCGTCAATTGCTTAATCACTAGTTCGGAGTCTCCTTTAATTTCGACTCTGGTTGCCCCCAATTCTAACAAAGCTTCAAGTCCAGCGATCAGTGCTTCATATTCAGCTTCGTTGTTGGAGCATAGGGAACCTTCGATTTTGTACTTGAGCTTTGTTGGAATTCCATCAGGAGAAATTATCAGTATTCCAACGCCGGTTCCTTCTTTATGAGTCGAACCATCGAAGTATAACTTCCAAGGCTTCAAGTCTACATATTGTTGAGGGTTCTCAACCACTGCATGGTCAACAATGAAATCTGATACGATCTGACCTTTCATTGCCTTAAGGGGTTGAAATGTCAAAGAGTACTCAGTAAGGGCTAAAGCCCAGTTGCCAATTCGACTATGCAATATTGGTTTTGATAGCATATGTTTAATAACATCACAATGAGACGAAACATAAACATCAACTGGCTTTATATAATACTTGAGTTTGATACAAGAGAAATATAGACAAAGGCAGGGTTTTTCTATTGCGCTATACCTAGTCTCTGCATCATTGAGTACTCTACTTAAGTAATAAATGGCCCTTTCGATGCCATTGTTGTCCTCCTGGGCTAACATGCTACCTATTGTATTATCTGAAGCCGAAATATACAGGCGCATGTGCTTCTTCCCATCTGGGGGAGACAATATTGGTGGATGCATCAAGTATTGCTTGATTTTTTCAAAAGCTTCTTGATGTTCGGCACGTCATTCGAACTTTCCTTGCTTGAGTCAAAGTAAGGGGGAAAAACCTTGCGTGCGTCCACTCAAGTTTGAGATAAATCTTCTCAAGAAGTTTATCTTTCCTAGTAAAGACTGTAACTCTTTCTTCGTGGATGGAGGCTTTGTTTCCATAATAGCCTTTGTTTTATTTTGATTAATTTCTATTCCCTTTTTGTGGACTACGAAGCCCAAGAAATCTCCAGCCTGCACAAAGAAAGCACATTTGAGGGGATTCATCTTTAAGCCGTGTTTTCTCATTCTCTCGAATGATTGGCTCAGATGGTCAAGATGACTGTTATCTGAAACAAACTTTACAACTATGTCATCTATGTATACTTGCATGAAAGTTTCTATAAAATCATGGAATATAGAATTCATTGCTCTTTGATAAGTTGCCCCAGCATTTTTTAGACCGAAAGGCATTACCACCCATTCGTAGGTGCCTATTGCCCCTGGGCAACGAAAAGCTGTTTTGGTCACATCTTCTTCTGCAATGAAGATCTGGTTATATCCAGAATATCCATCCAACATACTTAGATATTCGAAGCCTGTGGCCGAATCTACCAACATTTCTGCCACAGGCATGGGATATTCATCCTTAGGCGTTGCTGCATTTAGATCACGAAAATCTATGCACACTCTTAATGAACCATTCTTTTTAATAACTGGCACAATATTAGCAATCCATTCAACATACCTCGTAGTTCTGATGAATTTGCATCGTAGAAGTCTCTCGACCTCTGCTTTAATCTTCGAATGAATCTCCGGTGCGAACCTCCTAGGGGTTTGCTTGATGGGCTTTTTCCTTCTTTTATTGGTAACTTTAGTTCGACCAAGTCTCTTCCTAAACCAGGCATCTCGTCATAGTCCCAAGTGAAACAGTCTTTGTTTTCTTTGAGTAATGCTATGACCTTTGATTTTAAAGTTGAATCCAGTTTTGCACTGATGTATGTTACCCTTCTCTAATTTTCGTCTCCAAGATTTACTTCTTCAAGTGGGTCTTGGGCTAACATTTTTATATTTGACCCCGTTGGGTCCTTCTCGAATCCCAAAGGTTCTTCATCGTAGATTGCGTCCAGCCTTTGACTCAGCTCTTCTCCAGAGATCTTTTTGGCTTGGGCTGTATCTTCAAGGTATTGAGGGATCGAATGTGCCTCAGAATCCGTAGTTGGGATTGCATCTACAATCATGTTTGATAATTCGGCTTCGAGAGCCGTCTTTCTTTTGACCCCGTTGGGTCCTTCTCGAATCCCAAAGGTTCTTCATCGTAGATTGCGTCCAGCCTTTGACTCAGCTCTTCTCCAGAGATCTTTTTGGCTTGGACTGTATCTTCAAGGTATTGAGGGATCGAATGTGCCTCAGAATCCGTAGTTGGGATTGCATCTACAATCATGTTTGATAATTCGGCTTCGAGAGCCGTCTTTCTTTTGTTCTCGGCTATGTAAGCTGAAATCTTTTCGAAGAAGGATGATTCAGACATTATCAATGTCGTCGTCCCAGCCTGTTGGTCATATTGTTGGAAAATGCTCTATTGGTGCGGTATCTTCTGGACCGTCCATTATTTCTCTATTCCATTGAAATCCATTTGGGTGTAAAGACAAATAGTATAAGGCATTCTTATTTGGGGTGTATATATCTTCTGCTGCATGGCGAGGCCCTATGTTTGCCAAGTTCCTGTCGAAACTGGTTTTATTGACTTGATTAACTTCAGCCATGTAGTAACTCTGATCCCCTTCAATGTTCTCTACTATACCATCTTCCCTCCAAATGGTTAATCTTTGATGCATTGTCGAGGGTACCGCAACAACTCCATGGATCTACTCTCTTCCTAGCAAAAGATTGTAGTTTGCCTTCGCTGGTATCACCATGAACATCGTTGGTCTTGTGACCGAACCCACAGTTAAATTTACTTGAATAACTCCTAGAGTTTGCCCTAGTTTGCCTTCATAGTTGGACAAGACCATATTATGTGGCCTTATATCAGTATCAAACATACCAATTCTTTTTAACATGTACTGGGGCATTAGGTTCACTGCTGCCCCTCCATCTACTAGGACTTTGTTAATGCCAACATTTTCAATCTTAGCCCTTATGTAGAGTGGTTTTAGATGATTTCTCATACCTTCATCCGACCTCTCGAAGAATGCATTATGCTCTTCGACTGCCCCATTATTTAGCACATAATAACACACAGGTATGTGTCTTGCCATCTCTTCCACATCAGCTTCCTCATAATCTTCAGCTTCTGTTTCTTGATTAAATTCATGAGGGAGCACTGACACAACATTGCAATTGAGGTTTATAGACGATACTCCATCTGAGTCGAAATCATTTGTCATTCTATCGTCTTCTTTCCAAGGGCTGGAATGCATCTTTTCTTCTTCCTTCTCATTTTCAGAGTCGAACAACTTGCGTTCTACTGGAGGTTTACTTGTCCTTGCCCCCTGGGTTGGGACTTGGTTGCTACTAGACTCTCCAATCTCCCTTGGTTTGTATTCTCTTTGGGCCTTCTTCATCCTCTGGTGCCTTCTCCATTGGGATCTAGACATAGGATTTTTGCCTTTGTAATTCTCCAACCTGTACATCTCTTGATTTGAGGTTTGGAATTGCTTCCTATATGCCATTGCAGTCCTTCCCCCTTGGTCCCAACTTCGCCATTTGTTGGTTCTCGCACCAGCTTGCATCCATCTATCCCTGGGTATGTCTGCAGGGACTTTGAACGTGACCCTTCGGGCTCTAGGGTGTGGGCTGTCAAGCCTCTTTGATGGGGTCCATATATTGAACCCATACAGGTTGGGACGAAGCCCCTGGGTTTCTCGACCCATGTAGAAATATACCCTTTCGAATGATCGTGCCAGCAATTCGTCATAGACTGCTCTGTTAGAACAAGATTTGTTCTGATCAATATTCTTAGTTTTGATGATAACAATGTATATGAATTTTGTATGAGATAATGTGGTACTCTAATACTATGCAATTTCCATTTCAGGAATTATATAAAGAGTATGCACAAAATCAGCGCAAGAAGCACTGACTCAGAAGGTTCAGCATACAACATCAGAACATGGTCTGGCAAGACATCAGAAGATGGTCAAGCAGAATCAGAACATGGTCTATGGAAGCATCATAAGGACTTGAGATCAGAAGCAGAAGCACTGAAGTTCTCATGGTATCACGCTCAGAAGCACTTCAAGGTCAGAAGACAAGAAGATGCTCTGCACCAAGCTGTTTGACTCTGATGATATTCAAACGTTGTTCACACAAACGTCAGATCAGAAACAAGTACTAGCTGGCAGGCTACGCTGACTGACAAAAGGAACGTTGAAAGCTATTAAAGGCAACGTCAGTAGACACAGTGAAAGCAAGGCTCGAGGTAGTTGAAAAAAGAGTGAAACATTAAATGCAATGCTGTACGGAATACGCAAAGCATTAAATGCTCCCAACGGTCATCTTCTCAAACGCCTATAAATATGAAGTTCTGATGAGAAGCAAGGTTACGAATCACGAACTCTGAACCAACTTGATGAAACGCTGTTCAAATCAAAAGCTCTCAAACTTCATCAAACTCACTATATTCCTGTTGTAATACTTTAGTGAGATTAAGCTTAAACTTAAGAGAAAATCACAGTTGTGATAATAGCTTTATTAGAAGCATTGTAACTCTTAGAATTTGTTTACATTAAGTTGTAAGGACTAGAGTGATCAGGTTGTTGATCAGAATACTCTAGAAAGTCTTAGAGGGTATCTAAGCAGATTGTTCCTAGAGTGATCAGGTTGTGATCATTATACTCTAGAAGACTTAGAAGTTGTCTAAGTGGAAAACCATTGTAATCTCGTGTGATTAGTGGATTAAATCCTCAGGTGAGGTAAATCACTCCAAGGAGGTGGACTGGAGTAGTTTAGTTAAAAATAAACCAGGATAAAAATCATTTGCAAACTGTTTTTATCTTACAAGTTTTAAAGCTACACTTATTCAAACCCCCCCCCCTTTCTAAGTGTTTTTCTATCCTTCATGCTCCACATCTGGGACACAATTGTTAAGTGCCAAAATGTAGTTATTTTGTGTTTGTAAATAGTGGCACTTATCGATACTTTTTGTTAATACCGTTCAAATAATACCCCGTTTTGTGTATAAAAACGTATACTTTGTGAATAGATGTATTTTCATATACTTTTATACTTTTTGATAGTTTTCTATTCATTTT
Source organism: Vicia villosa (assembly GCF_029867415.1). Lineage (NCBI taxonomy): Eukaryota > Viridiplantae > Streptophyta > Magnoliopsida > Fabales > Fabaceae > Vicia > Vicia villosa. The sequence continues at coordinate 144,285,519 of NC_081180.1, forward strand.
GTAGGTATTGAGGCGTATTTGGAGCATGAGCAATAACGTGGCGAAGACACGGCTTCAAACGCGCGATTTTGAGCGGCGGAATCAATTCATTCGGCGAATAAAGCTCAAAACCAAAGAATAATAAATCATCAATTTGGTTGCAATTTGTTCATTGTTAGATAGAGCATGGAATAAGCTTTCCAACGCTTTGAACCGGGCGCAAATCAGAGTTACGGTTCTCAAGATATGACCAAAACAAGATTTGCTGTTCTGTTGAGCGCGCTAAGCGGGCTTGACCGCGCTAAGCGCGGCCTGGGAGCATTTTTGACCCATTTGGCAGAAATTTGGGCGCTTAGCGCGGGTTTTTGGCGCTAAGCGCGGTCTGGCGGTCTAAGAAAAATAAAAAGCAGCCCGCTTAGCGCGGTGGGCGCGCTTAGCGCGGTCTGCGACTTCAGTTTTGGTATATATGTTGTAAAATCATATTTTTTAGGTATGTTTTGGGTATTTTTGAACCCCAACTCATCAACCTTCAATTTTTGGTAGATTGAGCTTAGAAAACAACATTTGTGGCTTGTAATTGGAAGATTCTTGGTCGGGAGCTCGATTGATCGTGATTGACACTGCGAAAGATTTGGTTTTCTTCTCCTCCTCTTCTCTTTGTAACCACTTTTGTTGGGTTTGTTTGTAAGTTTACTCTAAACACATGGATGTTTGTTACTCTTTGTACTAGTTGTATAATATATTTGCTTTACAAATCTTAATCGGTGTTTCCTTGATCTTTTTGCTTAAATGCTATGGATTTGTGTTGTTGTAGATATAGACATCACAAATCTTGATTAGGGGGATATCTGTTAGCTTTTGATTCTAGACATAGGATTGAGGTTAACATCCACATAATATCTGAGTTTAATGTCTCTGTGTTGTTCGATCGGTGGAGACATCATCGAAAGAGCAATATAGTTGAATTCCCGTCGGTGTTGCAGACATGGACATTGATGTGAGGGATATGTGGTGATTCTGATGAGTATTGTAGATTGAGTACGGCGGAGTGATAAATCTAAGTTTGTGAGGAGTAGTTTAGATTCAAACCAGATAAGCTATTCTCTATCAAGAATGAATTTATTTTATGTTCATATGTTATATTTTCCTTGTTTACTTTCAACCCATTTAACCCGAACTCAAGAACTAAGAATCCGTCGAACGGCGATTCGGTATCACCAATCTCTGTGGACACGATAATTCCCGGATAAATATTTCCAAATCTTTTGTTGCTTGCCGCTTTACCGCATCAACAACAATGCAACCTCAGTGTTTTCCTTATGGCACTTGACCAAGAAAACCACCAAACTTTCTTCCATCTTTGGGTATACCTTTAGCAATGGGTTTCCTCCTCTCCAGGGTTGTTCCAATCTTTCTCGTAAGGCCCTTTCGAAGTTAGCCTGAACCCTTCGATTTAGCATGATTGAACACCTTGGGCACATCAGCATTTTTCCGCCATTCTTCTCATGGCAATTCCAGAGATAATCTTTCAAGCTTTCCCCTCTTGGTGGGATTTCAATGTTTCCCTTCTCCCTTATCAGCCATTTTTCTAGTTCTTCTATTTCAGACAAAGGACGCCTGACATTGACCATGTTAACAACTGCCAGAGGAGCTTCAGAAATCTGTATCTGCTGAAGTTTTGCCCTGAGGTCTTCAGTGGCCTCACTGGTTTTTCCTTTCAGATCTTCAATCATTTCCGCATTGAAGGATTCTTCATCAGTATTGAAGACTTTGTTGTCATTTAGGCTTTCAGTAGCCTGCTTTCCAGTTGAAATTATCTCTGATTCAGCAACATCTACTTCAGACACTTCCACCATGTTGACGTCAAGTGGTTCACACAGGTTAGTGGCAGCAACATTCAAAGGGTCTGTGTCAACCTTCATATGACTCTTGGTTTTGTCAGCGAATTTTAGACGTCCGTCCTTGATAGCATTGTGAATTAGATCCCTGAAAAGAAAACATTGTGAGGTTTTATGGCCTAAAAAACCATGGTATTTGCAAAAGCCTCGTTTCTTCCGTTGTTCTAACGGAGGAATTTTGGAATTAGGAGGCATTATCATCTGGCCATCTTTTACTAGTAAATCAAATATCTCGTCACATTTAGTGACATCAAACGTATAAGTTTTCTTAGGAAATCTATCGCTTTTATCATTCTCTACTGGATTTTTCCCATTGGCGGGTGTGAGTGTCATACCCCAAAATTTGCCCAACGTATTCATTCATATTTCAATCCATCTGACTTTTAAAATGCTCAAAGACATACAAGGAGGAAGCATACAGTCTCTCTCCTAAACAACGACCCTCCAACTAGGGTTTTGCTCCTCTCAAAGAAAAATCAGGTTCTGACACCTCAAGTGGACCTCGGGGTCTCTCACATGTCTTATAATATCCTCATGACAAGTTTCAAGCTCTGATTCCTCAGAATGTTCAGTCAACTACTCAAACGATCAATAATCGACTGGTTAACCTAAAAGTCAAACTATGGTCAAATCACAGTCAAAGTTCCTGATTTTTGGTCAACATCCTAACTTTTAAGTATCATTCATCATTTGATCAATATTTGATCATGATTCATCAAGAAAATCTCCAAAATCATAAAAAACCTAAGTTGCTAAATTAGGGTTTTTTTAGGTAAAAGTCAACTGAACTTTAACCAGCCATAACTTTCACATGGAATATCAAAAATTTCCCATCCAAAGCTCATTTTGAAGGAAATTGAATTCTCTACAACTTTGTCTCTCACATGCCAAGTCCAAAAATGTTTCATTCGAGAGATACGAGCTAATACATCACAGGTCCTTCTAAAAAGATCGCCAAAAGGCATTTTTTCTCAAAGCTCATAACTTGAGCATGGGATATTTAATTGAGATGAAACCAAAAGCATCATTTAGAGGACATTCTAAGCTTTCTAAAAAGCTCAAGAACACTTCCATACCATAAAAATGGAGAGAGTTATGATTTGACGAAGTTGATCAATTTTGGAGAAAGTGCATGAAGTCATTGATGAGCAAAATTGAATTTCTTCCAAATGGGCCTATCCCTTTATGTTTGAAACTTGTTTCTAACATGGTCCACGACCCCTAAAACCATTCATGATTTATTCTTATATTTATTTGTTTAATTTTTAATTTTTTTATTCATTAGAATTCAAAATTAATTAAATAAATAATAAGAAATATAAAAGATATGCATGATTCTATTTTTTAATCAATCTTAAGTATATATTTACATGCAAATCCAAGGGAATTTCGTTTGCCCTTGATTGAGAAAGATTGAGATAAAAATAGAAAGAATGCATATGAAAAATTTCAATCAAATATGCACCATGGAAACACGTGATTTGATGAGATCTTTCCAACTTTTGTTAACCTAACATCTGGTGCTATAAATACAGAAGGTATTCATAAGGATTGAGGACGAAAAATTGCAACCAAGAAACTAGGGTTTCATCTCAAAATTTCAAAGAAGAGTTACACCACTGAAATCCTAATCCCAGCCATTCCCAAGCGTGTAAAAGTGTTTCATCGTACTCTTGAGGTATAGTAGGATGAGATTGAATCATTGTCCAGAGCCCTAACACCTTGAACCGTTCCATACATAAACTTGGTTTGCATCTCTTTCATGTTGATCGTATCTTACTTTTTACTATGTTTTAATTAAAACTAATCATGTTAATGTGTTCCTGGGATCCATTAGAGAAGATTAGGATCACTGGTTGCAAGCTTTGGTGGCCGGAAGGCAAGACGCCATTGTTAGGGCTTCGGAGGTCCCTTCTTCGTATCCCACGTTACAAGCACTTTTAGGCCAAACGGCCACCTCCGTTGAGTCCGTGAGGTCTTGTTTAGTAGATCTGGGTTGGCCTCCTGTTCATTTATGTTGTTTTTTTGCAGATTTAATCGTAGCCATGCATGATGACGACGCTGTGAAGGATCCGCAGGAAAACTCGCAGTTGAATGCGCAACAAAATCCGCAAGTATCTTTAAAGAGGAAGATGAATAGTGTCATGGACCAAGGGACTGCACGCGTGTTCTTTCCCCATTCGCCGGTCAACCATTGTCCCTCTCTCCTCGTGCATGGACAGATTCTATTCGCCAGTCAGTTTAGTCAATATCCTCTTCCCAAACTCAATTGGTCTATGCAGCGTGTGGTGGGGCCCTTTGTGACTCTGGTTTGAATTATTTTATGTTTTTACAAATTATATTTATTTATTGGTCATGGTGTTATTGACAACTTGTAACGATGGTACAACTGGCATGGGGTACTGCGTTTCCGCTTTAAAAGCCTGGGTTCGAACCAGGCTGTCTGCATATTGTATTTTTTTCTATTTTTTTTGTTTGCAGATCCAGTGAATGTGACCAACGCATGCCTACGATATGACCTCATCTTGTCACCATAGAATCTCCGCCCAGGCTGATCCAACGCACACAAAGACTGCAGTGCACCATAGACTCTCAAGATGCCACCACACTGAACCCCACGCCCAGCTAAGTTTCTCAATCTTTTTTTTATTTATTATTTATTTCAATAACATGAATCTTTTATTCATATCCTTTCCTCTTTCTTTTATAATTTTTTTTTATCATTTACTCATTTAACAAATTAGTTTTTTATAATAATTTTATACTTATGTATTTAATCGAAAATTCGACTTTTTGTCATTTTATCAAAAAGATTATTTTAAGCAATAAAAGTTATTATTTTTGTACATGTTTTTAATTAATTAATAGGTTGAAAACCAATAATTAAATTTTTTAGGTTTGTTAACCTCGATACATTTATAAACCCTAATAACCTTAGGTTTACTGGTAGGTGTTGCCCTTTAACCCTGGTTGACTTTTGTACCTTTCGGGGCTTGCCTTTTACCATTTTAATTTTTGATCTGTTACATTATAATTGTTGAGATCTTTAATGCACTAACATTTTTCTTCTTCGTGGCTAATTTTCAGGAGTAATCAAAATCCTTCAGCTACGCGCCATATCAGATCGAAAGCTAAGTTTTTTAATTTTTTTCTTATTTAAATTTTATTCTTACTTTTACTTTTGCCTTATAGGTTCAATTAGGGTTTACTTCATCTGTTAAGGAATTTCTCCTACACTCACCTTTATTTATTTCCCTCTTAATTTTCAGAGTTTATCGAGGGTTCGAGGAAGATCAAGGCACTCAAGGATGTTTATACTAATTATTGATCCGTCTTATTTTCTGCTTTTAATTTCCCCCATCCCCGCAGGTGTTTATTGTAATAGCGTAGGTTTTAATTCCTGCCTTTAATTTCTGCCATTTTAAAACTGCGTGGTTAGTAATCTTAGGGAGTGCAAGTCTTGAATCGAATTAGATAACTAATTATAAGATAAAATTATCTGAATATTAATCACGTGATTGTTGCACCCACACACCTTTAGGGTAATTCCTCTCGTTGCCTTGTTGCCTTATATTGTTGCCTTGTTGTCTTTATTTTGTTGCCCAAAAATAGTCAAGTCCCTCGATTCCGAGGATACCTAAAGCAATGTTGCCTTCAAAGTTATTGAAACTCCCTCGAAGCTGCCTCGGTAAAAAGTGATGATTGTCCCAATTGCTAAGGTATCCTCGCCTGTTGCCTAAAAGATTAAATGACTATTATATCCTTCCCTTAGACTACCTGCCCTCTATATGGTAGGGACAGTCTTATGGTGAATGATTATTCTCGATGACCCTTAAACATCCAATTGAAAGACTTCCTGCCTTCTCATGGTACGGATAGACCCTTTCGCCCGAAAAGCTAAAAGAACAAATTTCAAACTTAGGGTAATTGCTTTTTAATTGCTTGCTCTTTTTCAAATTCAAATTCAAAAATTCAAAATCTTTTCCCACTTTTTTTCAAAGAAACTTTTCAAAAAGACTACGCTTATTTACAAGCTAAAGTTCTATTCAAATCTTTTCTATTCACACCCTCTTTTCAAACAATTCAAACATTTTGAAAACAAAGTGAGCTAAGCAATTAAGAGCCCATGGATAACCATGGATGCAAAGGGTGCCTTACACCTTCCCTTTGTATAACTTACCCCCTGAACTCAAAATCTTTCAAAGGTCTTTCCTGTTCTTTTAGCCTTTCCTAAAATTGGATAAAATAAAAGTCGGTGGCGACTCATGCTTAACCGCGACATTTTTCGATTATAAAAGTCAGTTCACCGTATTACAGTGAGCAATTTGCAAGAATAAGGTGGCGCTTCTTTTAATTCCGCTAGATCTATTTCGACCTCTTCCACGCTGTATGAATCTTCAAAAGATTCGTCGTCGACGTCTTCAGCCTCGATGATGCTACCCTTTCTTTCTTGTAACTTTTATTTGCTCTGGCCTTTTCTGCTTTTAGTCGTTCGACTTGTCGAACCCTGTCTGCCAACTGGGCCATGTCCCTTAGGTATTGAGTATCCAATTTCTTTCGAATTGAATAATCTAAACCGCCTGCAGCCATTTCGACTAATTCATGCTCTGGGACAGTCGTGAAGCATCTTGATTTCAACAAACGGAACCTATTTAAGTAATCATCTATAGGCTCCGTGAACTTCCTCTTGATGCTAGCCAGTTCTTTCAGACTTATCTTGGTTTGACCCATGTAGAACTGTTCATGGAATAATCTCTCCAAGTGTGCCCATGCATCTATGGAATTTGGGGGCAACGTGGTGAACCAAACAAAAGCATTTTTTGTTAGCGAACTAGGGAAGTATTTAATTCTTAAATCTTCGTTCCCTGCTAAATCTCCTGCTTCCGTCAAATATCTGGCTATGTGTTCCACGGTTGACTCACTAGTGTCCCCTGAAAATTTAGTGAATTTTGGTACTTTGGTACCCCTTGGCAGTTCTGTTTGCATAATATATTCTGCTATGGGGGATGTATAATTTGGACGTCGAAGCCCAGTATTGAGGCCATTATTGGCCATAATTCTCTCTATCATGGCAGTTAGGTTATTTTCTGTTGCCAGGTTGTCTCTCCTAACCCTATGTACGACTTCGTCAGGATGTTCGTCTCTTCCCACTACAACTACTCTAGGCTGTTGCTGGGGAATTTCTTGTCGACCAACGTTAGCAGTCTGATTTTGAGTTTCCAAATCTATCACTTGATTTCGTTCGACTGGCGTTGGCCTGGGTGTCGAAACTGCATTTCGAACTTGTTCTAAAATTGGGTCCCCTTCTTGATAGGTTGATTGGTTGTTCCTTCGCCTATTTTGTGGGACTCCTAAGAAATCCGCCATTCGATTTATTTGAGATGATATTTTTTGGAAAGTTTCCAGATTATCCTGGTTAGTCCTAACAATGTTTGTTGCTAATGGATTCAAAATCGACCCCAATTCTTTAGCAAGGGTTCCTAACATATCATGGTTACTTGCATCCATTTCTTGTCGAAATGCTGCTTGACTATTTGTGGTGAAAGGGGGTATTTGGACAGAGAAGCCAGTATTTTGTGCGCTTCGACCTATCGAACTGACATTCGGCGAAAATGCCGTCGGGTTAGTTGTAGTGTATGTAGGCCCTGATCCTCGTAATCCTGTCATATATGAATATGGCATTCCATATGGATTGTTGGGTCTCCAACCTTCGAAAGTGGATGATGGTCCTGGGGAAAATAATTGACTTGTAGCGTTTGTCGAGAAAGGTGGTATCTCGCTTGCGCTGATGAATGGAGGCGCGGTGGTCGAACTCGAAACTGGCACAGTCCCTGTCGTCCCTGTAGTATTTTCGGGTATTGCCTGGGAACTACCTATGGGTCCAGATCCTGTCGAAACCGGTATATCCTACGCTCCTTGAGTAGAAGTTGAAACATGCATAGAATTTGCCGCCGCTGTTCCTGACCCTTGTGGGGGATCTTGATCTCCCCTTCCACTGGCCGCATTGACCATTTCCTTGTTGTACCTTCGTTTGGGAATCGGTTGTGCACTGTTGGTTAACTTACCGTTCCTAAGGTTCATACAAGGTCTTGATATTTTCTAGACAAAACAAAACAATCAATTAATAACAATCTGTTTGACACTGTCCCACTGGGCGTGCCAATTTGTTTACGGCAATTTCCGGTAAACAACCGCTAGTCCTCCAAACTATAAAATATACTTTGGTTACTCGCAGGATCGACTAGATTGATCCTAGGACATAGTCAAACAATTGTCTTTCGATATGATTTGATTCATGCTTGTTTGTTCTGGCTTCGAGAAAACTTGTTTGTGATATGATCGTGTGAATGTTTACTTCAAACCAACACTTGTTATACACGTAAGTATGAATTTCGACAAAGAAATATAAATAAAAGTGTATAAACTGCAGAAATGTAAAGTGCAAGAATGTAACGTGCAAGAATGTTAAATGCAGGAATGTAAAATGCTTCGAGATAAAAGTTAGATGAAATAAAAGAAGTGCAGGAATGAAAATAACAGAAAGTAAACGAAAGCAGTAATAATGAAAAGATACTTGAATAAAGAAAGATACAAATGTATTAAACTGGTGTTGGTGTCATACGTACATTTCTCAGCGAACTCGTTCTCTAAACACTTGATACTTGAGTGGTTTGTGAGTGATTTGTACAAAATGAACACATGGAATCCTAACATTAAGACCCTTATTTATACTAATTTCGACCCTAACGGTCCTACACTATTCTGATGCCACGTTACCCACAAGAATCCCTGGGGTGCCATCTGCCCTTGTGCAGTTACACAGACTATTTCGAAATTTAAATCCTCCCGCCTGAATCCTCTTTCGACGTGTGGCAACGTGATCAGAACCGAGAATGCCACGAAAACACGTTCATCCTCAGTACTTTACGTATTTTGCAAAACGTTTAAGTCTCAAAGATAACCCTCTTCGAATTAGCTCCAATTCTGACTATCTTCGTTCCAACTCAAACAATCATTCTCAAAACATGGCCATCAGTAGCCATCTTTAATCTCAGAAATGGTCATCAGTAACCATCTTCCTTCGAATTCTAACTCTTCAAAGGATATTCTTTCTAAATGAAATCTTCAGCTAACACTGAGTTAAGTTTTATTATGTGTTTTTATAATGATTAAGGCATGGGTAGTAGCATGAATCTAAGATTGTTCATCTTTTTCATGAAATTTGAATGTTAAGGTTTGAACATGAGGTGATGAAATCAATGTCATAGAATATTGTTTTTATGATGCTAAATGATCTTATATGTTGTGTATATGTTATAATAACTTGTTTCCATGATTAAATCGCTATTTTGGTTGAGTTTTAGTGAAGAATTCATGTTGGGCAGAATGTTGTTCGTGCAGAATTTTTTTTTGCAGAATCACAATCGTGCTTAACGCGCCCTGTTCTGCAAAATTTTATATTTTTCTGAAATTAGATGTATGTCTTGTATGCTTATGATTTATCATGAATTGTGATGAATTTGAAGGATTGAGGGTGAAGGAACCCTACGAGGAAGAGAGTCCTCAAAGAGAAGGTTCGACGGAGGTCCTCGCAGGTGGCGCCCGTTCGATACCCTAGAGGAAGTCTTGCTCGGTCTGTAGTCTTGCCTGAGGGGCTCATGGACTTTCCAGGTTAGACTCAGGGTGATTTATGTCCGGCGTACGAGCAAGCACAGGTCGTGGAGACGAGGAGATCGATTGGGCCTTATCTTGGATTAGGTGGGATTTGGGCCTTATGCTATGTTTGGGCCAAGCATCGCCCCAGTCCAGAACAGGAGCCCCCCAAATCGCAGCTTTTGGGCAAGGAACTGTGACTTTATGCTCGTTTAAGCCCTTGCCCGACACACGCTAAGGTTTCCTCGTTTGAGGTTGTAGTCGGGGCGAAGTGTATCTGGTCGAGCGAGAAGCGCTCGCGGGGAGGGCAAGATGCTCGCTGACGACCGGGCAAACAGAACGGTAGCGTGTGGCAAGAGTTTTGGATGACGTGGCAGTGCATTAAATGACTAATGATAGCCTAGGGTCTATGGTCATAATGAGGTGTGCGTGTAGGCGGCGCTTCGGATACAACGTGAGGTTTCGTCTTCCAAGCAAGTCCTATTGTTTACGAGTAATTTCTGATAAACAACCACTAGTCTTCCAAACTTTGTAATTTGGTAACTTACATGATCGAGTAGATTGATCCTAGGACATGTGTCTCAAAGTTTTAGTTTTCTCTAAGTTCATTTTATAAGTGAGCATAATTATGATCTATGAATGGGAACAAGATTCCTTTGTAAAAGAAACTAAGTATTTCCTAAGTACAAAGAATAAACCTTTGACTATAAATGATTGGGTGTAATGTAAAGGTTGAATCTTAAAGGTTTGCAAGAATTTTAAAGTACAGAAAAGAAAAAGTTTCGACAATAATGTAAAGGATTCTGACTGAAAGTAAAGGAAATAAATGGCGAAAGACTAATCTTATTGAAACTGTAAATGACTTTAAAGTAAAGAAAACAATGGTGTTTTCATACGTACATAATCAACAGACTTTTTTCTCTCGCTCCGGTACTTCGAGTTTTTTGAGTGATTTTAGTATACAATGCAAAACACCCCAATCTTAAAACCTAAGGTTCCTATTTATAATGATTCGACCCTAACAGTCTCTTCACATATGAGCGCCACGTTCGATATTTCAAACGAAAGGATCTTCTGATGATACCACGTGTTCTACTGGCGAACAGACGCATGTTCAAATTTCAATCTTTCCCGCTCGGAACCCTTTTTGAAACCATCCAACATAGTTGTTGAAGCATACTTCTCCATATTCAAGAATCTTCCAATTACACACTTGAAGCTGTATTCTACTTCGATATATCAAGTCCTCATAAGAGTAAATATAAAACAGAAATAGCTTCTATGAAGCCACATTTCAGTCTGGTCGAAATTCCCAACTAACAAATTGCCCCCAATAAATGTCTATTTCGAATGAAAGTAGAAATGAACATTTCTTGTAATTTCTAAATTTCGACCAAAAGACCTTTCACTAACCTTCAGATCATGACGTCACAAGCAATTATGACTTGCTTTTTGAAAACGTCTATTCAAGACGTGCGTGCATCAATTATTGTAACACCCCAAATCTACCCGAATATTTATTTCAAAAATCATAGTAAAATTTTCAACCAAAACAAATAGGATGTCACATTCGTTATTTAACTCACAAACGGCAAACTTGCCTTCACATGGATACATAGCAATTAAACGAAAGCGGACAAAAATAAACATATAAATTAATCCTCAAAAATACTTCATCAATTAAAACAACGTTGCAGCAGAATTTATAAAACTTCACCAAACTTTAGTATCATCATCATAGCATCTTCCTCAATTAAACATCTAACGCACCAATTAAAACAAAACACCATAAAAATTCTGCAATTAAATTATTAAAGAAAAACATTCGTTTGTCCCCTCGAGTGTTACGTATCAAAGCGACAACCGACTCGACTCATGGCGGCTACACTTCACTCACTAGCATCACCTGCACGTTACCAATATAAAGGCAACGACGAAAACAAGAAAAGGGTGAGATATCAAACAATATAAACAAAATCATGATAAATAGTATATTACGGTTCAGGTTATAATATATATCTCAATTCACAATTTCCGTAAAACGGTTTAATATTCAATTTCACACAAAGTCACCAATAATTCAAATGAATGAGACGCGACAATGAAATGCGTGTGGTACTCGGGGCTTCAGTCCCCATCACTAGTTACCCGTAATTAGCACTAATACAAAAAGGTTAATTTACACCCGTATTTTTCTAAATTTACACTTGTTTTTTTAAATAAAAAACAGGTGTATATTCACCGAGTGAGAAATGTGTAACAAATTTACACCCGTTTAAAAACGGGTGTAAATACATGTTATATTACACCATATTTTAATAAAAATCGGGTGTAAATACGTTCTTAATTACACCCTATTTTATTAAAAATCGGGTGTAAATACGTTCTACGTTTAATAAAAATCGGGTGTAAATACGTTTTTAATTACACCCTATTTTATTAAAAATCGGGGGTAAATACGTTCTATGTTACACCCTATTTTAATAAAAATCGGGTGTAAATATGTTCTTAATTACACCCTATTTTATTAAAAATCGGGTGTAAATACGTTCTACGTTACACCCTATTTTAATAAAAATCGGGTGTAAATACGTTCTTAATTACACCCTATTTTAATAAAAATCGGGTGTAAATACATTCTTAATTACATCCTATTTTAATAAAAATCGGATGAAAATATGTTCTTAATTATACCCTATTTTAATAAACATCGGGTGTAAATACGTTCTTAATTACACCATATTTTAATAAAAATTGGATGTAAATATGTTTAATGACACCTTTTTTAATATAATTTACATCCTTTATACCCCTAAACCCTAAACGAACAAATTATACGATTTACAACCTATTTCATATGCTACATCACACCCTATTTTAAAAACATTTGATTACAACCAACAACAAGAATTCAAGTTTTCAAAACAATATTCATCATTCTCATGTCATCATTCAACAATATTTTTACATATTTATATATAGCAACATAAAATAGGTAAAAACTTGTTGAGCTACACAAGACGTCAAACAAATTAACATCTTTAAAAAATTCAAAAGTTACTATGATTGTCAAGCTTCTGACCCATTTTCACCACTCTCCTTTCCTATAGCTTTTAGAAGCGCTTCATTAACATCTCTAACATATAGATAGATCCTTTGAACCATAAGCAAGTTTGCCTAATTCTTCTATAAGTTGCTTGTTTCTCCTAAACAACTCATAATTTTTGTATGTATCATTGTCATCAAAATTCTCTGCCTTGTTCTCTCCTACTGTTACCTGCCACTACAATACTATTCTGAAAAGGATTACCAGTTGCAGGAGTAGGATATGGTGGTCCACTCATTTGGCTGACCAGAGTTTTCCTTGCAGAACGAAGCAGACCAGTATGTCCGACAAAATATGGTTGTCTCTCATATGGATCCGACGCAGCCATAAAAATAGAGATTAAAGCACTTCGTGTCCTTGATATGTTCCTTCACAAGTTAGAATCCACAGGTTCATCAGATCATTGTGCACGCGATTCTAACAGAATCGAAACTTCGTCTTTATCAAAACGATTCATGTTTCTTTTATGATTCTGAAAACAGAAAAAAATCACTATCTTAGTCTAATAACAATCAAGAAATTCTAAAATAAAACATTCAAATTCAGCTCAAAACTTCAAAAGGGAAAATATAAATCAGAACATAACCAAGTCGCTTCACTTTCGAACAATCATTGGCCAGACTTAACTTACCGACTGACGAAACCCGAGTTATCCTTCGAGAATCAGAGGGTTAAGAATAAAATAAAATTAAAAGACAAAGCCAAATGGAACTCAATGCATCATAAGAAATATCTTTGTTCTTATATGTCCGCCATCAAATCTAGAATGCTATATCTACGGAACATTCTGGCGCTAAGACGTTCCAGAGCTATATCTACGAAACATTCTGGCACTAAGATGTTTCGTAGGTATAGCTACGGAAAATCCCCTGAACTGAATTAATTTGAAGTTTTTCCCAAAGTTTACCAATTTAAAATACTTTCGTAGATGTAGCTCAAGAAAAAACTAAATCTTGGCAAAAAAAAAAGGTACTTCCTGATATGTATCTCCGAAATCATGAGGCATAAATAAAATTACACTAGGTACCTAAAAGTATCAAAGGGTGGATTAAGTAACTCTCAAATAATATAATTTAGAGGTGGTTTAGTAACAGTTTGAACAAAATAATAAAACTAATTTTTTTTGTATTACATCAGCAATAATTAATGGTTTCATTCACACTTGAACCTTGTTTCTTATAAATAAGATAAATGACATACTTAGAATTTCACAAAAAATACATTTTATGATACAATAATGGCTTTTAACTTCATTGTCACAACCAACGGTGATTTGATTTTGTTATTCGAAGGATTAGTATTGGTCCCTTCACATTCTATTCCAGCCTATAATAAAACTCTATCGTCTTCTATTTCTCATTATCCATCATCTCAATCTTTACGGGAATAAAGATGATGGAGAATGAGAAAGAGAAGATGCCAGAGTTTTATTATAGGCTGAAAAAGAATATGAAGGGACCAATACTAATCTCAAATTACCATAGGGTGGAGGAAAAATTTAACTGAGATTTTGATTGGAGGAAGAAATGGGATTTGGTTTGTGCAGAGTTTTACTAATATTTCTTCCTCCCTTTGCAATGTAATGTGCAGCTTGTTATATAGTAATAGGTGAATGAGGGCAATATGGAAAATTCAAAGGAAAATAGAAACAAAATTGTTAGAATGTGATGCAAAGGAAAACCGTGTGATAATTTTTAGTTGGTAGAAGTTTGTTTAACTTTGTCTTTTGTGTGATGCCATTTGGTGAAATGGAAATGGTTTGTGAAAAAAAAGAAGTTCCTTTGTTGATACATGAAGAAAAACATTAGATGCCTTTGAGTGGTCCCTTGCCAACTTTCTCTTATTTTCCTATTATTTTGGACATAACATCTAAACATAATAATATGGAAAAATACTTGCATGAACACAAACATAACAAGTGACTTTACAAACAACCAATCATAAATTTTTATTAATTAAAAAACAAAAATATTTTTTCTCTCTCTCCTACTTAATCACAACCACCCCATGAATCCAATTAAAAAAGAAGTTAAATTTTAAATAAATTTAAAAATCTCTCTTTTCTTATTGGTTGTTCCTAACACTAGTGATTTATGTTCGTATCCATACAAGTTTTTCTCAATAATATGTATACAAATAATAATAGTAAAAACAAAATGGTTAGTAATAAAAATAAACTAAAAAAAAGTAAAATAATAATAATAATAAAAAGGAAATGATTTTATATTAAAAATTAATTTAATTTTAATAATAATTCAAAGCAAAGAAGATATTTTAATTTTGAATTATAATTAAAATTAAGACTAAAAGTTAATATAAAATCATGGTGATTATATATTTTTAGATTTTTGAATAAGAACTAAAACTATGAAATTAAAATGAAGATAATGGAACTCTAAACCTCAATTTGGAATGGACTCGAAATGTTAACTTTTAGGTCAAACTTGTTCGGATCATCTCGCAAATCCAGATATTCTTGGTTCATTCCATGTCTTACATAATAACAAAAAGAGAACCAAGACATATTTTTGCAATTTTAAGGGTTAGTAAACATAAAGCATAATCTGATAAAATGCAATGATGCAAATGAGATGGAATCTTAGGGTAAAAATTGGAGTACAACAATTGTCATCTATTTAGAATTTATTCAAGCATATGGTATAATGGTACATCTGTAATTTTGAATGAAAACACTTGAGAGATTTTGTGAGAGTGTGCAATGAGGTGACAGGTGAAACATTATTATCAATTGAAAATGTGGAAGATCAATCGACCTCTGTAAACAAGCAAAACTTAAGGTCATAGTAATTGAGAACCACAAAAGATCTCAATAGTATGGTATTTCAAAAAAATTAAATTTATCTGAGTTGACATGAGAAGATAGTTATGAAAGTTTCTTGATGTCGCACGCTCGCGAAATGTGAACAGAGTCGCCACCAATATATTTATCCCATAAAGGGAAAGGAATATCAGAAAACCTAAGATGAATAAGAACGAGGTCTTTCGACCAGAGATAGGGTACGGGAGTCGGTTACGCAAGGGGAAGGTGCTAGCACCCCTCACGCCCATCGTACTCGATGGTATCCACCTATGTTTGCTCTATTCTAAGGGTGTATAAATATAAAGCTTAATTACTAAGGGAATGCATGCAAATGAAAGAAAAGAAACACAGGGAAAATAAGGTTTATAAATAGTTGTGCTCGCTTAGGCCCCGCGACCTAATGCTTACGTATCCTTTTCAGGAATCAGAGCGTCGTAGTTCGGCTCTTTAGTTTTTGTTTGTTTTTGTGTTTTTTAGTGGACGAAGTTACATTCGCACTCTGCTGCTCGACCTCTGGAGTCTTAAGCTGGGAATGGAGCGGAAATAACGTGTCCGATTAAGAGAAAGAAAGCCCTGAAGGCAAGAGGAAGAATGCCTCGGAGGCAAGAGAGAGAAGAGAGAAAATTGGTTTGTGTCTTTTAGGTGTAATTCCATGATGGACGAAAACCCACTACAAGGCTTCGCATCACTTCCTTACTTTGTTTAGGTCTGAGCCTTTATTAGATATTTTGAAATGTTTTTGGTTGGGTTTCTTTTAAGGGAAATTAATTTGTAACTTGAATCATGCCTAAAAAGAGTTTTTTTTTTTAATATTTAGAGAATGCACATCGAGGCCTACGCCACAATCGTTTCTCTAAACAGTGGTTAAGAAATACAAAGTTTTGGATATTTAGAGAATGCACATCGAGGCCTACGCCACAATCGTTTCTCTAAATAACGGTTAAGAAATACACCGAGGCCTACGCCTCAATCATTTCTCTTCCGCTAAATGGGAAAGAATATACATCGGGGCCTACGCCCCAATCATTTCTTTCACTAAGTAGGAAAGAACATACATCGGGGCGTAGCCTACGCCCCAATCATTTCTTTCCAACTAAAAAAAAGGTATTAGCATGATTCGCGTCGTCCTTTATTAATGTTTTGAAGTTGAAAAGAAAAAGAAACTAGCCTAAGAAAAACTAACCTAATATGAAGGGAATTCCTACCTAATGTTATCATGGTTTCTACCTAAGGTTAGGAATAAAAGAATATGAAAATAAAGATCACAATTAGAAGTCAACAAGTAGGATACATGAAAATAGTACAAGAGCATGAAATAGAACAAGCCAAAATATAGCACAAAAGTGAATTAAAAGTACTATTATTTTTATATGGTTTTTAGGAAGGAAATTGAATTACAAGTCAAGTAAAAAGACTAAAAAACAAATAGCCTAAAAACTAATATTTTTTATGAACATTTTTATATGTCAAAAATTGATACTAATGCCTAAAAATATAGGAGAAAAATTAGTATTTTTATTGCCTAAAAGAAATTGGTAAAAAGCTAAGTAAAATCTAAATCTACTAATTAAAATAAAATGGAATCAGGGGGTACAAAATGAATACAATGGTGCACCTAGCAGGCGCTGGGTCCAGCCCAAAGACGTTTTTGTTACAGGTTTCTTGCTTGCCAAAAATGGATAGAGTGGGCCAATGGGGTGTGCGAATAGAAGCTTGGCCCAAGGATTTGTTTTTTTAGATTTGTTTCTGGGAAAGAGCACTATGGGCCAAATTGGGGGTGTAGTAAACAAGTCGGTGGCCCAGGGAGTGTTTTTCTTATACAGATTAGTCCAATTTGATTTATTTGTTAGTCTAATCATGTTTAAAGCACTTTAATTAGGTTTTAACTCAATTAATCAGATATTAAACATTATATTATACACTAATTGTACCAATTGATTAATCAGATTAAAAAATAAAACAAAAGGGAATTAGGTTTAAGAGAGGGGTGACCTTTCAGCTTATCACGAGACTTATCTCCTCCCCTTGCAAGAACTCGCGGCGGTGGGCCTTCCCCCAATCTCTCCGATCTCAATCTTTCCATCATCACCGCCGTGGACAAAAAACACGAATCGTTTCTCATCTTTCCGATCAAACTCTCCGCCTCAATCTCTGATTGTTTCCGCTTCAGTCCTCTCTCGAACTCATCTCAGTTCTCTATCCGTTCAATCTCTCTTCTCCTCCGATGAGCCACTGTGATGAAAATGACGACGAACTCCTTCTCTTTGCCTCGCAATTGCAGTCGTTGTTGTTGCGATATGATGAAGATTGTCGCGTCTCAGCTTGAAGTTACAACAGAGTGAGGCGCGATGATGATCAAGAAAAGATTGCGCCGATGATTTGAAGGCGTTGTATGATTTGTTGTTGTTCGTGGTGATGGTGCGTTGAAGTTCAGCATCAACGATTGTTGAGTGCTTTGAAGAACGAGGATGACGGATGCAATTCAGTTGCAAGAAGCTTGACGAGTGTTGAGAGTTATGGTGACTGAAGATTATGGTGGAGAAGGTTATCTTCGTTAGAAGTTTGTTAGGTTACCGGTGAGTTTTCAATTTCTGTTATCATTCTTTCTCTTCTGTTCTGAGAATTTTTCCTTCTCTTCTGATTTTCGGATTCTTTTCTGTTGATGATGATGATGAGGTGAGCTTGAAGGTGGAAATGGCGGTGGTTCTGTGGTGAAGTGATGATTGAAGGGTGATGAATGGGAGGTGGTGGAGGTGGTTGAAGAGAAGGGATCGAGAGTTGTGGTCAATGATGGTGAGAGTGAAGAATTGAGAGAGAAATGGGAGTGAAATGATGAATCGTGGAAGAGAATGGAAGAGGTGTTCTGTGGTGAATGATGGTCAGCCTCATGAATTGTGAAGAATATCTGTTATATAGAAGATGCGGGTTCAGGTGAGTTTCTCTTTCTGATTTTTGTTAACTGATTCTGTTAGTAATCGTTAGGATGTGATTGGGTCAGTCCTTCTGTTATGGTCTGTTAGAAGTAGTTAACATTGGTTTTGGGAATTCTGTTAGAGGTTTTGAGAGTTAGTTAAGTTGAAACTGAATTCTGTTATATGCTAACTAGGAAATTGTGAGAAGGTTGATTAGTTAGGAGCTTTATGGCAGTTTCTTTGGTTTATTTGAATCGGTTTGAATGGCTGCGGATGGACGGTATAAACTGAACCGGTTTCGTATGCGTAGTTGAGCTGAAAGTGTGCCTTTGGTTTCGTATGGCTGCTTTGAAAATGCTGAGCAACTTCTCTCTTATTTTGGATAATTTTCATGAATGGAATGATGATGTTGTTTGCACCTAATCTTATGCAGGTATAGATTGTTTTGGCAGCAGGTTTGGACACTGTTTTGAAATGTATGGATACACTATTTGATTATGAAATTGGTTTTGATCCTGGACTGCATAAGTTTGTGAATACAAGATCACACTCACAAAGATGTTTTTGATTCATGGCAAACTCAACAAGCATACAAGCAACAAGGCACAAGCAGAAGAACTCAAAAGAAAAGCAAGCATTGGTTACTTATAACAGAGCAGGTCGACCTACTATGCATATAGGTCGACTCAACACAAGCAAAACAAGAAAAATGCAGAAAAGCAGCAGTTAGGTCGACCTACTGTCAATCCAGGTCGACCTAAAATGGAGAATAACTCATACACTTCTGTTAGGTCGACCCACACATCAACTAGGTCGACCTAATCTGAGAAAAATTCCCCAAAACGCATTTGAAGTGGATTTTGGTCGACCTACTCCTTTACCAGGTCGACCTAACTGGGAACAAATAACATCCAAAGGATATGCAGCTCTGTTAGGTCGACCTAAGCACCACAAGAGGTCGACCTATCTGATCAAAAAGGATAAGCAGCTCTGTTAGGTCGACCTAAGCATCACAAGAGGTCGACCTAACTGATCAAGAATGCCAAAAATTCTGTTTTTCTCTGCTCCAACTGATTAGCTCTCATATATATTGTCCAAGGTTCAATTATTGAAATTAACACCAAAGACTGAAAGATACACAAAGGCTTCTCATCTTCGTTCTTCGTCATCTCCAACACAATTACACATAATCATTCTTGCGTTGAGGGTTAGTGATCGAGTTCGATAACGTCCATGGAACGGAATTGAAGATTCCTAGTGGGTGAAGATTTGTGGGGTTTTTTGGTGAATAAAATCTGCGGGTTTTGTCCTCCAAGATAGGTGTTTCTTGGGGGTTTTTATCAAGAGGTTTCATCGAGGATCCATCTGAGTGTGAAGATTGAAGAACAAGGGTTCGAGGCAATTCAAGACACTGCAGAAAAGGGATTAAGTGAAGCTCTTGGATAACCTTGATCTGACTCAAGATTAAGGGGGAAGAAGATTCAAAGGATCGACATAATTGGTTTATGGTTTATCGCTTTGTTATCTTCTTTGTATATACTACTTTCAACATTAATGAAAGATTTCCCAATTTCAGTTTGGAATTGGGGGCAGACGTAGTCGTAGCGAGGACGATCGACGAACTGCCTAAACAAATATCGTGTTCTTGTCACTTTTACTTTTTCATTTACGTTTTGTTCATATTTGGTTATAATAGCAAATTGATCAACGATTCGAGTGTTAAGATTGTGAATTAAGAACTTATATAAACATCACAATCCATCACATATTGAATCACCATCAATTTGATCATTATCACCAAGTGTTTGTGTTTTTGCTTCTTTCACCATTACTGCATTGCAAACGTCGTTCATCATATAAGAAGTTAATTGATTTTCAATAGAGCGACGTATTGATTCTATAGTGTATTCTCTTATCGTTTATCTCAAGCTGGTTAGTGGTTTTAACACATATACAATCGTTTCAATAGTGGTTCGGAATAGACGCGAGTCGATTCAGAATCACTTCCGCTTAAAGTTCAATTAATTCCGCAAAACTGTTTAAGATCTATTCACCCCCCCTCTAGATCCTAAGGCCAGCGTCTAACAAGTGGCATCAAGAGGTCTGGTTTATTTCGTGCTACGTGAAACACTTATTGGAAAGATGGCTTCCGGACCTAAAGGGGCTCACAATAGAGCTCCAGTTTTCAACGGTGAAAACTATGGCTATTGGAAGAATTGTATGTGTGTCCACATCAATGCAATTGATAGGAACATCTGGACAGCTATTGTCAATGGTCCCTTTCAGATCACCATGACAAATGCAGCTGGTGCAGTTGTTCCAAAACCAGAAAATACTTGGGATGCTAAAGATGAAAAGAGATATGCATACGATTGGAAAGCGAGAAACATTCTAATCTCAGCTCTAGGAGTTGATGAATACTATCGCGTTTCCCATTGTAGATCCGCTAAAGCTATGTGGGACACATTGCAAGTTGCCCACGAGGGAACGGATGATGTCAAACTAGCTAGGATCAATACGTTAACTCAAGAGTTCGAACTCTTCCACATGGAAGATGGTGAATCCATCGAAAACATGCAGAAGAGATTTGTTCACCTGAAAAATCAGTTAAATTCTCTTGATAGACCTGTTTCCAATGCAGTTGCTACTAACAAAATCTTAAGATGCTTGAACAGGGAATGGCAACCCAAGGTTACAGTAATAAAGGAAGCAAATGATCTAAACACCTTAGACATTACCACTCTCTTTGGTAAACTAGAGGAACATGAACAACACCTTAAATGCCTTGACATGCATGAGAAAAGGGCAAAGAAAGAAAAGAACATGGAGAAAGAGGTAGAGAAGAAGTCAATAGCTCTAAAAGCTTCAAGCTCCAAGACCTCAAGACAAGAGCTAAAGGATAGTGATACAAGTGATGACGAAGACTCCGATGATGAGGAAATGGGACTGTTTGTGCGAAGATACAACAAATATCTAAAGAAAAATGGAGCAAAACATTCTGACAAAGGCTTGATCAACTATAGAAAGCAATCAAACAAGTTCAAACAAGATGACGACAACAAAGGAAAAATCAAAGGCCTTTGCTTCAATTGTGGGAAAGCCGGTCACTACAAACCGGATTGTCCATACCTTAAGAAAGAAAAAGAGAAGAACCAAAGCAAAGGTCATAACAAATCTAAAAGAGCCTACATAGCATGGGAAAGTGATTCATCTAGTGAAAGCTCATCAAGCGATGAAGAAGAATCAGCAAACCTATGTTTCATGGCTCATCAACACAAGAAAAAGAAAGCTGTAAGTCATCTTAAACCTGAACTCGTAGATAAGGTATCTCACTCTCAACTAAAACTTGCTTTTGAAGAATTACATAGAGATGCAATTAAAGCTTTCAAACTTTTGGCCTCAAATAAGAAAATCTTTTCATATCTTGAATCAAAAGTTGAGAAAACCGAAAAGGATATGGAAGCTTTAAAACAATCTATGCTAGACATTCAAAAGGATAAAGTTGAAATAGATCCTACATCATGGTTTGGTTGTGAGACATGTCACATTTGGCAAAAAGAAGTAAGAGATCTAAAAGCCAAGTTAGACAAGGCTCTACAACCAAAAGTGACTTTTGCCGTTGATCCAAATAAGTTCAAAAGATCGTATACTCCTTTATATAGCAAATACACTTTTGTACCAAAAGTATCAACTAGCAAAACAGCATGTTCTCATCATATTACCTGTCATTATTGTTGCAAAAAGGGTCATACCATTGAAAAATGCAAATTTAGGAGAATTTTAGTTCCTAAAGGAGTATTTCAATGGTTGCCTAAGTGCAACAAATTGTGTACTCACCACCAAGGACCCAATGAAAATTGGGGACCTCCCTCTCTAAATTAATCTTGCAGGAAAAGTGTCTTGACATTGCCGAAAGGTTGTGGTTCCTTGATAGCGGATGTTCAAGACACATGACGGGAGACCTATCTCTTTTCGTTGAGTTTCAAGCAAAGAAAAAGGGGTATGTCACCTATGGAGATAACAATCGGGGAGCCATACTTGGTAAAGGAAGTGTAGGTAACCCTTCTACCACTACTATAACTGATGTGCTGCTAGTAGAAGGTCTTAAACATAATCTTTTAAGTATAAGTCAATTGTGTGACAAAGATTTTAAAGTAATGTTTACAAATTCTGCCTGCACAATAGAACATACTAAGAAAAGAGACATTATGTTTAAGGGCTTAAGAGTAAACAACATCTACATGCTAAACTTGGATGAGGTATCTAAGTCTAGTACCAAGTGTCTAATTGCTCTGGGCGAAGACTCATGGCTTTGGCATAGACGTCTCGCCCACATAAATTTTGACTTACTTAATAAAGTTGTCTCAAAAGATTTAGTAATCGGCTTACCTAAAATGAAGTTTTCAAAAGATCATCTATGTGATGCTTGTCAAAAGGGAAAGCAAACAAAAATCTCTTTTAAATCAAAGAACGTGGTTTCAACATCACGCCCTCTTGAACTACTTCACATGGATCTCTTTGGCCCTTCAAGGACTAAAAGCATAGGTGGAAACACCTATGGTTTTGTCATTGTCGATGATTACTCTAGATTTTGTTGGACAATCTTTCTACCTAGTAAGGATCAAACTTTTCCAGCTTTCACACAATTTGCAAGATTATGTCAAAACAAAATGAACAACAAAATAGTTGCAATTCGAAGTGATCACGGTGGAGAGTTTGAAAACATTCTTTTTGAAAAATACTGTGATAAACATGGAATTGAGCATAACTTTTCAGCTCCTAGAACACCTCAACAAAACGGAGTAGTTGAACGTAAAAATCGGGTTCTAGAGGAGCTGGCAAGAACAATGCTGAATGAGGGTAATCTACCCAAGTATTTCTGGGCTGACGCGATTAGCACCGCATGTTATGTTTTAAATAGGATAATAATACGTCCTATACTGAACAAAACTCCCTATGAATTACTAAAAGGTAGAAAACCAAATGTATCTCATCTCCATGTATTCGGTTGCAAGTGTTTTGTCTTGAACAATGGTAAGGATAATCTTGGTAAATTCGATGCTAAAGCTGATGAGGGCATATTCCTTGGTTACTCACAATCTAGCAAAGCATATCGGGTATATAATAAGAGATTACTTATAGTAGAAGAGTCAGTACACGTGTCTTTTGATGAATCTTATACAAAATATGTTGAGAAAGGTCTTTCGTTTAATGGTGCAAGTCCATCCACTGAAGACATTGTCAAGGATAAGGAAGACGAGAATGAAAGTATTGTAAAGAAAGATGCTGAGAGAGAGAAAGATGAGTATCACGATGAAAATGAAAAAGAAAGCATCTCAAACAATGAAGAACTTCCCAAGGCCTGGACAAATGTGAAAGACCATCCAATTGACAATATAATAGGAGACATCTCAAGGGGCGTTACAACACGCTCAAAGATAAGTAACTTCTGTCATCATTTTGCTTTTGTTTCACAAGTTGAGCCAAAAAACGCTAAGGATGCATTACTTGATGAGCATTGGCTAATGGCCATGCAAGAAGAATTAAACCAATTTAAACGGAATGATGTTTGGGACTTAGTCCCTCATCCGGGAGATCATCAAGTAATAGGCACTAGATGGGTTTTTCGTAACAAACTTGATGAAAACGGCGTTATTACTAGAAACAAAGCTAGATTAGTTGCCCAAGGTTATAATCAAGAGGAAGGTATTGATTATGAAGAGACATACGCTCCTGTAGCACGTCTCGAAGCTATTCGTCTCTTACTTGCTTATGCTTGTTCTAAAGACTTCAAACTATTCCAAATGGATGTTAAAAGTGCCTTTCTAAATGGCTATATAAATGAAGAAGTCTATGTTGCTCAGCCACCCGGCTTTGAGAATTACATGTATCCAACTCATGTCTATAAGCTGAAACGTGCTCTATACGGTCTTAAACAAGCCCCTCGGGCTTGGTACGAACGTTTGAGCAAATTTCTCCTTAGTCAAGGGTACTCTAGGGGTAAAGTTGACACTACTCTCTTTATTAAAAGAAAAGATAAAGATATTCTCTTAGTCCAAATTTATGTAGATGATATTATATTTGGGTCGACTAATGCAAAACTTGTCAAAGATTTTTCTAAGCTTATGCAGAGTGAATTTGAGATGAGTCTCATGGGTGAGCTAAATTTCTTCCTTGGCCTACAAATCAAGCAACTCAGTCATGGAACGTTTGTGAATCAAACTAAATACTGTACGGAACTGCTCAAAAGATTTGGAATGAGTGAAGCAAAGGAAATTGACACACCTATGGCAACAAATACTAATCTAGACAAAGATGAGAAAGGTAAAGAGGTTGACGTGAAATTATACCGAGGTATGATAGGTTCACTATTGTATCTTACTGCCTCAAGACCAGACATTATGTTTAGTGTGTGTATGTGTGCAAGATATCAATCTTGTCCAAAAGAATCACACTTAAAAGCTGTCAAAAGAATTCTGCGATACTTACGTGGAACTACTACATATGGCCTATGGTATCCAAAGGGAAATGAGTGCCATTTGGTAGGATTCTCCGATTCAGATTTTGCTGGCTGCAAATCCGATAGAAAAAGCACCAGTGGAACATGTCATCTATTCTCAAATTCATTGATAAGTTGGCATAGCAAGAAACAAGTATCGGTTGCATTATCTACTGCTGAGGCAGAATATGTAGCTGCTGGAAGTTGTTGTGCACAAATATTATGGCTCAAGCAACAACTTCTTGACTTTGGTATTAAGCTTGATCGCATACCTATCATGTGCGACAACACAAGTGCCATAAACTTGAGTAAAAATCCTGTCTTACACTCACGTACCAAGCATATTGAAATAAGACATCACTTTCTACGAGATCATGTAGAGAAAGGAGACGTTACATTTGAACATGTAGAAAGCAAGAAGCAACTAGCTGACATCTTCACCAAACCTCTAGCAACGGAGCAATACTTCAACATTCGTAGGGAATTAGGGATACTCGATATCTCTAATTTGGGCTAATTACGTTTGTTCTCTCTTAATATTATTCCTTTACTTTATATATATATTTTTCTGCTAACATTTCTCTTAGCGTAAAGGTAGTTCATCATCAAGCCAGGCGTCATTCCACATTGACTAAAGGCTGCCACTAAAGTTGACACCTACATATTGAGAAAGCGGTAACGTAATTGTTGTTCACTTCCAAAAATATTATTGATACTATAATATGCTATCAACTAACATGCTTATAGTGACTTCATGCATATAATCGCTCTTGCTCATATATGTGTCTCATCTTTAATACACCTTTAAACATATTTGGCTCTCATGCTATCACTATCTACCTTTTATCTACTATACTATGAATGCTAGCATTTTATCTATGTTTCTCTCGTTACTCTCCTCTTCTGTTTTTTTCTTGTATCTCTTTTGATGTTGTCAAAGGGGGAGATAGATAGATGCTGAGTGTACGGGGGAGCTCAGCTGAGTAAATGCTGAGTGTACGGGGGAGCTTTTACCACTTATTGCCAAAGCTTCTACTACCGGTTTGCCATCATCAAAAAGGGGGAGTATGTGAATACAAGATCACACTCACAAAGATGTTTTTGATTCATGGCAAACTCAACAAGCATACAAGCAACAAGGCACAAGCAGAAGAACTCAAAAGAAAAGCAAGCATTGGTTACTTATAACAGAGCAGGTCGACCTACTATGCATATAGGTCGACTCAACACAAGCAAAACAAGAAAAATGCAGAAAAGCAGCAGCTAGGTCGACCTACTGTCAATCCAGGTCGACCTAAAATGGAGAAAAACTCATACACTTCTGTTAGGTCGACCCACACATCAACTAGGTCGACCTAATCTGAGAAAAATTCCCCAAAACGCATTTGAAGTGGATTCTGGTCGACCTACTCCTTTACCAGGTCGACCTAACTGGGAACAAATAACATCCAAAGGATATGCAGCTCTGTTAGGTCGACCTAAGCACCACAAGAGGTCGACCTATCTGATCAAAAAGGATAAGCAGCTCTGTTAGGTCGACCTAAGCATCACAAGAGGTCGACCTAACTGATCAAGAATGCCAAAAATTTTGTTTTTCTCTGCTCCAACTGATTAGCTCTCATATATATTGTCCAAGGTTCAATTATTGAAATTAACACCAAAGACTGAAAGATACACAAAGGCTTCTCATCTTCGTTCTTCGTCATCTCCAACACAATTACACATAATCATTCTTGCGTTGAGGGTTAGTGATAGAGTTCGATAACGTCCATGGAACGGAATTGAAGATTCCTAGTGGGTGAAGATTTGTGGGGTTTTTTGGTGAATAAAATCTGCGGGTTTTGTCCTCCAAGATAGGTGTTTCTTGGGGGTTTTTATCAAGAGGTTTCATCGAGGATCCATCTGAGTGTGAAGATTGAAGAACAAGGGTTCGAGGCAATTCAAGACACTGCAGAAAAGGGATTAAGTGAAGCTCTTGGATAACCTTGATCTGACTCAAGATTAAGGGGGAAGAAGATTCAAAGGATCGACATAATTGGTTTATGGTTTATCGCTTTGTTATCTTCTTTGCATATACTACTTTCAACATTAATGAAAGATTTCCCAATTTCAGTTTGGAATTGGGGGCAGACGTAGTCGTAGCGAGGACGATCGACGAACTGCCTAAACAGATATCGTGTTCTTGTCGCTTTTACTTTTTCATTTACGTTCTGTTCATATTTGGTTATAATAGCAAATTGATCAATGATTCGAGTGTTAAGATTGTGAATTAAGAACTTATATAAACATCACAATCCATCACATATTGAATCACCATCAATTTGATCATTATCACCAAGTGTTTGTGTTTTTGCTTCTTTCACCATTACTGCATTGCAAACGTCGTTCATCATATAAGAAGTTAATTGATTTTCAATAGAGCGACGTATTGATTCTATAGTGTATTCTCTTATCGTTTATCTCAAGCTGGTTAGTGGTTTTAACACATATACAATCGTTTCAATAGTGGTTCGGAATAGACGCGAGTCGATTCAGAATCACTTCCGCTTAAAGTTCAATTAATTCCGCAAAACTGTTTAAGATCTATTCACCCCCCCTCTAGATCCTAAGGCCAGCGTCTAACAAAGTTGATTGGATTGTGTGTGGTATTGTATGAATACAGGGCATGGTTTTTGTGGAGGTTTGAAGCGAGAAGCTGTGGCATCTAAAACAAAGAAGTGGCATGACACGGTGACGAGACTATACAAGAAGAAATGGAAATGGCTTGAAGATGGATAAATGAAGAGAAATGGTTTAGGATAGGAACATTGACTTGTGAAAGAATGGTGTTATAACATAATTGTAATGGTTTTGAATGATAAAGTGATATTTTTGTATATTTTTGGTGTAAATTTGTAATGAGTAGTTTGTAATAAGCAATTGGATTTTTGAAGTATAATTGTAATGGCCTTTATGGTATAAGTATTGTGATGAGACCTATGATGGATTAGAATGAAGTTGAAACGGATTAAACTTATTGAGAATGGATTGGGTTGACCTTTAGGAATCTAAATGGTCTTTCTTTTCAAATCAAATTGGATCCCTTCTCCTTTTGATATGTATTAATTGAACTTAAAACTTCGATGGTTCTCAAATATGTAGCTTGAATTTAGCACCAACAAACATGACCAAAAATTATCTTGAGATGGCCTTTAGTCAAAACATTTCCTTGAGTCCCTAGCCTTGAACAGCGATATATCTCTTATCCATACTTCACAAATAGTCCAAAGTAACTTAAAGTTGAATCAATTTGAATTGACGAAATGAACCCGAATGACTCCACTTCTTCCTCTTGCGTAAGAATCAAAACCGATTAATGATCCATGTAATCAAGTAATCAAGTAACCTTTGTAGACAATGAAAACCTACTTTGTCATTTATATCTCAAATCTTATTCAATAATTAATAATGAAAAGTATTCTTTGAATCACCATAAACATGGGACACAGAACTTGATTTTGTAAACTTCGATGAAGGTAACCTTGCAACCTTGAATGAAGATGAGAATCTAAAAAAGAAGTCAAAACCATGGCTCTCCAAGACCTTAGATCCTTTGCTCCAGATGTTTATATGATTGATGGAGGCATGAGTGTTAAATGATCTAATGTATGTACATGAATATGAAACTTAAGCCAATAAAATTGACTGGGCAAATTTTGGGGTGCAACACTTGAGGACAAACAATAAGCTAAGTCTGGGGGTTGTAATTAGTCACCATTTCGGCTTTATTTATCATCATTTTAATTGGTGAAAGTATGCAAATTATTTGCATTTTCCAAATAGTTATGTCGATGTTTTAAGTGTTCCTGGTATTTTTTTAATCAATTTGGGAAGGTTAACATGTTTTGTAGGTTGGAATAAGTCATAGAAATGGCCATAAAAGGGACGCGATGAATTTTCAGAAGGATTTGTAAGACGGCAGGCTAATGATCTAAAGGGGTGTGAATAGATCAACAGAATTTCCTGTGGTGTTTTTAAAACTTTTGGTTAACGGAAGCGTCCCGAAATCGACTTTCATCTATTCCAAACCGCTATTGGTAGGATCGGATATGCTACAAAACACGAAGAAGTTTGATGTGCTAAAGAGCTTGAAAAAGGAACTAATTTTATTTTTCAAAAACTTACTCGTTTGAATGGATAACTTGATTACCTACTTCCAATGAGAATAGGTTTAGTAAATTGACTGAGGAAATTTATCAAACATGTAATCTGCAAATAATATGATGCACAGACAAAATATCAAACACTGGGCATGCAGAAGTTAACTTGACAATACAATCTAAGTATGGTTAATTGTGATATCAAATTGTAATTACCATATACAATTTATTTATACATAAATGCTTTGTATCAATATTTAACACTTCGATCAATTCCAAATTAACAATTATGAACCAGGATTAATAGCAAGCAATAGAGAAATAGAGAGAAAAGAACACAAGGATTTGTTTAGGCAGTTCATCGTCCATCTTCGCTACAACTACGTCTACCCCCAATTCCAAACGGGAATTGAGATAGTTTTTATTATTACTTTGCAAATGTTATTACAAGATAATATTAAAGCAATGAACAAACAAACTCAATTTAATGTTGATTCTTTATCTTCTCTCCCCTTAATCTTAAGCAAGATCAAGTCGACCCAAGAATTTTCCTTGATCCTCCGTCTACCGTGACTCACTAGAATGAACCCTTGTTCTTCAAGACCTTCACTCGGTTGAATCCTTAGCAAATCCTCTTATCAAAAACCCCCAAATCACCTTGATCTTGGAGGACAAAATCCTAGAGATTTTATTCAATCAAACCACCACAATCTTCACCCAAAGTAATACTCAATTCCTATCCATGGACGTTATCAAACTTGAACATGTACCCGTAACACAAAAATGATTATGTGTAGTTGTGTTATGAGTAGGAAGAAAAATGAAGATAAGAAGACTTGTGTATCTTTCAAGTTTCAATGTTACTTTCAAAGTTGTGCAGAAAAAGTATATATGTATGTGTGAGAGTTGGTGAGCTGAAACAACAATAGGATGCATAAAAATTTTGTTTATGCCAATGATGTGTCAACCTTCGGTAGGTTGTGCTTCGACCTAAATTATGCAGAGAGTTACAATTGGATGTTTGATGTCGATGCGTCGACCTCCTAGTTCCCATGTGGCGACGAGAATCATGCAGTGAGTTTTAACTGGATAATGGTTCAATGTGCGTCGACCCAGTCTGGTGGAGCTTGTGGGTAGACCAAATTTAGGCAGAGAGTTTCAGCGTGATATTGATACAGAACAGGTCTACCTACTAGATCAATGAGTCGACCTAAAATAGGTAGAGATGACTGGCTTATTTTTCTTTGTTCCATGAGTCGAACTAGAGTATTGTGAGTGAACCTAAACAGACCAAAAAACTTTCTAGTGACTTTGTGGATTTATATATTGGCTTTGTGTGATATAGACTGTGGACCTCCGATTTTTTTTTAATACCGGGCCATACCTCTGTTCTGTAGAGATACGTGAACTGACTCTTTTTTGTCGCTTAATGCTTTCGCATTTTTGAAAATATCACAGAGTCGCCACCGACCTTTTATTTTATCCAATTAAGGAAAGGTTTATAAAAGAAACAGAAAAAAGACCTTTAAGAAATTCTGGGTAAGGGGGTAGGTTATACAAAGGGAAGGTGTTAGCACCCTTTGTATCCATGGTTATCCATGGGCTCTTAAGTTTGCTTAGCTCACTTGTTTTTCGATCACTTTTCAATTGCTCTGAAATTGCTCATATGTGGTTTCAAATACTTTTGTAAATTGAATTTTGTAATGATCCGTGTGTGGATGTATACAAAATGCTTGTTTATCTTTCGAAAGATGTTTTGAAAAGAACGTTAACTTTGTAATAACCCGTGTTTGGATGTATACAAAGTATTGTCTTTTTTGAAAGTTTTGAAAAATAACAGTGTATGAGAATTTTGTTTGTTTTGATTTGAGCAAGCAAACTAGGAGGTCTACCCTGGGTTGTAAGGTCTTTATCCTGTTTCCTTTAAAAATCTATCCTTTCACCGGATATAAAAGCAAGGTTCGATTTTGTACTCAAAACAGTGGAATTTTGACTTTGATTTTGAAAGGAATGAGAAGGGATTACCTTAAGAGGTGCAAGTGTGATTGTGATTGGATTCAGATATTTATCTTTGAAGTTAGTGATCTAACGGTTCAATTTTATCTTTGACATACACGCAGTTTATATGTGCTGGAAATTAAAATGCGGAAATGTAAAGTGCGGAAAGTAAATCTACGCTATTACATCGATTGTGCGGGAAATGTAAACTAGCCTATTTACATCAATTTGACATCCTATACATTTATCTAGGAATTTAAATTGCAAGAAAAATAAAAGGCATGTTTTTTGGATTTTTTATGATTTATTTTAATTATAATTAATGCATGATTAATTAAATTAAAATGAAGAAAAAAGATAAAAATAAATTTAAACCTAGAAATTAAGTTTAAAATATGTACAAAAATATTCGTCAATTAATTTTAAAACAAAACTAATTTTTTTGGGTTTTTTGAAATTGATTTGAAATTGATTTAAGTTAATTAAAACATAATTATGCAAATAATTATACAAATAATTAAAACTTAAAAAGAAAATTATTCAAAATATGTACAAAATTAGTTTATAATATATAAACAATATTTAACACAAAGAACAATTTTTTTTATGATTTTTTGATTGGTTAAAATAATTAAAAAGCAAATATATAAATATATACTAATTAATTATGCAAAATATTGGAATTTTGAAGAAAAATAAAATATTTTTATTTCAGAAAATAATATATTATTTTAGAAGTCTAAAAATATTTTTTGTGTATTTTTTGGATTTTTAAAACTATTTTAAATTAATTTAACAAAGAAATTAAAATGAAATAGAAAATAAAATAGAAAATAAAAGGATACTGATCCTGTGTGGTAATCAGTGAGGGAGCATGGTGTGCCTGCGTGATCTGGATCATTGGATGATTCATTAAATGAAATCAGAGGGTCCAGAAATTGAGGCACGTGGTAGAAGATAGACCTGCAAGGCACAGAATCAGAGAGAATTTAAAAAAATACGCGCGCTGACTGTCCAATGAGGTGGAGACACCTCATCGTCTTCAACCTTCAGACAAGGGTTTTTACAGCGCTTTTATGAAACAAGCGCTGTAGTTGATGAACCTCAAACCTGCAAAATTACGAATAGGGTCAAACAAGCATAGAAATCAGGCGCAATGGTACCATTCGATTCGTCTTGTTCCGCTGAGTTTAACCATGTCCTTAATTTTGCTTAATTTTGGCCCTAATGAAAAACCCTAATTTTGAACTAAGCAAACCCTAAAATGGTATATGCTACAAACGGCCATTAAAGTCCAATTGAAGCTCCAGAAACGACCAGAGCTTCAAACCAAACACAATTATGCATCTACATCTTGTTAAATGTGCGTGAGTTATGAGATGTAAGTTGGTTTTAGTTTGAACAAACCGTGGCTTTATATAGCTCGATTCAGTGAAGTTTATGAGTTGGAAATGATTGGAATTGATTCAGTGTAGCTCAGAGATGATGTTTGAATGTTTATTTTATATTGAAATGGACTGAAACTTAAAATTCGAATTTCAAGTTTCTTTGAAAATTACAAGTGGTTACAAGTATGCTATATGCTTAGGGATGCTTCTGAACTCGTCTCTCTTTGTTTGCTGAACTATGATAGCTTATTTATAAGCTATGTGTGCTTAGAATTGAAGCTAAGATGTGCCTTAGTTGCCTTTGTTGAAACTTTGCATTTTTTAATATAAAAAAAGCTTGAATTCTTGACCAAGTCATCTTGCCTTCAATGCACCTGCCTTGTCCTTCAATTCTCTGCAGAAAGATGAAGATTCTTTGAGGTGAGTCATGCTTGGAAGTTAAGCTACCATTATCCATGCATTTTCCTTTTAATTTTAATCTTAAAATAAGATAAAATCATGCAAAAATGGATAAAAAAAAGGTATGGGCTTAGTCTTGGTCGTGGGAGGCCCATAGTAACATGGAAATGATGTTTGAATGCTGAAAACTTGGCCCCATTTGGAAAAAATGCCATTTTGAACAATGTTGATTTCATGTATTTTTCCAAAATTTAGCCAACTTCAACAAGGTGTAAATCCTTCAATTTTTGTCATATGAAGGAGATCTTGCACTTTTTGGAAACCTCAAAGAGTCCTCTAACCAATGCCTTTGGTCTCATGTCAAAATGATTTTTGAAGCTCCTTGTGTGTCCTTTTGAAACAAGTGTCTTTTTGTTGACTTTGAAAATGACCTGTAATGTCTTTGATCATATTTTTCAAATGGTGAATCCAATGACCATGGGATCAATGGCATTTGAAAGATAATTGAATTTCCTTCAAAACAAGCTTTGGTTTGAATTTTTTGGATGAAGGATGAGAGAGTTATGATCAGTCAAAGTTGAGTTGACTTTTCAGGCAAAAACCCTAATTTTGAATCTTAGGGTTTTGTTGATTTTTGATCTTTCCTTGATGAATTATGATCATCCAATGATCAAATGATGAATCCTTTTACAAAATATGGACTTTGACAAAAAAATTCATTTTTGACTGTCTGTTGACTTTTTGGTCAAACGGGTCGTCTGTTGACTGTTTGAGCTGCTGACGGTGCGTCTGAGTGAATTGAAGTTTGAAAATTTGTATGATGGTACTTTGAGATATATGGATGTGTATGAAATCCATTTGAGCTCTCAAAAACTTGTTGCTCCTGTAAAAACAAGAAAAACCCTGATTAGGGACTGTTTGTGTAGGAGACAGTTAAGCGTACCTGATTTTTGTGCAGTGTTGAGTCTCTGCTAATCGCGTGATATTCAGAAGACTTCTAGCACAAAAGATCTTGGAATTTTGAATTGTGAAAGATTGATTTGATTGATGGTACAAAACACTGTGAATTGTACTGCCAGCAGTTTGGCTGTCAACTGACTGTTCAGGTATTGATGTAGCAGTTAGAGTGAAAAATCAACAGTCAAAGTTAATTTTCTTTTTTGTTGTTTTTTTTGTTTTTGTTTTATGTAAAAAATGAAAGTTTATTTACATGACTTGTTAGAAAAACACAGACATAATAAATAACTAATATTTACAGTATGCGGGCAAAATTACCGATAATAACCCTGAAAATCATTTAATGCACAGAAATAGGAATATTTGACTGGCAGAAAACACACAAAATATTATCTTAGTAATTAAGCAATATTATGACAAATAGTACAACATTTAATACTGACAGTACAAATATCACATACTATATTGAACAGTACGACGAATAAACGGTACATTTAAGAAATAAGAAATACGGCAAATTTTAAGAATGACGATTAATGACCCATGCTATGAACAATAACATGTAGATGATTGGGAGCATAACCATTGCAGGTCCACACTCCTCAGGACTGTGCAGGCAGAAGAAAGTCATGATCACCGTAGCAATGGTGATGACTGTAAGAGACAGTGTCTCTATCCATTTTGCCATTTTTGTTAGGGAAGAAGAGAAAATAGATATGAGGTAGGAATTTGAAAGATGAATTAGAATTTGATGTGAGATTTTATGGAAGAAAATGGGTGGTATTTATAGAATGGAAAGAAGGATAGAGACGTTGGGGAATGATGTGATTCCGTACAAAAGGAAAATTTGAGTGGAAGTAAGATTTGAAAGAAAGTGTATGATAGTGTTGGAAAAAGGAGAGATTTGATTTTTGAAAAAGAGATTTGAAAAGATTTTTGCAAATAATGGAATATAGTACAAAAATTAGTGGGAAACAAAAGATAATAATAATCTACTTGTTACCAGTACAGTCTGAGTTTCCTGATTCTGCGCCTGAAAAAAGATTTAACTCTGTACCAATTGTGTCAGTACCATTTATCTGTAAATAAATAAATAGCATGTGTGAAGTAATAAACAGTATTTGGTGTTTGCGTAAGAATAAATTCAACTGCAAGCCAAATTACTGTATAAGAAAAATTCTAAAAACTAAGTATTTCATATGTCAGGATATTTGTTGAAATAAAAATCCATGATTATATGAGACTCTTAATTTTCAGATTGGAGTTTTCTTGAAAAATATGTGGGCAAATTTTGGGGTATAACATAGACCAATAGAGAACATTTGACATCATTCAAAATACTTGTGCTAGGTGTGCATGCATTTACATACTCCCCCTTTTTGATGATGGCAAATATTGTTGAAGCACAAACCATATTCCATTTCCCCCCTTTATTTAATGTATCTCTGTTGTTGTTGATCTCCCCCTTAGTAGTCGTTGATTCCCCCCTTAGTTGGTGCATCATCTTGAGATATTGCTTATTATGTGCGTGTGCGCCTTTACCCCCCTTTGACAATATCAAAAAACAAGAGAAGATATATATATATATATATATATATATATATATATATATATATATATATATATATATATATATATATATATATATATATATATATATATATATATATATATATATATATATATATATATATATATATATATATATATATATATGACAGCAGTATTGAACACACACATATGGATACTTAGATGCATATTGCAAAGGAATAACATATATTAGCTTAAACTTATGAAAGTAGTAGGAAATATCAAACATATTGATAAATTAGACATATCAAACCACAACAAATAGATGATATGCATATTCGTATTTTAACTAAAGGTGTCAAACATTTTCTATCTTGGGCAATTTTATTACATATAGACAAAGAGATTTTAAGAGTTGTCACTTTAAGCATATTAATTAATTACATATCACTTAATCAATAAGATTTTTGGAAGTGAGTATCAGTATATCATCATCAATCATCAACATGT
The DNA here is from genome assembly GCF_029867415.1 of Vicia villosa. Classification (NCBI taxonomy): domain Eukaryota; kingdom Viridiplantae; phylum Streptophyta; class Magnoliopsida; order Fabales; family Fabaceae; genus Vicia; species Vicia villosa. The sequence goes on from NC_081180.1 coordinate 144,321,308, forward strand.
AACATATATTTAGGACATAATAAATAATACATTTTGTCATACCAAAGTGAGCGGAACGAGGTTACCTCAATTGACGATAGTGGATGGAGAATGAAAAATAACTAGACATTCCTTTAACACTTGAAGACGTGTTAGTCATAAGAGAAAGGAAATATACATATATAACTTTAATAGAAATTTGAGATATCTAGTATCCCTAATTACCTATGTATGTTAAAGAAAGGTTCGATTGCGAGTGGTTTTGTAAAGATATTGGCAAGTTGATTTTTACTATCAACATGCTCAAACACGACTTCGCCTTTCTCAATATGACCGCGAAGGAATTGATGACGTATTTCGATGTGTTTAGTGCGATAATGTAGTACAAGATTTTTAGTAAGATTGATTGCACTAGTGTTGTCTCACATGATAGGAATACGATCAAGTTTAATATCGAAATCGAGCAATTGTTGCTTAATCCATAGGATTTATGCGCAACAACTACCGGCCGCAATGTATTCCGCCTTGGCAGTTGACAATGCCATAGAAACTTGTTTCTTGCTATGCCAACTGACTAAGGATTTGGAGAAGAGGTGACATGTTCCACTGGTACTCTTCCTATCCGATTTGCACCCGAGTAAATCAGAGTTGAAGTAACCTACTAAACTAAAATCACTTCCTTTAGAATACCAGAGCCCATAGTTAGAGGTACCACGAAGGTATCTAAGAATGCGCTTAACCGCTTTTAAGTGAGATTCTTTGGGACATGATCGATATCTAGAACACATGCAAACACTAAACATTATGTCCAGTCTAGATGCGGTAAGATAGAGGAGAGATCATATCATACCTCTATATGTCTTGACGTCAACATCTTTACCATTTTCATCCTTTTCTAAATTTCAATTTGTTGCCATAGGAGTTTCAATTGTCTTTGCTTCGTTTATGCCGAAGTGTTTGAGCAAGTCATTGTAGTATTTGGCTTGGCTCACAAAGGTTCCCTCATTGAGTTGTTTGATTTGAAGTCCAAGGAAGTAGTTCAACTCTCTCATTAGACTCATTTCAAACTCACCTTGCATATGCTTAGAGAATTCTTTGACAATTTGTATGTTAGTAGTCCCAAATATTATATCATCAACATAGACTTGAATGAAAAGAACATGTTTTCCTTTGCGTTTAACAAAGAGAGTAGTATTAACCTTACCCCTAGAGTATCCTTGATTTAATAGAAACTTGTTGTCTCTCACACCAAGCCCGAGGGGCTTACTTTAGACAATATAAAGTACGTTTCAATTTGTAAACATGATTAGGGTACTCATGATTTTCAAAACTGGTGGGTAGTTGAGCTACATACACCTCTTCATTTATATATCAGTTTAGGAAAGCATTCTTTACGTCCATTTGGAATAATTTGAATTCTTTAGAACATGAATAAGCTAATAAGAGGTGAATTGCCTCAAGACGGGCAACGGGAACGTAAGTCTCCTCGTAATCAATGCCCTTCTCTTGGTTGTAGCCTTGAGCTACTAACCGAGCCTTGTTTCTGGTGATTACACCATTTTCGTCAAGTTTGTTGCGAAATACCCACCTAGTACCGATTACTTGATGTCACTAATTTGTTCAATTTCATTTGTGACTGAGTTTTGAGACTATAAGAAGGAGTTGCAAAAGACACTAAAGAGGGCCAGAGGTCATTCATACTAATCCATGCTTTCATAAAATCATTTTCCAGCCATTAACTTTTTTTACACGCACTCAAACCATTCTCACAATCATCAAATATCATCCGCACCTACATAATCTCCGCAAATTCACTACCAATGCATCACCATAAAAACTTGCAGACAACCGCGTCAATTTAAAAATAACTCACATATAAAAAAATCCATAAACTTTTTTTTTTTGATGTGAACATGAATTCATTAAAGAAGAGAAGCTGGTACAATTGCCTGGGCCTCCATAACTGGAGCAGACCCTAACCAGGTTTTGGATCCCACAGAAAAAGCTAGTCTAGCTAAATTATGAGCATCCAAATTGTTTGCTCTATTAAGATACATAAGAGAAGAAAACTTAAAACTACTCAGCAAAGTTCTAACATCCACAGCAATTGGATCCAACACTGCATAATTTTGGTTCAGATTAATACAATCAACGATGGCTTTTGCATCTGACTGAACAATAATCCTCTCCAGCTTTAGATCTCTAGCCATCGAAAGGCCCCATCGGACAGCCAGCATCTCTGCCATAGTAATGTCCACCGTGACCTGCTCCTTCTTGCACGCCGCCATAAGAACTTCCTTGTTATGATCTTTAAAAATACAGCCAAGACCTATGCTACCTTCCTCCATTATACTAGCATCCACCTGCAATACTTGAACATCCTTTTTGCTTTGGTCCTCCTTTCCCGTGGCTGCTTGATCCACCCCTTTGACGGAGTTCCACCTATTGAATTCCAGCACATCATTGCACGCCTCTTCAGCAATTTTCCCAGCCTCAGCATCCTTGGCCTGATACAGTTTAAAATTTCTAGCTTGCCAAATTTTGTAAGCCAAAGTACACAACAGTTGAGTGCTGAAAACGTCCCCACAAGACAACACATTCAGCAGCCAGTCTTGGACGTCAACCTCACCAGGAATCCTGTAACTTAGAACAGAAGCAAAAAACGAGTGTTTGGACATATCGCATTCTAACAAAAGATGGTGGACAGTTTCAGTGGCTGTTTGGCACAAAGTACAGAGGGGGTCAAGGCTAATTCCTTTTTTCTGAAGGTTGGATTTTGTTGGCAGAATGTTCTTTGCCGCCTTCCATAAAAAATTCCTTATCCTAGTATTAACAGGGCAATTCCAAATTTTTTTCCACAGTTTCTTGCAAGGAGGCTTCGAGGGTCCAGGACTATTTGCAATCTTCTCTTGCATGCATAGGTGATAAGCAGACCTGACTGAGTAATCTCCACTCTTCTCAAACTGCCATATCCATTTGTCCTGCAAGGTTCTTGAGGAAAGAGGAATGCTTATGATTTGATCAGCATCATCTTTTTCAAAAGAGGAGAAAATTAAATCCTTTTTCCAAGTTCCCAGGTCTCCATCAATGAGCTCCGCTACCTTGCTTCCTGCGTTCAGATTCTTGGGCTGACTCTTGACTTTAAAACCAGGATTCATGGAAAGCCATCTATCATTATAGATCTCCACCGATTGACCATTCCCTATCCTCCATCGTGACCCCTGTTGCAACAGATTCTTTGTGTCAAAAATGCTCCGCCACGCATAGCTTGGAGCATAACCTTTGTTGCTTTGATCTATAGATTTCCTTGGGAAGTATCTGCTCTTGAAAACTCTTCCAGCAAGGGAGCCTTCGCTGGTCATCAATCTCCAATACTGCTTTCCTAAAAGGCTTTTGTTGAACTCACGAATCCCCCTGAACCCCATTCCTCCAATGCTTTTTGCTAAAGACATACGTTCCCAGCTCAACCAGTGCACTTTTCTCTCACCATTTCTTGCTCCCCACCAGAACTTAGCTAGCATACTTTCAATTTCATGGCATATGGTCTCTGGAAGTTTGTAACAGCTCATGATGTATGTTGGAATCGCCTGAGCAACAGCTTTAATAAGAACTTCTTTACCAGCCCTTGAAAGGAATTGTTCCTTCCAACCTCTTATCTTCTTCCAAACTCTTTCCACCACCATAGAGAAAACCTCTTTCTTTGATCTACCAAATATCACCGGCAATCCTAGATACTTAGAGTGTGTTTGAACAGTCTTGACTCCCATCCTATTCCGGATCAAAATTTTGTCGTCCTCTCGCACATTTTGACTGAAGGAAACTTCTGTTTTGTCGAGGTTGACAACCTGACCAGAAGCTGACTCATAAGTATTCAGAGCTGCCATGATTCTCGCTGCTTCCTGCTCCGTAGCTCTAGCGAACAGGAGGCTATCGTCTGCAAAGAATAAGTGAGTGATGGTTGGAGCATGTCTTGCCACCTGCAGACCGTGGATCCTCTTCTCTACAGCCTCCATCTTTATTAAACCTAAAAGAACGTCAGCACAAATGATAAAAAGATAAGGTGAAAGGGGATCTCCTTGTCGGAGACCCCTCTCCGGGGCAAAACAAGTGCTCGGTTGTCCATTGATGAGAATTTTGTAAGACACAGTGGAGATAGTTTGTTTGATCACATTAACCAAATCAATGGGGAAGCCCATAGAAACGAGAGTTTCGATCACGAAAGCCCACTCCAACCTGTCATAAGCCTTAGACATATCCAGTTTAAGCGCCATTGTCCCTCTTTTACCCTTCTTCTTCTTCTTGAGCCAATGGAAACATTCCATGGCTACTAAGGCATTATCAGTGATTAATCTTCCGCTCACAAAGCCACTTTGTTCCTCATCAATGATATCTGGGAGAATTCTTTTGATTCTGTTTGCTATGGTCTTCGACACCATTTTCATCACCACGTTACAAAGGCTTATCGGTCTAAAATCCTTAGGTGTAGCTGGATTTTTGCACTTAGGTATGAGCACAATATGGGTTGTGTTTAGGTCACTGGGGTCACGATTGTTGTTCAACACGTCAAGGGCCAGCTTTATCATATCCGATCCCACAATATGCCAGTATTTCTGAAAAAACAAAGCAGGAAGCCCATCTGGACCTGGGGCCTTCAAAGGGTGCATTTGGAAGATAGCCTCTTCAACTTCTAGAGGGGTAAAGACTCTCCCACACCACCTCTTATGATCTTCATTAAGTTTTCCACTAACAACCTTACAAACTTCAGAGCAATTACTGGGACTGATGGAAGTAAATAGTTCTTTGAAATAATTAACTAGCAGCCGTTCACAGTGATCCTGCCCTCTCCACCAAACGCCATTCTCATCCTTCAGCTTGCTAATACAGTTAGTTTTCCTTCTTTGCTCAGCCTTCTTGTGAAAAAATTTCGTGTTTTTATCCCCATGCTGAAGCCAAACCGCCCTACTCCTTTGTCGCCACATTATCTCTTCAACTTGCAACAAATTGTTTCTCTGATTTTCAAGAGCTCGGTGTCTTGCCACGGATGCGTCACTAGGATCCCAATTTTTGTCTTCCTCTAATAGGGATTCCAGCCTCTTTAATTCTTTTCTAACCGAGCTGGCTCTGAACTCTTTGAAGTGATCCTCCAAATTCTGCATAGCATTCAGCTTAGCCACTCCTTGCCATGGTGCCCCGTGCCATAAATTCTTCACCACCGCTTCACAATTTTTGTCCCTACTCCAAGCTTCTTCAAATCTGAATAAGTGAACTCTCTTTCGCCCTTGACTACCAACCTCAGCTTCAAGGATGACTCTAATGGCAGCATGATCCGAACCATATCGAGGGAGATGATTAACTTTGCAGGGTGAGAAACGATTTATGAAGCTGGCTGTAGCTATAGCTCTATCAAGCCTACATTGGATATTCTCTCTACCTCTTCTTCCGTTTGTCCACGTGAAAGGGTGGCCTTCAAAACCCATATCGATTAACCCACAAATTTCCATTACTTGTCTCCCCCAAGACAGTTGCTGTGAACTCCTTACGTTTCCTCCCATCTTCTCTTGATCCAGCAACACATCATTCAAATCTCCTAAGCATATAAGTCTTTCTGCACCTCTGGTAGCCAATTCCTGAATAAGCCTCCACGTGTTCCTTTTGAATTGTTCATCAGGGAAGCCATATATACCATTCAAGGACCAAGGCTGGTTGTCCACATTATCAATAACCGAAGCTTCTATGTGATTACTGGAGAAGGAAGTTATGGTAAGTTGTGATCCTTCCTTCCACATCAGAGCAAGACCTCCTGCCCTCTCTCTCCCATTTCCTGTACAGTCAACAATTAAACAGTTATCAAAGCCACTTTTGTACTTCAAAGATTGAAATTCATCCTTCCTAAGGCGAGTCTCCATAAGAAAGATCACATCGGGATTTTCTAAACGAATGAGCCTCAACAAGGCTCGAACTGCACGGGGACTCCCTAACCCCCTACAGTTCCAACTGATGATTTTCATTGACTTAGGCGGTGTTGGGTCTCCAACACCACCTCTGGATTGTTCATTTCTTGTACAGTAACAGTTTCCTGGCCTTTCAATTTCTTCTCACCCATACCACCTCCCTCCACCGTCCCATCCACTATCATAACATCCACCAAATTCCTCTTCCCACACTCCACTTCCAGTTTCTTAGATTGATTCCCTTTCCTAGCTACTTGCTTCCTTATCCACTTCTTTCTCTTAGTCATCCCCTCTCGACTATCCTTTCCCGAACCTTGTCCTACATTAGAGATGTCAACCGCTCCTAGAGATTCCGCCATCGCCTCGATCTCCAATAGACTTCCTTTACCACTCCCTTTTTTCAACTTTGGTACCTCCACCTTCCTTCCTACCTCCTCTATCTTTTTGTTCTGTTCCACTTCCCCTTCGTCTCCTTCAATATCTTTTCCTTTTCCTTTTGGATCGCATTTGCTCTGTTCCGAAGACAGGTTGAAAAGGCTCCTGTTGCAGGAACTTGAGGTTGAATCTTTTTTCTTCTGCTCTTCCTGGACTCTGGGTAAAGGTGAAGCTCGTAACCAAGCTCCATATGAGAGGTCCTGCTCTTCCAAGTCTTCATAACTTTCATCACTAAGATCTCCTATCTCTTCACAGTCTTTCATCAGATGGCCCACTCTTCCACAAATGAAACAAAAGGTTGGCAACCTTTCATATTTGAAATATACTCGTAGGTTTTTCTCCTTGAATCTGATAACTGTTCCTCTTTTCAGTGGCTTTTTGAGATCCACCTTGACTTTCAGGCGTAGGAACCTGCCATTTCTATGTGCCTCCTTGAGATCCATTTCTTCGAAATCCCCCAATATACCTCCTAACTTCCTTGCCATAGATTCTGACCGAAGCATAAGTGGGAGTTCATACACCCTAATCCAGAACGTTCCGAAGTGCATATTCAACTCAGATGGCTGCTCCTCGCCGGATACTCTAGCAAGGACCAACAGATTCCGGTCAAAACTCCAAGGCCCGTTCTTCAACACCCCTTCCAAATCTCTCTTAGTAGCAAACCTGAAGAGAAAAAGGTTCTTACTAAGCTCCTGAACCTCCACCGGATTTTTGAGTTTCCATGCTCCTATCATCGTATTAGTAAAAGCCCTGGTGTTGAAGCTACTTTCCGTCCATAGCCTTGCTGCCAGAGTCCTTTGAAACACCTCTTCTTCACAGGATTCGTCCGCCTCCGCTGTAATGCCTGCTTCCTCCTCCTCTGATAATGGAATGTTTCTCCATTTTTCCATGGCCCTAAGAAAACGAGACTTCACAAGATGAAAAGAGAGAAGAGAGCTTTTCCTGTTAGGGGAAAAGAGAAAAAACCAACAGGAAATTGGGGGAGAAAGCCAGAAGAAAACTGGGTGTAGCCGAAAACGGCGCTTCTAACCCTAGAAAGGGTAAAAGAGATAACACGATAAGTTCCTAGAGAGAGGTTAGAGCTTCTCTCACTAGAGAACACGTGGATTTTAGAAGGTTACAAGAACGTTGAGGGGGTAGGAAAAATCCATAAACTAACATTACATGATTTATTGACAATTACAACAATGTTTGTTTATGTTTTATGCAATAAATTCCAATCACCAGCAAGACAACTTGTGAAAACAGAAAGAAGGAAGCAGATGGAATAAATCAGCAGCCCCACTGAACGACTAATGAACAATTTCTGCCGCCACTACACACGCGACCTCCAGCCTTCCCTTCCGGCGATCCGCACGATTCCAATTGCAGCTAATCGCAAGTCCACAGCCCCCGGATTTGACTGCCGCAGAAAACGCCGCAGGATCTGCATAGTAAATTTAATAGATGGACGATGGAGATTTTCATTGTGAATCAGAGTAAATTTAATTCTGATTAATAATTATTTTTAATTGTTAACTTATTTCCATCTTTTATTCTTGATGATGTTTAATTATACGTGAATTGGTTGCATACATTTACATGAATTTGTGGTTGTTTTTGTTTTTGGCTTTTTCATAGTATTGATTCAAAAAAAATTTAAAAATAGATTCACAGACAACTAATAACAAAAATATAGATTTACATTAAAATGGAGAAGAAAGGTCAAGAAGACAAAGAAGGAATGTGGCTTTTGATAAAGAGGTTTATTTGTTTTTTATAATTTAATCAGCTTAGTTTTATTTTATCTTCTTATGTTTAATTCATGAAAATTGTATTCAAAATGGAAGTAATTAAGAGGTTTATTTATTTTTATAATTTAATCAGCTTAGTTTTATTTTATCTTCTAATGTTTAATTCATGAAAATTGTATTCAAAATGGAAGTACTGGTTGTTTGGAATTATGAAAGAAATTGTCTGTACTTTAATTAATGGTGGTTTTGATTGTTTCCTATATAAATTCATTCAATTGTAATGGTGAGTTAGAGATTTCATTTATCCTTCATTTGCCTTTTTAAAAAAGTAATTATTTTTGTTATGGTTTTCTTTAACTTTCTCTCTCTCAGTCTCTCTTGATCTGTGTTGTAATGGATTAAACCGTAATTTTTCATACTAAATTAAGTGTTAATTATCACTGAACCAACTAACAAGACATAAATAAATAGAAAAAAGAACTATCACATTATTCACCGTACTTTTTCCAATAAATAAAAAATTTTATTCAGTCATTTAACTTAGACACTCTTATATAATTATTTATTAATTGTGTCCTTAAAAATACATTTATTTTTGGAGTTTGGACGCATGCGCACACTAAAAAAAGAGTGTGAAGAGATCAATTGTAAAGCAAAGTTAGTCAGACTTTGATTACAAAATTATATTAGTCCATCTCATCTACATAATCAATTGAGAGAGAGATTGTTGACATCAAATCTCAAATTTATAACAATTGAAACTCTCAATAACACTTTGTAAGTCATGAACTAAGTGGATATATGCGAAAATCTTCATAAATAAAACATATGCATGTTAGCATAATAATAAAAGCAAAGCCAATTTTAAATCTATAAAAAAAAATCTAACTATTGTTCGGTGTAATGATGGGAAATATCGTGAACATCCAAAAAATTTAGAGGATTTCTTATTTCGAATAGATGAAGTTTTAAGAAATTGATTTTAATTGATAACAATGGACACAAACACATAATTGATGATTGAATCAGGTGAATAAATACCATATATTTCATTGTATAAATAATTTATATTAAAATCAAACTTATATAAAAGGATAATGTTAATATTTTCAAACATTAACACAATTGAAAAAGGGACAAATGGGCATGGGAGTGCTGTTTGAACGCTAGTAAAAATAAAAGAAATGAGAGAAAATTGGGGAGGTGAACGTGACTTGATTCGGTTTTGTTTAATTTGTTGTTTTTTTTAGAATTTTAATCATTAGATTTTAAGGTTTTTTTTTTAAACAAATATAATAAAAATAAGTAAAATGAGGGACGCTCCCATCATTTGGAGTTAGAACTCCACGTCCTTTTTTTTTAATTTATAAATATAGTTTAATTTTTTTTATTCCATTTAATGTTATTTAAAATATTAAAATATAAAAATATTTTCTTAACAAAAATATTAAATTAGTTAAAGTTTTTGTTTCTATATAAATAATATCAAAAATAATTATTTTAATTTTATTTGTTAAGTTTAGTTTCTTTTTATTAATGTTTGATTAATATTTGTTCATAATTTTATCATTTCTTCATCCGTTATAAATATTGTTACTAACAATTTCCTGATTTTATTTTCCATAGCTATTTAAAATTCTTAGAACTACTGTATAGGTTGCACAAAGCTTTGTAATTGTGTAGATTCAATTTGCTCGTATTTTTTTTAAATATTGTAACTGCCTATGGGATGTAATAGTTTAGAATTTATTTTTCACATTTTTTTCCTGTTGGTTTTCTTATTATGTACCTCTCCCAAAGCCATGTAATAGTAACTAGGACTATATTTTTGCTTTTACTTTATGCATCTTATATACTTGTTAGATGTATGTCTTAGGATTGTATGGTAAGATAAAATCAACTGTTAGATCACTTAAAGCTCAAGATAAAAAATAATTGAATATAGCACACTTGCACACTTACACTTCTAAGGTATCCTCTCTTTGTTGCCTTTCGATTACATGGTCATGTCTCTCGAATGTAGAGGTACTTTAGCAAACGATGACCCTCAAATATATCATCATAGAAAGATCATAATCCCTCAATGTCCCTTCGATGTTGCCTACAAATAAAATGATCTTGTCACTCGGAGTCCCTTCGGAAAATGATGATAGTCCCTTTAAACATTGCTAAAGTATCTCTACCATGTTGCCTTCAATGACCATAGATGACCCTTCGCTTGTCCCTTAAACATCCAATATATAGGACTACCTACCGAGCAAAGACGGGAACGGGGGCATACTACTTAGAAAATTTACAGGGAGAAGAACATGTTCGACCATGGAACGCTGAAAAGCTCAAACAATATTACAGCTAAGAGCCGGACATACCCACGTGGTGAGCGCTTGAAAGCACAGGTGCATCCTGGGTACAAGCCTATCACCTCTTATTGGGACGAAATGACAAGTGTATGTTCTCCTAATCGAACGGGCACTTGATCCTTCGGGGGGGTCACGTATATCGAGCATCCCCGTCGTAATAGTACCCCGAAGGTAGAACGCCCTGCTCGCGAAGGGACCGTTCACGCCGTGAAATTCAGATCCCAGAACAATGGAGTTCGAGATTCACCCTAGCCAGGCACGTGACCCCGATAATCGACTAAGTTCCACCCACTTGGAGAACATGTAATCAAACCGAGCAAAATCCCTGATCATTACTAGACACAAGTATGTAACAAAAAGAAAAACTAGTATTCATCCATTAAATATTATTACAACAACGTGCTCAGCACACAAGGAAATAGTAGGGTCACACATCAAACTTCTTGGTTGTGGCGCTTGAATTCCTCCGAGTTGATGTACTGAAGGTAGTCTTCATCCCATTCAGAATCAGAATCATGCTCCTTAGAAACCTCCTCCACCATCGAAGTGTGCGGTTTGGTTCATGGCATGGTTCCTCTCAGAGCAGCGGGTAGCTTCAGAGGACTCTTTCTTCTTCTTCGCAATCTGAGATTGAGACGCTTTTGAGGCTTTCTTACTCACATGGTTGTCCATCACTACAAGAGAAAAAGAAACTTGAGAGGAAATAAGTCATCAAACCACCCCCTTTTATAGAAGAAAGGGGAAACAGGCTCTGCATAAATAATATTGAAATGAAATACCCAAGGTAACATGGGAAAAAGAGCGCACAGAGAACCAGGCATCGAACGCCTAAAAAAAGTATGGGGAATAGTGTGAAAATAAATATAGTCACAGGTAGACACGGAACGACCTGCTCGGATAAAACATTAATTATAAAAGCCAACTGGCATAAAACAAGCTGAAATTAAATGAGGGGAAAGAGCCCCATAATTGTGCCTGACTCTAAGCCATTATGGTCGGAACGGTAAAATATTCATACATCACCAAAAGGGGGACATACCCCCCCCCCCCCAAATAGAAACAAAAATCCAAAATAAAACGGCACGCAGGCCCAAACTTGTAAACAGAATAACTAGATAACATCAGGCTGCTTCTTCCATACGCACGTCTGGGTTCCCCTGACCGGCGGATTCCTCCATGCCACTCCCATCTCCAATACCCGGGGACACGATCCGACCATCTTCTATTTAGTGGAAAGGCCCCGTGCCCTCGGTCAGCAACTCCACCCCCAAATTTTTGAGCTTTAGTTGGGCTATGGTGGAGTCATAGGTATCCTGGCCAGTAGCAAAGAAGTCATCCCCCAAGATGCGGATATAGTTAATCAAATACGCCCGGGTCTGGAGAGCTTTCTCCTCATAGGTCTCATATTCAACAGGGGCAAGGGACCGACGAAGAGCAGCTTCCCGAACAACAGTGGATTGCATTAAACCATACATAGTTCGGATGAGCAGGGCATGTTGCAGCTTCAAGTCCCTCAAAGCATGTTGCTCCTTCAAGTCCCTTAAAGCAGGCCAACACCTCTTTGTGAGTCTCTTCCAAAGCCGCTACCTTGCCTTTATAATCATCCGCAACCTTCTGCAGTATCTCCATGGAGTGAGAGGGACCCTTAGGGTACAGTACGACCAGCTCAGGGACCCGCATCACTGAGGCATCATCTTAAGCTATAATCCTCTGCCTAACCAACCTCCAGCCCCTCGATATGAAGAGATTCAGCCCGAGAAATTGTGAGGGAAGGCCCACCGTCGAAGAAGTTACGCTGGAGAAAGCAGGAAGGCAACATGTACTAGTCGAAAGCATCTTCCCGAGTTAGGTCCACGCTATCGATAACACTTGTCCGAGCACGCTTCGTCCGGACCAAGGCATCTGAATCGGATTCCGAACGGGGAGGAGAGCGATGAACAATGGTGGGCATAAGAGAACCCCTGTTGGTCCATAGCTTGAAGCGGTGACCTAGCGCCAGCCGGAGAATACAAAGAGTCCCTAGATCCCGTTTCCGGAGCAGGTTGCACGTTAGCTTGACGACTGGTGGCAATTCTCTTAGCCGCTTTGGCTTTATTCTGGGCATGTAGCTGAACTCGATCTTGTCTGCTCGCCGTCGATCCTGCAAAATATGCAAACAAGAAAACTGGTTATTAAACGTAACTAGGACGAGCATACATTTAACGAAGAAATCTTGAAAGTAGAAGGGGTACCAAGGAGAGCCATGGCCTCCTCAACCGATTCGCACTCAGCCAGCTCTTTCATATTAATGCAACGGGGCCCTTATGACTGGCTCCCCGTCATCATCAACCATTAACCTTCCAGCTCAGTCCGTCCTTTGGACCGGAGAAAAATCTTGCACAAATTTAGACAACACCCTAAAGTTGGCTCGCCCATCATCGTGCATCTCCCCGATTTTAGTAATAAACTGATCGATGGTGTAGTCAAAGTGATCGGGCGACCATTGAAACCGGAACTTCGGCCTCCTCATCATCCTCGGGTCATCGATATCTTTCTTGACCGGACGACCACGGGCGTCCAACACTGGCACGTGATCACAGACCGTATCCCGGGAAGCTGTCGATTGAGGTCGGAGAAGGAAGTAGCGCATCTTTAAATACATAAATGAGTCAGAGAAAGGCATGAAGAGCTTATTCGACTGTTTCAGAGAGACCCAGCCCCACCGTCCATGGTCCATCTTGCGCTGCACGTTGAAGCAGTAAAAGAGCAGCGAGAAGGTGGCCCCAATCTCGAGGTATTGACAAGTCAGTTCGAAAGCCCGGAGGAAGGCAATCGAGTTCAGATGGAGTTGGCTAGGCGCGAGCTCCAGATGGTTAAAGACAAAGATTTGGAAATCTGTGAAGGGTACCCATAACCCCATTTCCCTAAAATCAATCTCATACATAGGGATCAGGTCAGGAGGATAGACGTCACACACACGTTCGTCCATATCGCGCACTGACACGACCCAATGATATTCTGCCAAATTTCCGCCCGGGTCCACGTACCCACCAACATCGGTATGGACGTCAGAGCTATCTGAAGCAAAATAACATTCTGAGTCCAGCACCTCAGCCATCACCCATTCCTCCACAGTAAGCTGCTTTTTAACATGAGTGTAGCAAAGGGCGATGCCGAGGTGGAAAGGAGCGTCCGATCATCTCTGGGTTCGGCCATGTTCACCTGAAAAGCAGAGGATACAAGTGAATTCAACGATAAAATCAAATCCACCCTTCCACCGCTAATCAAGTGAAAGGGCTTGAAACTGACTCGGGGACGAAAAACTCCCGGGCAGGCCCCTACTAGAAAAGCCAATCATCAGAAGCATAGATGAAAAGCTTATAGAGAACTCAGATTCTGATTGAAGTCGCACTAGATATTGCTTAGTAACAGTTAGGAAAACTCATGCAAAAGGGGAATTCCAATCAGAATCTTATGGAAATTTCAGAAATATAAGGCCAAAGACGCAATTCTCAATGGAACACCTACGTTCTAACTCTCATTAACGGTGAAAAATGCTACATCGCCACCGTAAACCACCAACACTTCACTGGAAAATAAATAACCAACCGCCCTAAGACTATCTTATCACATGCATTCCTAAATTATATATAAACAAGTGCAGAAGGTGAGATGTCTTACTTGAAAATGTTGAAGAAGGAGCGGAGAACTTGAACACTCACGGCGGAGACAACGGTGAAGGAGGCAGCAAAGCACCGAAGGGTTATAGAACAGAAGGAGAGCGTAAAGGTTCAAATGGGAGAATGTTCAAAATTATTTATAGGTGACAAAATCCTCACGTGACGTGCACGCGTGGGCTTAGGAAACGATGGGGTCATCATTAAACCCTAAACCCTAGCCACTAGGCCAACTATCATCATGACGCATTAAATGCAGCACGAAGCTCAAGGTTGTCACTCACACGTTACCTTTCTCCCACTAAACAATTGGTCCTCTCCCCGTCTGACGACCACTCTCATCGGACAGCTTAGCCCTGTTCGACAGGTAGCCATGATTCTCCTTGGTTGGTCCTTTATGACCATTTGCAGCAACCTTAAGTCATTGCTCCCAAGGCCAGAAGCAACGACTTAGGGGGTTTCTGTTATGGACTAGCCTAAGTGTCCCACTTGGCCCAATCCACTATTGGCATAAACCGGCCCAACAAGCATTGACCCAACCCACGAAATCCAACCGGGTGGACATCTCTCTTTCACCCCGAGCACGAATGGGCAATAGTCGGGCACGTTGGACATCGTCCCTGCCAACGGCTAGTATCCGGACATGACTAGTCAAGACATAGTCAACGATCCCCTATATTCTGGGCCGGAAGTCACGCTTAAGCCCATGAAGATAGGAGATCCATTTCCCCTAGAATAGCATTATAAATAGCCTTATACCTCTAAAGGACAAGGTAATCATATTCTCAACCAAAATCTCATACTTTCTGTTGTACCTTCGTTGTCCCTTTACTTACTTTGGCATTGGAGTGCCTTGCAGGTACAACCCCCTTTTTTCTCAACCATCACCAGAGATCAAGCCTACTGTTGCTGGCCATCTGTTCTGCTCGACGCGAACAATTGTCTTGGCCTAATTAATTTTTATTAAATTCTGTTTTGATTTATGTTTTTAATATTAATTTAGGTAACCTTGTCACGAGGGTGAAAGGTTACTTATCACAATTTCGTCACGAGAGTGAGAAATCTATTAAGGTTTGAATCGACACTACGAGAGCGTGGGGGTCGAACCAGATAGTAAAAATTATGCATTAATCCTAAACACAGCGAGAGCACTTTAGGATTAATTAGAACTTGTTTAGTTTTCAAAACGCGTTCCTTGATTTAAGTGGGCGAGCGAGAGCCAAATCATACGGTTAAAGAGTGTGACTTTATTCAAAACCACGAGAGTGAGGTTTAGTCTTTAAGCTAGTATTTTCTACTAAATATATTTTTGACATTTTTATAAGCCAACAAGTTACAGAGTTCCCGAAGTACACGGAATCACACTCCGATCTCTCTTTTCTTCTATTTAACTTAATCTTTATTTTTATTTCAGTTTTAGTTCTTAGTTTCCCCTTAATCAAACATTAACTAGCCTTATCTTTACAAAGCGACGATAGATTACAGTAGGTTGACATTGGTCTCTGTGGGTTCAACAAATTTTTGCCGCCGTTGCTGGGGACCAATAGTCAATATTGTTATTCCGTTGTTGTAGCGTATAGACTAAGGCATTCTTGTTTCAATTACTATGTATCACCCAAAAATTTTCTACAACTTTCACTCCATCCTAGTATTTCGAGAAATCGCCAGAATCCTATAAGTCTGACCTCAAAATACTAATGAATTTTTTTATGGATACATCTCAATTAAGTTAACAAATAATATTTTTTAATTAAATTTTTGGTTAAGCTGCTTGATTATATTATAGGAAAAATTCTTTATTTCTTATGTCATTTCTATAATAATAATATGGGCTTAATTGCTATACATTCTTAGTGTAAAACTTTTTACACTATCAATGTATCACAACCATTCAATTTCATTACTTTAAAAAAATTAAAATAGAAGTCTAACACTTCCAATAAATTAACTACTGTGATTTATTGATGGTGTGAAACTTCTTTACGCCGTTAGTATATTCCAAATAAATTTGAATAATATTACAATTATTTTTCAATGAATTTTATTATGTATACTTTTCAATTAAGTTAACAAATAATCTTTTATAATATTACTCTTAATTTTGTTTCTTGGTTTATATAAAAATATTAAATTAAATTTATTTTTGACTTATTAATTTTGTTTCATGTTGATTATATTAAAGAAAAATATTAACAGCTGTATCACACATTTAACATTTCCTGAGAGTTCTGGTGGTTTTGAAAACGCTACATTATAGCTTTTAGGCTTTGTTTGGTTGTAAAGAGAAAATAAGAAGAGAGAAATAAGTGAGAGAGAGTATGAAAAGAGAGAAATATGAAAGAAATAGAGTAGATTTTAGGTATTGTTTGATTTGAGAGAAAGAGAAGAGAAATAGAAGAGAGAGAAGTGTTAATATTTTTAAAATTACAAGAATACCCTTATTTTTTAGTTCAAATAAAATAATTTATTAAATTACTTATTATTTGATTTAATCAATTTAATTAGTTAAATTAATCTCACTAATCCAAAAATAAAAATCACGCATTACTAATTCAAATAATTTAAAATAATAATTTTAATTATTAATTAATTTATCATATCTAAATTTTTGGTTTAACGTTAATGAACTAATCAACACATATTACTTTGCTGAAAATTTGTCTTTTTTTACCAAGCAATCACGTGTCTATGCCATTGCTATCTCTATATAACTGTTCATTAAAAAAATAGTGTAAATAATTGGGGTAAAAATGGAAACACACTTAGTCATCTCCTTTCTTCTCAAATTGGAGAGAATAAGAAAAGGTGTGGGTCCCACCACTATTTGGTCTCTCTTCCCTACTTCTCTTCAATCCCAAGCAAAAGAAATTGTCTATCTCTCCTCTACTTCTCTCTCACCTATTTCTTTCTTATGTGTTTCTCTTGTTCCAAACACACCATTAATGCTCTGCGTTTGATTCGGAACTGCTATGCTGCTTCATCGCCGGAATCTTTTATATAATATTACTCTCAATTAAGTTTTTGCTTATTTTTTTTGTTAACCGTTGCATCACACATTTCCTGTGGTTTTGAAACTGCTCTCCTAATTTGTTGCCGCGGTAACCTTCAAAATTGCAACCACTCGTTTTTTGCCACTGAAGCCTCTGCAAGAGTTACCGCCGGGAAGTCTGTTTGATTCTCTGATCTGGAAACTCCTGAGACCGATCTGCAACCGCCAGCGATTTTACCATTGATTGCTCTCACGATAATGTTTGAATCAACTACTACGACAAGTGAAAAGAAGGTGAGTAGTAGTAACTTCATCAACGATGATCTTTCATTTAACATTCTCTCAAAATTGCCCTTAAAATCTCTGAAGCGATTTGGCTGTGTTAGCAAATCATGGTCACTTTTATTTGAAAACCATTATTTTATGACTATCTTCCGCTCCAATTTCATATCCAATCATCAATCTTTATATAATGATACATCTCTCCTCTTGCGAGTTACTGGTAGAGAGTTTCATATATTGTCCGATAATGATGATTTTGAATTTGAAAACACTGTCGATCTACCAAATCCATTTCAAGAGGAGGATCCATTTTTTAAAATTTTAGATTCTGGTAGTATTACCGGAATTCTTTGTCTCTATCGAGACCAAGAAGTACCAATTGTATTTTGGAATCCATCCATCCAACAATTTAAAGTCATTCCTCCAAGTCCGGGTGAATCCGTACCACGCTACCAAATGTTTTTGAGTATTATTAATGGGTTTGGATATGACCATGTTAGCGATGATTATAAGTTAATTAAGCATATATATTACTTTCGCCCAAGCCATCGAGATTGTGAAGATCTTGGCCTACATGATGTGCCACGGGAAGGTGTATTAGATGGTAAATCTTTATGGGAGATATACAGTCTTAGAAATAACTCTTGGAAAAAACTTGATGATATGAATGTGTGCTTTGAAGGTGTGTCATATAATTGTAGTGCACACAATAATATTTACGGCCAGCTATTGTATTTGGATGGAACGTGTCATTGGTGGAATTTTATTGATCTTCCTGATGCTCAAGTAGTTTTGGTATCATTTGACTTGGTCAATGAGGTGTTATGTACTACACTCGTACCATTAGATATACATTTTGGGGCAACACATTTGGTGGAGTTATGTGGTTCCGTTGCTTTGATCTCTTGGACATATCGTAGTACATGTATTTTTGACATATCAATTTTAAGTGAAATCGGTGTAAAAGAATTATGGACTAAACTTTTTAGTGTTGGACCATTATCTTGCATCGAAAATCCTATAGGGTCAGGTAAGAATGGTGATATATTTTTCATTCAAGAAGATGGTGAAATAGTTTGTTTAAATTTGAATACTCAAATAATTGAGGAGCTTGATGTTAGAGGAGACAAATATCACCAACTTGGTCAAGTATTAATGTATAAGGAAAACTTTATTCAATGGAAAGGATAAGTCATTAAGTTGATTTTTATCCAAGAGATTTATGATTATGGTTATTATTAAAATTTTACCATCTTTAATTTAATTTGTGTTTGTGGTGGTGGAATGGATTTTTCAATCTTTTAACTTCAATGTACAAGAACATCCAATCTAATGTTGAAATAATTATTATACTTTTTAAGTGTATTACATTTTCCTCAAACTGTTTATATTCTTTCAATTGTGTGCAAATGCCTATATATCACAACCATCATCGGAGGCGCGCCTCGGGCAAACTCTCTTCCAAAGGGACGGTCAAATGGAAGATTAATGAAATGACGGCCATCTATAAAAACAATTATGGCTCGTCATCCAAAACCCCTTATCGGTCAATACTAGGGTTGCAGGACTCCGAGAAAGTTAGGGGCATCTACTTAATATAAATCTAAGGTTGTGATGATGACAACCCTAGAATAAAACCCTAGCCTTTGCTTATGTGTCATTCTCACATAGCCTCATGCTTATGTGTCATGCTCACAAAATTCTATCCATTAATAAAACTCATTTAACAAAATAATAATAATTAAAATAGTAATAATGATAATAATAATAATAATAATAATAATAATAATAATAATAATAAACATAATAATTATAATTATAACTATAATTAAAATAATTAATCCTAAAATTTGAAATACTTATTTTGAAAATATGTTAATCTTAATATATATAACTCCTATTATAATTGATATTATAAACTCTTAAACTACTTTTTTATTTATTTTATAAATTAGTAATAGTAGAAATAATATAATATTCATATATCAATATTAAAAATAATTATAATAATAATACTAATAATAATAATAAATATTTTATACAATTATATATTCAGTTTCCAATTATTTTTAATATTTTATACAACTCAATATTAAATATTTTTCTAAAATGTAGCTAAAATTTTATAACTTATATTATCAATAAATATTATAAAATTTTAAATTAATTTTTGTATTTTATAAATTAGTACTAATAATAATAATAATAATAATAAAAATCATATAATATTCAATTACCACTATTAAAAATAAAAATATGATTATTATTATTATATTTTATAAAATTCGTTATTTTATACAATTCTATATTTTATAAAATTATATATTCACCTTCTAATTTTTTTAAAATATTTTACACAATTCTATATTACTTCAAATGTAACTCAAATACATTTTGCAAAAAAAAACTGACAAATTAATTTGTCATTAAGTTCTTTAATTTATATCACAATTAACTCATATTAGTATTAAATATTATAAACTTTTAACACTCTTTTTCTATTTTATAAATTAATATTAATAATAATATAATGTTCAACTGCCACTATTTAAATAATAATAATATTAGTAATAATAATGATAATAATAATAATAATAATATTAATATTACCTACATAAAAATTATTTTAAAATATTTATATAAAATTCTATAGTTTTTTCAAATAAATACTTTTGCTATTTTATAAAGTAGTAGCAATAATAATAATATAATTTTCAGCTGCCATTTTTTAAATAATAATAATAATATTTTATATAATTATGTATTTTATACAATACTATATTCACCTTTCAAATTTTTTTAATATTTTATACAACTCTATTTTTTTCAAATGTAATATATATATATATATATATATATATATATATATATATATATATATATATATATATATATATATATATATATATATATATATATATATATGAGCGCATATCAAGTGAGAGCATTTTATAATGAGAGATGAGAGGAATGCGTATTAACCATTGGATTTAGAGCTGTCAAATAAGCCCAATTTTTCAAAGCCCCATTTTTTTAGCCCCACTAAAGCCCTACTTTATTAAGCCCTTTGTTAATGATAAATTTTTTAGGCCCCATAATTTTAGGCCCTTTAATTAATGTGTTATTTTTGGGCCCTATTGAGGGGCCTTATTTTGTTTCAAAAATTTCATTTCTAGTTCCAATATGGATTATTACTCTTATTATTAAACTTTTATAAAATTTCATTTTTATTAAACTTTTATGTACTTCTTATTTTCTTTTATAAAATTATTTTAATTCATATTTCTTATAAAATTAATAAATAATAAATAATAATTTTATATAATAAAATCCAACCGTCCAAATTTTAAAGTTTAACATAGATTTTTCGCATTGAGGAACTATTGACAATTCCACTCAGTGCAATTTCCACTTAGAGTTATTGATTTGTGAGACTTAATCAAGTAGTTTATCTCGCTATAATATTTGAAGTAGTGGCATAACTTCAACCAAAAAAATTTACATATTTACATATATATATATATATATATATATATATATATATATATATATATATATATATATATTAAGTTAAGCACTATGACTATATACTGTACATTATTAAGAAAATTTCATCAAACAAGAAAGTAACAAACAAAACTAAAGAAAATGTGGATGTGCTAACATTGGATTTGATATACCAATAATTATTTTTAGAATTTTTTTTAAACGAATTTTTTAATTTTTTTTGTTGAAAATTTTTTTTTAGTTTTTTCTAAAAAATTGTTTTTTTTTTTAGTTTTAGAATTTCTTTAACGCAATTTTTTAATTTTTTTAAAAAAAGCTTTTTTAAAAAACTTTTTATTTATCTATAATTTTTAATATATTTATTTTGTTTAAAAATTATTATTTTTTGAATTTTTTATTATTTTATTTTTAAATTAAAATTTTAATTTTATTTGATTTGGGGCCTAACGGCCCTCTTTTAAATTTTGGGGCCTTTTAAGTTTGGGCCCTATGTGTTTAAGGGCCTATTATTTTTGAATTTTTTAAAGGCCCCATTATTATGGGGCTGGGGCTCAAATTAATTGGCCCACACCTCTAATTGGATTCATCAAGAGAGAGAAAGTAATAGTCACATTAATGCATTAACATTCTCTCTCTTGATGAATCTAATGGTTGATATATGTTCCTATCATCTCTTACTATAAAATGCTCTCACTTGATATGTTCCATATATATATATATATATATATATATATATATATATATATATATATATATATATATATATATATATATATATATATATATATATATATATATATATATATATATATATATATATATATATATATATATATATATATATATATATATGTAGGGTTTTGTTATAATAGACCCACTTGTTTTTATGAAGGTCTATTTTAGCAAGTCTTAACTACAAAATAGTTAAATACACCTTAAGCTGCATGTTGCTAAAATAGACCTTCATAAAAATAAGTGGGTGTATTATAGTAAACCCCACAGGGGTTTGCTATAATACACCCACTTATTTTTATGAAGGTGTGTTTTAGCAAGTTTTAACTAAAAAAATACTTAAATGCACCCTAAGGTGCACTTGCTAAAATAGACCTTCATAAAAACAAGTGGGTCTATTGTAGCAAAACTCATATATATATATATATATATATATATATATATATATATATATATATATATATATATATATATATATATATATATATATATATATATATATATATATATATTGGGTAATATATTTAAATATATTATTCCTATAAAAAACACTGTGAAATAAATTTGTCGTTAATTTTTATAATTTATATCACAATTAACATTCTTTAAAGCATTTTATTATTTTTATAACTCATATTATCATTAAATATTATAAACTTTTGAAATTTTTTTTTTATTTTGTAAAATTAGTAGTTACACCAATCTCCCATATATTTGTATATGAATGTTGGATCCTTTATTTCATTATTTGTTTTCTTTTTTATTTATTTAAACAAATATTTTCTTTCATTTTCTAAAATGATGGGCAGGTTTTAAAAATAATACAAGATTTTTATTAAAAGGTCAATTTTTATGTGATAAAAAAAATTTGTATTGCGAAAAATAATATTCTGAAGCTTCTTCAATGAGATATGCATATATTATAAAACTAATGATTTTATAGTTTTCTTTTGTCTAAAATTGATCACATATGTTGTCTAAGGTTATACTCAAACACCTTGCATGCTAAAATTGTGTTTGAAGAATTCTGATTTAGTGATGAAAATGTGTTTGAAGACTTCTGATTTAATATGTTCTGAACATATGTGGTGAGAGATAATAAGTGAAAATTTCTTTGCCAACCTCCCTACCTTCTAGTCCACCTCTGGTGAAAACCCCATACTACCCGTAACTTCGGAAATGCACTTCCGAAATGCAAGAAAAAGGTGTTTTCGGAGAAGCATCTCCGAAAGCGCCTTTTTTTTTTTGAAAAAAATTGTCTTATTTCGGAAGTTCATTTCCGAAAACAACAAGCAAAGGCGAAAATTTGTGCAAACAGAATTCTAAGGCTGCATCAAGGTTCCAATCACATTGCTAAACAACATTCAAAAGCCCTCAAATCACTCAATTTGTAAGTTTTGAATTTGTTAGATTCATTATTCAAATGCATGTTATTTAGGGTTTCAATTGCATAAATGATATATGGGACTGGTTGTTAGTAGTATTTAGGTTGTTTAGAAGCTTTTTGAATTGATTTTATGTTTGATTTTGGGGACTGCCATGGAAGTTGCAGAAAACTCCATCCCAGGGGTGTTTCGGAAGTTCATTTCCGAAAACACCTCCATCCCAGTTTTCGGAAATGAACTTCCGAATTGTATCAGAAGTTCAAATTTTTTAGTTTTTTATTTTGTCTCGCATATTAATCGATTTCAATTGTTTACAGGAACATGTCAGGCAACCAACCAGCACGCATCAGACAGGGTAGGGAGACCCAGACTGCGTCGGCTAGACGCGAGCGGGCGGCGGCGCAGCTGGCGTCGACACAGGGACGGGGGCGGGGCCGGGGACGACGTGTGCGAGTACCCGAGGACGTGGGAGAGGGTACATCAGCTTCAGGGTCTAGGAGTAGGCTGGCTCGGGTATCTTCTTCCCGCCAGCGAGAGGAGGAGGATGAGGAGGAGGAGGAGGAGATGCCAGTGCCATACCACGAGCCGGAGGGGGTACCGGATGTTGACCCTCCAGCCGGGGAGGAGGATGAGGAGGGGGGCAGCTATCCGGGAGGGCCTTTTGACACTTCTGTGCTGATTCACTACCACGATCACGTCGCTCGGCGGATCTGGGAGGGAGAGGTATTTTTTTAATTTAACCGTTTATTTGTCACCATTTTTTATAATTTTACCGTTTATTTGTCGCTTATTTAATATATGTCGCTTATTTGTTTTTTTTTTTTGTAACAGGAGAGAGAGCCATTGAAAATGGTGAACCACGCCAGGAAGATTTTTAGTCTGTTTAAACTAGCAGCTCAGTGGTTTAACGACCATGTGCGAGGTTCAGGGCTTAGCGGGCTCTGCATGACCGGGTACACCACCATCAGCACCGGCATACAGGGGGCATTTGTGGAGCGCTGGCACAAGGAGACGTCTTCTTTCCACTTGCCGGTGGGGGAGATGACGATCACCTTGCATGACGTGCAGTGTCTTCTCCACCTGCCCATCAGGGGGCCGCTGTTGCACCACTCCTGGATCCAGAGGGTCGAGGCCAGTCAGTGGTTGGCGCTCTATTTGGGCATGGAGCCCGAAGTTACTGAATTCAAGTGCATCACGACTTCTAGGCCTCATATTCGGTTCACCACACAGAGCCGCTATTTCGAGCACCACCTGGACACGGCGGCCGATGCCGAGCAGGCAGGTGATGACCTATTCACACAGTACCACCGCGGCTGCGCTCTCCGGTGCTGGTACATGCATGTGGTAGGCGCTGCTTGCTTTGTGGACAAGAGTGCAAGGTACGTCGACGTGACCTACCTCCGCTATTTCATGGACCTGGATATCGTTCACCAGTGGAACTGGGGTCAGCTACTCTGGCATATCTCTACCAGAAGCTGAATGAGGCCTCCAACTGGAGGACGAGGCAGTTGGTCGGATCCTGCACACTGCTTACGGTACGTTTTATTTTAATACATTATCGTATTTATTTATTTATTTATGTTTCGTATTTATTTTTAATACATTATCGTGTTTCTGTTTCAGAGCTGGATCATCTCCTACTTCTCCCGCATCCACGGCTTTCACTTCGATCATGCGTACGTGGACGCCATGCCCAGGGCCGCCAGATACGTTCTCTAGAGGGGGAACGATGCGGTGGGACCATACCGTCTGTACTTGGACCGCACGATGCATGACGACGTCACATGGAGGCCGTTCAGCGACTACGCTCAGATTGTCGCCTTTGACGGCATTGCACTATATTCAGGCTGGTTGGCTTGCGGGACCGGCATCATGGTTCGATATCTCCCTGACCGGTGCATGCGTCAGTTCGGATTCGTGCAGCGGATACCCAGGTCACCCTTTGAGGCTGCTCCCGACACTGTGACCTGAGTGCAGCTCACTGCCATATGGGAGGACTGGGAGCATCATGTGGTACCAGAGGAGTACCGTCTCACTCGGGTCACCAAGGACTGGCACAGTGAGGAGGGGTACGTCACATGGTTCTACCGGGTGTCCCATCCTCTACTGAGACCCGACGTTCCCGGCGCTCCTAGGCCAGCACATGAGGAGATCCTGGAGAACCAGCAGGCCGAGGATGACCACGCCATTGATCTCATGCCGATCTGCCAGCAGATAGAGATGCTTGGGCGGGACGCGTTGGATCGAGGTATCGTTGATCAGGGCAGTCCAGAGGCAGTCGCCGTGATGGAGATGATCGTCACTGATGCGGGCAGTGCGGCGGGGTACAGGCGGCAGAGGAGGGCCCAGGGTGAGAGGGTTAGGCACACCCAGTAGTGGTCGGGTTTATTTATTTTTTGATTTCGGATTGTATCTTTCGCACAGTATTATTATTATTTTCGGTTTGTATATATTATTTGGATTGGATTTATCATATTAGTATTTTCAGTTTATCTGTTGCTTATTTTATTTGGCGTTTGCGTTTAATTAAAATGCGAGACTGTTTAAGAAAAAGCATAAAAAAAAACACAGTTTCTGCATAATTCGGAAGTTCATTTCCGAATTCACCCCCATGAGGTGTTTTCGGAAGTTCATATCCGAAGACACCCCCCATGAGGTGTTTTCGGAAGTTCATCTCCGAAGACACCCCCATGAGGTGTTTTCGGAGATGCACTTCCGAATTGTGGAAATTTTTTTTAAAAAAAAACGCTTCGGAAGTTCATTTCCGAAGCAGGGGTATTTTGGGATTTTCGCTGGGGGTGACCCCCATAGGGAGGTGGCTAAAGAAATTTTCTAATAAGTCTTTAAAGTATTCTTATTTAGAATCAAGAGTTGAATATAGTTGAACAAATAACTTTTAAACTTCATTTGTTTCATGTTTTTCTAGATTTTTGTGTTAGGACCAATAATATTTATTAGGGTTAATAGTAATTTACCCCTGTAATGTTAGAGAATTTTGCTTTTCCCCCTCCCTATCTTTTGGCAACGGTTTTTTCAAAAAAACCGTTCCCAAAACCTGCCTTTGACAACGGTAGAGGGTAAACCGAAACACACTCATATTATAGGGGGTAAACTACTATTAACCCTATTTATTATATTGTAATGATTTGTAAGTCATTTATATCTTTAATCTATTTTTTTAATTACATAAGTTTAGATATTGGTAATTTTATTTTAATTTTGTAATGTTTTATACTTATTTTATCTTAGTAATACCTTAATTTATATAATTTTTTGTAATTATAGGTGTGATATTCCTAAAATTTATATTTATTTTATATTAATAATTATATTTATTTTATATTAATAATTATATTTATTTTATCTTAATAGTTTTATATAAATTTTAAATTAGAATAATAAATATTAAAATTCATTTTTGTATAGTTTATGATAATATGAATAAAATTAATTTTATTATCTATTTTCTTAAAATGAATTTCTGTCATTTCTAAAATAATACTAAATTTATTTTTGATGAGGTTATAACTATATTGTTTTTTATTTTTATAATGAAATTCATTAATTTTTTATTTAACAATACAGTAAATTTCAATTATACTTATTAGTCTTAATGAACAAAAAATATAAAAGAAAAAGAGTGAAGGTCCATTTTAGTCCCTCACAAAAATTGCAGAAGTCAGATTAGTCCCTGAAAAATAAAAGTCCCTATTAAATCCCTTACAAAAATTAACCGAGTCATGTTAGTCCCTCTACTAATATTTTTTTCAAACCGGTTTTTTATTACTTTTGAATCGTGACTGGACTGTCAATGAAGACTCATTTTAGTCCCTCACAAAAAAAGAGTCCAAATTAGTCCCTAAGAAAAAAAAAGTCCCTGTTTAATCCCTTACAAAATTTAATGTTAGTCTCTCTTTTAATATTTTTTCAAATGATTTTTTTTAGTTTTTAAATCGTGACTAGACTAGACAAGATAGATCTGCTTTCAGAAATTGAGTACGGGTCAGAGGTTAAATTCCTTTGCACATGGTCTTTCTGAGTTTTCACCAGAAGCTGGGTTACCTAGTATACCTAATTGTTCATTAAATACTTTGTTATCATCAGAACCTAAGGAAAATGGTATAAACCAATTTTTTCCAACCTATCATGTGTATTATTTCCGCCACGAGTATTATTTACAAAAGTAAGAAATTAGCCTAAATTACCCCAGCAGCAGAACTAAACCTTCCTAAAAGAACATTAACAACATAAACAATAACAACACCTTACACACAAGAATATATAACAAGAAAAATCGTAGTCACCCACCCATAAGCCTTATAATAATCCCAACAAAAAAAGAACATCGTGGTATTGCGATGATTTATCTACAATTCCTTCACAAATAATTTCAAATCAACAGTCGTAAAATAGGAGTCCAGTCACGGTTTAAAAATAGGAAAAATCGTTTGAAAAATATATTAAAAGAGAGACTAACATGGCTCAGTTAAATTTTGTAAGGAATTAAATAAAGACTTTTTTTTCTCAGGGACTAATTTGGACTCTCCCTTTTTTGTGAAGGACTAAAATGGGTCTTCATTGGCAGTCAAATCACGGTTTAAAAGTAAAAAAAACCAGTTTGAAAAAAATATTAGTAGAGGAACTAATATGACTCGGTTAAATTTTGTAAAAGATTTAATAGAGTTTTTTTTCTCAGGGACTAATCCGACCTCTGCAATTTTTGTGAGGGACTAAAATGGATCTTCCCTCAAAGAAAAAACATCAATTATTTTGTTTGGTAATCTAAATACCATTGCATAAAATGATATTCTTTATCTTTTATAAAATTATTGGTATCATAAAATAAATATAAATATATAAACAAGTAAAAAATACTTTTATAATAAACTAGTTATTATGGATTAGAATGAAAATAAAAATTTTATACTAGTGGATGTCCATCCCTCTTCTTATTCTTCATCTTCCTATTCCACTTTAATGTACTTAATTTCCTACCTCCATTTGGTCCTATAAATAAGACTCATGTTACAATGTAAAGTTCACCCTTGAGAAGAATATAATACAATGTTGCTTGTTCTCTTCTATTCCTATCTTTTGATCTCTATATAGTTTCATTTAGTTTATAATACGTTATCAGCACGACGCTCTCAGGTATGATTTGGAAGAGATCATTGTTTTTATTTATTTATGATATTCAGTCAATATAATCATATTAGGACATTTAAAATTTTGTAATTTTATTGTTCAATGATTTTATTGTAATTTTATGGTTAAGATTATGTAATTTTATTGTAATTTTATTTGTCATAGAATTGATGTATGTTTAAGAATATTATATAAAAAAAAATCTCAGGTAGCAACTCAACTTTAAGTAAGATGGGTTGATGTTGTTGAGGTTGTGGATAACACATGTGGCTTTACAATGATTCCAATTTTGATGGATAATGCACAAATAAATTTAATTGTGTCAAAGGATTAAAAGGTGGATTTGGCTTAAAACATGAAAGAATTATCTTTGTTTATTCGGTGGAATTGAATTAAAGAAAGAAGAAATAATTTTTTGCATCCCAGAAGGATGGTTTTAATTTTAACGCATCCCAGAAGGATGGTTATAATTTTTAGATCATTGTTTGTAACAAAAGCAAAGCATCCCTGAAGGATAGTGAAATAACATTGTATAATTCATGAAGAACTCATAATGCTTTATTTATTTATTTTATTTTATTGTATATGTAAGATGTATTTTGTCACTAAGTTGATATTTTATTTTTTTTATATAAAAAAAAAAACAGATAATTTTAAGACTAATGTGACAATCTAGTTTACTATTGTGTTATTTCTAAATATTAGAATTTACAAAAGTATTATTTTAAATATTAACATTTAATATTTCCTTTATGATAATTATCTCATTATAATATTTTTATTTCTTTTATTTTTTTTTTATGATAGAACTACTAAGTATGTCAAATCTTACAAAATTGGATTTTGGGGCTCTTGATATTTCGGGAAAGAACTATTTGACATGGGCCCTAGACGCCCAAATTCATTTAAGCGCAGAAGGTCACGGTGACACTATTAAAGAAGGAAATAAATCATCTGATCAGCAAAAGGCAAAAGCCATGATATTCCTTCGTCGTCACCTTCACGAGGATCTTAAAAATGAGTATCTTACCGTAACTGACCCACATGTCTTGTGGAAAAATTTGAAAGATAGATATGATCATCAAAAAACGGTTATCCTACCAAAAACTCGATATGAATGGATGCATTTACGTTTGCAGGATTTTAAAAGTGTAAGTGATTATAATTCTGCAATGTTTAGAATAACTTCTAAGTTATTATTATGTGGAGAAAAAGTAACTGATGAAGATATGCTAGAAAAAACATTTTCCACTTTCCATGCATCCAATGTGCTCCTGCAGCAGCAATATCGAGAAAAGGGGTTTATTAAATATTCTGACCTAATATTTTGTCTTCTTGTGGCTGAGCAAAATAATGAACTATTGATGAAAAATCACGAGGCCCGTCCCACTGGTACAACTCCATTCGCAGAAGTGAATGTGGCAAGGCACGACCACTATAGGAAAAATCGTGGTCGTGGTCGCGGTCGTGCATACGCACGTGGTCGTGGTCGTGGTCGTAATTATGTTCATGGTCTTGGTTTTGATCGTGGTCGCAATGGGAATCATAAAAACACATATTTCCACCCGAAGTGGAAAAATGTTGAAAAGAATGAAAAAGAGGGTCAGAGTAGCAAAACAAATGAAAATATTTGCTATCGTTGTGGAGGAAAAGGTCATTGGAGTCGCACTTGTCGTACTCCAAAACACCTTGTTGATCTTTATTAAAAATCACTGAAAAATAAAAAGGAAAGGATCGAGACTCACTTTGCTAATGAAGATGATGATCAAGATTACGGTAATATGGATGTTACCCATTTAGATATTGGTGACTTCTTTGCTGATCCAGATGGAAAAATTGATCACCTTATTGGAGATGGAAGCGTCAAGAAATAAAATTTGTGGAAATTTTCTTTTTATGTTTTATGGATGTTTTGAATTTTATTTTCTAATAATAATAAAGTGTGTTTTCTACTTGTTTGTTTACATAATTTACTATTTAAATAATTTGTGTTTTTAATGTGCGCTTATAACTTATTGTTAAAAAAAATATATTATTGTTCTTAGAATGAATATGGACGCTAGCTCCAGTAATGAAGATATGTGCCTTGCTGACAGTGCAACAACCCACATAATTCTCAAGCATAAAAGATATTTCTCTAATTTAGTGAATCGAAAAACTGATGTCAGTACTATTTCTGGCACCTCAAAAATAATTAAAGGCTCTGGAAGAGCCCATATGTTGTTACGTGGTGGAACAATATTGCACATTGATAATGCATTATATTCCCCCAAGTCCCATAGAAATTTATTAAGTTTCAAAGATATCCGCCTAAATGGATACCATATTGAAACAGGAGATGATGGAGGGATTGAACATCTGTGTATTACAAAACACAATTCAGACACAAAATGTGTAATGGAAAAGCTATCAGCTTTATCCTCTGGCCTGTACTACACTTATATTAGTACAACTGAAGCACATGCAACTGTAAATCAGAAGTTTACAAGTAATGATAAATTTCTAATTTGGCATGACTGGTTGGGCCATCCCGGTTATATAATGATGCGAAAAATAATTGAAAATTCATGCGGTCATCAATTAATGAGTAGGGAAATTATTCAATCGAATAAGTTCTCACGCAGCTCTTGCTCACAGGGGAAGTTGTTAATTCGGCCATCACCAACAAAAATTGGAAATGAATCTATTAGTTTTTTAGAGCGTATACATGGTGATATTTGTGGGCCAATACACCCATCATGTGGACCATTTAGATATTTTATGGTTTTAATTGATGCATCAACTAGATGGTCACATGTTTGTTTGTTGTCAACTCGTAACCAGGCGTTTGCGAGATTGCTAGCTCAACTGATTCGAATAAGAGCTCATTTCCCCGATTATCCTGTCAAGAAAATTCGTCTTAATAATGCTGCAGAATTTTCATCTCAAGCATTTAATGAGTATTGTATGTCTATTGGGATTGACATTGAACACCCAGTAGCACATGTTCATACACAAAATGGACTTGCAGAATCATTTATTAAACGAATAAAATTAATTGCAAGACCACTGATTATGAGATGCAAGCTCCCAGTTTCTGCTTGGGGACATGCAATTTTGCATGCTGCAACATTAATTTGCATCAGGCCAACGAGTTACCACACCTCTTCCCCTTTACAATTAGTTTTTGGTAAAGAACCTAATATTTCCCATCTAAGAATTTTTGGATGTGCAGTGTATGTTCCAATTTCTCTACCACGTCGCAATAAGATGGGTCCTCAAAGGAGGATGGGAATATATGTTGGATATGAATATCCGTCTATTATAAAGTACCTTGAACCAACAACAGGAGATTTATTCACTGCTCATTTTGCTGATTGTCATTTTGATGAATCAAATTTTCCAGCATTAGGGGGAGAGAATAAGAAGGTGGAAAAAGATATCAGTTGGAATGAATTATCATTATCTCATCTTGATCCTCGAACAAAACAATGTGAACTAGAAGTTCAAAAGATAATTCACCTGCAAAACTTAGCAAATCAATTGCCAAATGCGTTCACTTATCCAAAAGGTGTGACTAAATCATATATACCAGCTGCAAATGCTCCAATAAAAATTGATATCCCTGTTGGACAATCTAATGAGTCTCAACCACGCCTGAAGCGAGGTAGACCAATCGGTTCCAAAGATAAAAATCCTCGAACAAGAAAGGGAGCTAAGAATAAGATGGCCCAAGTGAGGATATAGAAAATCTAAAAAAATCGTCAGACATAATAGACATTTCATCTCTAGAAGAGATTGATCAGGTACCTGAAACTCATGAAAATAAAGAGATCTCGATAAATTATGTCCAAAATGGAATACAATGGAACCGAAACGAAGTCGACATTGATGATGTTTTTGCATACAATATAGCGCTAAATGAGATAAATGGCAAAGAGGATGAGGAACCAACGTCTATCAAAATTTGTAGACAAAGTGAGGACTGGCCAAAATGGAAGGATGCAATTGAAGCAGAATTAAACTCACTCTACAAAAGACAAGTTTTTGGACCTGTAGTCCGAACACCTGAAGGTGTGAAGCCAGTTGGATACAAATGGGTTTCCGTACGAAAACGAAATGAAAAAGGTGAAATTGTGAGATACAAAGCTCGACTTGTCGCTCAAGGATTTTCCCAAAGACCTGGAATTGATTTTGATGAAACATATTCACCTGTAATGGATGCAAGCACTTTTCGATATCTAATAAGCCTAGTAGCACATGAAGGGCTTAATTTGCACATGATGGATGTTGTAACAACTTATCTGTATGGTTCACTTGATAGTGAAATTTACATGAAACTCCCTGAAGGGTTCAATGTACCAGATGCACACAACTCCGAATCTCGAGAACGCTACTCCATAAGATTGAAAAAGTCTCTTTATGGGCTGAAACAGTCTGGACGAATGTGGTATAATCGCCTCAGTGAATAATTGCTTAGAGAAGGATATACAAATAACTCCATTTGTCCTTGTATTTTTATAAAAAGATCAGGAAAGGAATTCGCAATAATAGTTGTCTATGTGGATGACATAAATATTATTGGAACTCCTGAAGAGCTCCCAAAAGCTATGAGTTGTTTAAAGAAAGAGTTTGAGATGAAGGACCTAGGAAAGACAAAATTATGTCTAGGTTTGCAAATTGAACATTTGGACAAAGGAATATTTGTACATCAAGAAGGCTATATAGAAAAAGTGTTGAAACGCTTCTATATGGACAAAAGTCACCCGTTGTCTACTCTAATGGTTGTTAGATCATTAGATGTGGAGAAAGATCCTTTCAGACCTCGAGAAAAGGATGAAGAATTGCTTGGTTCTGAAGTACCATATCTCAGTGCAATTGGAGCACTAATGTACCTTGCTAATTATACACGTCCTGATATATCATTTGCTGCAAATCTATTAGCAAGATACAGTTCTTCACCTACACGAAGACATTGGAACGGAGTCAAACATATACTTCGTTACCTTAGAGGTACAATAGACATGGGTTTGTTTTATACAAAAGTATCCCAATTCGAATTAACAGGTTATGCAGATGCAGGTTACTTGTCAGATCCTCATAATGGTAGATCACAAACTGGTTATTTGTTTACATGTGGAGGTACAGCTATTTCATGGAGATCGGTGAAACAAACCATAGCAGCAACATCATCTAATCATGCAAAACTTTTAGCATTACATGAGGCAAGTCGAGAATGCGTTTGGTTGAGATCCTTAATTCAGCACATCAAGAATACTTGTGGTTTATCTTTTGAAAAATTAAATACAACGATCATATATGAAGATAATACTGCATGTATCGCTCAATTGAAAGATGGTTACATTAAAGGAGATCGGACAAAACACATTTCCCCAAAGTTCTTCTTTACTCATGATCTCCAAAAGAATGGTGATATAAGCATCCAACAAATCTGTTCATGTGATAACCTTGCGGACCTTTTCACAAAGTCACTCCCAAGCAGAATTTTTAATCAACTAGTACACAAGATTGGTCTTCATCGAAGAAATGACTGTTCAACTGAGGGGGAGAAATGAAAGGATATTGTACTCTTTTTCCTTCACTAGATTTTTTTCCCACTGAGTTTTTTCTAGTAAGGTTTTAACGAGGCATATCCTCAATGGACATCCAAGGGGGAGTGTTATAAACATTTATACTAGTGGATGTCCATCCCTCTTCTTATTCTTCATCTTCCTATTCCACTTTAATGTACTTAATTTCCTACCTCCATTTGGTCCTATAAATAAGACTCATGTTACAATGTAAAGTTCACCCTTGAGAAGAATATAATACAATGTTGCTTGTTCTCTTCTCTTCCTATCTTTTGATCTCTATATAGTTTCATTTAGTTTATAATAATATCATATTAAATTTTGCATTATATTGATAAAATGAAAATGAACTCTAATAAAAACTGTAACTTTAAAATTTATTAACTAATTATTTTATATAAATATAATGTCCAAAAATATGTATATTTTATCATTAAAAAAAATATAAAAAAAAGTAGATCAAAGATTGGTGTGATGGAAAGAAAATCTTCTAAAATAATAATAGAACAATAGTAATTAATAAAAAAGTGTAACTATATCAATTTATTGTGTTTACAAACTTAACTCCAAATATGACTCTCAATTTACCAGTACGTATTTTGGTTACAAATAAAATGAATATTTTTTTATATACTTTAATATTTGATGGACATAAACCTTATTGAAGTCACTCTCTTCATATTTATTTTATTTGACTCTTTATTTATTCTGTTATAAATTTTTATTTTTTTTATTTTATTGTAGTAATTATTTTATGGCAATTATATATGTCACTATTTTCTACCAAAAAGAAAAAGGAAAATAAACCACCACAGTTTCTTCAAGTATGAAGGACTAAAATGTATTGAAAATAACCTAAATTCTTTTTTTCAATAAATTATATCATATTAACAAATTTAAAACATATTACAATGTTTCTCTAAAACAAATTGAAAGAGTTAGACCTACAAAAATACTCCATCTCACTTTACTAATAACTCTAATTTATTTTCTCAATATATTTTTACAATATACTATATGTAAAATCACATCAATAAAGAATTTGTTTATAAGTATTGCATTCAACCTTAATAATTGACAATAAAAAATATCTATTTCCATTAAAATATCTATGATAAATTATATATTGGTTACAACATTTCTAAGTATCATGAAGAAAAGACAAAATTAAACAAATGGAAGAGCAAGTTTTTAGAATTTTAAAGTTATAAATATTATAATCTTAATAAATTATAATGTTAAGACATTTAAAATAAAAAATATTTTAAAAATATATGAGAATATTTTTAACTAGCTTTTTTAAGTCTTCCCGCGAATCGCGCGGGTAAATATCTAGTTTATAATGAACTCCATGATGTCTTGCAGATTTTGATCGATAGAGGAATTTCAGGTGATATCCTGTATACGTCTGTAACATGGTGGGAGAGCTGACTTTTAAATATGCGGATATCAAGAGTCGTCACCGACTTTTATTTTGTCCAATTTTAGAAAAGGTATAAAAGTACATGAAAGACCTTTAAAAGATTTTGAGTTCGGGGGGTAAGTTATGAAAAGGGAAGATGTTAGCACCCTTTTCTTCCGTAGTTATCTATGAACTCTTAGTTTGCTTAGCTCGTTTTGTTTTGTTTGAAAAGATTGAGAAAACATAATGTGTGTGTTTTGAAAGAAGGTGCCAATAGTAAGGCAAGACTTTGCAATGATCCTTGTGTCAGTCCTCAAGGATACAGCTCCTAGTGATGACGTGAATTTGATCACCCTGTGCCATGTTTGAAGAAACAAATATCAAAAAGGGCAACATTTGTTCTAATGTTACAACAAATCTTTAGAAAAGCATGAACAAATAATGATAAAGAAAAACAGAACTACACCAAAAAACAATGAAACAAAAACAGGCGGAATGGTTCTACTGAGTTATTTTATTTTTGAAACTTCAGTTTAGTTCATTTCAGTTATACTATGCTAGAAATGTATAAAAGCATAATGAAACACAAAGATGTAGGATATATTTAACAATAAATAAGTGAATCACCACAAAGTTCATCAATTTATTAACAGTTGAAACTATGTCATGTTATAAAAAAACCAAACCTTTCCATCCTGAATGCAAGTGGTGGAACTGATGCAGATGGTGCCACTACAACTGCTGCAACTCATATTGATGCCGATGCAGATTTATTTGGAGATGTAACAGATGAAATGCTATTATCATTACCTGATATTACTCAACCTGTGCAAGATGAAGAAGAAACCAAACCAAAGATGAAGAAGGGCAAGGCAAAGGTGAAAGAAGAAAACAAACCAAAGAGAAAGGCAAAGTGAAAGAATAAAACTGAGATGGTTTCAAAAACCCATCATTGGACCAGGTGCAAACTCAGATCAGCCTTTGTGTTTGAGTGAAGAGGAAGAAGGAATTCTGACCCAAGTATGCAGTGGATCTCAAAGTGGAAAGAAGGCTCCAAAGAAGGCTAAGAAGAAATCAATTTCCAAACTTTAGGATTTCACTTAACTGTTATTTTGTAATGCACTTAACTGATATTTCGTGATGTCATTTTGATACTATTTTGTGATGCACAATTTTGGTGCTATTCAATGTAATGACAATTGCATACTTTTGGTGCTTTTTTTTGGTATGCCAATTGCACACTATTGTTGATATGATGTAATGACAATTGCGCACTTTTGGTGCTTATGATTATGAATATTAAGACTATTTGGTAGCTACAAATTGTTTGACATAATCTGGTATAATTTGATAGAAACCATTACATTATCTTCAACATTCAGAAAACATTACATTAAGAATACAAGAAACCAATTGTTTGGTAGAAACATTACATTAACTTCAACATACATAAAACATTACATTAGGGTGTACATCAATGCAAAAAACAACCAAGACAGAACAAGTGTCAACTTCATCATAAAGTTTGTCTTTCTCTCAACTTCAACCTTCACTTTTGCTTTCTCTAATTTCTTCAAAACACTTTCTAACTTCATTTTTTTCTTGTCACACAACTTGCAAAACCCTTGAAAATCAGTCTGATTCTGATTTATTGAGTCACCATATTCATCATCCCGTAGAAATAAGTTGTGCTATTCTCATTCTGCATAAACAAATTACAAAAATATTACCAAGAATTTAGGGGTAGAAGGAAGAATATATGAGAAATCATCTAGATATTCAACAACAAACTTACCCTAGCATTACGACATTTCCAAAACTTTCGATTACGGTTTCGAGCTGTGTTTGATACCCACATCTGAAGGATAGAAAAACACTTAGAAAGGGGGGGTTTGAATAAGTGTAGCTTTAAAAACTTGACAGATAAAAATAAATTGCACAGTTATTTTTATCCTGGTTCGTTGTTAACTAAACTACTCCAGTCCACCCCCGCAGAGATGATTTACCTCAACTGAGGATTTAATCCACTAATCGCACGGATTACAATGGTTCTCCACTTAGTCAGCAACTAAGTCTTCCAGAGTCTTCTGATCACACACTGATCACTCCAGGAACAACTGCTTAGATACCCTCTAAGACTTTCTAGAGTATTCTGATCCACACGATCACTCTAGTTACAACCTGCTTAGATAACCTCTAAGACTTCCTAGAGTATTCTGATCCACACGATCACTCTAGTTCCTTACAACTTAATGTAATCAATTCTAAGAGTATTACAATTGCTTCTTAAAAGCTATAATCACAAACTGTGATATTTCTCTTAACGTTTAAGCTTAATCTCACTAATATATTACAACAGCAATGTAGTGAGCTTTGATGAAGATGAAGATTCTGAGCTTTGAATAGAACAGAGTTTCAGCAAGTTAATATGAGTTGTTTTGTGCAGAATCGTTAACCTTGCTTCTCATCAGAACTTCATATTTATAGGCGTTGGAGAAGATGACCGTTGAGTGCATTTAATGCTTTGCGTGTTCCGTACAGCATCGCATTTAATGTTATACGCTTTTGTCAACTACCTCGAGCCTTGTTCACGCTGTGTCTACTGACGTTGCCTATAATAGCTTTTAACGTTCCTTTTGTCAGTCAGCGTAGCTTGCCACTTATACTTCCTTCTGATCTGATGTTTGTGAATACAACGTTTGAATATCATCAGAGTCAAACAGCTTGGTGCAAAGCATCTTCTGATCTTCTGACCTTGAAGTGCTTCTGAGCGTGATACCATCAGAACTTCAGTGCTTCTGATCTCATGTTCTTCTGATGCTTCCATAGACCCATGTTCTGATTCTGCTTCGACCATCTTCTGATGTCTTGCCAGACCATGTTCTGATGTTGCATGCTGAACCCTTTGAGACAAAGCTTCTGAGCGCTGAATTATGCGTACTCTTTATATATTTCCTGAAAAGGAAATTGCATTGGATTAGAGTACCATATTATCTTAAGCAAAATTCATATTATTGTTATCATCAAAACTAAGATAATTGATCAGAACAAATCTTGTTCTAACAATCTCCCCCTTTTTGATGATGACAAAAACATATATAAATGATATGAATTTGCGATCAGAAAGAGCAGACGGCAAAAGACAAATTACACAGCTATAGCATAAGCATATGAATATGTCTCCCCCTGAGATTAACAATCTCCCCCTGAGATAAATAATCTCCCCCTGAAATAAATACTCGAAGAACTTTAATAGAAGACTTCCCTGATTATTTCGGTAGAGACGATCACATAAGCTTCTGTCTTTAGAGAATTCATAGCTTCTGACTTCTGCTTCCATTGGACAGCTTCAGAACTAGAATTTCTTTAGATCCCTAGAACACTCACAGCTTCTGATTCCTGCTTCCATCTAGGACAGCTTCAGAACTTGAATTTCTTTGATCTTCAGAACATTCACAGCTTCTGATTTCTGCTTCCATTTAGGACAGCTTCAGAACTTGAGTTTCTTTGATCTTCAGAACATTCACAGCTTCTGATTTCTGCTTCCATTTAGGACAGCTTCAGAACTTGAGTTTTCTGGATCTTTAGAACATTCACAGCTTCTGATTTCTGCTTCCCTCGGATAGCTTCAGAGCTTTGAATTTTTACCAATCATCACTTCATGCTAGATTTGTATCAGAACATTGTTGAATGTACCAGAGCATCATCAGAGCATCTCTACATCCTGAAATGTTACAGAACAAAAACTAAACGACAAAAGTCAGCATGAACGAGTCAAAACATAAAATGTATATTAGAACACATGATATGTATCAGAGCCATATAGGCTAAAATAATGTATCAGAGCAAATAGAATTTTGTCACAGCAAATAGACAAATATGGATCAAATTCTATTATCAGTGCTTCTGATTCATTCTTCTGATTTCTGAAGCTTGACAGCACTCAGCTTGCTTCAGTTTCCATGAGCTTATTCTTTTTACAGAATAACACTTCTTATGGTTTTGCTTCTTGTGTTTGCTTTGAAGATTCTCTTCACTTCTTTATACCTGCAAAACACTTAAACCATATAGAACTTGCAGTTCTTGTTAGAAAATGTGTGGGAGCTTTACCCAGCAACTGATAGATTAATCAAATCATTTATCATTTATCTTCTCCCCCTTTTTGTCATAACATCAAAAAGAATATTTCAAAAGATTCAGATGAATAAAACGACAAATAAAATCACTGGAATGTAAAAACAAAGAAACTTTTCATTGATAATCAAAAGATATTACATGAGAAGATGTTTAACAAGCAGATGCAACAAGGAAAGAAAACTACTAAGACCAAAGACTAAGACCCTAGCTAAGACAAAATCTGTGCCAGCATGTCTTGAACCCTGTCATTAGTTGCATTTTTCCTTGCCATGAAGGAGTGAAACGCATCATTGACTGCTTCTTGGGCTTCCAGGCGAGGGGTCAGGGAGATTTGGTTCTGATGCAGATCTTCCACAATCTTTATCAGAGACAACATTCTCAGTAGGTGAAGAGATTTCTTTGGAATGGGTTGAGGGAGAGGAAAGGTTAGATGAGGAGGAAGTTGAGTCTTGAAGGTAAAAAGATGAGGAAGAAGATGGAGATGATGGAGGGCTTTCACCAGGGGGTTGAAACACACGTCTAGAATAGTTTCCAGATAACTTTGCTTCGAATGGATTCACCTTGAGAGGGTCATAGGTGATCTTTATCTTTTTGGGTTTGGAAGAAGATGTTTCAACTGCTTTTCTCTTTTTGTTTTGATCATTTTCATGGTTTCCTGGGCTTGATGAAGAGTTCATGATGGGTTTGCAGATAATGAGCAGCTAGGGTTTGATATGAATGCAAAAAGATAGAGAAGGAAAACAAGGACAGAGTGTAATAGAGAAAATATAAGAGGGAAGGAGAAGCGTTTGAAGAGTATTTAAAAGAAAATAAAATGAAACAAATGATGGATAGCATTTAATGTTACGTGACATGAGGAGAGATAATAAAGACAAATGAGGTGACTAGCACAGTTACCTATGGTCGGCGTCCCTTCAACTGCACGCGCGCTTATCCATGAACAGTAACGACAGGTTTACCATCCCGAGATAAAACGTTACAGCTGTTTTGCTTTAAAAAAGGTTCTGAATCAACTTAGACAATGAAACGTTAGTAATAACCGAATCATAATTTCTAAAAGATTTCAATCAGAACTTCTGATTAAAAAAAAACATCCACATTTATTTCAGAAGATACTCATACGTAAGAACTTCTCATCTTCTCATTCTGGGCATAAACCCATACTGATGTTCTTCAGAATGAACTTAAACCTATCTTCAGCCAGGGGTTTTGTAAAGATATCAGCCCATTGATGGTCTGTATCCACAAAGTTTAAAGATAAAACACCCTTCTGAACATAGTCCCTTATGAAATGATGTTTAATCTCAATATGTTTAGCCTTTGAATGAAGAATAGGGTTCTTAGATAAACATATAGCAGAAGTATTATCACAGAATATAGGAATGTTACTCTCATATATCTGATAATCTTCTAACTGACTCTTCATCCAGAGCATCTGTGTACTGCAACCAGCAGCAGCGACATATTCTGCTTCTGTTGTTGATAGAGCAATAGTTGCTTGCTTCTTGCTATACCAGGAGATCAAATGACTTCCAAGAAATTGGCAACTTCCTGAAGTACTCTTTCTTTCAATTCTGTCTCCAGCATAGTCAGCATCGCAGAATCCTACTAAGTTGTATTCTTTAGATTTTCTGTAAACTAAGCCAACATTAGTAGTACCTTTCAGATACCTTAGAATTCTCTTAACAGCAGTTAAATGAGATTCTCTAGGATCTGATTGGAATCTAGCACACAAACAAACACTGAACAGAATGTCAGGTCTAGAAGCAGTCAAATATAGAAGAGATCCAATCATACCTCTGTATAACTTCTGATCTACCTTCTTACTTACCTCATCCTTACCTAGGATGCATGTTGGATGCATAGGAGTTTTGGCTTCTTTACAGTCTAGAAGATTAAACTTCTTCAGAAGTTCCTTCACATACTTGGTTTGGTGAACATACGTTCCTTCTGATGTTTGATTTATTTGTATTCCAAGGAAATACTTGAGTTCTCCCATCATGCTCATTTCAAACTCAGCCTGCATAGACTCAGCAAACTCCTTTCCAAGCGTAGCATTAGATGTTCCAAAAATAATATCATCTACATATATTTGACAAATTAAAATATCCCTTTTAAAGGTTTTACAAAAGAGAGTAGTGTCCACCTTTCCTCTAGTGAAACCATTATCCAGAAGGAAAGAACTTAAGCGTTCATACCAAGCTCTGGGAGCTTGTTTCAATCCATACAACGATTTCTTTAGTTAAAAAACATGATTAGGAGACATAGAGTCTTCAAAACCAGGAGGTTGATGGACATAAACTTCTTCATCTATATAACCATTTAAGAAGGCACTCTTAACATCCATCTGATAGAGAGTGATGTTATGTTGAGTGGCGAATGAAATTAATAGACGAATAGATTCTAACCTGGCCACTGGTGCAAAGGTTTCTGTATAGTCAATCCCTTCTTGCTGACTATAACCCTGAGCCACCAGTCTGGCTTTGTTCCTTACCACTTCACCTTTCTCACTGAGCTTGTTTCTGAAGACCCATTTTGTAACGATTATATTGAATCCATCTGGTCTAGGAACAAGATCCCAAACATCATTCCTTGTAAACTGATTCAGTTCTTCTTGCATAGCAATTATCCAGTCTGGATCTTCTAGAGCATGATCAACAGAAGTTGGCTCGATCAAAGATACAAGACCTAATTGACAGTCTGCATTGTTCTTAAGGAATGCTCTTGTTCTGATTGGATCATCCTTCTTTCCAAGAATGACATCTTCTGAATGACCAGAGATGAGTCTGGATGATCTTCTGACAGATGGTTCTTCAGAAATGCTTAGATTCTCCAGAGAAGCTGATACTTGATCTTCAGATTCTTTGCTTCTGAGAAGCTCTGCTTCTGATGCGTTGCTTCTTGGCTCAACAACTTCTGATATATCAATATCACAATCTGCAAAATTATCAAACTTCTTTGGTTTTTCAGAACCAAGCTTATCATCAAACCTGATATTGATTGATTCTTCTACAATCAATGTTTCAGTATTGTATATTCTGTAACATTTAGAGCCTTCAGAATAATCAGGAACGAAACAACATTGCTTTAGAAACAAACAAAACAGATGGTTCCAAGACTAATAAACTTTCTTTTCTGATCTCCTACGAATATAGATTCTTCCACTGATTTAAGTACCAGAACTTGGGAGACAGTCCTTCTTCCCTTCAAGTGTTGAGACCAACTTGAGTCCAGGTGACATGACATGTTGACTTTTATCTTCTTTGTCGCCAAGAGAATCTGCAAAAGAAATAGTCTTTTTCTTTGGTACCCACATCTTCTTGGGTCCTTTCTTATTAGATTTTCTCAAGTTCTGATTGAACTTGGGTTTAACATTGTAAGCAATAGGAGAAACAGCATGATAATTTTTAATGTGAGTTTCATGATATTTCCTAGGTTGTGTCACATGCTTTTTGGTGTGTGTTATGTGAAAACTTTGAGCATGTGAAGTGTGCTTAATATCATGGGAGTGGCCATACTTGAACTGATCATACAATGGCTTGTATGTGAATTTCATTTCATCAACAGGTTCAAGTTTGTATGGGGTTTCACCCTCAAAACCAATGCCGACTCTTTTGTTTCCAGACACAGCATATATCATAGAAGCTAGCTGACTTCTGCCAATACTTCTAGATAAGAACTTCCTGAAACTTAAATCATATTCTTTCAGAATATGGTTTAGACTAGGAGTGGATTTTTCTGAATCAGAAGGAGATCCAACATTATTGGATAATTTTAAAAGTTTTTCTTTTAATTCAGAATTCTCCAACTCAAGCTTCTTTGTTTCAAATTCAAATAGCTTTTTCAGCTCTTTGTATTTGAGACTAATCTGAGACTTGAATTCCAGAAGTTCAGTTAGACCGGAAACTAACTCATCTCTAGTAAGTTCAGAAAATACCTCTTCAGAATCTGATTCTGATGTAGATTCTGATCCGTCATCTTCTGTCGCCATCAGCGCACAGTTAGCCTGCTCATCTTCAGAGTCTGAATCATCTTCTGACTCATCCCAGGTTGCCATAAGACCTTTCTTCTTATGAAACTTCTTCTTGGGATTTTCCTTCTGAAGTTTTGGACATTCATTCTTGAAGTGTCCAGGCTCATTGCATTCATAGCACATGACCTTCTTCTTGTCAAATCTTCTGTCATCAGAAGATTCTCCACGTTCAAATTTCTTTGAACTTCTGACGCCTCTGAACTTCCTTTGCTTGTTCTTCCAGA
Source organism: Vicia villosa (assembly GCF_029867415.1). Classification (NCBI taxonomy): domain Eukaryota; kingdom Viridiplantae; phylum Streptophyta; class Magnoliopsida; order Fabales; family Fabaceae; genus Vicia; species Vicia villosa. The sequence continues at coordinate 144,364,828 of NC_081180.1, forward strand.
GTTGATTTAGCCTTCTGGAGATCAAGGACAGTTCATCTTCTTCTTCAGATTCTGATTCTTCAGGATCTTCTTCTCTAGCCTGAAAAGCGTTAGTGCATTTCTTGATATTGGATTTTAATACAATAGACTTACCTTTCTTTTGAGGCTCATTTGCGTCCAGCTCTATTTCATGACTCCTCAAGGCACTGATAAGCTCTTCCAGAGAAACTTCATTCAGATTCTTTGCAATCTTGAATGCAGTCACCATAGGACCCCATCTTCTGGGTAAGCTTCTGATGATCTTCTTTACGTGATCAGCCTTGGTGTATCCCTTGTCAAGAACTCTCAATCCAGCAGTAAGAGTTTGAAATCTTGAAAACATCTTTTCAATGTCTTCATCATCCTCCATCTTGAAGGCTTCATACTTCTGGATTAAAGCGAGAGCTTTAGTCTCCTTGACTTGAGCATTTCCTTCATGAGTCATTTTCAAGGACTCATATATGTCATAGGCCGTTTCCCTGTTAGATATCTTCTCATACTCAGCATGAGAGATAGCATTCAGCAAAACAGTTCTGCATTTATGATGATTCCTGAAAAGCTTCTTCTGATCATCGTTCATTTCTTGCCTTGTCAGCTTTACGCCACTGGCATTTACTGGATGTTTGTAATCATCCATCAGAAGATCCCATAGATCACCATCTAGACCAAGAAAGTAACTTTCCAGTTTATCTTTCCAGTATTCAAAGTTTTCACCATCAAATACCGGCGGTCTAGTATAACCATTGTTACCGTTGTGTTGCTCAGCAGAGCCAGATGTAGATGCAGGTGTAGACTTTGCAGTTTCATCAGCCATCTTTTACTGAAGCGTTTTTCTCTTCCTGAATCTTTTCTAAACACGGTTAAGTGCTTGCACCTTAGAACCGGCGCTCTGATACCAATTGAAGGATAGAAAAACACTTAGAAAGGGGGGTTTGAATAAGTGTAGCTTTAAAAACTTGACAGATAAAAATAAATTGCACAGTTATTTTTATCCTGGTTCGTTGTTAACTAAACTACTCCAGTCCACCCCCGCAGAGATGATTTACCTCAACTGAGGATTTAATCCACTAATCGCACGGATTACAATGGTTCTCCACTTAGTCAGCAACTAAGTCTTCTAGAGTCTTCTGATCACACACTGATCACTCCAGGAACAACTGCTTAGATACCCTCTAAGACTTTCTAGAGTATTCTGATCCACACGATCACTCTAGTTACAACCTGCTTAGATAACCTCTAAGACTTCCTAGAGTATTCTGATCCACACAATCACTCTAGTTCCTTACAACTTAATGTAATCAATTCTAAGAGTATTACAATTGCTTCTTAAAAGCTATAATCACAAACTGTGATATTTCTCTTAACGTTTAAGCTTAATCTCACTAATATATTACAACAGCAATGTAGTGAGCTTTGATGAAGATGAAGATTCTGAGCTTTGAATAGAACAGAGTTTCAGCAAGTTAATATGAGTTGTTTTGTGCAGAATCGTTAACCTTGCTTCTCATCAGAACTTCATATTTATAGGCGTTGGAGAAGATGACCGTTGAGTGCATTTAATGCTTTGCGTGTTCCGTACAGCATCGCATTTAATGTTATACGCTTTTGTCAACTACCTCGAGCCTTGTTCACGCTGTGTCTACTGACGTTGCCTATAATAGCTTTTAACGTTCCTTTTGTCAGTCAGCGTAGCTTGCCACTTGTACTTCCTTCTGATCTGATGTTTGTGAATACAACGTTTGAATATCATCAGAGTCAAACAGCTTGGTGCAAAGCATCTTCTGATCTTCTGACCTTGAAGTGCTTCTGAGCGTGATACCATCAGAACTTCAGTGCTTCTGATCTCATGTTCTTCTGATGCTTCCATAGACCCATGTTCTGATTCTGCTTCGACCATCTTCTGATGTCTTGCCAGACCATGTTCTGATGTTGCATGCTGAACCCTTTGAGACAAAGCTTCTGAGCGCTGAATTATGCGTACTCTTTATATATTTCCTGAAAAGGAAATTGCATTGGATTAGAGTACCATATTATCTTAAGCAAAATTCATATTATTGTTATCATCAAAACTAAGATAATTGATCAGAACAAATCTTGTTCTAACAACATCTTCATAGCACGCTCGCATCCGCATCTGGGTGGACCTGGAAACGTATGGCTTGTACTGCTGCCTCCAATCGAGTTTCTAGTTGACATGGTTAATGAACAACAACTATCGCGTATGCTGAGAAGTAGAAGAAAGAACAAGAACGATGAACAGTATGAGAAGATGAACAAACATGAATGATGAACAATATAGTGTTGTCAGCAGATGAATACTATGAGTTTTCAAGTACAAGAAAAAACAAATTTGACGAATCCTAATTTATAAAAGTTAATTTAAATCAATTAAATCCAACTCGCTAAATCAAACGTTGCCAACAAGGATTGACCAAAGGCCAGTTAGCAAAACATGAGTTTAGGGAGGAGTAAAAATGGAATTTGTGGTTTATAAAAGGGGAAATTCAAAACTCGCCCTATTGGCGGGGTGATATATATATATTTATCCTATTTAAAAATAAATATAATATTTTTTCTCAATCATTATCACAATTACTTCATAAATTTAATTAAAAAAATTAAAATTTAAATAAATTCAAAATTATTATTTTTTGGATGTTTCTTAAAATATGAATTTAGATATGTTTCCATGTAATATTTCCAACAGAAAGTGTAAAAGATTTATTTTCCAACTTAAAAGTGGTTTCATTGTAATTAAAATGAAAGGACTTAACTTGGCAATTATCATATTACTAAAGGATTAATGCATGGAATAGAATCAATGAGAAATGAAATATTTATTTCGGTTTGTCTGAGACAAATTATTCAATCATAGTAATACTCATATAAACCCCAACCATGTATATAAAAGGGGAAACAACATCAAACAAATATATACTTTGCCAAGCCATACATGAATTTCAATGCCATTTAGAGTTGGCAAAATGAATCTATGCATTGGAGGTAAAGTTGAAGTTAGAACATCCGGTTTGTCGTCCAAAGAGCAGCGAGCTAAATCCCAATCTATTCGCAGCCAAATCAAACTGTACAAGATTATCCTCCAACTGATACCCTCCAATCACAATCGAAGTCTTTAAATTCTCTCCACCTTTCACAAACCCAAGACACAAAACATCATCATTTATATTCACCATCGAATTCCCACCATATATCCTCCAAACCACATTTTCATTCTGCAAAAACAGTTCAATAGTAGGCACCGCCGCACCCAATCGCGTCCCAAGCACACTATCAGAACTGTAACAAAACTCAAACGGCGCAAACGAAGACACCCTCGTTATGTTTCTTGCAATAGAAGCTTTCACAAAAGCATCTGTAACAGCTTTATAAATAGAAGCTTCTAGAACCGTGTAAGGATCCACCGTACTTATCTTTGTTCCACCAACACCGTTACTGTCTATAGATAACAAACTTGTGTTAACTGAAACCACTTTTTCGTCGATTTTTATTGTTTTTACACCGATGAAATACTCAGCTGAAGACTCTCCTTGTGAGAAAGCAGAAGCTGTGCTAACGGGGTTGATTAAAAGCGGTGTGTATGTGAGAGAGTTTGAATCTAATACAATATTGGGGAGAAAACCATAAGGACCATCACCGAAGATAACGAAACCGTTTGAAGAGGAAACACAAATGGCGAATTTTCTAGCGAAGCTAAAAGCGGAAGCTAGTTGAGATGGAAGAGCGATTTTGGTTCTTCCGAGACCGGCCATACCAGAAGCACCACTGGCTAATCCTTTAAGTAAGAAAGTTGGTGCACATGTGAATAAAAAACGTGAAACTGCGACGGTTTTTCCTGGGTTGAAGCCGTTGGTGGATTGGATTGATAAAACGTCTTCGGCGAGTTCACCGCTGGTAGCGGTGTGGGTGACGGTGTTGTCGGGGAGTAGGCCGCATGTGTTGTTGTTGCAGCCGGGTTTTGGTGATGAGAAGCAATCACCGCAGCCGTTTGCTTTGGCAAGGGAGCATTGGGCGGAGCGGCAGCGTGCGGGGCGGTATGTGGAGGAGATGTATTTGTTTTCACAGTCGACCCAGAGGAACTGGCCGCCGAGATCGACGACGAGGTTTAGTGGGACTAGTGGGGTTCTTTGTTTGACTTGAGCTGTGTATTGGAGAGTTTTTGCGCTATCTTTGGTGACTGGGAGAACGAGGGCTTTTGGTCTGAAAGATTGTTGAGAGAAAGTGGGTGAGATGAAGAAAAGTATGAGGAGAAGGGTAATGAAGTGATGGAAATTGGAGTAAGCCATGGTTAGAGATGAGTAGAGATGATGGGTTGAGTTGGAGAGGACGTTGCAGAGGTAGCTCTATTTATGCATTTTGAGTTGCCAGTTTTGATTTTGATATGGCGCTGAAGTCAAAAACAAGTTGAGATGAGATTGTAAGAAATGTCAAATATGATTGCCACGTTTCTGTGTATTAGCGTGTGATGTTGCTATATTATCTATCTGGATATCACATTGATTTCTTTGTATCTAACACGACTGCCCGGATGTGTTGACTACCGGATGCTTATTTTTAAAAGGAAAATATTTTTGACATACATAAGATCTTTTAAAAATTTGATGGTGAAATAAATAAAAAATCATGTTAACAAGTGTTTCGGAATACTTTTAACAATATTAAATAAAAAATAATTTTTTTTGTAAAAATTAATTATTTTAATTTTTAATATAGTGAAGACATGCATTTACAAAAAAAATCTTATCAATTTAAGAGTTTAATCAATCTTTCTAGAACCCTCGTTAGTATTTTTTTTAAAAAAAAATTAGTTTGATAAATGTTATAAATGATGGATCTGATATGTGTGCAAATCATACCCCAGCACTTAAATATTGGTATTATTAAGTTGGTCATGAATGTCGGATTCAAACTCATTCATCAATTAATTATTGTTATTTCGGTTGTCAAATTTTAAGAAAAAAGATTGTTTGATGTGATATAGAAAATGAAATAGATAGATAAATGAATCCCTTAACAAAATTAATAATTGCATAAATAAAAACAAAACAAAAAAATCGATTATATATTTATTAGTTTCAATAAATTCAACGCACAATCCATAAAAAAAGACTAATAGGGTCAAGAATAACTTGTTTTTAAGTGAATTTTCTTTAGATGAGATCTTATCCTAGAGAAATTGTCAAAAAAAAAGACAATCATTTTTGAGGGGGTTTAATTGCATCAAATAGAAGCCACAATATTATCCAAACTATTAGAGGAGATGTTGATACCAAAACTAGCCTAAAAAAATATACAATAGGTAGATACATCTGAGTAGAGATCCATCTCGTTGTTGAACCATCACCAACAATCACACTCTAAAGAAAGGATAGTTTCCTGAAGAGTCGAAAGAAAGCTATCAATCAACTCTTGCTCATAGTCAAAAAATGGTCTCTTACACTAAAAAATCCAGACCATAGCCACATCTTCCGAACAACCAACCTCACCTACCTTTCCCTATTTCGATTATAGATATAAAATCAAAACAATTGACTCTCAGTAGAATGAACCCCTCCAACAGATCATCCCAACATGAATTAAGCATACCTAATCTCACCTCCCTTCTCAAACCTTCCACAATCCAATTAAAAGTGTTACTAGTTTTAGAATTTATGAGAGCAACTCCTCACCACTAAGAAGACATTGAGAGAAGGTTATACACCCTATTGTTTACGGTGATTTCCGGTAAACAACCGCTAGTCCTCCAAACTATAAAATATACTTTGGTTACTCGCAGGATCGACTAGATTGATCCTAGGACATAGTCAAAAAGTTTGTCTTTTGTGATAATTTGGTTCATATTTGTTGGTTATTTGGCTTCGAAATAAGAAATAAACAAACGAAATGTAAAAACTGACAATCACCTTGTTATACACGTAAATACAACTTTGGCGGAAAGCAAAGTAAATATAAATTGCAAGAAACTTAAAGTACATGAATGTAAATTGCAGAATGTAAAATGCTTCGAAGTAAACTTGAACGAAAGATAAAAATGCAAGAACGTAAATGGCTGAAATATAACAAAGGATAGAAAATACTGAAAAGATACTTGCATAAAGATGAATACAAATGTATTTAAATTGGTGTTGGTGTCATAAGTACATTTCTCAGCGAACTCGTTCTCTTAACACTTGATACTTGGGTGATTTGTGAGTGATTTGTACAAAACGAACACCCTGGATCCTGATATTAAGACCCTTATTTATACTAATTTCGACCCTAACAGTCCTACACTAACGAAATGCCACGTTGCTCACATGCATACGCTTTGAATCCCTAGGGCGCCACCTGTCCTTGTTCGGTTACACAGAATATTTCGAAATTCAAATTCTCCCGCCTGAATTCTCTTTCGATACGTGGCAACGTGGTCTAAAATGAGAATGCCACGAAATACGCAAAGCTTCAATACTCTTTGTATTTCGCAAAAACGCTTAAGTCCCAAAGACAACTTGTTTCGAATCAGCTTCGATTTTCATTATCTTTACTTCAACTTAAATAACATCCTCGAATCATGGCCATCAGGAGCCATTTATTCTCGGCAATGGCCATCAAAAGACATTCTTCCTTGAATTCTAATTCTTCAAAGAACTTTTTCTTCCATCGAAATCTCCGGCTAACAAATTTCCCCCAATAAATGCCTGTTTCGAAAAACAAGAGAAATATGCGTTTCTTGTCATGATGAGATTTCGTTTTATTCATTTTTTAGAGTTTCAAGACAACTAACTAACGTCATAATCATTTATGACCCATCTTTCAAAACGTCTTGTCATTTTCAAAAACGTCTCTTCAAGACGTGCATTCCCACGTTTTGTGATTACTTGTGATCATTGCTCCTATATACTAGGAGTAAGGCTAACAACTGTTCGATCGTGTAACACCCCATATTTTCTAATTTTAATTTAATCGGAAATTAAATTATTATTTAGAATTATTTGGTATTTTGTTGAATTATTGGAGAATTATGGATTAAGGGCCATTGGGCTGGAATGGTGAGATTAGTAGTATGGGGGTGCTAAGTGAGTAAGCCCATTACTGATTATTTTATGTTTTCATAAAATAAAGGAAATAAGGAAAATTGGGAAAAAAGGAAAAAGGAACGTGAAAAGCAGAGCAGAGGAGATGGGAGATGGGAGATTGGAAAGCTGATACGTGAAAGAGGAACAGAAAAGGAAGAGGGCTAATCAAGATCTTTGGCTAAGGTAAGGGGGGACTCTTCCGGTTAATATCTTTTATCGTATTATAGATAATAGGACTGATTTAGATGCATTGTTTGTGTCAATTGGTTATATGCTAGATTGGGGTTTTGGGATGATTTTGAAGGGAATTGCATGATTGATGAATTGTATGATTATATGATTGTTATGGTGATTAAATGATCCTCTTTGTGCGTTATAATTATGTTATAACATGTATGTGGCTGATATGGTGGTGTTGAGGTTCATGACATAACTTGGTTTGGATTTTGGGGATTTTGGGGTAAATCCCGTAATGCTGTCAATTGCGATGAGAGCTCTGACTTTTGCCAGTTCGCGCCGCGAAGGTAGGTGCGCGCCGCGAAGGCGTAATCTTTTTCTCGTTTCGCGTCGCGTACAAGTGTTTGCGCCGCGAATAGCTTGGCAGAGAGCCAAGGATTTCTGGAACGCTCAGTTCGCGCCGCGAACCAAGTTGGCGCCGCGTGCTGTAGCGATAATTGTTTTCTTGAAAATGTAAAGATGTGTAACTTTCAAACCGTAAGTCCGTTTTAGACGCCGTTTTGGACGTTGTTCCTTAAATTAAATGCTCTACCATATGAAATAAATAAAATAACAATAACTTGATTTTATTTTGAAAAGTATTGTTCCTCCAAATGTGGTTTATTCTGGTTTTGCATAGTTGATGAGGTGCAATGATTGTTGTATGCATAATTGAATATGTGCAATGATGTGTGCTGTGATAATGTGGTTGCTTCTGCTTGTTATGCAAATGGATGTTGTTCATGGTAAATATGGTTATCATGTCTTCGATGAACGATGATGTAAATGCTCTGTTGTTGTTGGGTTGATTTGTTGTACTTGGTACACGGTGGTGAGAGGTGCTATTGTTGTTGCACTGTGTAGTGGTTTATGCGTACAAGCACGTTAATGAATGATTTACCTGTTATGATGTTGTTGTAGTAATTGGTGTTTTTTATACATATATTGTTGGTGTAAAATATGTATTTTATTTATGGTTGAGAAATAGCTTAATTGTGTGTGGCTATTGATTATTATGTTGGTTGATGATTATGACATTTGGATGGTTTATGTGGATGATGAGCATGTTATGGTTGATACATGCATTTCATAATCATTATGTGGCTGATCCTTGACGATGGTGGATCAGTGGTAGCTAATTCCCATTGTGTGGAATTAGTGAGTGGGTGTTGCCGTATCCTTGACGATGGTGGATCGGTGAGTTGGGTTATCCCAGATTTTGGTACCACATGCATATAGTTGCATTTGCATTAGGCTACTTGTGTTATTATAACATGAATGGAAGATTGTCCAATGTTATAATATGTGATGATTGTGTAATGGTTATGATTTGTTTGGGTGAATTATGGCGTTGTCTCTTAGTAATGTATGTTATTTGTTGTTGTGTGTTGATGAGTACCTCCTGACAATCTGAATATAATGAAATTGGATGAATAATGTGACTATGATGTGTTATTGTTTATGATTCGATAACATTTGTTAATTGTGAATGAGACTCACCCTTACTGTTGATATTTTTAGATTGAGGATAGCGGCTTTGACTCGGTGAGGGTTAGCTCATGAGTTAGTTCGTTTAGTATAGTGTTGGTGTCATGCTCTGATATTGTAACACTGGGGGAACGCTAGTTTAGAGTTGATGATGATACTCTATTTTGTTGTTATTGGAGTAATTTTGTGAGATATTGCTTAGATGTTATGCTTATCCGTATGATGAATTTTCCGCTGTGTTAACATGAGATGTTTATGTATTATGATGAATTGTTCCTTAGTGAAAGCATGACAATGAAGTTATGATAAATTTGTTTTAATTGGAATTGTGGCACCCTTATTTTCATGTTTTACTCTGAATTATTTTATAAATTTCCGCGGGGTTTAGAAGGGTGTCCGGCCAATTGTTGAGTCAGTTGAGTTGCGCGACAGTTGTATATTGTCGGCATTTTATTCCTTGGTACGCGACATGTGAGTGAATCACTGTCGGTACTTGGTTGTTTGCTGCAGGTGTTGGATTGAAACAAGTGGGGGAGAAGCTTTGCTTCTCGGTTATGTTTCAGTTGTAAGAAGATTGATTCAGTAGGCTGTTGTTGGCAACAGTGCGAGCGTTGTTGGAGTTTGTTGTTTCCCGAATTGAAGGTGACTTGGAATTAAGACTTCACTGGGAATTGAGTTGGAACATCTTGAAGGAAGATGATTAGAGGTAATTGACAGTTATTGTAAGAGAAGGAAATTGGAAAGTTGTGATGTGTCAGCTCTACTGGTGTACTGCGAAGATGTCAGTTGAGTAGCTTTACGTCTCGGAAGAGATTCAGCTGCAAGTTTGCAAAGAGGATTGCTGTCGTAATGTTCCAGAAATCGCACTTCGGCGATAGGATGTGTTGCTCAAGTCATAAGAATGTTTGGAAGTGAAGAGATACGATAAGGGGCTGTTTGGAATGTGATAGAGTTGAAGAGAATGAGTTTGGAGAGAGATTTTCGTAAGCAAAACGCAGGAAAATTGCTGAATAGCTGCGGAACTTCGAAAATTTATAACTAGAGTTATGGACATCCGATTTGAGTTCCGTTTGAAGCGTCGGAAAGCTAATGAGATGAAATTTGTTATAAAAATGGTTGCAGCAGCTGTAACATAATTAATTGTGACAGGATGACGTTGGAAAGAGGTGAAGTTGCGGTGACTCTTGTTCTTATAACTAGACTTGTTTATTGGTACTGCACGGGATGTCAGTGTCAGTGTTGAATGGATTGAAGGGATAATTAGAAGGTTTGTTGAGAAGTAATTTTAAGAATTGAATTTACCAATTGAGGAGTTTTGGATATATCGTATAGAGTGTCGCTGCATGATGTCAGTGTTGCATTTTTCGGGCAATGATTGGAAAATTCATATCTTGAGTTCCGAGTGTCAGATTAATGTGCCGTTTGAACCTACAAGGAGGAGGGATTGTGTTCTAATTTATGGAAGAGTTATAAATACAGTAGAGTGACCCTATGAGGAAAGGTTCTGAAGTCGGTTATGGAAGCGTGAAACTTGTTGAATAAGAATGCCTACTACCGCGATTGTTGAAACGACGTGGAGTAGAACATGTTGTTAATGAATGAGCCGACGAGATGTTTGGTCACAAAGATGATTTGAATAACGATGGATTTTAGTGAATGAGTAAATTAGTAGTAAAGGTGAAGTAAACTTTAGAACCCTTGGAATCGTATTTGTGATGGCAAAGTAACGATAAGTATAAAAGAAGAATTGTAGGGAATTTCTAACATTTGTTGACGTGGGGAAGACTTTGTTGAGATTCCGAGTGGGATGATATTTGGACGTGAAGGATGTAATAGAATTTGGAATAAAACCACGAGTTATAAATGTTGTGCTATTGTGTTGCGTAAGAAGTCTTTAAAATGTCGGTGCTAATGATGAATGAATTGGATCTAATTGGACAATTGAGAGACTTGAGTTAGTATGTGAAGGCACTCCTAATAGTGTTAGATTGAGTATGCTAGAAGATGACTAGTGGTATTCTTAACGAGATTAGAGAAGGTCAGAAAGATGATGTTGAGTTGATCGATAGGTTGACTTTGAATTACCAAAGTAAAGGCGGTGAATTCAGGATCGACGAAACGATGCAATGAGGTTGAGTGATTGGATTTGTGTTTCTGATGTTTTGAGCTTCGGAAGAATATTCTAGAAGAAGGACACCGTAGTGGATTATTGAACTATGACGATGTTAATGAGTTGGGTGCAAACTCGGAAATGGACACTATTATGTAGTAACGACGGTTTATGCTTAAATATGATTTTCAACTAATATTTACAAATTTAGGACTTGATCACCCTAAATCTCTTGTTGGTAGTAGATGGAATCATATAGAAGAGATAAGCTTGTTTTGTTACCTTAATGGTTTAAGATGTGATGAATACTAAGCCGTGAGAATAATCACTCACTATGTTGTGTGAACTTATGAAGAAGTGAATATGAAAGAGTGCAACATGGTGGATGATGACTTCAGACAGGTAATCAGAGTCACGCAGCGAAAGTGTGATGTGGAGTAGTGTTATGAGTACTACTCGCGGGAAGTAAGGAATTAATATGTCGGAAGCCTACATAGAGAATATGTATTGATCTATATGTTGGATTTAGAATCTAGTGGATGTAAGGATGTCGTGTCGAAGAATTATAACTCTTTTGAATAATTACCGAGATGATGAAATGTTATTACGGTTGTACGTAGTTAACGAGTATGTATTCGGCGAAATTAAAACGAAGGATTGATAATATATGATGCTGTAATAATTTTGTGCTGTTATTGAGGTGATATTGTAAATTCCAGAGATAATGAGGAATTACACTCTATGAAGGATGGAGTTGATTTGATTCTTAGTAGAGACCGTGACTTAGTTGAGCTATTTTGTAAGCGATGGTATATTGAGACTGATGAGTGTGTACTTGTTCTGATGGTTAGGATGTTAAATAGAGGAAGTAAATCAGGAATTGGTTTTCGTTGGATGCGAGTAAGGATTGCTAAATGGTAGATTAGTACCATGAATGATGAAGAATGATTCTTGAAACGAATGAGTAAAGAGAGTCGGAATCGGGTGAAACTCAGAAATCTATTTGGTATAGATGATTGGGATGAGTAATCAGAGTAGTGCGGAAAAAGCGGAATGTAAAGTGTTGGATAATTGCTGGTGTGACATAAGAGGAGTCAGATAATTGGAATCCAATGGTATAGGAATATGAGTATTGAGTTTCTTGAAGGAAGCGGTTGGTGAAAAGTGTAAGTATTATTTTATCGCTCAGATGGAAGAGTATGTCTAAGGTTGGTATGTTTGGTTGATGGTATGCATTACTGCAGTGTTGATCTGTGTGATCATACTATAGATTGTGTAATTGTATTACTCAGTTGTTGAGCGCATTATATAGGTTGTACCTCAATGTTTTATTGTTGTTAACCTTTTGGAGATATAGCGAGTGATATACTAATGGATGGTCAAATGCGACGTAAGAACTGGGATTTGAATGTATGAAACATGTTTCCTGTTGGTTATGTCAGATGGATTTTTGGGGATTGACTGATGGTAATGTTAATTGAGAGCTGGAGACTCAGGTAAAGGACTCTTATACGAGCTGGTTACTTGAGGTATGTTTTCGAGGACGAAAACTCTTTTAGTGGGGGAGAGTTGTAACACCCCATATTTTCTAATTTTAATTTAATCGGAAATTAAATTATTATTTAGAATTATTTGGTATTTTGTTGAATTATTGGAGAATTATGGATTAAGGGCCATTGGGCTGGAATGGTGAGATTAGTAGTATGGGGGTGCTAAGTGAGTAAGCCCATTACTAATTATTTTATGTTTTCATAAAATAAAGGAAATAAGGAAAATTGGGAAAAAGGAAAAAGGAAAAAGGAACGTGAAAAGCAGAGCAGAGAAGATGGGAGATTGGAAAGCTGATACGTGAAAGAGGAACAGAAGAGGAAGAGGGCTAATCAAGATCTTTGGCTAAGGTAAGGAGGGACTCTTCCGGTTAATATCTTTTATCGTATTATAGATAATAGGACTGATTTAGATGCATTGTTTGTGTCAATTGGTTATATGCTAGATTGGGGTTTTGGGATGATTTTGAAGGGAATTGCATGATTGATGAATTGTATGATTATATGATTGTTATGGTGATTAAATGATCCTCTTTGTGCGTTATAATTATGTTATAACATGTATGTGGCTGATATGGTGGTGTTGAGGTTCATGACATAACTTGGTTTGGGTTTTGGGGATTTTAGGGTAAATCCCGTAATGCTGTCAATTGCGATGAGAGCTCTGACTTTTGCCAGTTCGCGCCGCGAAGGTAGGTGCGCGCCGCGAAGGCGTAATCTTTTTCTCGTTTCGCGTCGCGTACAAGTGTTTGCGCCGCGAATAGCTTGGCAGGGAGCCAAGGATTTCTGGAAAGCTCAGTTGGCGCCGCGAACCAAGTTGGCGCCGCGTGCTGTAGCGATAATTGTTTTCTTGAAAATGTAAAGATGTGTAACTTTCAAACCGTAAGTCCGTTTTAGACGCCGTTTTGGACGTTGTTCCTTAAATTGAATGCTCTACCATATGAAATAAATAAAATAACAATAACTTGATTTTATTTTGAAAAGTATTGTTCCTCCAAATGTGGTTTATTCTGGTTTTGCATAGTTGATGAGGTGCAATGATTGTTGTATGCATAATTGAATATGTGCAATGATGTGTGCTGTGATAATGTGGTTGCTTCTGCTTATTATGCAAATGGATGTTGTTCATGGTAAATATGGTTATCATGTGTTCGATGAACGATGATGTAAATGCTCTGTTGTTGTTGGGTTGATTTGTTGTACTTGGTACACGGTGGTGAGAGGTGCTATTGTTGTTGCACTGTGTAGTGGTTTATGCGTACAAGCACGTTAATGAATGATTTACCTGTTATGATGTTGTAGTAGTAATTGGTGTTTGTTATACATATATTGTTGGTGTAAAATATGTATTTTATTTATGGTTGAGAAATAGCTTAATTGTGTGTGGCTATTGATTATTGTGTTGGTTGATGATTATGACATTTGGATGGTTTATGTGGATGATGAGCATGTTATGGTTGATACATGCATTTCATAATCATTATGTGGCTGATCCTTGACGATGGTGGATCAGTGGTAGCTAATTCCCATTGTGTGGAATTAGTGAGTGGGTGTTGTCGTATCCTTGACGATGGTGGATCGGTGAGTTGGGTTATCCCAGATTTTGGTACCACATGCATATAGTTGCATTTGCATTAGGCTACTTGTGTTATTATAACATGAATGGAAGATTGTCCAATGTTATAATATGTGATGATTGTGTAATGGTTATGATTTGTTTGGGTGAATTATGGCGTTGTCTCTTAGTAATGTATGTTATTTGTTGTTGTGTGTTGATGAGTACCTCCTGACAATCTGAATATAATGAAATTGGATGAATAATGTGACTATGATGTGTTATTGTTTATGATTCGATAACATTTGTTAATTGTTGTTGATATTTGTAAATATATAGTGTTAATAATATTTGTATATAGAATAGTCCCACATCGACTATATCATATAATTAGTTGTAATCTCTCTATATATAATAAAGTCTCCGTAGTGCTTTACAAAACACACGGTTTATTCAAATGTCTCTTAGTCTCTCGTATTTCAACATGGTATCAGAGCCTCGTTTAAGATCCGGTGGGCCACCTTCTATGGTTTCCGCTATCGGGCCACCCACCATTTATTTCCGCGCTCCAGTTGTCTAGTCCTGGGCGTGAGGGGGTGTGTTAAGAGTCCCACATCGGACAATATATGGCCTGAACATGTCCTTATAAGTGGGGGCAATCCTCACCCTACAAGCCGGTTTTATAGGGTTGAGTTAGGCCTAACCACACTTCTTAACATGGTATCAGAGCCTACTGAGAGACAATCTTTACCGTGTTTTACCCGGTTGACCCACTGTCGTCCGGTGAGAAATTTTTTGGCAAACCGTGTCATAACTCCGGTTTGCCTTCCATACACTGCCGTGACTCATTTCGGCATCTGTTTTCAAATTTCTCCGGTCGCCGCCGCCATTCGTTGTTGCTGCTATTGTTTCTGGCAACCTTCCGGCTAACTAACCTTACCGGCAGAAACGTCTCCACCGATTCGGTCGATCCCGACGATTTTTCCATCGCCCCACTTGCCACCGTGCAACTGTTCCAGATCTGATACTCATGGCTACTCAGAACTTTACGCCAAACTACGATGATTTTCTCAAGTGGTATCAAAATTATCAGAACTCAGATTATACTGCTTCGATTGCACACACTGGTAATTCATCTGCTTGCCTTTCTCAATCATCTTCTCTTGGATCCTGGGTCCTTGATTCTGGTGCGTCTGATCATGTTACTGGTAATAAAAATCTTTTCACTTCCCTCTCTACCTCGGGTTTCTTACCTACTATAACTTCTGCCAATGGTTCTCAAACCCGATCTGAAGGGATTGGTACTGTTCAAATTCTACCTTCTCTCTCTGTTACTTCGGTTCTTTATGTACCTAATTGTCCATTTAATTTACTTTCAGTCAGTCGTTTAACTCGGTCTCTTGATTGTATTGTCACTTTCACTAATAGTAATGTTACCCTGCAGGATCGGAATTCGGGACGGACGATTGGCGTCGGATGTGAGTCTCAAGGCCTTTATTACCTCTCAGTGTCATCTCAGGCATGCTCAGCCAAAGATTCCCCACTCACTATCCATGCTCAGTTAGGTCATCCTAGTCTTCCTAAACTACAGAAGTTGGTGCCAAGTTTATCGAAGGTGTCTAATTTACATTGTGAGTCGTGTCAGTTAGGGAAACACACTCGTAGTCAATTTCCAAATCGAGTCAATAAACGAGCTTCATCCCCTTTTGCTTTAGTTCACTCTGATGTTTGGGGTCCCTCGCGTACTGTCTCTACACTTGAGTCTAGGTATTTTGTCACCTTTATTGATGATTTTTCACGTTGCACGTGGTTATTTTTAATGAAAAATAGATCTGAATTATTCTCTATTTTTGAAAAATTTTATAAAGAAATAAAAACTCAGTTTGGTGTGTCTATTCGTACCTTAAGAAGTGATAATGCTCGTGAATACTTATCCCAACAATTTCAAACTTTTATGTCCGGCAATGGTATTCTCCACCAAACATCTTGTCCTCATACACCTCAACAAAACGGGGTAGCCGAACGCAAAAATCGGCATCTCGTAGAAACTACTCGGACCCTACTTCTCCATGGTAAAGTTCCACTTCGGTTTTGGGGGGATGCTGTGCTAACGGCATGTTACCTTATAAATCGCATGCCCTCATCAGTCCTTAACAATAGAATCCCCCATTCAATCCTTTTTCCCAATTCCCCACTTCACCCAATTCCTCCCCGAGTCTTCGGGTCCACATGTTTTGTACACAATCTCTCTCCTGGTCTTGATAAACTATCAGCTCGATCACTAAAGTGTGTCTTTCTTGGTTATCATCGATCCCAAAAAGGTTATCGTTGCTACTCACATACTCTACAACGATACCTCGTATCGGCCGATGTTACTTTCTTCGAGTCTGTTCCATATTTCGAGTCCAGCCAAGTAACTCCGGAACCCCTTCAAGATAGTACTCCCACACCTCTTCCGGAAGTCCCATTTCCCATTATCCACCATCACTCTAGCCTTACGGTTGACCCCCCCACTTCTCGCCCACTTCAAACATATCAGCGTCGTCAACCCACGTCTGTCACACCTATCCCTGAGGTAGTACCTATCCCTGATACAGTACATGTCCCTGAGGTCATTGCAGACTCTCCTCTGACGCCTTCGCCATCATTGGATCCGATCCCGCAACCTGAGTCTGATCTTCCGATTGCCCTTCGAAAAGGTATACGTCAAACACGAAATCCTTCTCCACATTATATTGATTTATGTTATCATCGTCTTTCTCTTCTGCAGTATACTTGTTTGTCTTCTTTGTCTTCTGTTTCTATTCCTAACACTCCAGGTGAAGCATTATCTCAACCTGAGTGGAGGCAAGCAATGATTGACGAAATGTGTGCTCTTCAAAGCAGTGGTACTTGGGAACTGGTCCCTCTACCCCCTGGAAAATCTTTAGTAGGTTGTCGTTGGCTTTATACAGTGAAGGTTGGTCCAGATGGTAAGATTGATCGATTTAAGGCTCGCTTGGTAGCCAAAGGATACACTCAGATTTTTGGGTTGGATTATAGTGATACCTTCTCGCCTGTAGCCAAGATGGCATCTGTTAGACTTCTTCTAGCCATTGCAGCCATTCGACATTGGCCTCTTCATCAACTTGACATCAAAAATGCTTTTTTACATGGTGATCTTGAAGAGGAAGTATATATGGAGCAACCACCTGGATTTGTTGCTCAGGGGGAGTCCTCAGATATGGTTTGTAGGCTACACAGGTCGCTTTATGGTCTTAAGCAATCTCCGAGAGCTTGGTTTGGCAGATTCAGCACTGTCGTACAACAGTTTAGTATGGTCCGTAGTGAAGCTGATCATTCTGTGTTTTATCGTCACTCTACCCAAGGGTGTGTCTATCTTATTGTATATGTGGATGATATTGTCATAACTGGCAGTGATCAGCAGGGAATACTCCAGTTAAAACAACATCTCTCGAATCAATTTCAGACAAAAGATCTTGGTAAACTCCGCTATTTCTTGGGTATTGAGGTAGCCCAATCTAAAGATGGTTTGGTGATTTCTCAGCGGAAATATGCTATGGATATTTTGGAAGAAACAGGTTTGTTGAACGCTAAACCAGCTGATACTCCTATGGATCCAAGTGTCAAACTCCTACCCAATCAGGGGGAGCCCCTATCTGACTCGGGAAGGTATAGGAGATTGGTTGGAAAGTTGAATTATCTCACAGTCACTCGTCCGGACATTTCTTTTGCAGTTAGTGTGGTAAGCCAATTCTTAAATTCTCCTTGCCAAGAACACATGGATGCTGTTGTCCGAATTCTGAGATACATCAAACGTGCTCCGGGAAAAGGCCTCGTGTATGAAGATAAAGGACATACTCAGATAGTTGGATACTCCGATGCTGATTGGGCAGGGTCACCCATTGATAGACGATCCACCTCTGGGTATTGTGTACTTGTTGGAGGAAACCTTATATCTTGGAAAAGTAAGAAACAAAATGTAGTTGCAAGATCAAGCGCCGAGGCAGAGTATAGGGCCATGGCAATGGCAACATGTGAACTCATTTGGTTAAAACAGTTGCTCAAAGAACTTCAAATTGAAGAAGCAAGACCAATGACACTTGTTTGTGATAATCAAGCTGCATTGCATATTGCTTCAAATCCAGTCTTCCATGAGAGGACCAAACATATTGAGATAGACTGTCACTTTGTCAGAGAGAAGATTGAATCAGGCGACATTGTCACAAGCTTTGTCAACTCCAATGATCAATTAGCAGATGTGTTTACAAAATCTTTACGAAGTCCCAGAATTAATTATATATGTGGCAAGCTTGGTGCATTTGACTTATATGCTCAAGCTTGAGGGGGAGTGTTGATATTTGTAAATATATAGTGTTAATAATATTTGTATATAGAATAGTCCCACATCGACTATATCATATAATTAGTTGTAATCTCTCTATATATAATAAAGTCTCCGTAGTGCTTTACAAAACACACGGTTTATTCAAATGTCTCTTAGTCTCTCGTATTTCAACAATTGTGAATGAGACTCACCCTTACTGTTGATATTTTCAGATTGAGGATAACGGCTTTGACTCGGTGAGGATTAGCTCATGAGTTAGTTCGTTTAGTATAGTGTTGGTGTCATGCTTTGATATTGTAACACTGGGGGAACACTAGTTTAGAGTTGATGATGATACTCTATTTTGTTGTTATTGGAGTAATTTTGTGAGATATTGCTTAGATGATGTTATGCTTATCCGTATGATGAATTTTCCGCTGTGTTAACATGAGATGTTTATGTATTATGATGAATTGTTCCTTAGTGAAAGCATGACAATGAAGTTATGATAAATTTGTTTTAATTGGAATTGTGGCACCCTTATTTTCATGTTTTACTCTGAATTATTTTATAAATTTCCGCGGGGTTTAGAAGGGTGTTACAGACCGCCGTTAGATTAAATCATCTCTTGCCGCGTGTATTTTGACCTTTACTCAGAAGATTTGAAAAGGTTCTTACTAAACCTTTAAATACTTAAACCTTTAGCCTTCACAAAACTTCATCTTTCCTTCTTCTGCAACTAAACGCAGAAAAAACCCTTTTTGGTTTTTTGACCTAATTCTTGAAACAAACACATCCATGGCGTCTTCCACCATTCAAACTTCCACATCGGGAACCTCAACGGCTCTTCAACCCATTCAACAACTTCAACACCCCACACAGATAGGTAACCAACAATACATTCCAGACCCAAACGTAGCAGAAACTCGCGCTATCTACGCTTCTCAAGTAATCATTCCCTTTGATCTCTCTGGAAAAATTCATGCTTTTATGGGCCCTTTACCTGGAGTCGGTAGTTCTTCAAGTAGTTCTTATCTGGGTAAATTCTTTCCTGCTTATTATAAGACTAGGCCTTTAGTTAGCAAGAACCAAATAGACGAAGACGGTAACTTAATCTTAGCTGAAACTGCTAATGTCGATGGCGCTTCGACTGAAAACACCGTAGCCTTAGAGAAGGTTAGGTTGAATTATGTAACCAATTTCCTAAAAGTCTTTAGATCAATTCCCCTGGCAAAAGATCCTGACCTGTATTACGCTTGGCTGACTAAGGTAGAAAACCAAAAGGCTTCGTTTTGGAAAGAACTAGGTATTTATGATCTAATCCAATTATCCAAAACAGGTTTAGAATATAACCAAACCATGTTAGTAGCATCAGTACATTTTTGGGATGCTTCTCACAACACCTTCCACCTTCCTTGTGGAATGATTACCCCTACTCTCTTCGACATAGCCGCTATCACAGGGCTTCGACCAACTAGGGAGGTCTTCGATCCCAACTTTATGGATATTGATACCATTCAGTTTAACGAAGTTAAAGTCACCTGCACTGCTTTCATCCAGAGATACCATGTCCAAACAACCACTGAAGTCACAGATGAAGAGCATATCGCGTTTCTAGCACTCTGGCTTTCGAGATGCGTTTTTTGCTCTAGGTCCCTCCAAGTAGCAAAGAGATATCTTTGCATGGCTAACCAGATAAATGCTGGAAAAAGGTTAAACTTAAGCCAATTAATCTTAGGGTTCCTTTACGAGAATCTTGGCGAAGCAACGGATCTCGTCAAAGATTACAAAATAGGCTCTCTCCTTTTCGCTGGCCCTTTCTGGTTGTTGCAGCTATGGCTCAATGCCACTTTCGAAGCTTATCTCCCACGTAGAGGTATCGTGGATGAAGAAGATCCGGCAATCAAAAATCGAACAGTAGAAGGAACTAGATTGGCTCACCTAACTCCCAAAGAAGAAACGGGAAAGCTCCGCGAAACTTTTCTAGCGTACATGATGATGTTCGCTAAACGTTATCAGTTTAGTCCTTCTATGGCTCCAGTTGTAAAAAGAAAAGTAGGTCCTGAATGGCTTACTCGAGAATTTCCAGCAACTTCTCCAGATCAGCAAGCTGAATCCATGATTATTTGGGAAGCTTTTCTGACGCCTAAGCAGTTGTACCACCGATTACGATCCCCCAAGAGTCATTGCTATCTCCTTTGCTACCAACCAAATCTTGTATCGAGGCAATTTGGATTGGTTCAACTTAAACCAAAATGCATGTATGACAAGAGGAATCACATGTGTCTGCACACTCTGCATTTATCTGAAGATGAATACGAATCCAAAATCTTCAAATATGTTGGCATCATGACTCCCTCTCCCATCTCCTTCGAACCTGCCTTCTATTCTACCATAGATTTCCATCAATGGTGGACAGAATATTATACTACACAAATCTTCGACGCTGAAAGCCTTTCTCAAGAACTAACTGAAGCTTTTGCTGATGTGCAGGCGAACTTCAAGAAAGGTACATTGACTCATATTAAATAAATCCAAGCCTTTCAAAAATTCTTTGAAACTATCTACAGGCCTGATGACCTTAGTCGGACCGTTCGTGAAGCTGCGGTCACTTTGCGCGAAAATTTTCTACTAAACTAGATAAGCTGAAAGTGCCCACGTATGTTCGACCTGAACTACGTTATGAAGTGGCTTTCAAACTTAATCCTCCAAAATTCCCTCCACTACCTAGCGCTGACTTTGGTGTGGCTCTAAGTCCTCCTTTTCCAGACTGGTTTGTGTGTAGGAATGTTCCCGAAATCCTTTGCAAACAATCTAAAAATGCGCTGAACGAGTGGCTCTGACTAAGCACACCTTGGATAATTTCAAGGGACATCTTCATATAAGTCTTAAGCATGTTCGTGTTTTGACTCCTATACCTTAAGGTTGGGGTTTGGATTATCCTTCGATTAACTTTCTTTCCTTACTTATATACTGACTTCTACTTTGTTCATAGCTGTGAGTCGAAAGAAAGTTATTAAGGAGGCAACTGCACAGAAGGGCGCTGAAGCTTCGAAAAGCACCAAAGCAAGTGGGAGTGATTCTGTCACTACTGGCAAGAAACCCATGGTACGTACATACTTTATACTCTAACTTGTGCAATTTTCTGAATATTATTCACTTTATTCAATGTGCATTTTCTCAGAGTTCGAAGTCTCTGACACCTCCAAAGCGGAAAATTTCCCACACTAGTGCTTCAGATGATGAAGAAAAATCTCCTCGTACCAGACAAGCTATGAAGAAAAGATAAAAGACTACCATTTCTCTAACCAAAGAAAATGGATCTGGGACTTCAAAGCTTACTTCATCGAGTGATAAGGTATCTTCTGATGAATCACCTTTAAAGATTGCTGGTAATATCCCAGTTATGGAAAGCCATAACTCAAGCCCAGATAATGTCCCAACCAAGGTATTTGAATTTTATATCATAACCATTTTTCATACTTAACTTTAATGGCTAAGTTTACATCTTACCTTGTAAATGTAGGACGATGCAGGCACAGCTACTTCTGATCTCAAAACTTCAGATCTCAATATTGATCTTGACAATCTTCATGGTATGCATTTTCCCTTTAATCGACAAACAAGTTTTTTCGCAACTTTCCGTCGTAACAAATTTTGATTTATGTCACAGGTATTCCCTGTCGCAAATCTCCTTTCCTTCCTCCAGTTCTCGAAGACGTTCAACCCATTGCGACTATCGTTTCACCTGTGCATGCTGAAGAAAGTCATTCAAATGACGCTTCTCCACTTACCCATCAAGATGAAGACATGGAAGAAAACCCTCAACATTCAAATAGCGGCAATGTAGTTGAGCAGCCAACTGGGAGTGAAGATACTATCTCTGAACATGAGAATGTGGATGAAGCTTCTGGTTTGCCTCCACCAGGCAATAATGAAACTTCGACTTTTGGGACTATAGTTACCCCTACGACTACCTCGAAACAGACCCCTACAGTGCTCACTTCTACAGAACTGGAGCGACTTAAGAATACTGACCTTGTAAGCTTCCTCAAGGCTATGATGAATGTCGAAAATGTTTCGCCTATCAGGGTTGAGCCTTCTTCGAATATCTTGGCGGAAAGTGGTAAGGGGAGTGATATTCCAAACCTCCTTCGTCAGATAAAGAAAAAGTTCTTTGAAACCAACCTTATCGAAGTTCTGAGCAAAGATTTCACCAGCTGCTTTGGCTTGAACAATCTTTTAAAGAAGGTGGATTTACTCTTGGTCTCAGAGGAAGTCTCGCAAGTGATTGTCTCGCTAAGTTCTCTGGTTGATCAGCTTCATGCTGATACTCTTTGAAAGCGAGATGTTGACGAACAGCTCAACGCAAAAGTAACTTCTCATAGTCTTTCGTGGAAAGCTGCTGGTGACGCGACTATAAAAGCTGGTGCCCTTGAGCTTAAGCGTGCAGAACACCAAAAGGAATATGAAACTTGTGGAGCGGACATCAAATCCTGGGAACAAGAAATTAAACGGCTCGAAGAGAAGATAAAAACTGCCAAGTCTCGCCAAGAGGAAATCAAACAATCCCAGCAGAACGAGTTGAATGAAGTGGCGCAGTCGGGGATTCGACACCTCGAAATGGCTCAGAAATTAGTGCCAGAAATCGAATAGCTGAAAAAATAGCAAGCACTAATCGAACGCCGTCTATCACTATGGGCATCCCAATATTCCAAGATGAATGATAATCTTCCTAAAGACTTTAATTAATTGTCATAGCCCTTGGAATATCTTCGCGTCTCGCATTTTGTCTTATTTTTGTAATCAGACTAGCTAAGGAATGCATGCACAATTTACCTTTCAATTATCCATATATTATATTCTGCAAATGTCACAAATAACATTTTAACAATTCTTAAATTGTCAAAAAAATTATTTTCCAACTATCATAATGACCTCGATAGCGTATCCACGTGATATGATTACCCTTCGCAGCCTCTTAAGCTTTGATTTAACGTTTCTATTCCACTAGCTGTAACCATCATTAAATGATGACATCACTTTTTCAAAATGTATAATTAAGACGTGCGTGTATCAGTTTATAAAATGATTATGTTCCAACTTCCAAGGCTAGAAACGGCGGACTCCATATCTTCCCTCGGGGAAACCACAAGTGGTCCAATCAGGATTTAAAGAATAATCACTCTTTAAAACCAACTTTCTCTATATAAACCTTGGTAGTATGATCATTTATTCATCCTCTTTCCATATTCTTATCAAAGTTTTCTCTTTTCTTCTTGTACTCCCTTGCTACAATGACACCTTTAACCTATAACAATGCCAGATCTTCTATCAAGAAAGAGTTTAAACTTTCTGTGGAAGAGTTTGATCAGAACAACATCAATGTTGATGCACTGTTTGCAAACCAACACTTACAGGTTTACCAAGGAATCTTGGAAGGGTTTGTTTACCCAAACATGCTGGCGGACTTCTGGATGTTTGCATCCCTCCGGATGGATTCAGAAGGAAGAACCACCATTGTTTCTCACGTTCGAAGATCCCCTATTACCATTTCTCCCTCGTCCATCTCTGAAGTGCTGAGATGTGAGAACTCCGGAGAAGTTTTTGCTGACAACTCCTTCACCATGAGCACCTCTTCTATTTTGAGGGCCATCATGGCTAATGATCCTTTCAGTGCCAAAATTAGCAGGATTTGACACCAACTTTTAGTGGGCAACTTTCACCCACGAAATGTGGATCAAGAAAGCATCATGGTGGGGGATCTGGATTTCATACTCTGTGCTCTCCGGGGAAGGAAAATCAACTTTCCATTGATGATTTTCAAACACCTTGCTGAAGTTGTTGCTATTGCTGCTTCTCGTCAAGGCATAGCAACATGTCTTCCTTATGGAAGGTTGTTATCCCACATGTTTGTTAAACAGGGATTAGTGAAGAAAATGCGCATGGAAGGATCTCTAGATCTTTTTGAAGCAGAAAGTTTGCCCCTGTTGCACTTGGAAGGTCTGGAACAAAGGATCAACTGAAGGGTGCATTGTTGGAGGCATTGTTTGAGGCGTTGCACGCCTTGGTTTTATTGTCTATAATTTTGAACGCTCCATTTGATAGTGTCTGGCATGCTCCATTTTTGTAATTTTGGTTTGCATGCAAATGCAATCTTCTTGACTGAATGTAACCTTAATCGTTAATCGTAATGAAATATATTTTGACATCGTCTTGTCTTCTTGGTTTATATATTACATATTTCACCTAGGTATAAAGCCATTTTGGTGCTTGTTTCACCATTTTGGCCAACGGCGCACACTTTTAATGTCTACGTTTTTGCGATTTTTACTTCATGCATGACTGGCTTGTATCTTTTTAGATACTTCCCATTCACTCTTAAAATCCTGCGATCTTCTGCCAATTCTTCTATCTCATAAGCATTATTTGAAAATACTTTTAAGATTCGAAAAGGTCCTTCCCAGTGTGGAGACCATTTGCCTAAAGCCTGATTCTTTCGATCTATGGGCAAAATAACTTTCCAAACTAAGTCGTTGTTAATAAATGTTTTACCTTTCACCTTTTTGTTGTATGCTCTCGACACCCTTTCTTTTTGCCTTTTTATCATTTCCAACGCTCGAAGTCTGTCTTCGTCCAGATCAACTAACTCATTCATCATCATTTCCCAATATACATTTGGGGGAATTTCTGCTTGCCTCTGAATCCAGACTGATTGCAAGTATATTTCGATCGGGAGTACTGCATCGTGTCTGAACGTCAACTGGAAAGGTGTAGTATTGGTAGCTTCTTTTGGTGATGTTCGACAAGCCCAAAGTGCCTGGTCCAAGGTTTTATGCCAATTCTTAGGTTTCTTCCCTACATGTTTCTTTATGAAACCAATTATTACTTTATTGGCTGCTTTGACTTGTCCGTTCGCTTGAGCATAATAAGGTGTAGAAGTGAATAACTTGAACCCCATTTCTTTCGCAAGTAAACACTGAACCTTGGTTTGTAGTTATACTTTCTGGGATTCCAAATCTATACAAAATATGCCTTTGAATAAACTCAATCACAGCTTCTTGATCCACATTGGCTAGTGGTATCGCTTCGACCCATTTTGTGAAGTAGTCTATTCCTACTAAAATATACCTTTGACCTTTGGAAGATGTAGGACGAATTTATCCAATTAAGTCTAATGCCCACCCTCTAAAAGGTCATGGTTTTATTATTGAACTTAATTCATTTGCAGGCGCATGTTGAATACTTGCGTGTTCTTGACATTCCTGACAACCTTTTGCAAACTCTATGCAATCTTTTAACATAGTGGGCCAATACATTCCATAACGGAACAAAAGCCATTTCATTTTGTGCCCCGCTTGGTGAGCACCACATGCCCCACTGTGCATATTCGAGAGTGCCAAGTATGCTTCAGCTTCGCCCAGACATTTTAGTAAAACTCCCTCAGGGGTTTTCTTAAACAACTCATTTCCCATCAAGAAGTATAATAAGGCTCTATACTTTACCTTTCTATCTGCATCTGTCGAAGGATCTCTCAAGTAGTTTACAATTGGACTCCTCCAATCTGTATCTGCTAAGGAGTTTATATTTAGAACCTCAAATTCCTCTTTGTTAGCGAAGCCTAATTGTGAGTTCTCCAGATCACTTGGAGATAGCTTTGTGGCCATTGCTTTGCCTCTTACTTCGATCAGTTCTTCTAATTTTTCCTTCGATACTCTGTATCTTGAGGCTAATTGTGCCAAATCATTTGCTTCTTGATTGTTCACCCTTGAGACGTGCTTTAACTCCACATACTCAAATTTTTTAAGCAGCCTATTTGCTATGACAAAATACATGATCAAATTCTCTTTGATACATTTGTATTCTTTCGTCAATTGATTTATTACTAATTCTGAGTCTCCTTTAATTTCGACTCTGGTTGCCCCCAATTCCAACAAGGCTTCAAGTCCAGCAATCAGTGCTTCGTACTCGGCTTCGTTGTTGGAGCATAAAGGGCCTTAAATTTTGTACTTGAGCTTTGTTGGTATTCCATCAGGAGAAATTATGAGAATACCAACGCCACTTCCCTCTTTATACGTTGAACCATCGAAGAATAACTTCCACGGCTTCAAATCTACATATTGCTGAGGATTTTCAACCACTGCATGGTCAACAATGAAATTTGACACGATTTGTCCTTTCATTGCCTTAAGGGGTTGAAAGATTAAAGAGTACTCAGTAAGGGCCAAAGCCCATTTGCCAATTCGACTATGCAATATTGGTTTAGATAGCATGTGTTTAATAACATCAAAATGAGATGAAACGTAAACATCAACTGACTTTATATAATACTTGAGTTTAATACAAGAGAAATATAAACAAAGGCAGAGTTTTTCTATGGCGCTATACCTAGTCTCTGCATCATTGAGTACTCTACTTAAGTAATAAATGGCTCTTTCGATGCCATTGTCATCTTCTTGTGCTAACATACTACCTATGGTATTATCTGAAGCTGAGATATACAGGCGCATGTGCTTCTTCCCATTTGGGGGGGACAATATTGGTGGGTGCATCAAATATTGCTTGATTTTCTCAAAAGCTTCTTGATGTTCAGCATGCCATTCGAACCTTCCTTGCTTCAGTCGAAGTAAGGGGAAAAAGCTTGCGTGCGTCCACTCAAATTAGAGATAAACCTTCTTAAGAAGTTTATCTTTC
Organism: Vicia villosa; assembly: GCF_029867415.1. Taxonomy (NCBI): domain Eukaryota; kingdom Viridiplantae; phylum Streptophyta; class Magnoliopsida; order Fabales; family Fabaceae; genus Vicia; species Vicia villosa. The sequence goes on from NC_081180.1 coordinate 144,391,856, forward strand.
CCAATAAGGATTGTAATTCTTTCTTCGTAGATGGAGGCTTTGTTTCCATAATAGCCTTCATTTTATTCTGATTAATTTCTATTCCCTTTTTGTGGACTATGAAGCCCAGGAAATCTCCAGCCTGCACAAAGAAAGCACATTTAAGGGGATTCATCTTTAAGCCATGTTTTCTCATTCTTTCGAATGATTGGCTCAGATGGTCAAGATGACTGCAATCTGAAATAGATTTTATGACAATGTCATCTATGTACACTTGCATGAATGTTTCTATAAAATCATGGAATATAGAATTCATTGCTCTTTGATAAGTTGCCCCAGCGTTTTTCAGACCAAAAGGCATTACAACCCATTCGTAGGTGCCTATTGCCCCTGGACAACGAAAGGCTGTTTTGGACACATCTTCTTCTGCAATGAAGATTTGATTGTACCCGGAATACCCATCCAACATACTTAGGTATTCAAAGCCGGTGGCTGAGTCTACTAGCATTTCTGCCACAGGCATGGGATATTCATCTTTAGGGGTTGCTGCATTTAGATCACGAAAATCTATACATACCCTTAATGAACCATTCTTTTTTATAACAGGTACAATATTAGCAATCCATTCGACATACCTGGTAGTTCTGATGAACTTGCAACGGAGAAGTCTTTCGACCTCTGTTTTGATCTTCGAGAGAACCTCTGGTGCGAACCTTCTAGGAGTTTTCTTAATGGGCTTCTTCCCTTCTTTTATAGGCAACTTTAGTTCGACCAAATCTCTCCCTAAACCAGGCATCTCATCATAGTCCCAGGCGAAACAATCTTTATTTTCTTTCAGTAACGCAATGACTTTTGACTTCAAAGTTGGCTCTAACTTTGCACTGATGTATGTCACCCTCTTTTGATTTTCGTCTCCAAGATTTACTTCTTCGAGTGGGTCCTGAGCTAACATCTTTATGTTTGACGCCATTGGATCTTTCTCGAATCCTAAGGGCTCTTCATCATATATTGCGTCCAACCTTTGATTTATTTCTTCGCCTGAAACTTTCTCGTCTTGAACTGTGTTGTCAGGAGGTTGAGGGATAAAATGTATCCCAGGGCCTGGTGCTTCTACCTCTTTATGAATTGCTTCAACAGTCATACTTGATAATTCGACTTCGAGAGCCGCTTCTCTTTTGTTCTCGGCTATGTAAGCCGAAATATTTTCGAAGAAGGATGACTCAGGCATAATTACCCTCTTCATCCCAGCCAGTTGGCCGTATTGCTGGTAATCCTTCGATAAGTTCCGTATCATCAGGACCGTCCATTATTTCTCTGTTCCACTGAAATCCATTTGGGTGCAAGGATAAATAGTATAAAGCGTTCTTATTTGGGGAGTATATATCCTCTGCTGCATGGCATGGCCCTATGTTGGCCAAATTTCTATCGAAACTGGTTTTGTTGACTTGGTTGACTTCAGCCATGAAGTAACTTTGATCTCCTTCAATGTTTTCCACTATACCATCTTCTCTCCAGATGGTTAGCCTCTGATGCATTGTCGAAGGTACTGTAGCAACTCCATGGATCCATTCTCTGCCCAACAAAAGGTTATAATTCGCCTTTGGTGGTATCACCATGAACATAGTTGGCCTTGTGACCGAACCCACAGTTAAATTCACTTGGACAACTCCCAACGTCTGCCCTATTTTGCCTTCGTAGTTGGACAAAACCATGTTATATGTGAAGGATAGAAAAACACTTAGAAAGGGGGGGGGGTTTGAATAAGTGTAGTCTAAAAACTTGAACGATAAAAACAATTTGCACAGTTATTTTAATCCTGGTTCGTTGTTAACTAAACTACTCCAGTCCACCCCCACGGAGTGATTTACCTCACCTGAGGATTTAATCCACTAATCGCAACAGATTACAATGGTTTTCCACTTAGTCCGCGACTAAGTCTTCTAGAGTATCCTGATCACAACCTGATCACTCCAGGAACAAATGCTTAGACACAAGCTAAGACTTTCTTAGAGTATCCTGACCACCACGTGATCACACTAATTACAACTGCTTAGACACAAGCTAAGACTTCCTAGAGTATCCTGATCAACACTTGATCACTCTAGTTACTTACAAATTAATGTAATCAATTCTAAGAGTATTACAAATGCTTCTGAAAAGCTATAATCATAACAGTGATATTTCTCTTAACGTTTAAGCTTAATCTCACTAATATATTACAACAGCAATGTAGTGAGCTTTGATGAAGATGAAGTTTCTGAGCTTTGAGTTGAACAGCGTTTCAGCAAGTTTTTCAGAATAAGTTTATTCAAAATTCGTTAACCTTGCTTCTCATCAGAACTTCATATTTATAGGCACTTGAGAAGATGACCATTGGGAGCATTTAATGCTTTGCGTATTCCGTACAGCATTGCATTTAATGTTTCACGCTTTTGTCAACTACCTCGAGCCTTGTTCACGTTGTGTCTACTGACGTTGCCTTTAATAGCTTCCAACGTTCCTTTTGTCAGTCAGCGTAGCCTACCACCTGTACTTTCTTCTGATCTGATGTTTGTGTATACAACGTTTGAATATCATCAGAGTCAAACAGATTGGTGCATAGCATCTTCTTGTCTTCTGACCTTGAAGTGCTTCTGAGCGTGATACCATGAGAACTTCAGTGCTTCTGCTTCTGATCTCAAGTTCTTCTGATGCTTCCATAGACCCATGTTCTGATTCTGCCTTGACCATCTTCTGATGTCTTTCCAGACCATGTTCTGATGTTGCATGCTGAACCTTCTGAGACAAAGCTTTTGAGCGCTGATTTGTGCATACTCTTTATATATTTCCTGAAAGGAAAATTGCAATGTATTAGAGTACCACATTATCTCACACAAAATTCATATCCTTGTTATCATCAAAACTAAGAATATTGATCAGAACAAATCTTGTTCTAACAATCTCCCCCTTTTTGATGATGACAAAAACATATATAAATGATATGAATTTGCGATCAGAAAGAGCAGACGGCTAAAGACAATTTACACAGCTATAGCATAAGCATGTGAATATGTCTCCCCCTGAGATTAACAATCTCCCCCTGAAATTAATACTAGAAGAATTTTATAAATAAAAGACTTCCCTGAGTATTTCAGTAGAGACGTTCACATGTGCTTGATCTTCAGAACATTCATGACTTCTGATTTTTGCTTCCATAGGACAGCGTCAGAACTTTGAATTTCTTTAGATCCTTCGAACATTCACAGCTTCTGATTTCTGCTTCCATCAGACAGCTTTAGAACTTGAATTTCTTTAGATCCTCAGAACATTCACAGCTTCTGATTTCTGCTTCCATCGGACAGCTTCAGAACTTGAATTTCTTTGATCTTCAGAACATTCACAGCTTCTGATTTCTGCTTCCATCGGACAGCTTCAGAGCTTGAATTTCTTCTTTCATCACTTCATGCTAGAATGTATCAGAACATTGTTGAATGAACCAGAGCATCATCAGAGCATCTCTTCATCCTGAAATGTTACATAACAAAACTAAACGACAAAAGTCAGCATGAAAGAGTCAGAACATAGAATATGTTTCATAAAACATAATATGTATCAGAGCCATATGGTATGTGTCAGAACACATAGACATAATGTTTCAGATCATATTCTATCATCAGAATATCTGAACATTCTTCCTTCTTGCTTCTGATTCTGAGGCTTCATAGCACTCAGCTTGCTTCATGAATCCGAGAGCTTGATTCTCTAAAGAATTACTTTTCCTCATCTTGTTGCTTCTTATGTTGATCTTCAGTTCCTGCAACAACACAACTTAAAAGCATAGAACTTTGCAAGTTCTGTTAGTAATGTGGGGCCTTTTTACCCGGTAACTGATAATATTTAATCAAATCATTTATCATATATTTTCTCCCCCTTTTTGTCATAACATCAAAAAGAATATAAAAGATTCAGATGTAGAAAACGACAAAAGAAAGAAACAGAATTAAACTCTTCATTGATTAAACAAGCAGGATTACAAAAGATGTATGCAGAATAACAGATGCAATCAAACAAAGAAAACTACAAGGACTTAAGGACTACAACCCTAGCCTAGACATAATCTTAGCTAACATATCATGAATCCCTGCGGCGTTCTCTGCATGCCTGTCCAGACTAGAACCTCCACTGTAGGAGAGATGCATGAATTCAAGGAGGAAGTGAGAGACAGTTCACAGAAAGAGAGCTAATGTCGCAAATGGGGCTTTCTCTTAACATAGAAGTCAAGAACATGATCCTTAACTTCATCCAGTATTTCAAGAAAGTCTTCTTCCTTTGGATAAATGTTGATAACATCATTACAGAAGAGATCAGACTTGATACTTCTTGGAATCTTGAGAGATTTGTCTTGAAATCAAAGTCAACGATCCCCGATATTTGTTTCTCAACCTGGAACCAGACAACACTTCCATCCGTTCTATTCAAATAGATCAGCCACCTTTGAGTCTTAGTTCCTTCAACAAGTTTAAAGTTTTGATGAAGGGAACTAGACGAAAGATTCATGATGAACGCTAGATCGAATATATAAGACTAGGATTTATGCAACAATGCAGAAGGATAGAGAAAGATGGTGAACGATGAAAAACTGAACGCAAAGAGAGAGAAATGAAAGAGGGAAAAACTGAATCGTTTGAAGAATATAAAACGAAAAAGAAAAGTAAAGGAAATGATGAATGGAATTAAATGTTACATGACAAGAGGAGAGAGAAACTATGACAAATGAAGTGATTAGCACAGTTACCTAAGTAGGCGTCCCCTCAACTGCACGCACGCTTGTCCAGAATTAGTGAACACGTGTTTACCATCTGGATAGCCAGTTACAGCTGTTTTACTTTTAAAGAGATTCTGAGTCAACTTAGACAATGAAACGTTAGTAATAACAGAATCACTACTTCTAATTGATCACAATCAGAACTTCTTATAAAAAAAAACTAATCCAATTTCATTTCAGAAGATACTCATACATAAGATCTTCTCATCTTCTCATTCTGGGCATAAATCCATACTGATATTCTTCAGAATGAACTTAAACCTATCTTCAGCAAGGGGTTTTGTAAAGATATCAGCCCATTGATGGTCTGTATCCACAAAGTTTAAAGATATAACACCCTTCTGAACATAGTCCCTTATGAAATGATGTTTAATCTCAATGTGTTTAGCTTTTGAATGTAAGATAGGATTCTTAGATAAACATATAGCAGAAGTATTATCACAGAAAATAGGAATGTTACTCTCATATATCTGATAATCTTCTAGCTGACTTCTCATCCAGAGCATTTGTGTGCTACAACCAGCAGCAGCAACATATTCTGCTTCTATTGTTGAGAGGGCAATAGTAGCTTGCTTCTTGCTGTACCATGAGATTAGATGACTTCCAAGAAATTGACAACTTCCAGAAGTGCTCTTCCTTTCAATTCTATCTCCAACATAGTCAGCATCACAGAATCCTACTAAGTTGTAATCTTTGGTTCTTCTGTAAACTAAACCAACATTAGTAGTACCTTTCAGATACCTCAGAATTCTCTTAACTGCAGTTAAATAAGATTCTCTCGGATCTGATTGGAATCTAGCACACAAACAAACACTGAAGAGAATGTCAGGTCTAGAAGCAGTTAAATATAGAAGAGATCCAATCATACCTCTGTACAACTTCTGATCTACCTTCTTACTTACCTCATCCTTACCTAGGACACATGTTGGATGTATAGGAGTTTTGGCTTCTTTACTTTTAGAAAGATTAAACTTCTTCAGAAGTTCTTTCACATACTTCGTTTGATGAACATATGTTCCATCAGAAGTTTGGTTGATTTGAATCCCAAGGAAATACTTGAGTTCTCCCATCATGCTCATTTCAAATTCAGCCTGCATAGACTCAGCAAACTCCTTTCCAAGTGTAGCATTAGATGTTCCAAAGATGATATCATCAACATATATTTGACATATTAAAATATCCTTTTTAAAGGTTTTACAAAAGAGAGTAGTGTCCACTTTTCCTCTAGTGAAACCATTTTCCAGAAGGAAAGAACTTAAACGTTCATACCAAGCTCTAGGAGCTTGTTTCAATCCGTATAATGATTTCTTTAATTTAAAAACATGATTTGGAGACATGGAGTCTTCAAAACCAGGAGGTTGATGGACATAAACTTCTTCATCTATATAACCATTTAAGAAGGCACTCTTGACATCCATCTGATAAAGAGTGATGTTATGTTGAGTGGCAAAAGAAATTAATAGACGAATAGATTCTAACCTGGCCACTGGTGCAAAGGTTTCTGTGTAGTCAATTCCTTCTTGCTGACTATAACCTTGAGCAACCAGTCTGACTTTGTTTCTTACCACTTCTCCCTTCTCGCTTAGCTTGTTTCTGAATACCCACTTAGTGCCGATGATGTTAAATCCTTTTGGTCTAGGAACCAAGTCCCATACATCATTCCTTGTAAACTGATTGAGTTCTTCTTGCATGGCAATTATCCAGTCTGGATCTTCTAGAGCTTGATCAACAGAAGTTGGCTCGATCAAAGAAACAAGACCTAATTGACATTCTGCATTGTTCTTAAGGAATGCCCTTGTTTTAATGGGATCATCTTTCTTCCCAAGGATCACATCTTCTGAATGAGCTGAAGCAAGTCTAGGTGATCTTCTGACTCTTGGCTCTTCAGAAATCCTGAGATTCTCTAAAGATGCAGCAACTTGATCTTCTGATCCATTGCTTCTGAGACTATCAGCTTCTGCAGCTTTGCTTCTTGGTTCTACTGCTTCTGATATATCAATATCAAAATCTGCAAAATTCTCAAACTGCTTTGGTTTTTCAAGACCAAGCTTATCATCAAACCTGATATTGATTGATTCTTCTACAATCAATGTTTCAGTATTGTATACTCTGTAGCCTTTAGAGCGTTCAGAATATCCAAGAAGGAAACACTTTTGTGCTTTAGAATCAAACTTACCAAGATGATCTTTAGTATTCAGAATAAAACAAACACATCCAAAAGGATGAAAATATGAAATGTTGGGCTTTCTGTTCTTCCACAATTCATAAGGAGTCTTATTTAGAATAGGTCTTATAGAGATTCTATTCTGAATATAACATGCAGTGTTTATTGCTTCTGCCCAGAAATGCTTAGCCATATTGGTTTCATTGATCATGGTTCTGGCCATTTCTTGTAGAGTCCTATTCTTTCGCTCTACAACTCCATTTTGCTGTGGAGTTCTAGGACAAGAGAAATCATGGGCAATACCATTTTCTTTGAAGAACTCCTCAAAGAATCTGTTCTCAAATTCGCCACCATGATCACTTCTGACCTTTATGATTTTGCACTCTTTCTCAGATTGGATCTGAGTGCAGAATTCAAAGAACACTGAATGAGACTCATCCTTGTGTTTTAAGAACTTTACCCATGACCAGCTGCTATAATCATCAACGATGACTAATCCATATTTCTTCCCTTTGACAGATGCTGTTTTGACTGGGCCAAGCAGATCAATGTGCAAAAGTTCTAACGGCCTTGAGGTAGAAACAACATTCTTAGACTTGAATGCAGGTCTGGAGAACTTGCCCTTCTGACATGCTTCACAAAGAGCATCTAATTAGAATTTCAGATTTGGGAGTCCTCTGACCAGATTTAGTTTGTTAATCTGAGAGATCTTTCTCAAACTAGCATATCCTAATCTTCTATGCCAGACCCATTGCTCTTCAGAAACAGACATAAGACAAGTCACCTTCTGATTCTTAAGATCCTGAAGATCTGTCTTATAAATGTTGTTCTTTCTCTTGCCTGTAAATAGGATTGAGCCATCCTTCTGACTTACAGCCTTGCAAGACTTTTGATTAAAGATTATGTCATAACCATTGTCACTTAATTGACTTATGGACAATAAGTTATGAGCTAATCCATCTACAAGAAGTACATTAGTTATGGAAGGAGAGTTACCAAGACTTATGGTTCCAGAGCCAATGATTTTGCCCTTCTGATCTCCTCCAAACTTGACTTCTCCTCCTGGTTTAAGCACCAGGTCTTGGAATGTAGACCTTCTTCCTGTCATGTGTTGCGAGCACCCAGAGTCCAGGTACCATGACATTTTGCTTTTTGTCCTCTTTGCCACCAAGGATATCTGCAACAGAAATTATCTTCTCCTTAGGTACCCACAATTTCTTGGGTCCTTTCTTGTTAGTTCTCCTCAAGTTCTGATTGAACTTAGGTTTAGCAAAATATTTAACAAGAGGAACATCATGATATTCTTTGTTATAACAAGATTTGTTCTGATCAATATTCTTAGTTTTGATGATAACAAGGATATGAATTTTGTGTGAGATAATGTGGTACTCTAATACATTGCAATTTCCCTTTCAGGAAATATATAAAGAGTATGCACAAATCAGCGCTCAGAAGCTTTGTCTCAGAAGGTTCAGCATGCAACATCAGAACATGGTCTGGCAAGACATCAGAAGATGGTCAAGGCAGAATCAGAACATGGGTCTATGGAAGCATCAGAAGAACTTGAGATCAGAAGCAGAAGCACTGAAGTTCTCATGGTATCACGCTCAGAAGCACTTCAAGATCAGAAGACAAGAAGATGCTATGCACCAAGCTGTTTGACTCTGATGATATTCAAGCGTTGTATACACAAACGTCAGATCAGAAGAAAGTACATGTGGCAGGCTACGCTGACTGACAAAAGGAACGTTGGAAGCTATTAAAGGCAACGTCAGTAGACACAGCGTGAACAAGGCTCGAGGTAGTTGACAAAAGCGTGAAACATTAAATGCAATGCTGTACAGAACACGCAAAACATTAAATGCTCCCAACGATCATCTTCTCAAGTGCCTATAAACATGAAGTTCTGATGAGAATCAAGGTTAACATTCTGAACAAACTTATTCTGAAAAACTTGCTGAAACGCTGTCAAAATTCAAAAGCTCAGAAACTTCATCTTCATTAAAGCTCACTACATTGCTGTTGTAATATATTAGTGAGATTAAGCTTAAACGTTAAGAGAAATATCACTGTTGTGATTATAGCTTTTCAGAAGCATTGTAAAACTAAATTTGATTACATTAATTTGTGATCAAGTGTTGATCAGGATACTCTAGGAAGTCTTAGCTTGTGTCTAAGCAGTTGTAATTAGAGTGATCACGTGGTGGTCAGGATACTCTAAGAAAGTCTTAGCTTGTGTCTAAGCATTTGTTCCTAGAGTGATCAGGTTGTGATCAGGATACTCTAGAAGACTTAGTCGTGGGCTAAGTGGAAAACCATTGTAATCTGTTGCGATTAGTGGATTAAATCCTCAGGTGAGGTAAATCACTCCGTGGGAGTGGACTGGAGTAGTTTAGTTAACAACGAACCAGGATAAAAATAACTGTGCAAATTGTTTTTATCGTTCTAGTTTTCAAACTACACTTATTCAAACCCCCCCTTTCTAAGTGTTTTTCTATCCTTCATTCTTTAGGTTTGTCAGCATGATATTTCTTAGGATGTGTCACATGCTTCTTGGTGTGAACAGTGTTAAACTTCTGTGCATGTGAAGTGAGCCTAATATCATGAGCATGGCCATATTTGAACTGATCATACAATGGCTTGTTGTCGCACGCTCGCGAAAAATGAACAGAGTCGCCACCAATATATTTATCCCATAAGGGAAAGGAATATCAGAAAACCTAACAAAGGAAGGAACAGGGCCTTGCGACCAGAGAATCAAGGTACGGGAGTCGGTTACGCAAGGGGAAAGTATTAGCACCCCTCGCGCCCATCGTACTCGATGGTATCCACCTATGTTTGTTTCTATTTAAAGGGTGTATACTATGTCTATGTTTAAATGCAAAATGAATGCAAAATGTAGGGAAAACAAAGAATTGTACTCGCACGGGCCCTACCCCGCTGCCTACGTATCCTTTTCAGGAATCAGAGTTACCGTAGCTCGGCGCACGATTTTCTGTTTGTTTTTGTGTTTTTTAATTGGGCGGAGTCAACGTTCACGTTCTTGCATAAGGGAAGACCTACGATGCGTACGAACGGAAATGACATTGCCCTTAGGTGCCAACGAGGCAAAAGAAAAAGAAATGATTGGTTTGTGTCTTTTAGGGTAGATGAGTGATGAACAGTTCCCAATACCGGGCCACTCACCACTTTCTCTACTTTGCTTTAGTCTGAACCATTGTTAGATGTTTTAAAGTGTTTTTGGTTGTGTATTTTTTAAGGGGAGTTTACTTCACGATTCGAATCACATAAAATGCATAATGATCGAGAAGCAGATTAGAGAATGAATCCCACTCACTTCCATCCCATTATGTAATGTTTGAGAAACAGATTAGAGAATGAATCTCACTCATTTCTCTCCCATTAATTAATGTTTGAGAAACAGATTAGGGAATGAATCCCACTCGTTTCTCTCCCATTAAGTAGTGACCGAGAAACAGATTAGGGAATGGATCCCACTCGTTTCTATGCCACTAAGTGATTGAGAAACAAATTAGGGAATGAATCCCATTCATTTCTCTATCACTTTCTTAATGTGATTTGCATCTTCCTTTTATTAATGTTTTAAAGAGTTGAAAAAGAAAAAGAATGCAAAAGGGAACTAGATCTAACATTCTAATCTATGTTATTCAATTCTTATTTATGTACAAAAAGGGATCTAAAATGGTACTAACGAAATAGGCCTAAAATAAGGCCAAAAATACAAGTAATAAAATCGCACAAGCATCATACTAAAATAACATGGAACCAGCACAAAAACAATTCAAGCATTAGTGCAAAATTAAACTAAAAACTACTATTTTTTATGACATTTATAAGAAGAAAATTAAATGAACTCTAAATCAAGCAAGAAAGAGACTAAAACTATAAGCCTAAAACTAATATTTTTGTGAACATTTTTATGTATAAAAAGTATTAAAAGTCTAAAATTAAGAGGAAGAAAATTAGTGTTTATCACCTAAAGAAAATATGAAAAAAACTAAGTAAAATCTAAATTGTTAATTGAGGTAAAGGGAACAGGGGGTGTTAAGTTGAAATGGTGGTGTGAAAAGCCATGGGGCGCAGGCCCAGCTAGACAGGCCCAACAGAATGTTATTATTTGTTTGTAGATTTTGCTTCAAAGAAAAAAGAGACAATGGGCCCAGGGGGTGTTACGCTAGCAATTTGGCCCAAGACAGTTTTTTTTTGGTGTGATTTCCTGCAACTAAAAAATGGTGCGTGGGCCTCAGGGTTTCAACAGCAATTCGGCCCGGTGGATTTTTATTTCAAATTCAGCCAAAAAAGGGGATGGTGCATGGGCTAGAGTGGGGTGAGCCTAGCAAATCGTTGAGGCCCAAGGGGTTTTGGTCCATCAGATTCAACACTTAATCACTATTTCAGATTCTATTAACAATTCAAATTCAATTAATCTCAAATATGAACATTTACTCACATTAATCAAAATTAATTCAGACTTTATGTTAGGAAATAATCACATTTCATACCCAATTAAAACATTATGTTAATTTGTACATTAATTCAAAAAGGAAAATAAATTGGGATTAGGGTTACCATAGTTGCGGCGATTGGAATTTCATGAACTCATACTTCTGCATCGCGAACAGACGACGGCGACTCACCAAAGCTTTGACGGCGCGCGACGACTCGAGTCCTTCTCCGATCAGAGCTCTCCATCTCCGATTCCACTTCTCTTATCTCTGCTCATCTTCGATCCTCTTTCTCTGAAATTCGACGAGCTTGACGATGGCGAAGAATAACCGGAGAAACGCTTCAAGAATTCAGGGACTTTCATTCATTCCTCTTCTCACTTCTTCGTTCGCGAATAAGGCGTATTCTTCTGAGTTGTGGTTGCTGATGGTGATGCCGTAATAGCAGCGAGGTCGTTGAAGGTTGATGTGGAGAATCGTTCTTGAAGAGGACGATGATAGTTGTGGTTTGATCAAGTTGGTGAGGCAACGAAGATTCAGAGATGAATGATATTGAAGGTGTCCTTTCTGTTACAACCGATTCTTCCTCCTCTTCTGATAATTCTGTTTCGTTTCTTTTTCAGGATGAAAGAACGGCAAAAGAAGATGATTATTGGTGATGATTTTCTGGAGAATTAGGAGTGAAGATGATGAGATTTGAATTGTTGAAGGTGTGAAGATGAAGATTGAGGTGAGGTGAGATTGAGGTTGCAGAGAGGGTTGGATTATGGAGTGAGAAGAATATGAAGATTGATGATTGATGGATGAGAGAAGAATGTGAGAGTGAAGGTGGAAGAAAGTGAATTGATGGTGGATTATGGGTGGTTCTGCTGAGAAAAAGTGGTGGTGAAGATGAATGAAGGGGGAGAGTGAAGCAATGCAGAAGATGGCGAATATATAGAGGTGAGTCTTTCTCTGATTTTTTGATACTCTATTAATTTCTGTTAGGTTCTGTTATAGTTAGTTACAGTTTGGGTGAAGTAGTTATGGGCTGTAACTGATTTTTGGTAGTTAGGAGTTTGTAACTGATTTTGTTATTGATGTTTGAGCTGTTAGAAATCAGTTAGGAAGTTAGAAAAGTTGGTTACATTCTGTTAGGCTCTTGTGAATTAAGGTTCTGCTAGCTCGATTAAATGGCCTGAACTGTATTGAACTTGAAATGATGTTGCCCTGCTTTGAATTTTGCTACTGCCTGTTTCTCACTTGGATATATGACTGAAGCTTTGCGAATGCCGTTCTCTCTTGCAGGTTGATGGTTACTAGTGAGCTATGGTTTGGTGAAATTGGCTCAAGTATGAATGTTTGGCTAAGACGAATTATGAGGGCAGGACTGTTTTGTCGCTCACATATGAGTTGAAACTGTTTCAGTATGTATGCATCAGTTTCATTAACTGGTTTTTATGAATTGTGAACAGGTTTCCCGAATTAAGACGAATGGACATTTGGTTTTTGCTGTGATCGATGCGGGCTGCAATTTGCGCCCATGTGACATGGCTAATGAGGTATGTGCTTGACTGCTGAACGACTCACGTTTTTCTATCAAGGCTGCCACTGGTTTGTTAGTTGGTTAGGCTCATGTATGGACCGGTTTGTGGACTGGTTAGCAGGTATGCAGAGCTGAATTTAGTAGGTAATTGGTTAGTAATAGGTTTGAAAAGTTGCTGTTAGAAATCTATTTTCTACTCCTGTTAGTAATTTTGGAATAGCATGACAGTTGGTTTAGGAAAGTGCTTCGGTGATAGATGAAGTTAGATGTTAGGGAGTGTTGAACTTGATCTCGAATGTGAATTGGATTGTATGTCTTCAACTTGAATGTATCTTACGGTGGATCAAAGCTGAAATTGAATGGTATGGCTTGCGGTTTTTTTATAATATGTTTCTTATGTTGAATGAATATGAACAAAGGTTAAATACTGAATGGCTGCTGTTATTTGTTGGTCCTTGCTAATATAGCCTTGTATTAATCTTTGGATGAACCTGACTTGTTCCATTTTCCAATCATGCAGGTTGGTGGTATTGAATGATGTTTCAAACAAGAGATATGTGGTAATGGGTAAAGTGAAACTGGGAGTGGCAATGAATGAAGTTAAATAATTCACCTTTAGGGTGACATGAACGTGAAATGGTTGAAGTATGTACAGATCATGAGTTCATATGGCAGTACGAAGCATTTGCTATTTGACATTTTGATATTTGCAGCATAGTTGGAGAGAACATGGGATTATTAGAACAAGGCAAATGAAATCAATTTGAATCAAGTTGTGACTATTTGAATATGCTCTTAGAATAGGTGGTTCAAGGTTCATATTTGTATAGGTTTCTTGTAGAATCTTGGACTTTATTTGAACTTTGTAATGGTTTGGACTTTTTCGGCTTTTGTAGTGAATAGTGACCTTTTGACTTTGTTGGAATGTATGAATGTTTAAATATATGGACCTTGAACCCTTTGAATGGGTAGATTTTGAATGAGTGAATGATGAACTTGTATGATACGAACCATCTTTGACATGAACCTTGAACCGTGTTCAGGTGAAATCTCGACCAGAACTCGTACAAATATTCCTTAAATTCCACCCTTGCGTGCATCTCAATTTTTTCATAATTCGAAACACAATTGACCCCATATGCCATTACTTGAATCCAAAGTTTAACTTAACTTGTATTTTGAAACAGAACACCTGATAAGCGCACCTTTTAACTTTGATGTAATTAACCTTTTTTTCAATTGTTGGATACAAGCTCGGATGAAAGACCCTGATCCTATCTTGATGAATTCGGATGAAGAATAGCCCTCGTAGCTTGATGCGAAGGAAATCCATAGTGACCATCAGTTAAAACCATAATTTCACATTCGATACTTAAAGAATAGCCGGATGAATCAAGCTTGAGTGAAGTAGAAGCCTTAATTTCCAAGACCCTTGATCGCCTGCCAAATTTATTGATTAATGAATGCATGAGTTATGTTAATGACCTAATGGGGGGGTATGTACATGAGACTATGAAATGCATGAGCCTAAGCCAGATAAAATTGAAAGGGTAGGACAAATTTGGGGTATGACAGCTGCCCCTATTTAATCGTCTTATACTCGAAGGTGAGATTGGCGCTAGCCTTTCGAACATTTGAGGTAGAAGAAGATTAAATACCAAAGTACTAGAAATTTGTCTTAAAGAGAAGATGGTGTAAGTGTTATTCTTATTTTTGTATTTTTGTTTTTGATATCTGCTGGGGAAAGAGAAATTTTGGTTTTTTCTGGTGGAAAAGTTTATAGTGAGTAATGGATTTGAATGGTGGTAGTATGTAATGTAGCCAAGGTGCCAATACAAGGTTCTCAATGGAAATGATTGTTGTATGAAACTGTGGTTGGAAAATACGGGTTCGATGGAAAGGTAGGACCTACGATCCGTGACTCGAAACTAGGGTAAGGTCAACGGACCTACGACCCACAAGAATTGAAAAAGATGAAGATAAGGTCAAAGGACCTACGATCCACACGAAATGAAAAATATGAGGATAAGGTCAACGGACCTACGATCCACAAGAAATGAAAAATATGAGGATAAGGTCAACGGACCTACGATCCACAAAAAGAAAAAAAAGATGAGGATAAGGTCAACGGACCTACGATCCACAAGAAATGAAAAAGATGAGGATAAGGTCAACGGACCTACGATCCACAAGAAATGAAAGAGATGAGGATAAGGTCAACGGACCTACGATCCACAAGAAATGAAAGAGATGAGGATAAGGTCAACGGACCTACGATCCACAAGAAATGAAAAAGATGAGGATAAGGTCAACGGACCTACGATCCACAGGAAATGAAAAAGATGAGGATAAGGTCAACGGACCTACGATCCACAAGGAATGAAAAAGATGAGGATAAGGTCAACGGATCTACGATCCACAGGAAAGAAAAAGATGAGGATAAGGTCAACGGACCTACGATCCACAAGAAATGCAAAGGATGAGGATAAGGTCAACGGACCTACGATCCACAAGAATGAAAAAAGACGAGGATAAGGTCAACGGACCTACGATCCACAGAAATGCGAAGGATGAGGATAAGGTCAACGGACCTACGATCCACAAGAATGCAAAGGATGAGGATAAGGTCAACAGACCTACGATCCACAAGAATGCAAAGGATGAGGATAAGGTCAACAGACCTACGATCCACAAGAATGAAAAAGATGAGGATAAGGTCAACGGACCTACGATCCACAAGAAATACAAAGGATGAGGATAAGGTCAACGGACCTACGATCCACAAGAATGAAAAGGTGAGGATAAGGTCAACGGACCTACGATCCACAAGAATGCAAAGGATGAGGATAAGGTCAACGGACCTACGATCCACAAGAAATGAAAAGGACGAGGATAAGGTCAACGGACCTACGATCCACAAAAGAAATGAAAAAGATGAGGATAAGGTCAACGGACCTACGATCCACAGGAAATGAAAGATGAGGATAAGGTCAACGGACCTACGATCCACAGGAATGGAAAGATGAGGATAAGGTCAACGGACCTACGATCCACAAGAAATGAAAAAGATGAGGATAAGGTCAACGGACCTACGATCCACAAGAATGAAAAATGAGGATAAGGTCAACGGACCTACGATCCACAAGGAGATTATTGGAAAACACTTAGACTGGGGATTGGGGATTGGTAAAACCAAGTATCGGCACCGTGGGTGGAGAAGATTTGTAATGGAGTAGCAGATATCAATTGGAGTTTGTAAGGACAATATTTTATGTGGGGAAGTATCGTCATCTTGATTGAGTGTTGATTTGTATTATCTGGCTTATGCTTTGTATGCATGTTTGAATTTTTCTATGGCGTAATGCTCCGCTTTGACGGATATGCTACGCTTTTGAGGATGCAATGTTATATGCAGTGAATACTATATGCAGAGTGCCAAATAAAGGCATTAGAGTGATAAACACCAGGGAGAATCCCCTTAGTGTTAAGAACCATGTGGAGGTGCCAATAGATTTTGGACTTTGATTTGTAAGATGCACTTTTCTTTGACTTGAAGAATGATTTCTGACTTCTCACCGTGTGCCACTGCTTGGAGGATTTTCAGCTTGAGGAGATTCCCTCGATTCACCACGTTTGGGATGAGAATCCAGGTAACGAGCCTTGGTTACGGAAGTAGGACAACTCCTAGGAGAAATAAACTCCTATGCTTGAGGAATGGAACAAACTCTCGGGAGAAATAAACTCCATGCTTGGGGAGAGACCAAGGTTCCGGGAGAAATAAACTCCTATGATTAGGGAGAGGACAATAAAACTCAGAAGATCGTGCCCCAAGTTTCATGACCCACGAAGGAAATTGCCCCAGTGGATCCTTGGAGAGATTTGTCAAATCTCGACGTAACTGCCCCAGATTGGTTGAATTTGAGAGAGATTCCTCGACTTGATTACCCCAGATATGCCAAATTTGAGAGGTCAAACCTCGATTCAATTGCCCTTGATTAGGTACATCTTACTAGAATCCTCAAGCTTTCTTTGTTTTGAAGTCAAACAAACATGGAAACAACTTTACCACGTTCAACGGAGTCTTCAAACTCTTCCCCACGGGGTAATCAAAGAAAGCATTAATTGTTCATGCCCAATGGAGTTTTTAGAGAATCTGCCCCTTGATGATCAACATTTGAAATGATTAGCTTTTACTCCTTGGAGTTCTCAAGTTTCTTGTATTTTGACATGATCAAGTTGCTCACTGATTCTCATCCTTGAAAATTTCCTTGATGTTAAGCACATATTTTGCATGCAAAGAATGTTAATTCTAAGAATGATGATTCTAATGCAAAGCCTATGTTAGTCTTGAAGTTTAAAGAAACTTTTTTATTGAAATGAGGTTGCGACCTCTTGTGAATGGATCACTAGTTGACACAACCTCGATTTTTGCATGTGGAAGATAAAGCAAACATACGATACCAACATGGATATGAGTCTCGCTTCATTGGGAGTCAGTTAAACGCTATCTCTTGGGAGTGTGCTTTCAAAATAACCCTACTTCAATTAGGACTTTTGAGGGTTGTAACTTGGCCAGGTTCATGGTTTTTTTAAAAAAACAAAGGATTTTTAGGCTCGAAATTATTTGTACCCACCCCCTTCGTGATGTTCTCCAGTCCTATGTTCAATTTAGCTTGATACGAGTGTTCATCCCTCACAAGGAATTTGGAATGGTTGAGGAATCAATGAGGTTGTTTTTGGACATGGCAGTCACGCACTTTTATTCTTTGGTGTCTGGTCACACAACTTTGTTCTTTTGAGAAGGATTTTTATTTCGTAATCCTCATTTTCGCTTCTGCTTTCCCTAACTTTTGCCTGGACTAATTCTTTTGAATTTTATTTTGGAGTCCAGCGGGATGCCCTAACTTTTGCCTAAGTCATTGTTTTCATGTTGTTGACTTAGCGGGCTCTCTTTTTTCTTTTGTTGTTTTTTTTTTGAACAAGTCGTGTGATATCGTGTTGCTCTCGATTTGTTTGAAGTATTGTGACTGCCTCATTCTCTGATTTGTTGAGGGATAACCATTGTGGCATCGTCATCTTTTGATCTCTTGATGGAATAAGGATAATCATTGCGGTTTTGACATTCCTCAACCTTTGGAGGGATAACCATTGTTGTATCCTTAGATTCATACCTTTTTGGTGAGTTTTGAACACTCGATCAAGTTAAATGAACACTACCCTGCCCCAAGGTTAAAATAAGGGTTTTTTATGATTAGAAAAGAAACTCCTTCTTCAAGGCTCAAAGGGGTTAACGAGGGTCTATCTCCCTTATATCTCCGGTGTTTGGGGATTTGAAATAATGCCTGTACATCCTCAGTAGGGTTTTTATTCAAAAACACATGATTAGAGATTTTGCATTTTTATTTTTCATCACTCTCCCTCAGCTTTTTGCATAAGCAAGCAATTAGTAAAGTTGGTATCGTAATGCCAAAACATTTTATGAGTGATAACGAATGGATTACTTCAAGACAAACATAAACAATGTATTATGATTTTCATTCAGAAATTAACAAGTTTTTACATGCTATTGATGCTTAAACACACAAATGAAAAATTACAATGAGAATGCAGTAAGAAACTAAATGGGTGTCGTTGTTGAGGAGACTTGACTCCGTCTGGACTTGTTGAGCTTGAATACTTTCTGCAGTTCCTTCCAAACACTTCAGATTACTTCAAAAGAGAACTCCAACAAAGTCACCCATGAGTTGTAAACTTTTGCCTTGCTTTAGGGATTCGAGTAATGCGAATGATGCAATGCTCAAGATAAGAATACGTCTTGCTTATCCCTCGTGCGGGAGCCCCAAGCATAGATGTTGAAGAAGTATTCGCCTTCATAAATGGAAAGAATCTGGTATGGTCATCAACTCAAGAGAGCTACTTGTGGTGGAGAAGACCCAATATTAGAATCTTAACCAATTGTGATTCCAGCAAACAAGGAAACGAATGAGCACAAGGCAATAGATTCACATCAATTTGTTTCTCATATTCTTCTTGTCTCTGTTAACTAGCAAGGCCACTGAGGAGGAGATATTGAGAAAAGGCAACTGATATATGAAGTAGAACTTTGAGGATGAGAAGCATTATGAAGAACACCCTTGATTACCACTTGGAAGAAGATTCTGACGAAATCACCTAGGAATTTGTAATGCTTTTAGGGATTCGAGCAATGCAAATGGCGCAATGCTCAAGATAAGAATACGTCTTGCTTATCCCTCGATCGGGAGCCCCAAGCAACTTCCACATGTGTACAAAAGGTGATTACCACTTTAGCTTCAATATCCAAACCATTCGGAGTGAGAGTAAATGACCCTTGTAGTTTTTTTTTTGCATAAGGCACAAACCAACAACATCTAAATCAGTAGAGTCATGACTTTTTATGGCTTCCAAACTTTCCTCCAAGAGGTGGAACCCTTTATCAATTGGGAACTTGCAGGCTTCAATGATGTGAATTTTCTTCACCAAGAATAGGAATCTCAACATTATTTCAAACATTCTGATACATAAGACCTTTTCATGGGTGAGATCAACATTTGCATTTGGCCTAGGAGGAACTTTTCTCAATTCTTCTTGTCAAAGAGAAAACACTTGAATAACCTCCATGCACTGATTCATGTCAGTCTCCATTTCTGTTCTCATCTCATTCAAAAACCTCAGGGAGTTGTTCCAATGTTAACTTTTGAGCACATAGCGGTAAGAAGCCAATTGTCTTGTTGATGTCAAAGTCTGAGTAGAAAAGGCCCCCACAAGCTTCTGATAGAACCATGAAATGCATGATAGTATGAATGCATGTTTCATTTATGAGAGATCCTAAAGTCTTTTCACACACTTTCATTTTTCTTTTTTGGAATCAAAGCTTCTCTCTTTTTTTTGTATAGAATATCTTTTCTTTCTTTTTTGCTTTTCTATTTCCTTTTCTTTTACATATCTTTTCTTTTCTTTTCTTTTCTCTTTTTTTTTTTGGAAATAGACTTTAGGATCTTTCATGAATGGAGTGGACAAAGAAATGATGTTATGCAATGCAAAAGCATGGGATCAACGGTCCATATAATCTTAGTAACCACTGTACAATCCTCTGAATAACTGATATAGGTCAGATGTCATGAGATCAAAGGTCCGACACCTTTTTGAATACCAGGAGAACCAATAGTCACCAACAGAAAAGAATAGTCACCAACGGTACCTGTCATGTATATCCCACCCCACTCACAGGTGAATCTAGGTCAAGGTAGGTCAATGGCTTCCAGCGTTATCAGTTCTCCTGAAACACCATCATTGTCGCAAATACATGCCAACGACGGTATTTCATTTGAACCTCGACTGGTCGTGGGTCTCATGATCGCAATCAACAGAACCTGACATTCTGTTGGCGTCATGACTATCCACTCTATCCTAGGTATCTTATGTGTCAACTCTGGCCTGGGTATTGGGCCTTTTACCTCATAGAACATCCCACCCAACCTGCAAAACAGAACAGAAGACCCCAAGGAACACAAAATATAATCCATATGCATGATGTGCAAACAGAAATAAACATGATATGCAAGCAGAAAAGTAAACATGCAAACATATATACAAGGTATAGACATAAAAACAAATAAACACCCAATAAATAAACAAACAAACGCAGGCTAGGATCGACTCACTAAGGATGGACCCGCAACAGGTCTAGCAACATCCCCAGCAGAGTCGCCAGCTGTCGCACGCTCGCGAAAAATGAACAGAGTCGCCACCAATATATTTATCCCATAAGGGAAAGGAATATCAGAAAACCTAACAAAGGAAGGAACAGGGCCTTGCGACCAGAGAATCAAGGTACGGGAGTCGGTTACGCAAGGGGAAAGTATTAGCACCCCTCGCGCCCATCGTACTCGATGGTATCCACCTATGTTTGTTTCTATTTAAAGGGTGTATACTATGTCTATGTCTAAATGCAAAATGAATGCAAAATGTAGGGAAAACAAAGAATTGTACTCGCACGGGCCCTACCCCGCTGCCTACGTATCCTTTTCAGGAATCAGAGTTACCGTAGCTCGGCGCACGATTTTCTGTTTGTTTTTGTGTTTTTTAATTGGGCGGAGTCAACGTTCACGTTCTTGCATAAGGGAAGACCTACGATGCGTACGAACGGAAATGACATTGCCCTTAGGTGCCAACGAGGCAAAAGAAAAAGAAATGATTGGTTTGTGTCTTTTAGGGTAGATGAGTGATGAACAGTTCCCAATACCGGGCCACTCACCACTTTCTCTACTTTGCTTTAGTCTGAACCATTGTTAGATGTTTTAAAGTGTTTTTGGTTGTGTATTTTTTAAGGGGAGTTTACTTCACGATTCGAATCACATAAAATGCATAATGATCGAGAAGCAGATTAGAGAATGAATCCCACTCACTTCCATCCCATTATGTAATGTTTGAGAAACAGATTAGAGAATGAATCTCACTCATTTCTCTCCCATTAATTAATGTTTGAGAAACAGATTAGGGAATGAATCCCACTCGTTTCTCTCCCATTAAGTAGTGACCGAGAAACAGATTAAGGAATGGATCCCACTCGTTTCTATGCCACTAAGTGATTGAGAAACAAATTAGGGAATGAATCCCATTCATTTCTCTATCACTTTCTTAATGTGATTTGCATCTTCCTTTTATTAATGTTTTAAAGAGTTGAAAAAGAAAAAGAATGCAAAAGGGAACTAGATCTAACATTCTAATCTATGTTATTCAATTCTTATTTATGTACAAAAAGGGATCTAAAATGGTACTAACGAAATAGGCCTAAAATAAGGCCAAAAATACAAGTAATAAAATCGCACAAGCATCATACTAAAATAACATGGAACCAGCACAAAAACAATTCAAGCATTAGTGCAAAATTAAACTAAAAACTACTATTTTTTATGACATTTATAAGAAGAAAATTAAATGAACTCTAAATCAAGCAAAAAAGAGACTAAAACTATAAGCCTAAAACTAATATTTTTGTGAACATTTTTATGTATAAAAAGTATTAAAAGTCTAAAATTAAGAGGAAGAAAATTAGTGTTTATCACCTAAAGAAAATATGAAAAAAACTAAGTAAAATCTAAATTGTTAATTGAGGTAAAGGGAACAGGGGGTGTTAAGTTGAAATGGTGGTGTGAAAAGCCATGGGGCGCAGGCCCAGCTAGACAGGCCCAACAGAATGTTATTATTTGTTTGTAGATTTTGCTTCAAAGAAAAAAGAGACAATGGGCCCAGGGGGTGTTACGCTAGCAATTTGGCCCAAGACAGTTTTTTTTTTGGTGTGATTTCCTGCAACTAAAAAATGGTGCGTGGGCCTCAGGGTTTCAACAGCAATTCGGCCCGGTGGATTTTTATTTCAAATTCAGCCAAAAAAGGGGATGGTGCATGGGCTAGAGTGGGGTGAGCCTAGCAAATCGTTGAGGCCCAAGGGGTTTTGGTCCATCAGATTCAACACTTAATCACTATTTCAGATTCTATTAACAATTCAAATTCAATTAATCTCAAATATGAACATTTACTCACATTAATCAAAATTAATTTAGACTTTATGTTAGGAAATAATCACATTTCATACCCAATTAAAACATTATGTTAATTTGTACATTAATTCAAAAAGGAAAATAAATTGGGATTAGGGTTACCATAGTTGCGGCGATTGGAATTTCATGAACTCATACTTCTGCATCGCGAACAGACGACGGCGACTCACCGAAGCTTTGACGGCGCGCGACGACTCGAGTCCTTCTCCGATCAGAGCTCTCCATCTCCGATTCCACTTCTCTTATCTCTGCTCATCTTCGATCCTCTTTCTCTGAAATTCGACGAGCTTGACGATGGCGAAGAATAACCGGAGAAACGCTTCAAGAATTCAGGGACTTTCATTCATTCCTCTTCTCACTTCTTCGTTCGCGAATAAGGCGTATTCTTCTGAGTTGTGGTTGCTGATGGTGATGCCGTAATAGCAGCGAGGTCGTTGAAGGTTGATGTGGAGAATCGTTCTTGAAGAGGACGATGATAGTTGTGGTTTGATCAAGTTGGTGAGGCAACGAAGATTCAGAGATGAATGATATTGAAGGTGTCCTTTCTGTTACAACCGATTCTTCCTCCTCTTCTGATAATTCTGTTTCGTTTCTTTTTCAGGATGAAAGAACGGCAAAAGAAGATGATTATTGGTGATGATTTTCTGGAGAATTAGGAGTGAAGATGATGAGATTTGAATTGTTGAAGGTGTGAAGATGAAGATTGAGGTGAGGTGAGATTGAGGTTGCAGAGAGGGTTGGATTATGGAGTGAGAAGAATATGAAGATTGATGATTGATGGATGAGAGAAGAATGTGAGAGTGAAGGTGGAAGAAAGTGAATTGATGGTGGATTATGGGTGGTTCTGCTGAGAAAAAGTGGTGGTGAAGATGAATGAAGGGGGAGAGTGAAGCAATGCAGAAGATGGCGAATATATAGAGGTGAGTCTTTCTCTGATTTTTTGATACTCTATTAATTTCTGTTAGGTTCTGTTATAGTTAGTTACAGTTTGGGTGAAGTAGTTATGGGCTGTAACTGATTTTTGGTAGTTAGGAGTTTGTAACTGATTTTGTTATTGATGTTTGAGCTGTTAGAAATCAGTTAGGAAGTTAGAAAAGTTGGTTACATTCTGTTAGGCTCTTGTGAATTAAGGTTCTGCTAGCTCGATTAAATGGCCTGAACTGTATTGAACTTGAAATGATGTTGCCCTGCTTTGAATTTTGCTACTGCCTGTTTCTCACTTGGATATATGACTGAAGCTTTGCGAATGCCGTTCTCTCTTGCAGGTTGATGGTTACTAGTGAGCTATGGTTTGGTGAAATTGGCTCAAGTATGAATGTTTGGCTAAGACGAATTATGAGGGCAGGACTGTTTTGTCGCTCACATATGAGTTGAAACTGTTTCAGTATGTATGCATCAGTTTCATTAACTGGTTTTTATGAATTGTGAACAGGTTTCCCGAATTAAGACGAATGGACATTTGGTTTTTGCTGTGATCGATGCGGGCTGCAATTTGCGCCCATGTGACATGGCTAATGAGGTATGTGCTTGACTGCTGAACGACTCACGTTTTTCTATCAAGGCTGCCACTGGTTTGTTAGTTGGTTAGGCTCATGTATGGACCGGTTTGTGGACTGGTTAGCAGGTATGCAGAGCTGAATTTAGTAGGTAATTGGTTAGTAATAGGTTTGAAAAGTTGCTGTTAGAAATCTATTTTCTACTCCTGTTAGTAATTTTGGAATAGCATGACAGTTGGTTTAGGAAAGTGCTTCGGTGATAGATGAAGTTAGATGTTAGGGAGTGTTGAACTTGATCTCGAATGTGAATTGGATTGTATGTCTTCAACTTGAATGTATCTTACGGTGGATCAAAGCTGAAATTGAATGGTATGGCTTGCGGTTTTTTTATAATATGTTTCTTATGTTGAATGAATATGAACAAAGGTTAAATACTGAATGGCTGCTGTTATTTGTTGGTCCTTGCTAATATAGCCTTGTATTAATCTTTGGATGAACCTGACTTGTTCCATTTTCCAATCATGCAGGTTGGTGGTATTGAATGATGTTTCAAACAAGAGATATGTGGTAATGGGTAAAGTGAAACTGGGAGTGGCAATGAATGAAGTTAAATAATTCACCTTTAGGGTGACATGAACGTGAAATGGTTGAAGTATGTACAGATCATGAGTTCATATGGCAGTACGAAGCATTTGCTATTTGACATTTTGATATTTGCAGCATAGTTGGAGAGAACATGGGATTATTAGAACAAGGCAAATGAAATCAATTTGAATCAAGTTGTGACTATTTGAATATGCTCTTAGAATAGGTGGTTCAAGGTTCATATTTGTATAGGTTTCTTGTAGAATCTTGGACTTTATTTGAACTTTGTAATGGTTTGGACTTTTTCGGCTTTTGTAGTGAATAGTGACCTTTTGACTTTGTTGGAATGTATGAATGTTTAAATATATGGACCTTGAACCCTTTGAATGGGTAGATTTTGAATGAGTGAATGATGAACTTGTATGATACGAACCATCTTTGACATGAACCTTGAACCGTGTTCAGGTGAAATCTCGACCAGAACTCGTACAAATATTCCTTAAATTCCACCCTTGCGTGCATCTCAATTTTTTCATAATTCGAAACACAATTGACCCCATATGCCATTACTTGAATCCAAAGTTTAACTTAACTTGTATTTTGAAACAGAACACCTGATAAGCGCACCTTTTAACTTTGATGTAATTAACCTTTTTTTCAATTGTTGGATACAAGCTCGGATGAAAGACCCTGATCCTATCTTGATGAATTCGGATGAAGAATAGCCCTCGTAGCTTGATGCGAAGGAAATCCATAGTGACCATCAGTTAAAACCATAATTTCACATTCGATACTTAAAGAATAGCCGGATGAATCAAGCTTGAGTGAAGTAGAAGCCTTAATTTCCAAGACCCTTGATCGCCTGCCAAATTTATTGATTAATGAATGCATGAGTTATGTTAATGACCTAATGGGGGGGTATGTACATGAGACTATGAAATGCATGAGCCTAAGCCAGATAAAATTGAAAGGGTAGGACAAATTTGGGATATGACAGCTGCCCCTATTTAATCGTCTTATACTCGAAGGTGAGATTGGCGCTAGCCTTTCGAACATTTGAGGTAGAAGAAGATTAAATACCAAAGTACTAGAAATTTGTCTTAAAGAGAAGATGGTGTAAGTGTTATTCTTATTTTTGTATTTTTGTTTTTGATATCTGCTGGGGAAAGAGAAATTTTGGTTTTTTCTGGTGGAAAAGTTTATAGTGAGTAATGGATTTGAATGGTGGTAGTATGTAATGTAGCCAAGGTGCCAATACAAGGTTCTCAATGGAAATGATTGTTGTATGAAACTGTGGTTGGAAAATACGGGTTCGATGGAAAGGTAGGACCTACGATCCGTGACTCGAAACTAGGGTAAGGTCAACGGACCTACGACCCACAAGAATTGAAAAAGATGAAGATAAGGTCAAAGGACCTACGATCCACACGAAATGAAAAATATGAGGATAAGGTCAACGGACCTACGATCCACAAGAAATAAAACTTTTTCCTTCAGTTCAGAATTTTCCAATTCCAGCTTCTTAGTTTCAAATTCAAACTGCTTTTTCAGCTTTTTGTATTTGATACTCAGATGAGCCTTGAGTTCCAGAAGTTCTGTTAAACTGGAAACTAACTCTTCTCTAGATAGTTCAGAAAATACCTCTTCAGAATCTGATTCTGATTTAGATTCTGATCCATCATCTTCTGTAGCCATCAGCGCGAAGTTGGCCTGCTCTCCTTCAGAGTCTGAATCATATTCTGATTCAGAATCATCCCATGTTGCCATAAGACCTTTCTTCTTATGAAACTTCTTCTTGGGATTCTCCTTCTGAAGTTTTGGACACTCGTTCTTGTAATGTCCAGGCTTATTGCACTCATAGCAGACAGCCTTCTTCTTGTCAGATCTTCTGTCACCAGAAGATTCTCCTTGTTCAAATCTCTTTGAACTTCTGAAGCCTCTGAACTTCCTTTGCTTGCTCTTCCAGAGTTGTTTTACCCTTCTGGATATCATGGACAGTTCATCTTCTTCTTCAGATTCTGATTCTTCAGGATCTTCTTCTCTAGCCTGAAAAGCGTTAGTGCATTTTTTAACATTAGATTTTAATGCAATAGACTTACCTTTCTTCTGAGGTTCATTTGCGTCAAGTTCAATCTCATGACTCCTCAGGGCACTGATCAGCTCTTCCAAAGAAACTTCATTCAGATTCTTCGCAATCTTGAATGCAGTCACCATTGGGCCCCATCTTTTGGGCAAGCTTCTGATGATCTTCTTTACATGATCAGCCTTGGTGTAGCCTTTGTCCAGAACTCTTAATCCAGCAGTTAGAGTTTGAAATCTTGAGAACATCTTCTCAATATCTTCATCATCCTCCATCTTGAAGGCTTCATATTTCTGAATTAGAGCAAGAGCTTTAGTCTCCTTGACTTGAGCATTTCCCTCATGGGTCATTTTCAATGACTCATATATATCATGGGCAGTTTCCCTGTTAGATATCTTCTCATACTCAGCATGAGAGATAGCATTCAGCAAAACAGTCCTACATTTATGATGATTCTTGAAAAGCTTCTTTTGATCATCATCCATTTCTTGCCTTGTAAGCCTTACGCCACTGGCTTTCACTGGATGTTTGTAACCATCCATTAGAAGATCCCATAATTCACCATCTAGACCAAGAAAGTAACTTTCCAGTTTATCTTTCCAGTATTCAAAGTTTTCACCATCAAATACTGGTGGTCTAGTATAACCATTGTTACCATTGTATTGTGTTAGAACAAGATTTGTTCTTATCAATTATCTCAGTTTTGATGATAACAATAATATGAATTTTGCTTAAGATAATATGGTACTCTAATCCAATGCAATTTCCCTTTCAGGAAATATATAAAGAGTACGCATAATTCAGCGCTCAGAAGATGTGTCTCAAATGGTTCAGCATGCAACATCAGAACATGGTCTGGCAAGACATCAGAAGATGGTCGAAGCAGAATCAGAACATGGGTCTATGGAAGCATCAGAAGAACATGAGATCAGAAGCACTGAAGATCAGAAGATG
Organism: Vicia villosa; assembly: GCF_029867415.1. Taxonomy (NCBI): domain Eukaryota; kingdom Viridiplantae; phylum Streptophyta; class Magnoliopsida; order Fabales; family Fabaceae; genus Vicia; species Vicia villosa. Next base: position 144,419,487 of record NC_081180.1, read on the forward strand.
GTATCACGCTCAGAAGCACTTCAAGGTCAGAAGATCAGAAGATGCTATGCACCAAGCTGTTTGACTCTGATGATATTCAAACGTCGTATTCACAAACATCAGATCAGAAGGAAGTACACGTGGCAGACTACGCTGACTGACAAAAGGAACGTTAAAGCTACTAAAGGCTACGTCAGTAGACACGGCGTGAACAAGGCTCGAGGTAGTTGACAAAAGCGTATAACATTAAATGCAAAGCTGTACGGAACACGCAAAGCATTAAATGCATTCAACGGTCATCTTCTCAACGCCTATAAATATGAAGTTCTGATGAGAAGCAAGGTTAACGATTTTCGCACCAATACAATTCAAATTAACTTGCTGAAACTCTGTTCAAATCAAAACTCAGAATCTTCATCTTCATCAAAGCTCACTACATTGCTGTTGTAATATCTTAGTGAGATTAAGCTTAAATTGTAAGAGAAATATCACAGTTGTGATTATCGCTTTTAAGAAGCATTTGTAAACTCTTGAATAGATTACATTAAGTTGTAAGGAACTAGAGTGATCAGTTGATCAGTATACTCTAGGAAGTCTTAGCAGTTGGCTGAGCAGGAAGTCTTGGCAGTTGGCTGAGCAGGAAGTCTTGGCAGTTGGCTGAGCAGAAAGTCTTAGGAGTGAACTAAGCCTAGAGTGATCGTGTTGATCAGTAGACTCTAGAAAAGTCTTAGGAGTGAACTAAGCAGTTGTTCCTGGAGTGATCAGGTTGTGATCAGAAGACTCTGGAAGACTTAGTTGCGGCTAAGTGGAAAACCATTGTAATCCGTGCGATTAGTGGATTAAATCCTCAGTTGAGGTAAATCATCTCTGCGGGGGTGGACTGGAGTAGCTTCGTTAACAGCGAACCAGGATAAAAATATTTATGCATTTATTTTTATCGTCCAAGATTTAAAGCCACACTTATTCAATCCCCCCCTTTCTAAGTGTTTTTCTATCCTTCAATTGGCATCAGAGCGCCGGTTCTAAGGTGCAAGCACTTAACCGTGTTTAGAAAAGATTCAGGAAGAGAAAAACGCTTCATTTAAAAGATGGTTGATGAAAGTGAAAGGACTATACCTACACCTGCATCTACATCTGGCTCTGCTGAGCAATACAACGGTAACAATGGTTATACTAGACCGCCGGTATTTGATGGTGAAAACCTTGAATACTGGAAAGATAAACTGGAAAGTTACTTTCTGGGTCTAGATGGTGATCTATGGGATCTTCTGATGGATGGTTACAAACATCCTGTAAATGCCAGAGGCGTAAAGCTGTCAAGGCAAGAAATGAATGATGATCAAAAGAAGCTTTTCAGGAATCATCATAAATGTAGAACGGTTTTGCTGAATGCTATCTCTCATGCTGAGTATGAGAAGATATCTAACAGGGAAACGGCCTATGACATATATGAGTCCTTGAAAATGACTCATGAAGGAAATGCTCAAGTCAAGGAGACAAAAGCTCTTGCCTTAATCCAGAAGTATGAAGCCTTCAAGATGGAGGATGATGAAGACATTGAAAAGATGTTTTCGAGATTTCAAACTCTGACTGCTGGATTGAGAGTTCTTGACAAAGGATACACCAAGGCTGATCATGTGAAGAAGATCATCAGAAGCTTACCCAGAAGATGGGGTCCGATGGTGACTGCATTCAAGATTGCGAAGAATCTGAATGAAGTTTCTCTGGAAGAGCTTATCAGTGCCTTGAGAAGCCATGAGATTGAGCTGGACGCAAATGAGCCTCAAAAGAAAGGTAAGTCTATTGCATTAAAATCTAATATCAAGAAATGCACTAACGCTTTTCAGGCTAGAGAAGAAGATCCTGAAGAATCAGAATCTGAAGAAGAAGATGAACTGTCCATGATTTCCAGAAGGCTAAATCAACTCTGGAAGACCAAGCAAAGGAAGTTCAGAGGCTTCAGAAGTTCAAGGAAATTTGAACGTGGAGAATCTTCTGATGAAAGAAGGTTTGACAAGAAGAAGGTCATGTGCTATGAATGCAATGAGCCTGGACACTACAAGAATGAATGTCCAAATCTTCTGAAGGAAAGTCCCAAGAAAAAGTTTCATAAGAAGAAAGGTCTTATGGCAACCTGGGATGAGTCAGAAGATGATTCAGAAGATGAGCAGGCCAACTGTGCGCTGATGGCGACAGAAGATGACGGATCAGAATCTACATCAGAATCAGATTCTGAAGAGGTATTTTCTGAACTTACTAGAGATGAGTTAGTTTCCGGTCTAACTGAACTTCTGGAACTCAAGTCTCAGATTAGTCTCAAATACAAAAAGCTGAAAAAGCAATTTGAATTTGAAACAAAGAAGCTTGAGTTGGAGAATTCTGAATTAAAAGAAAAACTTTTAAAATTATCCAATAATGTTGGATCTCCTTCTGATTCAGAAAAATCCACTCCTAGTCTGAACCATATTCTGAAAGAATATGATTTAAGTTTCAGAAAGTTCTTATCTAGAAGTTTTGGCAGAAGTCAGCTAGCTTCTATGATATATGCTGTGTCTGGAAACAAAAGAGTTGGCATTGGTTATGAGGGTGAAACCCCATACAAACTTGAACCTGTTGATGAAATGAAAATTACATACAAGCCATTGTATGATCAGTTCAAGTATGGCCACTCTCATGATATTAGGCACACCTCACATGCACAAAGTTTTCACATAACACACACTAAGAAGCATGTGACACAACCTAGGAAATATCATGAAACTCACATTAAGAATTATCATGCTGTTCCTCCTATTGCTTACAATGTTAAACCCAAGTTCAATCAGAACTTGAGAAAATCTAACAAGAAAGGACCCAAAAAGATGTGGGTACCTAAGGATAAGATTATTCCTATTGCAGATATCCTTGGCTGCAAGAAGGACAAAGCACAACATGTCATGGTACCTGGACTCTGGATGCTCGCGACACATGACAGGAAGAAGGTCTATGTTCCAAGACCTGGTGCTTAAGTCTGGAGGAGAAGTCAAGTTCGGAGGAGATCAGAAGGGCAAGATAATTGGCTCTGGAACTATAAAATCTGGTAACTCTCCTTCCATCTCTAATGTACTTCTTGTAGAAGGATTAACACATAACCTTTTATCTATCAGTCAATTAAGTGACAATGGTTATGATATAATCTTTAATCAAGAGTCTTGCAAGGCTGTAAATCAGAAGGATGGCTCAATCCTATTTACAGGCAAGAGGAAGAACAACATTTATAAGACAGATCTGCAAGATCTTATGAGTCAGAAGGTGACCTGTCTTATGTCTGTTTCTGAAGAGCAGTGGGTCTGGCACAGGAGATTAGGTCATGCTAGTTTGAGAAAGATCTCTCAGATTAACAAACTGAATCTTGTCAGAGGACTTCCTAATCTGAAATTCCAATCAGATGCTCTTTGTGAAGCATGTCAGAAGGGCAAGTTCTCCAAACCTGCATTCAAGTCTAAGAATGTTGTTTCTACCTCAAGGCCATTAGAACTCTTGCACATTGATCTGTTTGGACCAGTCAAAACAGCATCTGTCAGAGGAAAGAAATATGGATTAGTCATCGTAGATGATTATAGCCGCTGGACATGGGTAAAATTCTTGAAACACAAGGATGAGACTCATTCAGTGTTCTTTGATTTCTGCATTCAGATTCAATCTGAAAAAGAGTGTAAAATCATAAAGGTCAGAAGTGATCATGGTGGTGAATTTGAGAACAAATCCTTTGAAGAATTCTTCAAAGAAAATGGTATTGCCCATGATTTCTCTTGTCCTAGAACTCCACAGCAAAATGGGGTTGTAGAACGAAAGAATAGGACTCTTCAAGAAATGGCCAGAACCATGATCAATGAAACCAATATGGCTAAGCATTTCTGGGCAGAAGCAATAAACACTGCATGTTATATTCAGAATAGAATCTCTATCAGACCTATTCTTAATAAGACTCCCTATGAATTGTGGAAGAATAAAAAGCCCAACATTTCATATTTCCATCCTTTTGGATGTGTGTGCTTTATTCTGAACACTAAAGATCATCTTGGTAAGTTTGATTCCAAAGCTCAAAAGTGTTTCCTTCTTGGATATTCTGAACGCTCAAAAGGCTACAGAGTATACAATACTGAAACATTGGTTGTAGAAGAATCAATCAATATCAGGTTTGATGATAAGCTTGGTTCTGAAAAACCAAAGCAAGTTGATAATTTTGCAGGTTGTGATATTGACATATCAGAAGTTGTTGAGCCAAGAAGCAACGCATCAGAAGCAGAGCTTCTCAGAAGCAAAGAATCTGAAGATCAAGTATCAGCTTCTCTGGAGGATCTAAGTATTTCTGAAGAACCATCTGTCAGAAGATCATCCAGACTCATCTCTGGTCATTCAGAAGATGTCATTCTTGGAAAGAAGGATGATCCAATCAGAACAAGAGCATTCCTTAGAAACAATGCAGACTGTCAATTAGGTCTTGTATCTTTGATCGAGCCAACTTCTGTTGATCATGCTCTAGAAGATCCAGACTGGATAATTGCTATGCAAGAAGAACTAAATCAGTTTACAAGGAATGATGTTTGGGATCTTGTTCCTAGACCAGATGGATTCAATATAATCGGTACAAAATGGGTCTTCAGAAACAAGCTCAGTGAGAAAGGCGAAGTGGTAAGGAACAAAGCCAGACTGGTGGCTCAGGGTTATAGTCAGCAAGAAGGGATTGACTACACAGAAACCTTTGCACCAGTGGCCAGGTTAGAGTCTATTCGTCTATTAATTTCTTTTGCCACTCAACATAACATCACTCTCTATCAGATGGATGTTAAGAGTGCCTTCTTAAATGGTTATATAGATGAAGAAGTTTATGTCCATCAACCTCCTGGTTTTGAAGACTCTATGTCTCCTAATCATGTTTTTAAACTAAAGAAATCATTGTATGGATTGAAACAGGCTCCCAGAGCTTGGTATGAACGCTTAAGTTCTTTCCTTCTAGATAATGGTTTTACTAGAGGAAAAGTGGACACTACTCTCTTTTGTAAAACCTTTGAAAAGGATATTTTAATTTGTCAAATATATGTAGATGATATTATTTTTGGAACATCTAATGCTACACTTGGAAAGGAGTTTGCTAAGTCTATGCAGGCGGAGTTTGAAATGAGCATGATGGGAGAACTCAAGTATTTCCTTGGAATACAAATAAATCAAACATCAGAAGGAACGTATGTTCACCAAACCAAGTATGTGAAGGAACTTCTGAAGAAGTTTAATCTTCTAGACTGCAAAGAAGCCAAAACTCCTATGCATCCAACATGCATCCTAGGTAAGGATGAGGTAAGTAAGAAGGTAGATCAGAAGCTATACAGAGGTATGATTGGATCTCTTCTATATCTGACTGCTTCTAGACCTGACATTCTGTTCAGTGTTTGTTTGTGTGCTAGATTCCAATCAGATCCTAGAGAATCTCATTTAACTGCTGTTAAGAGAATTCTAAGGTATCTGAAAGGTACTACTAATGTTGGTTTAGTTTACAGAAAATCTAAAGAATACAACTTAGTAGGATTCTGCGATGCTGATTATGCTGGAGACAGAATTGAAAGAAAAAGTACTTCAGGAAGTTGCCAATTTCTTGGAAGTCACTTAATCTCCTGGTACAGCAAGAAGCAAGCAACCATTGCTCTATCAACCACAGAAGCAGAATATGTCGCAGCTGCTGGTTGTAGTACACAGATGCTCTGGATGAAGAGTCAGTTAGAAGATTATCAGATATTTGAGAGTAACATTCCTATATTCTGTGATAATACTTCTGCTATATGTTTATCTAAGAATCCTATTCTTCATTCAAAAGCTAAACACATTGAGATAAAACATCATTTCATAAGGGACTATGTTCAGAAGGGTGTTATTTCTTTAAACTTTGTTGATACAGACCATCAATGGGCTGATATCTTTACAAAACCCCTGGCTGAAGATAGGTTTAAGTTCATTCTGAAGAACACCAGTATGGATTTATGCCCAGAATGAGAAGATGAGAAGTTCTCATGTATGAGTATCTTCTGAAATGTATGTGGAACATTTTTTTTTAATCAGAAGTTCTGATTGAATTCTCTTAGAAATTATAATTCGGTTATTACTAACGTTTCATTGTCTAAGTTGATTCAGAACCTCTTTTAAAGCAAAACAGCTGTTACGTTTTATCTCGGGATGGTAAACCTGTCGTTACTATTCATGGATAAGCGCGCGTGCAGTTGAAGGGACGCCGACCATAGGTAACTGTGCCAGTCACTTCATTTGTCTTTATTATCTCTCCTCACGTCACGTAACATTAAATGCTTTTCATCATTCTTTTCATTTTATTTTCCTTTAAATACTCTTCAAAATGGTTTTCGGTTTCCTATCTCCTTGTTTCCCTCTTAAAGTTTGTCTCTCCCTCTCTTCCTTATCAAACCCTACCTGTTCATTTTTTTTTCTTGCAAACTCATCATGAACTCTTCATCAACCCCAGGAAATAATGAAAGTGATAAAAACAATAAACGAAAAGCTGTTGAAACATCTCCTTCCAAACCCAAAAAGATCAAAATCACCTATGATCCTCTCAAGGTGAATCCTTTCGAAGCAATGTTGTCTGGAAAATATTCTAGACGTGTGTTTCATCCTCCTGGTGAAAGCCCTCCATCATCTCCATCTTCTTCCTCATCTTTCGACCTTCAAGACTCAGCTTCCTCTGATTTTTCCTCTCCTTTAATCTCTTCTGAAGACATCTCTTCATCTTCACCCGCTGAGGATGTTGTCTCTGGTAAAGGTGGTGGAAGATCTGCTGCAGGACCAAGTCTCCCTGATCCCTCGCCTGAAAGCCCTAGAAGCAGTCAATGAGGCGTTTCACTCCTTCATGGCATGCTGGCACAGACGTGGTCTTAGCTAGGGTCCTAGGATTTGGTCTTAGTAGTTTTCTTTTTCTTTGTTGCACAACTTCTTGTAATCCTCTTTTGATTATCAATGGAAAAGTTTCCTTGTGTTTTACATTCCAGCAAATGTTTTTTTTGTCGTTTTATACATCTGAATCCTTTCTAAATATTCTTTTTGATGTTATGACAAAAAGGGGGAGAAAGATAAATGATAAATGATTTGATTAAATCTATCAGTTGCTGGGTAAAGGCTCCCACACATTCACTAACAAGAACTGCAAGTTCTATATGGTTTAAGTGTTTTGCAGGTACAGAGAAGTAAAGTGAACCTTCAGAAGCAAACACTAGAAGCAAAACCATAAGAAGTGTTATTCTGTAAAAGGAATAAGCTCTTGGAAACTGAAGCAAGCTGAGTGCTGTCAAGCTTCAGAGATCAGAAGCAAGAAAGAAGAATGAATCAGAAGCACTGATAATAGAATTTGAATATCATTGTCTATCCTGTTCTGACAAAATTCTATTTGATCTGATACACATAATGTTATGGCTCTGATACATTATTTGCTCTGATACATGTTTTTAGCCTAAATGCTCTGATACATTTGGCTCTGATACATATCATGTATTTGAATATACATTTTATGTTCTAACTCGTTCATGCTGACTTTTGTCGTTTAGTTTTTGTTCTGTAACATTTCAGGATGTAGAGATGCTCAGATGATGCTCTGGTACATTCAACAATGTTCTGATACAAATCTAGCATGAAGTGATGTTGGTAGACATTCAAAATTCTGAAGCTATCCGAGGGAAGCAGAAATCAGAAGATGTGAATGTTCTAAAAGATCCAGTAATTCAAGTTCTGAAGCTGTCCTGAATGGAAGCAGAAATCAGAAGCTGTGAATGTTCTGAAGATCAAAGAAATTCAAGTTCTGAAGCTGTCCTGAATGGAAGCAGAAATCAGAAGCTGTGAATGTTCTGAAGATCAAAGAAATTCAAGTTCTGAAGCTGTCCTGAATGGAAGCAGAAGTCAGAAGCTGTGAGTGTTCTAAGGATCTAAAGAAATTCAAGTTCTGAAGCTGTCCAATGGAAGCAGAAGTCAGAAGCTATGAATTCTCTGAAGGCAGAAGCTTATATGATCGTCTCTACCGAAATAATCAGGGAAGTCTTTTATCAAAGTTCTTCGAGTATTTATTTCAGGGGGAGATTATTTATCTCAGGGGGAGATTGTTAATCTCAGGGGGAGACATATTCATATGCTTATGCTATAGCTGTGTAATTTGTCTTTTGCCGTCTACTCTTTCTGATCGCAAATTCATATCATTTATATATGTTTTTGTCATCATCAAAAAGGGGGAGATTGTTAGAACAAGATTTGTTCTTATCAATTATCTCAGTTTTGATGATAACAATAATATGAATTTTGCTTAAGATAATATGGTACTCTAATCCAATGCAATTTCCCTTTCAGGAAATATATAAAGAGTACGCATAATTCAGCGCTCAGAAGATGTGTCTCAAATGGTTCAGCATGCAACATCAGAACATGGTCTGGCAAGACATCAGAAGATGGTCGAAGCAGAATCAGAACATGGGTCTATGGAAGCATCAGAAGAACATGAGATCAGAAGCACTGAAGATCAGAAGATGGTATCACGCTCAGAAGCACTTCAAGGTCAGAAGATCAGAAGATGCTATGCACCAAGCTGTTTGACTCTGATGATATTCAAACGTCGTATTCACAAACATCAGATCAGAAGGAAGTACACGTGGCAGACTACGCTGACTGACAAAAGGAACGTTAAAGCTACTAAAGGCTACGTCAGTAGACACAGCGTGAACAAGGCTCGAGGTAGTTGACAAAAGCGTATAACATTAAATGCAAAGCTGTACGGAACACGCAAAGCATTAAATGCATTCAACGGTCATCTTCTCAACGCCTATAAATATGAAGTTCTGATGAGAAGCAAGGTTAACGATTTTCGCACCAATACAATTCAAATTAACTTGCTGAAACTCTGTTCAAATCAAAACTCAGAATCTTCATCTTCATCAAAGCTCACTACATTGCTGTTGTAATATCTTAGTGAGATTAAGCTTAAATTGTAAGAGAAATATCACAGTTGTGATTATCGCTTTTAAGAAGCATTTGTAAACTCTTGAATAGATTACATTAAGTTGTAAGGAACTAGAGTGATCAGTTGATCAGTATACTCTAGGAAGTCTTAGCAGTTGGCTGAGCAGGAAGTCTTGGCAGTTGGCTGAGCAGGAAGTCTTGGCAGTTGGCTGAGCAGAAAGTCTTAGGAGTGAACTAAGCCTAGAGTGATCGTGTTGATCAGTAGACTCTAGAAAAGTCTTAGGAGTGAACTAAGCAGTTGTTCCTGGAGTGATCAGGTTGTGATCAGAAGACTCTGGAAGACTTAGTTGCGGCTAAGTGGAAAACCATTGTAATCCGTGCGATTAGTGGATTAAATCCTCAGTTGAGGTAAATCATCTCTGCGGGGGTGGACTGGAGTAGCTTCGTTAACAGCGAACCAGGATAAAAATATTTGTGCATTTATTTTTATCGTCCAAGATTTAAAGCCACACTTATTCAATCCCCCCCTTTCTAAGTGTTTTTCTATCCTTCATATTGCTCAGCAGAGCCAGATGTAGATGCAGGTGGATCTGTTGGAATTTCACCAGCCATCTTTTACTGAAGCGTTTTTCTCTTCCTGAATCTTTTCTAAACACGGTTAAGTGCTTGCACCTTAGAACCGGCACTCTGATGCCAATTGAAGGATAGAAAACACTTAGAAAGGGGGGGTTTGAATAAGTGTAGTCTAAAAACTTGAACGATAAAAATAATTTGCACAGTTATTTTTATCCTGGTTCGTTGTTAACTAAACTACTCCAGTCCACCCCCACGGAGTGATTTACCTTACCTGAGGATTTAATCCACTAATCGCAACAGATTACAATGGTTTTCCACTTAGTCCGCGACTAAGTCTTCTAGAGTATCCTGATCACAACCTGATCACTCCAGGAACAAATGCTTAGACACAAGCTAAGACCTTCTTAGAGTATCATGACCACCACGTGATCACTCTAATTACAACTGCTTAGACACAAGCTAAGACTTCCTAGAGTATCCTGATCAACACTTGATCACTCTAGTTACTTACAAATTAATGTAATCAATTCTAAGAGTATTACAAATGCTTCTGAAAAGCTATAATCACAACAGTGATATTTCTCTTAACGTTTAAGCTTAATCTCACTAATATATTACAACAGCAATGTAGTGAGCTTTGATGAAGATGAAGTTTCTGAGCTTTGAGTTGAACAGCGTTTCAGCAAGTTTTTCAGAATAAGTTTATTCAAAATTCGTTAACCTTGCTTCTCATCAGAACTTCATATTTATAGGCACTTGAGAAGATGACCGTTGGGAGCATTTAATGCTTTGCGTATTCCGTACAGCATTGCATTTAATGTTTCACGCTTTTGTCAACTACCTCGAGCCTTGTTCACGCTGTGTCTACTGACGTTGCCTTTAATAGCTTCCAACGTTCCTTTTGTCAGTCAGCATAGCCTGCCACCTGTACTTTCTTCTGATCTAATGTTTGTGTATACAACGTTTGAATATCATCAGAGTCAAACAGCTTGGTGCATAGCATCTTCTTGTCTTCTGACCTTGAAGTGCTTCTGAGCGTGATACCATGAGAACTTCAGTGCTTCTGCTTCTGATCTCAAGTTCTTCTGATGCTTCCATAGACCCATGTTCTGATTCTGCCTTGACCATCTTCTGATGTCTTGCCAGACCATGTTCTGATGTTGCATGCTGAACCTTCTGAGACAAAGCTTCTGAGCGCTGATTTGCGCATACTCTTTATATATTTCCTGAAAGGAAAATTGCAATGTATTAGAGTACCACATTATCTCACACAAAATTCATATCCTTGTTATCATCAAAACTAAGAATATTGATCAGAACAAATCTTGTTCTAACAATATGGCCTTATATCAGTGTCGAACATACCACTCCTTTTCAGCATGTATTGGGGCATTAGATTCACTGCTGCCCCTCCATCTACTAGGACCTTGTTAATGCCAACATTTTCAATCTTGGCCCTTATATAAAGTGGTTTCAGATGGTTTCTCATGCCTTGGTTAGGTCTCTCGAAGAAGGCATTCTGTTCTCCGACAGCCCCGTTGTTTAGCACATAATAACACACAGGTCTATGTTTCTCCATCTCTTCTGCATCAGCTTCCTCGCAATCTTCAACTTCTGTTTCCTGGTTAAACTCGTGAGGGAGAACTGACACAACATTACAATTGAAATTTATAGATGACACTCTGTCTAAGTCGAAGTCATTTGTCATTCTATCGTCCTCCTTCCAAGGACTAGAGTGCATCCTTTCCTCTTCTTTCTCATTCTCAAAACTGAATAGCTTGCGTTCTAATGGAGGTTTGCTTGATCGTGCCCCCTGCATTGGGATTTTGGTACTGCTAGACTCTCCAACCTCCTTTGCATTGTATTCTTTCTGGGCTTTCTTCATCCTCTGGTGTCTTCTCCATTGGGATCTGGACATAGGATTTTTACCCTTGTAATTCTCCAGCCTGTACATCTCTCGATTTGAGGTCTGGAATTGCTTTTTGTAAGCCATTGCAGTTCTTCCCCCTTGGTCCCAACTTCGCCACTTGTTGTTTCTTGCACCAGCTTGCGTCCATCTATCCATGGGTATGTCTGCCGGAAGCTTGAATGTCACCCTTCGAGCTTTAGGATGAGGACTATCAAACCTTTTTGATGATGTTCAATTGTCAAACACATGCATGTTGGGACGGAGTCCCTGAGACTCCCTACCAGTGGTGAATAGCGTTCTTTCGAATGATTGTGCCATAAGGTTATCATAGACTGCCCCACATCTGGGACACATAACAATCTATGTCTTCTCCTTGTGACACCTAACTAGGAAACCTACCAAGCTTTCTTCTGGCCTTGGATAAACCTTCAGCAATAGGTTTCCTCCTCTCCAGGGTTGTTCCATCCTTTCTCGTTGGGCCCTTCATAGTTAGCTTAGACCCTTCGATTCAGCATGATTGAACATCTTGGACACATTAGCATTTGTCCAGCATTTTTCTCGTGACACTTCCGGAGATAATCTTTCAAACTCTCCACTTTCTGATGATTCCCATAGTTTCCTCTTTCCCTCAGCAAACATTTCTCTAGCTCCTCTACTTCAGATAAAGGCTGTCTAACATTCACCATGTTGACACCTGCTGGGGAAGCTTCAGAGATCTTTATCTGTTGGAGTTTCACCCTGAGGTCTTCAGTGGCCTCGCTAGTTTTCTCCTTCAACTTTTCAGTGATTTCGGTCTCGACAGATTCTTCAACATCAGTGTCGAAGGCTGCATTGTCATTTAGGCTCTCAGTAGCCTGTTTTCCAGATGAAATTACCTCCCATTCAGCAATATCAGTTTCAGACACATCTACCATGTTGACATTAACTGGTTCAGCATAGTTAGTGTCAACAACATTCAGGGGGTCTGCGTCAACCTTCATGTGATTCTTTGCCTTATCAGCGAATTTCAAACATCCATCCTTGATAGCATTCTGAATTAGATCCCTGAAAAGAAAACATTGTGAGGTTTTATGGCCTAAAAAACCATGATATTTACAAAAGCCTCGTTTCTTCCGTTGTTCTAATGGAGGAACTTTGGAACTAGGGGGCACTATCATCTGGCCATCTTTTACTAGTAAATCAAATATTTCGTCACATTTAGTGACGTCAAAAGTGTAAGTTTTCTTTGGAAACCTATCGCTTTTATCATTCTCGACTGGATTTTATCCATTCGAAGGAGTGAGCAGTTTGCAAGAGTAGGGTGGTGCTTCTTTTAATTCGGCTAGGTCTATTTCGACCTCTTCGATGCTGTATGAATCTTTGAAGGGTTCACCTTCAGCATCTTCAGCCTCAATATACGCTACCCTCTCCTTTTTGTAATTTTTATTCGCCCTGGCTTTTTCGGCTTTTAGTTGTTTGACTTGTCGAACCCTGTCTGCCAATTGGGCCATATCCCTTCAGTATTGGGTATCCAGTTTCTTTCTAATCGAGTAGTCTAGACCTCCTGCAGCCATTTCGACTAATTCATGTTCTGGGACAACTGTGAAGCATCTTGACTTTAACAAACGGAACCTGTTTAAATAATCATCTATAGGTTCCGTGAATTTCCTCTTGATGCTAGCCAACTCCTTCAAACTTATCTTGGTTTGGCCCATATAGAATTGTTCATGGAATAATCTCTCCAAGTGTGTCCATGCATCTATAGAATTTGGGGGTAAGGTAGTAAACCAAGTAAAAGCATTTTTTGTTAGCGAACTAGGGAAATATTTAATTCTCAAATCCTCGTTGCCTGCTAAATCACCGGCCTCTGTCAAATATCTGGCTATGTGTTCTAGAGTCGATTCACTAGTGTCCCCTGAAAACTTTGTGAATTTAGGTACCTTGGTACCTCTTGGTAATTCCGTTTTCATAATATATTCTGCTACGGGGGATGTGTAGTTCGGACGTCGGAGTCCAGTATTAAGGTCATTATTGGCCATAATTCTCTCTATCATGGCCGTTAGGCTATTTTCTGTTGCCATATTTTCTCTCCTAACCCTGAGGACTACTTCGTCTGGATGTTCGTTCCTGCCAACTATCCTTAATCTGGGTCTTTCTTCGATAATCTCTTGTTGGCCAAAGTTGGTCCTTCGATTCGGATTCTCTAGATCTACCACTTGGTTTCTTTCAACGGGTGGTGGCCTAGGCGGAGGAACTACATCAACGACTGTTGACCTAGGCGGAGGAACTACATCTTGACCATGTTCCAAGACCGGGTCTCCCTCTCGATAAGGGGGTTGGTTATTTCTTCGCCTAGTTTGTGGGACTCCCATAAAATCTGTCGTTCGATTTATTTGTGATGATATCTTTTGGAAGGTTTCTACATTGTCCTGGTTAGTCCTGGTCATGTTTTCTACTAATGGGGTAAAGAGTGACCCAATTTCTTTAGCGAGAGCACCTAGCATATCGTGGTTACTTGCGTCCATTTCCTGCCTAAATGTTGCTTGACGGTTTGGTAGTTAAGAGAGGCATTTGGCTTGATGGGCCTGAATTTTGTGCGCTTCGGCCTATCGAACCCATATTAGGCGAAAATGTCGTGGCATTAGGCGCAGTATACGTAGGTCCTGCCCCTTGTAATCCTGACATATATGAATGTGGCATTCCATAAGGATTTCCAGGCCTCCAACCATCGAATGCAGATGAGAATGGCCTTGGGGAATGTACCTAACTTGTCGAGAAATGAGGTATCTCGTTTGTGCCTGTCACATGAGGCATGGTGGTCGAACTGGAAACTGGGATCGTTCCTGTTGGCCCTGACGTGTTTTCGGGCATGGCTTGGGAACTAACTATAGCCGCAGACCCTCCCGAAACGGGTATTTCCTGTTCTTGTGACGTAGAAGTTGAAACATTTGCAGTACTTGCTGCTACTGTTCCTGACCCTTGTGGGGGATCTTGATCTCCCATTCCACTGGTCGAATTGACCATTTTCTTGTTGTACCTTCGTTTAGGAATTGGTGGCGCACTGTTGGTTAATTTACCGTTCCTAAGGTTCATACAAGCTCTTGATATATTCTAGACAAAAATAAAACAACAAATTAATGACAATCTGTTTGACACTGTCCCACCAGGTGTGCCAATTTGTTTACGGTGATTTCCGGTAAACAACCGCTAGTCCTCCAAACTATAAAATATACTTTGGTTACTCGCAGGATCGACTAGATTGATCCTAGGACATAGTCAAAAAGTTTGTCTTTTGTGATAATTTGGTTCATATTTGTTGGTTATTTGGCTTCGAAATAAGAAATAAACAAACGAAATGTAAAAACTGACAATCACCTTGTTATACACGTAAATACAACTTTGGCGGAAAGCAAAGTAAATATAAATTGCAAGAAACTTAAAGTACAGGAATGTAAATTGCAGAATGTAAAATGCTTCGAAGTAAACTTGAACGAAAGATAAAAATGCAAGAACGTAAATGGCTGAAATATAACAAAGGATAGAAAATACTGAAAAGATACTTGCATAAAGATGAATACAAATGTATTTAAATTGGTGTTGGTGCCATACGTACATTTCTCAGCGAACTCGTTCTCTTAACACTTGATACTTGAGTGATTTTTTGAGTGATTTGTACAAAATGAACACCCTGGATCCTGATATTAAGACCCTTATTTATACTAATTTCGACCCTAACGGTCCTACACTAACGAAATGCCACGTTGCTCACATGCATACGCTTTGAATCCCTAGGGCGCCACCTGTCCTTGTTCGGTTACATAGAATGTTTCGAAATTCAAATCCTCCCGCCTGAATTCTCTTTCGATACGTGGCAACTTGATCTAAAATGAGAATGGCACGAAATACGCAAAGCTTCAGTACTTTTTGTATTTCGCAAAAACGCTTAAGTCCCAAAGACAACTTGTTTCGAATCAGCTTCGATTTTCATCATCTTTACTTCAACTTAAATAACATCCTCGAATCATGGCCATCAGGTGCCATTTATTCTCGGCAATGGCCATCAAAAGCCATTCTTCCTTGAATTCTAATTCTTCAAAGAACTTTTTCTTCCATCAAAATCTCCGGCTAACACCTATCCCTTAGAAAAGAAGATACAACCTGAATCTCATACCTAGTAGTCAAGATATCCCTCCAATTACTAGTGGCCTGTTTAATCAACTGGCTTCCCCCATTTACACAGTAAAGCTAAATTAATTAAGAAGATGTCATAAAATCCAAGACCACCACTCTTATTGTGTTTGCAATCATTTTCCATATTACCCAAGGGGTCTTATCATTACCTTCAACCCCTCCCTGCAAGTACCTCCTCTAAATCTTAAAAATTCTCTTCCACACCTTAATTGTCATTTTGAGGAAAGACTAAATGAAAATAGGAATTGCTTAGAACTGAATAGAGAAGAATCACTATATCCCTAAGGCTAACATACCCATGCTTCCAAGAGAGAAACCGCTTAGAAAGAAGATTAATAAGAAGTTCCCAAAAAGCCTAAAGACAAGGGTTCACCCCATCAGAAGACCAATGTACTTGAAGGGGAGGGATTAGTGATAATAATTTAGAAAGTCACTGGTTAAATCCAAAAAAAAGGGTCCATATTTATACCAATAACACTACTTTTAGAAAAAATGACTCGGGGACCAAAAGCATGCTCAATCTCCTAACGCTAGCTTTAATAGTCCAAAGTTTCTCAATTGTTTCCTCAACAATGATTAAAGTATCATCAACTTAATATAGGTGAGAAATGACTAAGTTCAAAAGGCATATCCTAAAACCAGACAAAAGGTCCAAATCAACGACCCATATATGAAGACCATTGTTAACCCACATTTTGTGAGTTAATACATACCTTAATCTTTGTCTTTATTAGGTTTTAATTTGCTTTTTATTTATTGTTTTATTGCATTTTATAAGTTTTTATATGAATTAAGTTGGAGCACAATAGGTGCTCCTTTTGGTGTTTTAATGTGTTTTTGCTTGTTTTAAGGTTAATTCGATCGAGTTGGGTCATGGTTGTACTCGTCTATGACGAACAACACAAACTGAAGAAAGAAGTTGGACTTGGAAAAGGGGAAATTAATATTGAAAACAACTTGATTCTAGGGCCAACGTGGAAGGAATAAAGCATTGGAGAGAATCTTTGTTGAGTTGAAAAGAAAACATTTGAATTCAAAGATAAGGCTTAGAAGCACTACCAGACAATATTCTAAAAAGCTGCCCCACTGGTGCTGCTGCTGCAATTCTTCTCCTGCTGCTGTAATTTTGCTGCTGCTGTGGCAGCCTACCACAGAATGCTTTGTCCCCCACATGCCTTGCACATGATTCCTTGTTGGCTAAGAATTAAGGAGATTGTAGTATCCAAAACCCTAATCCTTGTTACATAAATAGGACCATGAAGATTGAAGAAAGAGTTCAGCATTCTAACAAAAAAATACAGAAGATACAAAGTGTGAGGAAGTGGAGAGTTGATAGAGTTTTCTTCTTCTCACCCAGTCATGTACGTGCTGACGACTCTGGCGTGACTGGAAGCGTCTCTTGAAGATTATCCATCTTAAGAAGCTTTTAAGTTCCTCTTAGGTTTATATCTCTTTTTCATATTTTTCTTAGAGATGTTGCTTCTGAGAACCATGCTTGTAGTTTGTACTCAGCTCATCATGAGCTAAACCTTTTGTAGTTGAGCAATGTGAAGTTAATATTAAGTTGTTTTTATGTTACATGTTATGTGGTTTAGGGACTTGTTTTATTATATGTTAACTTGTTATAAATATTTATCTTTGTCTGGTCAACTTAGGAATATATAACAACTTATTGTTGTGAGAGATCCAATAATAAGTGGTTTTCTTAATGAAAATGGTTGAATGAGTAGGATAGAGATATTCACTTACCTGGCTTTCTTAGAGATAAAGAGCCGCAACTATTGAGGATTTCAAAATACAAACAGACGCATATTATGGTTATAAGTGAGGCTTAGAGATTTGTTCCCTTGCCCTTTATTTGCATGATTTGATGTTATAGAGATACACCACAAGATCACTCTGACCTCACATGTCACGACTCCACACACCATTAACACATAAATACCCAAAAGATATTAATGGATCTATGCTCAACTCAAACGCTCTTGATATATTTCCACCACTCTCTTACTTTGTTTTAGATGTGTTTTAAGTGAAACTCAACGTGACACATACCATTATTTTATCACCTTTGCTCATGTTTACTTTACAACTTCTTGTATGAAAATCATTATGCTTAATGCAATCTCTGTGGGATCGATACTCCTTCTTATCACTTGATACTAATTTGACAGTGTATACTTGCACATACATAAATTAACCCATCAACCATTAAAACATTACACAACCAACAAAAAAGAGGGCTAACGAGCCTTATTACTTCAAACCCCTCTAGATACTTATCTCTTCAACCGGATACCCATTAACGAGGATATAAAGATTCCCAAAAAAACATATATGAACGCGTCGAGGCACACCACTTTTTACACTATGACAAATAATGCTTTTTATGACGAAACTTACACCTCGAGATTAGGGGGCTTGTACATATTTCATAATTCTCTAGGCCGGGTGCACAAGTCAGATGTGCCAAGCATTGCTAAGGAGTAGTAGCAATTGAGCTGCTACTAAAACATCTAGAGGTCGGAATCCAAGATGACAGCCCGGAACTATCATGGCCAACTCAGGAACAGAGGATTCAATGGTCATAAGACATTATAGATCATTGATGGAATCGGTTACGCATGATTAATGAAGACATTACAAGTACTTATGGATGGTTACAAGTGTTACAAAGCCGATTAATGGTCATTAGACCATGGATTTCACTATAAATAGGGGATCCCGACAGAGGGATAAACAAGACACAATTCTTGGGGGCACGCATTCCATCATTGTGCCAACCAAATCCCCTTGTCCATTCAATATCTTCTTCTGAGGCCTACATCGGGGAGGAAGGTATCCCTAAACAGTTGCGACCTCACCGGATTCACTTTCGGGAGGTATTCCAAAAGTGTTCTACAAGAACAAGTCGATAGCAAGATATAAGGAAATATTATTAGCTCGAGGATTTCTTCAGACAACAGGACTCGATTACTCTGAAGTATATGCACCAATATCAAGATTGGAGATTGTCAAGTTTGTGGTAGCCTTGACATGCTAGCAAGGCTGGTCAACATTTCACTTAGATGTGAAATCAGGATTTTGGAATGGTCCTTTAGATGAAGAGATATATGTCACACAACCTCCTAGGCTTGTGAAACATGAGGAAGCAAAAAAAGTATACAAGTTGCACATAACGCTCTATGGTCTCAAACAGGCACCTAGGGCATGAAACAAGAAGATTGATTCATACTTAGTCGAATTGGGATTCATCAAATACAAATCTAAAAATGGTGTCTGTGTGCAAGTCAAGGCACAAGATATAAATATTATTTGCTTATATGTCGATGACTTACTAGTAACTAGAAATAACATGAAGAACTTGTATGAGTTCAAAGAGCTGATGATGAGGTAATTTGAAGTGTCGGATCTGGGAAACTTGTCGTATTTCCTAGGCATGGAATTTCAAATTACTAAGCAAAGTACGGTTTGGCATCAAATGAAGTGTGTCAAAGAGATACTCAAGAGGTTCAGGATGGATGATTCGAATCTTGCATCCTCACCTGTCAAATAAAATTTGAAACTAGAGAAGCATGGAGAGAAGGACAAAGTCAATGTAACTTTGTTCAAACAAATTGTAGGATCTCTGAGGCATGTGTGAAATAACAGACCTGATATAGGTTTCTCATTCGAATTGGTGAACAGATACATGAGTGAACCAATGGTGTCACACATGAAGGTTGCAAGAAGAATTCTAAGATACCTAAAAGGATCGATAAACTATAGAATTTTGTTTTCACGAGATTCTGAAAGCAAAGAAACTACGGTTACTTGTTATTCAAATGTTGATTGGTGTAGAGATAAGGAAGATCGAAGAAGCGGAACTAGTTACTTCTTTTAAGTCTTTGGTGCTCCAATTTCACGGTGCTCGAGAAAGCAACTTATGTTGGCATTATCACCGTGTGAGGCTGAATATATAGCAGGATCATATGCTGCGTGTCAAGCAATTTTGATCAGATCTGTGCTGGAAGAGATGGAGTTCGAAGTGAAGAAACCCCTGGTGTTGTAGATTGATAGGAAGTCAACCATAAAGCTCGCAAAGAATATAGTTCTGCATGGAAGGAGTAAGCTCATCAAAGCTAGATTTCACTTCTTAAGAGAGGAGGTAAATCGAGGTGAACTTGAAGTGAGACATTGTTCAAGTGAAGCACAATTGGCCGATATTTTCATTTAACGATTGAAGATCGACAAATTCCTAACTTTGAAAAAAAATAGGAATAGTTCATATCGATTATGATTAACATGTGCTCAAATTAAGGTTTGTTATGTTAGTTACTAGTATATAAGTCACATATTTGTATATATGCACATATTTATAATTCAATTTCTTAAAACTTTCAACAATAACAATTCTCAATAACTTTTCACTCTCTCTCTCTCTCTCGTTCATTCTCTGACTCAAATTGCATCAAACACTAACATTAACAAAATTAAGTTTTAAATTTTATGAAGAGGACACTCAAATTTCACAATAACATAATTTTAAATCTCAAATCTTCACACAATTTCATCTTAAACTCATTTACTTTTTAATAACATATATGCTTTTAATGATTACATTAACAATAAACAAACAAAGGGACGATATTATCGCGTTATCTACAATATAAGAAAGTAAGATGTTCTGGAAAAGACCTATTTGTCCCTTTGCTTTTTTAGAGAGCCACGTGGCTACTTCCATTGCATGCTATTGCTTCTTGCTTCTACTAAAACACAATCCTTCATTTTCTCTCAATCTTTCTCTCTCTTCCTATCCATTTTTTTTCTCTCTCTCTCTCGTCCTATTTCTCAGTCTCTCTTTCTCTCTTTTTTTTTCTCTTTCTTCTTCTCTGTTGCTTCCATCTCCCTCTTCCTTCTGCTCTTCTTCTTCTCCTTCTTTCTCTTTTGTTATCCAAAACAATAATGGTGTCTGAATCGGTTTATGGTGTGCAAATCGGTTGGATTGAAATTTTAAGGTTTCAAACGATGCAAATCGGTTAGAAAGTTAGGGTTTTGAATTTGTAGTTAGGGTTTTTGTGGTTTATTTGATGATTTTGCGGTTTATTTTTCAGGATATAGACTGTATTGAGTTTTACCGCTGAGTTATGAAGCTAACAAGGTATGAGTTCTGTTTTTTTTTCTCTTTCTTCTTCTCTGTTGCTTCCATCTCCCTCTTCCTTTTGCTCTTCTTCTTCTCCTTCTTTCTCTTTTGTTATCCGAAACAATAATGGTGTCTGAATCGATTTATGGTGTACAAATCGGTTGGATTGAAATTTTAAGGTTTCAAACGATGCAAATCGGTTAGAAAGTTAGGGTTTTGAATTTGTAGTTAGGGTTTTTGTGGCTTATTTGATGATTTTGCGGTTTATTTTTCAGGATATAGACTGGATTGAGTTTTACTGCTGAGTTATGAAGCTAACAAGGTATGAGTTTTGTTTTGTTTTCTTATGAACTTAGGGTTTTGATTTTGTAGTTAGGGTTCTTATCAACTTATGGTTTTGAATTTGTATTTAGGGTTTTAGTGGTTTATTTGATGATTTTGTGATTTATTTTTCAGGTTATGACTGGATCGAGTTTTACCGCTGAGTTTTGAAGCTAACAAGGTATGGGATGTGCTCCGTGATCTTTTCATGCTTACCACTTTACCGTTTTCCAGACCTATACTGATAGGTAAATTTGTGAAACAAGAAATGGTTCAAACCATAATACAATTGTTGCTTAAGGTTTGCTCAACTCAATGTTTGGAGTCTAAAACAACCCATCAGGTTGGTTTGGATCTTAAAGGTTAATAATATGCAACTCCTATAGTTGATTGCAATGTGTTTGTGTGTATGGTCGAATTTTAACACGTATCTGATGCCCGACATGCTATCAATATCAAGTGTCATTTCTATATGATTGATCAATATATGGACGGGATAATTTAAAGGATTTTATGATTATTTGTTTTGTTTCAATAGACCTCCCTTTAGCAACATTATTTGATTCATAAATATTTTTAGCACTATCATTGATTCATGACTATTAAGTGAATATATTTGATGATCGACTATGGCGAAAGCTTGATGATTCATTCATGTGTCCTGTTTTCGATGGCAGGGGTTTTGCTGTTGTCCATACAGTTGTTGTGTTCATAGTAATGCTTAGGATGGCTCTCTTGATGCTTAAATCAGCCATGGAATTGACGTGACATTAGGATCAACGATTGTGAAAGTTGGTGAAACGTAGTCTCATCGAAAGAGGGAGAGGTGAAGTTGTAACTCTACCTCATGGGATTGGTGATCGTCCTGAAGTAGTTGATTTTATGTAGCAACTTGGCCAGGTTTGTTTTTTCACGAATTTGTATTCAAAAGTTAGTCTCAAAGAAAGTATTTCAAATTTTATTATCTTTGAATTGTTTGTATCACATATTAACTGACGCGCATTGGTGACAGATGAATGAATACGGTACACGTAATCTATATATTCATCAAAGAAACTCTTATTTTTCTGTCTTAGTCACTCAATTTTTAAGAAAATAAGACCTTTAAAATATGGTGTTTGTTGAGTGTGTTTCGTACTCTATCTTATAAAGTCTCATGCATTAAATGCAAAAAAGCTACTGATCTTTTCCATGTATCTTTCGTCTTCTGTATTGCCACCTCTGTATTGTGAATTTGTGATTTGGGGTTTTATTTTTTTCAATCGATATTGATATATGTTCGTTCCGTGCCTTTGTTATGCTTGAAGAAATGCTTGAATCTGATGGAAACCCAGATTGAAGCTTGCACCATGAACTTCATTGTTAGTATTAGTTCTTTTGTTTTATATGGTAGATTATTTGATTTTACGCATAATTTACGCATAATTACTTAACTGCCAGGTACTTAACGCATAATTAATATGACATATATTTGAATTTACTTCTCTTTTTAACAGGGATGTTTTGGCGACTCTATGCATTCGCGGGACAGTGAATTTGTGGGATTTCCTTGCAGTGTCTGGGATTTACTCTTGGAATAGTTATTTTTTATTATGTCAGTATATTCACTAATGTTATTTAAGATTATTATTTTCCTTTAATGGCCATTGTTCTCAAAATTTACCTTTGGTCTACAGTTTGGAATATGCATGGGATACTTTTAGGTGCAGTAGGGACTGCCTGCCTTCAAATGGGCGATTAGGTACTATTTTTCTTTCCATGTGTTGAGTTTGGTGTCATTGCTTTGGTATGTGTTTTGTAGAACCTTTCCCATAAGTCCTTCATTATTTTTTTTTACAGGTAGCACTGTCTGGCAACACCCATTTAACTTCAGACTCAAAATCCCTAGCCCATTTTCATGAAAGTGTATCTATATAACTACTTTCTATATGACTTACTCACAACCCTCCTGATATAAGCTACATTGTTTTCACAAGTTATGGAAAAATTGCCGTTAAAGTAAACCACAAATGGAAAGTGACAACAACGACTAAGAAGCATTTTGAACTGGTGGTATTCGACAAGAATGTGAGTTTATTTCCTGAAGAACGATTATTTGAGATTATCTTTCGATTTTGTGCTAACATTCTTGGATTGTGACTAATTTATGTGTTATGCTAGAATTTTGTTTTCATTTTGATTTCTACCTTATTTTGAGCTGATGCGGGACTCTCTGTTAGTCGTTTCACCTTTTTTTGTTGGGGTGTTAGTGTGAACTGATTTTTATGTGCAGGTTTCGGTTTTTTTGAAATGTATTGGCTCGGCAGATTTGTATAGGATGCAGCAGGGTAGTTGATTTATGATGGGAATGATGTCAAGGCGGGGTTGATTAACTTTTTTTGTTTGGGACTGCTATGTTGCAGGGTCAGTTTGAAGTTGCAGGTGCAAATTGGTTCATTGAGTCAGTTCTGACTTTGTGATGCAGGTTCGGTCCAAATTGTTGTTGTGGTAGAATGGATATTCGATTTGCTTGGATATGTCTGAATTTAGATCAGGTGTTTGGCTGTAAATGGATCAGGTACAAATCATGAAGTGTACAATGCATTTTGGCCAAGTTTTGAATCAATTTTAGCTTGCTTTTGGACTGGTTTTTAGGCATGTGTTTGGACAGATTTTGAATATGATTTTGGTGAGTTTTCTGAATAAATTTTGGTGAATGACAATAGCTTACAATAGCGTACTGTTGATGGAATTCTATTTTGGAGTGTTTGTGGTTTGGTGTGCTAATATTGACATGGTTGAATCATATCCAATATATATTACTTGGCTGCTATTTTCTGAGGTTGAAAAAATCATTACTAAGCTGTGTACAAATGGGTATCTGGTATAATTGAGTTATTTGAGAAATATTTTAGAAGCTAGGTAGCATTTGTTACCTAATGAATGATCATAAATCCGCCAATCAATGTTGATCACCATTAGAATGTCATTTATGACATTTGGATGTATTCATTTTATGGTGTTAAGAGATGCTTGCAGTACTTCACTTTTTTTCTTTAATCACTTTTAAAACTTCTCTACCTTGCTCTTATTTGCGCTTAGGTTGTGTAGATAAGTCATTTATGACACTTATACCATGGTGTTACAATCTCTATAATATAGGAAACATAGACAAGATTTTGTCTTCAAGTGATTTTTTGTCATGTTTGTAACTTATATATTATGTTTTTACTAAATTGATTTTTTGTCATGCATTTAACTTAAGTGCAAAGGCATTTAACAGGTTTTGCATTTTGTAAATGTACGGTCAAATATTAATTGGTGTACCAATAGAATTTTATTACATGTACATCAACCAAAGGTGAATGGAAGGTCAATACAATTTTAATAAACGGGTTTCAACTTTAGTGTCCTATCGATGTTTGTGTTGCAGTGTTTGCACAGTTTATAATGTGTTTCTGATATACATTATAGAGCAGTTTTGACGTGTGTTCGGAACACAACGACGTTGTTGGTGGGACAAGCTATTGTGTTTGGATGCATATTCTGTCCATTTTTTATATTTGCTGGAAGGAAGAATAATATATTCTCTCATATGGTATGTTTGGAGCTGTGATAATGTTATCGAATATTACATTGTTGTATTACAAGAGAAGAAAGAAATGTCTTATAATCGCTTTGTGTGATACAATGAATCAACATAAAAAAAACAGGAAATTTTAATGAAGAACTTGGGTTTTTATGTTATCTTTGTTGGAACATATGTGTTTTGCTTGCTATGGACTTTGTAAATTTGTTTCCACTGGCTATGGCCACGATGACGATGGGGGACGTGAAGCGCTTGACTAGGCTTTTGCGGAAATTGTTGGAACAGAATCCACTATTGTTCGCTCACAGATTCTTGACAGGGTGTAGATGTAAATTTTGTATATTAATATTCTTTGAATTTTATGCATGTGTATGTAATCTGAAAAATCTTACGGTGTTTAATGCATTAATCACTAAGTGTTTGAGAATAATGAGTTTTGTATATGATTTAGGATGTTAATGAGTAATGTGTTAATTAAGAAACAATGATAAGAACTGCATTGTGCCTGATAGTATACGTAAACCTTATTTGTAAGTATGATGTAATGTGTCTCTTTCTCCTAGAGGACATTTACTGAAAGTAGAGATGGAGCTTTTTGTCAAAATAAAAGTGTACTTTGCAAATATATTATGCATGCTATAATATATTTATATAAATTGCACTATCAATGTAAATTTATTTTACACCATCATCCAATAGAATTATAACATTTAGCCATGTCATATCAGTATTTAAAATTAAAAGCGTGACTTATCCTAATACACGTTTGTGATTGGTTGATAGTGTAAAAATACTTTACACTGACAGTGCATACTCTTTTTTCTCTATACAAAATATATAGGCACCAATTTATTATTTTTTTAAAAATTATAAATTTTGTTGGTTAAATTATTTTTCAAACAACTTATTTTTTAATATGGAGTTAGTAATTATTTTATACAACCTATTTATAATATTCAAATATTATTTTCAATTTAATTACTTCAATATTATCTTTTTGAATATTTCATACACCTTATGCATTTTCATTTTGGCAAACATTACACCTTATCTGGTGCATTTTCATTTATGCATTTTCTTTTAAAATTTATTTTTGTATGTTAAGTTTCTTGGGTTAGTTCTTTTTACTACTGTCGACATCTATTGAATAATAGACTAATTTTCTCTTTTAGCTTCTATTTTTTTATTACATTTTTTTTTACATTCAATTTTTTTTTACGGATACCAGACATTTTTCTATACATTCAAATATTATTTTTTCACGGGTACCAGACACTTTTCAATACATTCAATTATTATTTTTCACGGGTACCAGACATATTTCTATACATTCAATTATTATTTTTTAACAGGTACCAAACATTTTTCTATTAAAAAATATACATCAGAAACAAATGCGCGTCCCGTACCAGAACCCGTGCGGAGATAGCAAAACTATAAACTAGGGGTGATCGCGGTGCGGTTTGGGCGGTTTTGACGAAAAAAATCACCCGAACCGCAAGAGAAAAAATCGTGCGGTTTGGTTTGGTTCGGTTGGCTTTTTAAAAAAATCCAAACCAAACCAAACCAACCTAATGCGGTTTGGTTCGGTGCGGTTTGTTCGGTTTTTTAAAAATATTTTATTGAACCATTCATATACTTATAGATGATAATATAACTTTGTATTTAGACATTCATACACTATTAAATAACAACAAAACCTGTCATATTTTGACAATAACTTTCTATTTAATATGTAAAAATTAAATTAGACAAAAGTGGAATAATAAACATAAAATAATAGTATAAAACAATATAAAAATTATTAGAATCAAACAAAAAAATAGAAGATACGAGTGATTAGTGAAGGTGAAAAAGAAAAAACAAAAGAGTTGAGAGATTAGAGAAGAAGATGTGCGATAAAAATGAAACTGAAATAGGGAACATTTTCCTAAAAATGAGAAGGTGAAAAAGAAAGAATATAAGAGAGTAGAGAGTATAAAAAAAGAGGGAAGATGTATGTGGCAAAGAAGACGCGATAATGCTATTAGAGATTTGAGAAGATCAGGACTAAAATCATGTGTAAGGATGGGAAAATTGTTCGTAATCATAAGGTTAAGGTATTATAGATTTAAGTTTGGGTTGGATGTGAGTTAAATATAAGTTAAGTTGTAACATAATGCGGTTTGTTCGGTTTGGTTCAGTTTATAAAATACAAACCGCAAACCAAACCGAACCATGCGGTTTTGTTAAAAGATGACCCAAACTAATCCGAACCAAATGCGGTTTTTTGCGGTTTCGGTTTGGTTTGGTTTGGTTTGCGGTTTTCTATTGGGTTGGTTTGGTTTTGATCACCCCTACTATAAACCCTACATAATTTTGAATAATATATATTTTATAATACCAATTATATATCTGAAATGAATGAATGCGCGTCCCATACCAGAACCCGTGCAAACGCACGGGTTAGTTACTAGTTCGTATATAAACTTAGAACTTTTGAAGTAAGCGTACACATGTCTACTTCAATATAAATCTTCTTAATCAGCTGTTAGTACAAATTTGAAACTAGTTTGATTTTGCCAGAGGAAAGAAATTGGCGAAGAATAATAAAGAAAAAGAAACAAAAAAGTATCTCAACTTTGACCAAGAAACTAATAAGATAATATATCCAGAACCAAGATAATAGTATAATATAGTAATGCTAGCCAGCTTCCCGAAGCAATCATATTTGACTTGTTAACCCCTCTAAAATTGTCTTTTACTCAAAAATGGCAACTCTATCCACCCATCCGAATCCACTTTCATGCATAAATAGAAGTGTCTGTGCAACATCTCTCCAACTCAACCCATCATCTCTACTCATCTCTAACAATGGCTTACTCCAATTTCCAACACTTCATTACCCTCCTCCTCTTACTTTTCTTCATTTCACCCACTTTCTCTCAACAATCTTTCAGACCAAAAGCACTCATTCTCCCCGTCACAAAAGATAGCGCAAACACTCTCCAATACATAGCCCAAATTAACCAAAGAACCCCACTAGTCCCACTAAACCTCATCGTCGATCTCGGCGGCCAGTTCCTCTGGGTCGACTGTGAAAACCAATACACCTCCTCCACATACCGCCCCGCACGGTGCCACTCCGCCCAATGCTCCCTCGCAAAATCCAACAGCTGCGGCGATTGCTTCTCATCACCAAAACCCGGCTGCAACAACAACACATGCGGCCTACTCCCCGACAACACCATCACCCACACCGCCACCAGCGGAGAACTCGCCGAAGACGTTTTATCAATCCAATCCACCAACGGCTTCAACCCAGGAAAAACCGTCACAGTTTCACGCTTCTTATTCTCATGCGCGCCAACTTCCTTACTTAAAGGACTCGCAAGTGGTGCTTCTGGTATGGCCGGTCTCGGAAGAACCAAAATCGCTTTACCATCTCAACTAGCTTCCGCTTTTAGCTTCTCTAGAAAATTCGCTTTTTGTTTCTCCTCTTCAAACGGCGTCGTTATATTCGGTGACGGTCCTTACGGTTTCGCCGCCAATGATGCTATTCTCCCCAATGTTGTATATGATTCAAAATCTCTCACTTACACGCCGTTATTAATCAACCCCGTTAGCACAGCTTCTGCTTTCTCACAAGGAGAGTCTTCAGCTGAATATTTCATCGACGTAAAAACAATAAAAATAGATTCAAAAGTGGTTTCAGTTAATTCGAGTTTGTTATCTATAAACAGTAACGGTGTTGGTGGAACAAAGATTAGTACAGTGGATCCTTACACGGTTCTAGAAGCTTCTATTTATAAAGCGGTTACAGACGCTTTTGTGGAAGCTTCTATTGCAAGAAACATAACGAGGGAGGATTCGACTCCTCCTTTTGAGTTTTGTTATAGTTTTGACAATTTGTCTGGGACGGCCTTGGGTGCGGCGGTGCCTACGATTGAGCTTGTTTTGCAGAATGAGAATGTGGTTTGGAAGATGTTTGGTGCGAATTCGATGGTGAATATAAATGATGAGGTTTTGTGTCTTGGATTTGTGAACGGTGGTGAGAATTTAAGGACTTCGATTGTGATTGGTGGGAATCAGTTGGAGAATAATCTTTTGCAGTTTGATTTGGCTGCGAATAGATTGGGGTTTAGCAACTCGGTGTTTGCAAATAAAACTGATTGTTTTAGATTCAACTTCACCTCTACGGCCTAGAATCCTTTTGCTAAGTCAAAATTTTTCTACTTGCTTTGAAGTTTGAATAATTAGTGATGCATTCGTTCATAATAAATGGCTTTGAAGTTTATGTTTGGATTGACAAAGGAGTGTAGATTGATGATGTAAAAAAGGGAAATATCTCTCTTCCACTTTTTATATGAATATAAATGAAATAGTTGTTTATTTTCATAGTTTATATACTACTATTAATCCTTTATAATTATAATTTCTGCATTTTTCTAACTTGGTAAATTTAAAGAAGGATAGTAAATGAGTGGAACTTGATTTAGTCTAGTTTAATATTCAAGTTAAAACTCAATAAGTTTGTATAACTTTTTTAATTTAAATTCAGCTAACTAAAATTCACAAATAATTCAGTTTTGATTGATAGTTTGAACTCGATCGGGTTCAATCACTCAAAATAAATGGACTAAAATATAAATAAATTTAACAAAAACTAAAATTTTAACTAAAAGTCATGTCATTTACATTAGATAAGTATTTATGATGAGTACAATAGTAAGGACCTTAATGATGATATGTTAAACAAAAAGTCTTAAAAGGTTTTTTTTTTTTTTTATGATTTGTATATGTAAAAACACTTAGAAAGGGGGGTTTGAATAAGTGTAGCTTTAAAAACTCTTAAGATAAAAATAATTTGCACAATGATTTTTATCCTAGTTCGTTGTTAACTAAACTACTCCAGTCCACCCCCTTGGAGTGATTTCCCTCACCTGAGGATTTAATCCACTAATCAACCTTGATTACAATGGTTTTTCACTTAGATACCTTCTAAGTCTTCTAGAGTATTCTGATCACAACATGATCACTCTAGGAAATCAATGCTTAGATACCTTCTAAGACTTCTAGAGAATCCGATCACAACTTGATCTTCTCTAGTTCCTTTTACAAATGAATGTAAACAAATTCTTACAAGAGTATTACAATGCTTCTCAATAAGCTATAATCACAACTGTGATATTTCTCTTAAGTTCTAAGTTTAATCTCACTAAGATATTACAAAAGTAATGTTAGGTTGAAGATGAAGTTTGATAGCTTTTGATTCAGCAGCGTTTCAGCAAGATTGAAAAGTTGTTCGTAAATTGGTAACCTTGCTTCTGATCAGAACTTCACTATTTATAGGCGTTTTAAGAAGATGGCCGTTGGAAGCATTTAATGTGTTGCGTGATCCGTACAACATTGCATTTAATGTTTCACTCTTTTGTCAACTACCTCGAGCTTTGCTTTTCCTGCTTTAACTGACTTTGCCTTTAATAGCTTCTAACGTTCCTTTTGTCAGTCAGCGTAGCCTGCCATCTTGTACTTGCTTCTGACCTGATCTTTGTAGATACAAGGTTTGAATTAATTAGAGTTAAACAGCTTGGTGCAGAGCATCTTCTTGTCTTCTAACTTTGAAGTGCTTCTAACGTGATACCATAAGAACTTCAGTGCTTCTGCTTCTGAACTCAAGTTCTTCTGATGCTTCAATAGACCATGTTCTGATTCTGCTTGACCATCTTCTGATGTCTTGCGAGAGCATGTTCTGATGTTGCATACTGAACCTTCTGAGTCAGTGCTTCTTAGCGTTGAATTGTGCATACTCTTTATATATTTCCTGAAATGGAAAATGCATAGGATTAGAGTACCACATTGTCTTATACAAAATTCATATACATTGTTATCATCAAAACTAAGAATATTGATCAGAACAATTCTTGTTCTAACAATCTCCCCCTTTTTGATGATGACAAAAACATATATAATTGATATGAATTTGCAATCAGAAAATCAGATGACCAAAGACAATTACACAGTTATAGCACAAGCGTATAAACATAGTGTGTGAATATGTCTCCCCCTAAGATTAACAATCTCCCCCTGAAATAAATACTGGAAAAATTTATAACTAAAAGACTTCTCTGAGTATTTTCCATTTCAGTCGAGACGTTCACATTTGCCTAGAACTTCAGAATATTCAGAGTTTCTGCTTCTTGCTTCCTTAGGACAGCTTCAGAGCTTTGAATTTCTTCTTGAATCATTGCATGCTTGATTGTATCAGAACATTCTTGAATGTACCAGAGCATCATCAGAGCATCTTTACATCCTGAAATGTTTCAGAATAAACTAGACGACAAAAGTCAGAGCATGAATGAATCAGAACATTCTTTTAAGAAAGAACGTATATCAGAGCAATGCTAAACAATATCAGAGCACACTTTGATAAGTTCTTAAAATAAATATGTATCAGAACATATAAGGGATAAGAATGTGTTAGAGCATATTCTGCCACGAGAATATCAGACATTCTTCCTTCTTGCTTCTGATCTTGAAGCTTCACAGCACTAAGCTTGCTTCAATTCCAAAAGCATGTTTCTTTATAGAATTGATTTTCCCCATGTATTTGCTTCTCATGTTGAGCTTTTTCAGAATATCTTCAATCCTGCAAAAAATCTCAAAGACATAGAACTTGCAAATATTGTTAGGAATGTTGAGACTTACTCCTAGCAACTGATATAATAAATCAAATCAATTATCACGTTTTCTCCCCCTTTTTGTCATAACATCAAAAAGCATGTAAAAGATTCAGATGAAAAACAAACAATATGAGAGAAGATAATGTTTCATTGATTCATCAAAACATATCAGAAGAGACAGAAGGAGAGAAGCAGATGCAAGAAACAGATGCAAGAAACAAGAAACAACTAAGACCAAAGTACTACGACTAGCCTAGCTTAGAAACTAACTTGGCCAGAAGGTTTTGAATCTCAGAAGTGCTTTCAATTTGCTTCTTCATAAAGGATCTGAATTCTTCGTGAGTTTCCTCATGCTTATCCAGACGAGAGGCAAGATCAGCTTGGTTCTGTTGAAGAGCCTTTATAGTGTTCACCAGAACAGAAGGTTCAGAAGAAGAAGCTTCACAGCTATCGTTCAAAGGAACAGCATGCTCAACAGCAGCATCTATCATGAGAACATCATCTTGATTTTCCTGAACAGGAAGTTTCTTAGCAGGATGATTCTCAGCACTTTGCTTCTCAGCATCAGCTTCTGACATAGAAGCATCTTCAGCATAATCTGGAACAGGAAGATCCGTTTCTTCATTCTCAAGAGCCTGAAGAATCTCAGCCAGATTCCTTGGAGGTGTAAGAGCAGCAACTTCTGATGGATATTCAACAGCAGGATATACCATATCTTGTGCTTTCTTAGAGGGATTCTCCCTTAGCCAGTTGAAGAACGACTGAAAATCTCCAGTCAGAATGAGAAATTTAGGCTTCCATACAATCATTGTTAGGCATGGTTCATCTTCCAGCTCATCTACAAACTTCTTCTCCTCAAGAGATCTCCAATTTTTGATAGGATGATAGTACTTACCATCATCAAGCTCTAAGCAGTAACCAGAAGAACCAGATGCCTCAACAACACATCTCTTCTGGATGTTCATAGCATCAAACTGAAAATCCTTCCCAAAGATTCTCCATAAGCCTCGAATAGCAGCATGATCCAACTTGGAGTCATGAGCAGCTCTCAAAGTTTCCATCCTTGTTCTGAACTTAAGCATGAAAAGGTCAAAACAGACATCAATAGATGGTTCAGGAGGGTTAAAGGTGAATTGATAATCAGGGTCCATAAGGCAGTAGGGTTTGGATTTTCTGGAAGGTAAAGAATGGGTTAGAGAAGGTGTAGAATCTGTGGTGAAAGTGGATGAAGATGAAATTGCTGAAGGTGTTGGGGGAATGGCATTTAGTGGTTCAGGGTTCAGAATATAAGTAGAAGGAGGTGGTTGGAAACTGTTTGGAATGGTGAAAGAATTTTGGGGTTCAGAAGGAGGAGGCTTTTTCTGAGAGGAACATGCAGCAGCATCTGCACGAAAAGCTTTCTTGATGCGCTTCTCACGGTATTCATCAGATTGTACTTTGAGAGGATCATAGGTTTGCTTCTGCTTCTTAGCTGGCTTAGGTCCTGCTTCTGAGAACTTTCTCTTTAATCTCTTTTCTTTCTTCTTATGCTCTTTCTTCTTCAACTCAGCCAGAGATGGAAGAATTCTTCCTCGAATCCACGCAGGATCAACAGAAGATTGAGCTTTGACACAAGACTTCAAATAACGCTTAACAGATTTGTCAAGCTCTTCTTTGAACAATTGAGAGAAACTTTCAACAGGGATTCTTCTAGTCATAATATCTAGAAATATTCTTGGAGTAGAAGTTACCTTCTCAATCAGAAGCATCCTTTGTAGATCAAAGGCATTCAAAATGTGTCCTTGAATGACAGTTAAGAACTTGGGCGTACCAACAGTTCTCAGAATATCCAACAAGTTACTTTCTATCAGAATGTCTGAGATCATTCTGGCAAGAGGAATGGTGTTCTTCTTGAAATCTGGATACTTCTTGCGTTCTTCATCTCGTGATTCTTCAATATTTGTCTTCAAATGTTGAAATAGAATGTTTGAGAGATTAACCTTAGTACCTTTTCCAATGCAGAAAAGTACATACTTCTGATCCTGATTTACATACGTAGAGGCAAGAGATCGCTTTCTATGATAAAGAGATCCCAGAATAATCTCAGCCCAAACTCTGTAGAAAGGCTTCAACGAAGTAGTTTGATGAGATGCAGATCCAGAAGAAGTAGACAATTCTTTATCAACTTTTTCCCAATCAACTCTACCAGGAAGAGCACCTGTGATTCCTTCAGAGTCATCAAGACTATAAAGCTTCCTTATCATCTTCTCAGTCACAACAACTTCATGCCCTAATATGAAGGAGATGATAGCAGTTGGAGTAACTGTTGCATGAGTCCAGAAATCCATCACCAAGAGGGGATAAACTGGTCCAACCAATCTTTCAAAGTAGTTTGACCACCCTTGTACCAGCATTGTAGCCTTGGTTTTGAAATCATGTTCCAACAGATTGTCAAAATCCACCATAGTTTCACAAAGAACTTCCAGTTCCTCATTAGGAATAGAACAGGTCTTCAGGGGATGATAGCCATATTTGTGTTGAACAAGATGTGCTGAAGACATTTTTTGTTGAGTACTTGAGGATGAAAGCATGAATTCACTCTGA
Source organism: Vicia villosa (assembly GCF_029867415.1). Classification (NCBI taxonomy): domain Eukaryota; kingdom Viridiplantae; phylum Streptophyta; class Magnoliopsida; order Fabales; family Fabaceae; genus Vicia; species Vicia villosa. Next base: position 144,453,356 of record NC_081180.1, read on the forward strand.
GATTCGGTTTAGAAACTAGGGTTTATGCAACAATGAGAAAGAGAGATGAACGAAAGAGACAATGAATGAAGAAAGAGAATGTAAAGAGATAAATTGTTATGGAGATGAGTTTATATAGAGACGGATTTGAAATGAAATGCAATATGCGTTTGAATGAATATGATTACACAAAAATATAGAATCAAATGCATTTAATGAGAAATGACGTTAGGAGAGATAACGTAGTATTTGAAAAGATTTGCACAGTTACCTAGGGCGGCGTCTCCTCAACTGTACGCGTGTCTGTCCAAATAGAGTGAACACGTGTTCATCTTCTGGAACAGTTGGTGACAACTGTTTTGCTTTAACTTTGATTCTGACAGAGTTAGAACTTCTTATCTTCTCATTCTGATCATAAGTTCTTACTGACATCCTTTAGAAAAGATCTTGTTCTAATAGGATCTTCTTTCTTTCCAAGAATGACATCTTCTGAGTGAGCAGAGGTGAGTCTGGAAGATCTTCTGATAGTTGGTTCTTCAAAAATTCTGACATTCTCTAAAGAAGCAGCAACTTGATCTTCTGATCCATTGCTTCTGGGTTCTCCAGCTTCTGAGTCACAGACTTCAATATCTGCAAAATTCTCAAACTGCTTTGGCTTTTCAAGACCAAGCTTATCATCAAATCTGATATTGATTGATTCTTCAACAATCAATGTTTCAGTATTGTATACTCTGTAGCCTTTTGAGCATTCAGAATATCCAAGAAGGAAACACTTCTGTGCCTTAGAATCAAACTTACCTAGATGATCTTTAGTATTCAGAATAAAACAAACACATCCAAAAGGATGAAAATATGAAATGTTGGGCTTTCTGTTCTTCCATAATTCATAAGGAGTCTTATTAAGAATAGGTCTTATAGAGATTCTATTCTGAATATAACATGCAGTATTTATTGCTTCTGCCCAGAAATGCTTAGCCATATTGGTTTCGTTGATCATGGTTCTGGCCATTTCTTGTAGACTCCTATTCTTTAGCTCTACAACTCCATTTTGCTGTGGAGTTCTAGGGCAAGAGAAATCATGGGAAATACAATTTTCTTTGAAGTACATCTCAAAGAATCTGTTCTCAAATTCGCCACCATGATCACTTCTGACCTTTATGATTTTACACTCTTTCTCAGATTGAATTTGAGTGGAGAATTCAAAGAACACTGAATGAGACTCATCCTTGTGTTTCAAGAACTTTACCCATGTCCAGCGACTATAATCATCTACGATGACTAATCCATATTTCTTCCCTCTGACAGAAGCTATTTTGACTGGGCCAAACAGATCAATGTGCAGAAGTTCTAGCGGCCTAGAGGAAGAAACCACATTCTTAGAGTTGAATGCAGGTTTGGAGAACTTTCCCTTCTGACATGCTTCGCAAAGAGCATCTGATTTATATTTCAGATTTAGGAGTCCTCTGACCAGATTTAGTTTGTTAATCTGAGAAATCTTTCTCAAATTAGCATGGCCTAATCTTCTGTGCCAGACCCATTGCTTTTCGCTAACAGACATAAGACAAGTTACCTTCTGATTCTTAAGATCTTGAAGATCAATCTTGTAAATGTTGTTCTTTCTATTGCCTGTAAATAGGATTGAGCCATCCTTCTAACTTACAGCCTTGCAAAACTTTTGATTGAAGATTATGTCATAACCATTGTCACTTAATTGACTTATGGATAATAAGTTATGAGCTAATCCTTCTACAAGAAATACATTAGATATGGAAGGAGAGTTACCAGTATTTATGGTTCCAGAGCCAATAATCTTGCCCTTCTGATCTCCTCCAAACTTTACTTCTCCAGCGGACTTAAGCACCAGGTCTTGGAACATAGACCTTCTTCCCGTCATGTGCCACGAGCACCCAGAGTCCAGGTACCATGACATGCTTTGCTTTTTCTTCTTTGCTGCCAAGGATATTTGCAACAGAAATTATCTTCTCCTTAGGTACCCACAACTTCTTAGGTCCTTTCTTGTTAGTTTTCCTCAAGTTCTGATTGAACTTGGGTTTAGCATGATAAACAACAAGAGGTACATCATGATATTCCTTAGGTTTAGCAACATGATATTTTTTAGGTTGTGTCACATGCTTCTTAGTGTGTGTAACATGAAAGCTTTTGGCATGTGAGGTGAACTTAATATCATGGGAGTGGTCATACTTGAACTGATCATACAACGGCTTGTATGTGATTTTCATATCATCTATAGGTTCAAGTTTGTATGGGGTATCACCCTCATAGCCAATGCCAACTCTCTTGTTTCCAGAAACACCATATATCATAGAAGCAAGATGACTTCTACCAATACTTCTAGATAAGAATTTCCTGAAACTCAAGTCATATTCTTTAAGAATATGGTTCAGACTAGGAATAGAATTTTCTGAGTCAGAAGGAAATCCAACATTTTTGGATAATTTTAAAACTTTTTCCTTCAGTTCAGAATTTTCTAATTCCAGCTTCTTAGTTTCAGAATCAAATAGCCTTTTCAGCTTTTTGTATTTGATACTAAGATGAGCCTTGAGTTCCAGAAGTTCTGTTAAGCTGGAAACTAACTCTTCTCTAGATAGTTCAAAAAATACCTCTTCAGAATCTGATTCTGATGTAGATTCTGATCCATCATCAACTGTGGCCATTAGCGTAATGTTTGCCTGCTCGGCTTCAGAGTCTGATTCTGATGAATCTGAATCATCCCAAGTTGCCATAAGACCTTTCTTCTTATGAAACTTCTTCTTGGGCTTCTCCTTATGAAGCTTTGGACACTCACTCTTGAAGTGGCCTGGCTCATTGCATTCAAAACACGTGACCTTTTTCTTGTCATTTCTTCTGCTTCCAGAAGATTCTCCTCTTTCAGGCTTTTTAGAACTTCTGAAGTTCTTGAATTTCCTTTGCTTACTCTTCCAGAGTTGGTTTACCCTTCTGGAGATCATGGACAATTCATCTTCTTCTTCTTCTTCTTCTGATTCTGATTCTGATTCTTCAGAACATTCTTCTTCTGCCTGAAATGCGTTAGTACATTTTTTAAAATTAGATTTTAACGCAATAGACTTACCTTTCTTCTGAGGCTCATTAACATCTAGCTCAATTTCATGACTCCTCAGAGCACTGATCAACTCTTCAAGAGAGACTTCATTCAGGTTCTTGGCAATTTTGAATGCAGTCACCATAGGACCCCATCTTCTTGGCAAGCTTCTGATGATCTTCTTGACGTGATCAACCTTTGTATATCCCTTGTCAAGAACTCTTAATCCAGCAGTTAGAGTTTGAAATCTTGAGAACATTGTTTCAATGTTTTCATCATCCTCCATCTTGAAAGCTTCGTATTTCTGGATCACGGCAAGAGCTTTGGTCTCTTTGACTTGGGCGTTTCCTTCATGAGTCATTTTCAATGATTCATATATGTCATGGGCAGTTTCCCTGTTAGATATCTTCTCATATTCAGAATGAGAGATAGCATTCAGCAAAACAGTCCTAGACTTGTGATGATTTTTGAATTGCTTCTTTTGATCATCACTCATTTCTTGTCTTGTGAGCTTTGCTCCACTAGCTTTCACAGGATGTTTGTAACCATCCACCAGAAGATCCCGTAAGTCACCATCTAAGCCAAGAAAGTAACTTTCGAGTCTATCTTTCCAATATTAAAAGTTTTCACCATCGAATACTGGTGGTCTCGTGTAGCCATTGTTTCCATTTCCATTGTGTTGCTCAGTAGAGCCAGATGTCGTAGGAGTAGGAGTACCATCAGCCATATTGACTTAGCGTTTTTCTCTTCCTGAATCTTTTCTAAACACGGTTAAGTGCTTGCACCTTAGAACCGGCGCTCTGATGCCAATTGAAGGATAGAAAAACACTTAGAAAGGGGGGGGTTGAATAAGTGTAGCTTTAAAAACTCTTAAGATAAAAACAATTTGCACAATGATTTTTATCCTGGTTCGTTGTTGGCTAAACTACTCCAGTCCACCCCCTTGGAGTGATTTACCTCACCTGAGGATTTAATCCGCTAATCAACCTTGATTACAATGGTTTTCCACTTAGATACCTTCTAAGTCTTCTAGAGTATTCTGATCACAACTTGATCACTCTAGGAAATCAATGCTTAGATACCTTCTAAGACTTCTAGAGAATCCTATCACAACTTGATCTTCTCTAGTTCCTTTTACAAATGAATGTAAACAAATTCTTACAAGAGTATTACAATTCTTCTCAATATGCTATAATCACAACTGTGATATTTCTCTTAAGTTCTAAGCTTAATCTCACTAAGATATTACAAAAGTAATGTGAGGTTGAAGATGAAGTTTGATAGCTTTTGATTCAGCAGCGTTTCAGCAAGATTGAAAAGTTGTTCGTAAATTGGTAACCTTGCTTCTGATCAGAACTTCACTATTTATAGGCGTTTTGAGAAGATGACCGTTGGGAGCATTTAATGCGTTGCGTGATCCGTACAGCATTGCATTTAATGTTTCACTCTTTTGTCAACTACCTCGAGCCTTGCTTTTCCTGCTTTAACTGACTTTGCCTTTAATAGCTTCTAACGTTCCTTTTGTCAGTCAGCGTAGCCTGCCATCTTGTACTTGCTTCTGATTTGATCTTTGTAGATACAACGTTTGAATTAATCAGAGTCAAACAGCTTGGTGCAGAGCATCTTCTTGTCTTCTGACTTTGAAGTGCTTCTAGCGTGATACCATAAGAACTTCAGTGCTTCTGCTTCTGAACTCAAGTTCTTCTGATGCTTCAATAGACCATGTTCTGATTCTGCTTGACCATCTTCTGATGTCTTGCGAGAGCATGTTCTGATGTTGCATACTGAACCTTCTAAGTCATAGCTTCTTAGCGATGAATTGTGCATACTCTTTATATATTTCCTGAAATGGAAAATGCATAGGATTAGAGTACCACATTGCCTTATACAAAATTCATATACATTGTTATCATCAAAACTAAGAATATTGATCAGAACAATTCTTGTTCTAACATTATGAATAAGTATATATAGTTTTTTTAGACTTAATAAAATGCGGGGGATTAAAACTTTTTTCTCAAATTTAGTTATCCTTACACGAATTCCATTAAGGATTGTGGTAGGCAGTCTTTTTTCCGAATAAGTCTTTTGATGTGTCTATTTTGCCTACGTGTCGAGTAGGTGATCATCTCGATGTCTCTCATTTAAGACCCAACGTCTATCCCCTATGTGACTACATTTTACTGCATCGAGATTTTTTATATGGTGTGAGATATTGACTATAATATTTATGATTGTCCACAACCTCTCAAACACATGGCATGTAATGACAAAGTGGTTGAAGAGAAACATGATGGTCCACAACCCCCATGCACGAGGCCTATAGGGCCGAAGTGGTTGAGGGAAAGACATTGCCTAATGATGATACTACACATGATGGTTAATACTCTAGGTTCAAATAAATTAGGTCGTATGATCGGAAACACTTCACATTTCCCTTCGTGCAATGCTTATTTATTGACGACTATTAGTATTTATTTTGGGTCGACGAAAGGCCCAAAAACCAAGACTCAAATCAATGTCAACCCACACTAAATGATCCAAAATATAAAAGTCTTCACACAAGATATTCAAGGTACATTATTTTGATCTCCCACTTTTACTACACTCATCTTGAATCCTAAACTAACTTGGGCTTTGGAGTGCTAACCTTGCAAGTCCACTCCGCACCATCGTATTGGAGGTCAACACCACTATTTCAATATCATTCATCATTGATCCTCACTAATTTTGGTTCTAGATCAGAATAATGGCTCCGTCTGTGAGAATTGACTCCTAATTTTTGCGAAATTCTACAAGTATATCATTGTCGATCTAAAGTCAAATTTCTTTCAAAATCGAGAGAGAAGACAATCAACCAACACATCACTATGAAGTGATCGGTTAGATTCTCTAATTTCATTCAGTTGTAACCGATGAGATCCACGACATCGCAAAATCTGTTAACGATCCATTATGAGAACATCTCTCATAAACAACAAGTGATTCCAAGCCACAAAATGAAGATCGAGTTAAACTGGACTGTTCAAGAAAAGAGAAGACAATGGAAGCCTCGAGTGTAGAGGTACTAGAGGTTTTCGTTATCTTCATCATTTACGAAACGCCTACGAGATACATCATTGACGGTGCATCACCATAACAACTTCCATCTGGCGCATTCGAGCCATCAAACCTCTAGCAATCATATCTAAACACATACGATGGTAGAGATCCACAGACCATAAATAATTAGATAGCATGTACCCTCAATCGAAAGTAGTGTGCATTAATATATATATATATATATATATATATATATATATATATATATGAAAGGAGGATTGGTCATACTTACCACTAAGAAAAGAACATAGAAACGAGAATCGACGTTTAAAGTTGCTCGCAGGTCTCTAGTACGCTTGTGCAGAGACATCATCTAATATAGCTATGAGGCTCGACACAACAAGATAAAAACCTGACTGTAACAATTAGCATGAAGATAGTACGTCTAAGGAGAAACTAGAGTCAACCCGCGCTCACTAGAAAGAAACATATGGAAGAAGCTCTTTAAAAATCTAATGCCTTGTCCAATAGTGATTTCAAAGTAAATTAGATTGAGGCTAGTTTGATCAGATCCATGAATCTACTTGTCCATATGATTTATTGGTCCCTAGGTGCTTGGTCGATCTCAATCCGGTATAATAGTAGAACATAACCACTTTATGATACCAAAGTTATAAGTCATATATGGATATCGATGCCCTCAATTGTCTTGGAGGACCCTTTGATAGATCCAACAACCATGTATAAATGTATGGACAAAGTGTTATTTCAACCCCAATACTTAGTATTGTAACGCTAAATTGAGTGGACTTTAACCTAGTCTGAATCAATAGTAAAATAGGATAAAAGAAAGTGAATGTTTATGTATGAAAGATGGTCACATGATCTACTTTTCTTGTTATAAAAAAAATAAATTTTGTTAAACTATAATATCATAAATTTAAGAAAAAATGAAAATAAACGCAGAGGCCAAAATAGTTTGATTGAAATTACGAATCCAAAATTACAAAATTAAAAATAAAAGTAAAAAAGCCAACAAACATAAAAACATTAAAAAATCGAGTATGAACTAAATGCAAGTTTGATTATGTAATGACTCGTCAGGTCTAGATTCGCTCTGGACTCACTTTATCGACTATTTGTTAAAGAGATGAAGGCTTGATACTCTTTTTAGTCTCGTTTATGCCTTGGGGTCCATTTTGGTCCTCTTCCTTTTAAAAGTTCCAAGTTTGTCCCTTACGTTATTAAAATGGTACCACGTTTGTCCTGACTGTTAGAAATGTTAGATTATTATTAAAAACATGGATGGCGTGTTAAGTTATTGGTGAGGTGTAATGAATGGTTTGGTTATATGGCATGATGAGTATTGGCCTTGTTGAGGTGTCATTTGAAGTAGCATAGTATTAGTTGATTTGTCATTTTAATTGATTGATTAATACATATGTTGAAATAGCAAGCCCTAGCATATAAAGAAGTGAGAAGAAGTAAGTGAGAACGATAAAGAGTACGAAGAGATAACGAAGGATGTGTTGAGGAAGATTAAGACGCATCATAGACTATGGTTATTTTACATGTCCTTGTCTACTATGAATGTCTGTAAATGTTGCATTTTCTTGATTTGATTAGGTGTGTATGTTTTTTTGCCTCTTTTGAAATATGCTATTATGTTACATTTTCTTGTATGTAATGTTGTGTTTTCTTGTATTAGGTAGAAATGGAAGAAATTTTGTGTTTGAAAATTCATCATAGTGGTGAGTTTGTGAACTCTGAAAAAACTGAGTGGGGGGGGGGGGGGGGGGGGGGGTAAATGTAATGATTTAGAGATAGATGTAGATATATGGTCATACTTTGAATTGGTTGGTGTTCTGAAAGATCTAGGTTACACTGAGGTAGACACTACTATATATTACCATGACCTCACTTTTGGATGAATGTTCTTAAGAATGATATGGGTGCGTTAGAGGTGGTTAACCTCTGTAGGGTATATTTGAAAGTTGACATTTACATAGAACGTCTGTTATCCCAACCAGAATATGTTGAAAATCTTATAAACATGATGGAGAAAGAATGCATAGATAAATAACCTATAAATTTGGAGGAAGAAGCCATAGATGAAGAACCTATAAATATGGTTAATTTGGATTTAGAATCCATCCTTGAAGATCTTTATGAAAAAGTCATGAAGGATATGAATGTAGGTACTGACGGCGAGTGTGTAAACAATAATGTGTTGAGGGTATGAATATAGGAAAGGGTGTGAACAATGATGGTGAGGTTCATGATGGTATGAATATTAATGCTGTTTTGTTGAATGTTGTTACAAGCTCCGATGACAGTGAGAATGAGAGTTACAATTATGATAGTGCTTTGGAAGTTTCACTTAGTAATTTTGATATGAGTGTGGATAATTCTGATGAACACTTATACACTCTTGTTGAATATGATGGAAACCATGAAAGAACAGGTAAAAAAAGAAAAATAAATGCGAAGAGATAGATGGAGAGGAGAATGGAAGTATATATGAGAGTGAGGAGTTAGATAATGGATATGATAGTGAGGGGAGTGATGCACCAAGAAAAAAACATTTTTTTAAGTTAATGAAAGATATGGCTCATTATAAATGGGAGTTGGGAACTTATTTTAACTCAAAAAGTGACTTTAAGGAAGCAATTCAAATGCTCTTAGTCCGGTGGTGGGTCCCTTTGAAACAGAAGCCATTGATTCTCCATCAGGGTTTGCTTCTTTTCACCTCTAACTTCTTCATAGAACCATTCAAAAATCCAAATCAGCATTGCCATATCCCTGTAGAGATTGAGAATGCAAATTGCAATGAATTATTACATAGACATTTCAACAATATTCAACTTATTTTATTCAGGCTAAAGATTACCTTAAAATGTTGATAATCCAAAAATAGCTTTCCATAATTGTTGACAATTCTTGCCTTACAAATTATAGCAATGTCTCTACAATGACATAGATGCTTCCATGGAAGATTAGAGCAGCTAAAGACCTGCAAATCACTTCAGTTTCTAGATGATGACGACGAACCGCACATAAAACTTATGATTAGAAGATGATTTAGGTTTCAATTAGGGGATTTTGAGAAGCATTTTGTGTTAGGGCAGAATTTGGGGGAAAATATAAAAGTGTTTCAGCAACAAAGAAGAAGATGATGAATAGACATTCCGCCAATCCACCTCAGCTTCCATGTCATCTAAAGTAACGCCGTTAGCCCGTTTTTGACAAAAAGGACCACTTTGATTTTGTTATAAAACGTAAGGGACCAACTTGGAACTTTTAAAAGGAAGATACCAAAATGGACCCCAAGACATAGGTACGAGACCAAAAAGGTATTACATCTAAGATAAAATGATACATGGAATTCATTTTAATAAATAATCTCTTCAAATCAATTTTTTTGTTGTTGGAAAAATCAGGTATTTCTGTCCTCGAATCGGGTAAGAGCTCAATGAATGACAAAACTCTCTCTCTCTCTCTCTCAAGAGAATTTAACACTACTAAATTTTCAGACTTGAGCTCAAACCCAAAATCTTTTATTAAAATGAAAGAAATCTCTTATCATCTCATTCAATTCCTCTTGTTTCTTTAAAACAATTCTAATCTCTTATCATCTCATTCAATTCCTCTTGTTTCTTTAAAACAATTCTAATCTCTTATCATCTCATTCAATTCCTCTTGTTTCTTTAAAACAATTCTCCTCATGTATTATCTCTATCATAAATAAAACATAAACAAATTGAGCAAATTTATACTAAGGGCATTCCCATGCATGATACTAAGATATTATAAACTGCTATGACGATTTCCGGCGAGTCTCTTCTTCTCTCCGTCGCGTCCGGTTAGGGTTCGGTTTAGGGGCTGTTAATTAGGATTTCTTTAACTCTTCGTCTTCGGTTTAAATTCCTGTTCTTAGGAGCAGGGACCTTGTCGAGGGGTTATTTTCGAAATCTTAGTTTTCGCTTTCTTCTCCGGATTTCTGTCGGGAGTATGACGACCATGGCTGGTAACGATTCTTCATTGGAGGGGAAATGGCACAACGTAAGGAAGAAACATTTTAGATCTTGGGTTCCTACTTGGGACGTATTCACAAAGGGAAAGGCGAAGCAAGGAGCTAAACTGGAATCGATTTTTGTGTCTCATTTTCCTGTTAGATGTGAGGCAAAGGATCTGTTTCAGGTGTTTGGATGCATTGGGGAGATTGTAGAGGTGGCTATTTCACCTAGGAGGAACAAGGCAGGCAAAAGGTTTGGTTTCGCTAGGTTTGCAGAAGTTTCGGATGCGCGTTTGTTGGCGGTGAAAGTCGACAATGTGATGTTCGACGGGGTCAAGATTCATGCTAATGTGCCGAGGTTTTCGAGGAACAGTGCCGGGGTTTTACCGCGAGGCAAGTGGAGGAATGAGGAGGATCATTTGCATAACCAGGGAGGTCAGGGTCATCTGAGACAGGGGTTCTCAAGGGGGTTTGTTCATCCGACCAGGGACTATCGCTCGTTCGCGGCCGTTGTGGCAGAGGAGAGTGCCGGTGTGGGCAAGGCGGCGAATACGAAAACTCTTTTAGCTTTCTCCTCTAAAGCTGAAGACAGAGATAGGCTGTCAAAGTCTTTGGTGGGGACGTTGCGAATTCCGGGTTCAGGCAGGGGGATTGAACAGAGGATTGAAAGATCTGGGTTTTTTGCTATAAAAGCTATTCCGCTTGGGGCTACAAAATGCTTGTTGGAAGAGAGGGAGGAGGGAGCTTTGGGGGATTTTATAAAGGAGGGTAAGGAATGGTGGCAGGATTGGTTTTCTGATGTGTCTGTTTGGAAGGAAGATAGTTTCGACCATTTCAGAACGGTGTGGATTCGGATATGGGGTGTTCCGGTGGTGGCTTGGAATTCTGAATTTTTTCAATCTCTGGCCAAAGAATGGGGCACGCTGGTTTGTGTGGACGAAGCAACTGCGAACCGTTCTTCTATGGAGATGGCAAGGTTACAAGTGTTGGTGAAAGTTGGCGTGGTTTTTCCGGAGCTTGTGGAAGTTTCAATTGATAACAGAGTGACTATCCTGGCAGTCCAATTGGAATCATTTTTATCCCTCAAAAGTTCAGGTAATCACAGCAATATATCTAATATTTCCGCTTCTTCGGACTCTATTAGTTCCGATGGCTTGTGGTCGGAAGAGTTTGTAGATGTGGAGGAGGAGTCAGTTGATAGCATAGAAACTTTCTCAACTGTGTTGAGGGAGGTTGAACCGGTTTTGGTCAGGAAAACTGTCGCGGTTGTGGGAGGGATTGATGGGTCGGAAGAGGTTTCGGGGGCAGGAGATTCTGGGGGCTCTTTTGTTCCAAACTCTGCAGGAAAGTCTCCGATAGGTTGTTTTGATGAAGCCGTGAGATCTGTCGATCAATCGGCAAAGGGTGTCATAGGCATTTCTGATTTACCTCAGGCTGAGGCAGAGGCACTTAAAGGGGCGGATTTGAGTAAGGAGTCTGGCGAGGCGGAAACACCAGGGCCTCCTACCGGTGGGGTGGCAGCTGTTAGAAAGTCTTTTACAGGGGCTGGTATAGTTTCAAAGAACTTTGTGACCTGTCCCAAAAGTGTGAAATTTAAAAAACTTTTGGAGTTAGGGGCTGGCAGTTGCATGAAGAAAAGAAAGAATGTTAAAAATAGGGAGTCCAAGAAATCGGCTGGGGCCTGTTCTAAGAAGAATAGGGGAGGGGTTTCTTTGGTGTCGGAAGATTTTTCTCAAGTTGGGGCGGAATCTAATCAAGATGAAGCCGAGGGGATTTGTTACGAAAACCTAGCGGAGGGTGATTTGATTGGAAAAAACAATTCTAAACAATGGGATTTGGTTAGTAAAGGAATGGAGGGCAATTTGAAGGTGGCATTCGAAGACTTGGGGTTGAGTAATCTGAAAGACCGTTTTTGCATCACCAAGAGGAGAGGGATATTGGATCTTGATGAAAACTTAGTTAATGATTCAAGGAAGGAGTTTTCTACACCGTTTTAATGATAATCGGAACTTTTAATATTAGGGGAGGAGGGAATTCTCTAAAGAGGAGAAGGATTAGTAATATTATCAAGAAGGGCGACGCGGGCATTTTCATGATTCAAGAAACTAAAATTACGGTCATGGAGGATTACATGGCGAGGGATATGTGGAGTAATACGGATGTCGATTTTTCTTTCTCTAATTCAATAGGGAGATCGGGAGGGATCATTACCTTTTGGAGGAAGGATAGGATGGAGGTGATTCATAGTTTTAAAGGAGAGGGGTATTTAGGGATAAAGGTCCTTTCGAAGGAGAAATTTTTTTATGTTGTGAACATTTATTCTTCTTGTGCTCTCCATAAGAAGAAGGAGCTATGGGAAAAATTACTTTCTTTGAAGAACACCTTCTCGGATGGTGAATGGATTTTGGGAGGAGATTTCAATGCAACAAAAAACTCTCATGAAAGGAAAGGTAGGAGGGTAAGGGAGATGGATTCGGGCTCGGATCTCTTTTCCAAGTTCATTGACGATAGTGGCTTGGTGGACGTCCCTTGCAAAGGTAAAAAATTCTCTTGGTATAGCGGTGATGGTAGATCCATGAGTAGGATCGATCGTTTTCTTTTGTCTTTTAATGCTATTAATTGTTGGGGTGTGGTTGGTCAATTAATTGGAAATCGAGATATTTCGGATCATAGTCCGGTGTGGCTTGTGGCGGACAAATTTAATTGGGGTCCTAAACCTTTTAAATTCAATAATGAATGGTTTTCGTTGAGTTCTTTTCTTCCCTTTGTTGAAAAAGAATGGAATGAATTAGAGGTGGAAGGAAGAGGGGATTATGTTTTAAAAGAAAAACTCTCTAGGCTTAAAGATAGATTAAAGTGGTGGAACAAGTCGGTTTTTGGTAGAATTGATTTGGAAGTGGAGGAGGGGGTGAGAGGAATAAATGAGGGGGATGTTAGGTTGGAAGATTCAACGGAGGAGTTAATTGGGGAGTCTCTTTTAGAAAGGCAAGAAGCTAACAAGAGATTTTGGTTGAATTTGAGGATTAAGGAGAATATGCTTGTTCAAAAATCGAGACTTAAATGGCTAAATGATGGAGACTCGAATAGTAAGTTCTTTCATAAAGTGGTTAAAGAAAGAAGGAGATTCAATCATTTAGGTACGATTGCTACTCAAGGAGGGATGGTGGAGAAGGTGGAAGAAGTGAGGGAGGAAGTTTGGAAGCATTTTTCTAATAAATTTGTGGAAGAAGATTCGGATAGAATCCTCTTGGATGGTATCCCTTTTAATAGTTTATGTTCTAATGATGCTTCTTTACTTGAAAGACCTTTTCAAGAGGAGGAGATTAAAGAGGCTATTGATGGTAGTGGTAATGATAAAAGTCCGGGCCCGGATGGTTTCTCTTTCTTGTTTATTAAGAAATGTTGGAGTTTCATCAAGGTGGACTTCATCAACTTTCTTAATTATTTCCATTCCGGCGGTTTTATTTCCAAGGCGATTACTTCTTCTTTTTTGGCATTGATTCCTAAGACTAATAATCCTATCTCATTGGATGAGTATAGACCTATTTGTCTTGTTGGATGTATGTATAAGGTGATATCGAAGATTTTAGCGGGAAGATTGAAAAAAGTTCTTAGTACCATTGTTTCTCCTAACCAAAGTGCTTTTGTTCCAAATAGAAATCTTCTGGATGGGGTGTTAATTGCCAACGAAGTGGTGGATTATGCAAAGAAGGAGGGTAGAGGTTGTTTGTTATTCAAGGTGGATTTCGAGAAGGCTTACGATAAGGTGTCATGGAATTTCCTTAGATACATGCTTAAAAGAATGGGTTTTGGCGAAAACTGGAGGATGTGGATGGAAATGTTGGTTTTTCATAGCAACATGTCTATTTTGGTTAATGGTAGTCCGACGAAGGAATTCGGGGTGGAGAAAGGGTTAAGACAAGGCGATCCATTATCTCCTTTTCTTTTCACTCTTGTGGCCGAAGGTCTCTCGGGCCTAGTGCGTAAATCGGTAGATATTGGCCGCTTTAAGGGTATGGAGATTAATGGGAGGTGTACGGTGGAAATTCTTCAATTTGCGGATGACACTTTAATTGTTGGTGAAGGGAATTGGAACCAAGTAGGGGCTATTAAAATAGTTTTGAAGGCTTTTGAGATGGCTTCGGGTCTTGGCATCAATTACCATAAAAGCAAGTTGATAGGGATAAATGTGACGAATAATTTTTTAGAAGCGGCCGCTTTTGTGCTTTCTTGTAAAGTGGAAGATACTCCGTTTTCTTTTCTTGGAATTATTGTCGGGTGTAATCCAAGGAAGTACGAGGCTTGGTTACCTCTCTTGGTGAAGATGAAAAAGCGTCTTGCGGGTTGGAAGAATCGTTTCCTTAGTTTGGGGGGAAGATTGACTTTATTGAGATCCATTCTTGGATCCCTTGCGATTTTCACTATGTCTTTTTACAAGATGCCTTCTAGGGTGGCGAAGGAGATTACTAGTATGCAAAGTAATTTTCTTTGGAGAGGGGCGGTGGAGGATAACAAAAGAGGAATTCATTGGGTTAGTTGGAAGAATGTGTGTCTCCCGTATGAGTGGGGTGGTCTCGGATTGAAGAATATCTCGGAGTTTAATATGGCACTTCTCAACAAATGGAGGTGGAAAATTTTAAAGGGAGAAGATTCGCTTTGGATTGATTTGTTGAAAGCTCGTTACGGGGACATCGCTTTGTCTTGTTTTTGTGGAGGTATGTCTTTATCTCAATCTCCTCTTCATCTTTCTTCTTTAAATTCTTCTACTTCTTCTTCTTCTTTTTGGTGGAAAGATGTTATTTCTATTGGTAGTTTAGAGAGAGATGATTCTTTTTCTGATCAATGTGTTTTTAAAGTGGGTAATGGTTTTTCTACACCCTTTTGGGAATCAAAGTGGAGGAATAATAGGTGTTTGAGAGAGGAGTTTCCGGATTTATACTCCTTGTCGGCTTTGAAAAAAGTGTCGGTGGCGGGTATGGGGGGTTGGATAAACGGTAAGTGGGAATGGGGAAATTGCGGTATTTTGGATAATCTCATAGATAGCCATCATATGAGAATGAATGTGGATCTTTTTCGGAGCTTTATTGTGGGAGACGGTCCTACTTGTGAAGAAAATGACGAAGTAAGGTGGAGGGCTTCGGGGGAAGGAATTTTTTCCGTGGCTTCTTGCTATAATCTTATGGCTAGGAAACGGATTCCGTGTGGTCCTTTTGAGAAGTTCAATGAGGTTTTATCTTTATGTTGGAAGATGGATGTTCCTTTCAAAATCAAGACGTTTGGATGGAGGTTTTTTGTGAATAGACTTCCTTTCAAGGATTTACTATCGGTTAGAGGTATAGTGTTACCACCGGATAATTTAAGGTGTGTTTTTTGTGATATTGTTCCGGAAAACCGCGATCACTCTTTTTTAAAATGTAAAGGTGTGGAGGTGGTGTGGAGAGAAATTTCTTCTTGGATTGGGAAGCCTTGGAGGGTAATGGATGAAGAGTGCAAAGCAAGTTTTATGGATTGGTATTCTTTTTGTAAAAAGAAAAAAGTTAAAGTGAACAAATTAGGTGTAGTGTGGATAGGTACCATGTGGATTCTTTGGATTAGTAGGAACGGTATATGCTTCCGGAACGAAGTTTGGGATGTCAATAATACATTGTGGAAGATTAAATCTTTGTTGTGGAAATGGTCGTTTTTTGGAGAAATTACTCACCCCATTAGTAGTTTTTACGAGTTTAACAAGGATCCGTTGTTATTCCTATCGTAATTCTAATTGGTTTTGTAATTCCTTTTGGCGGGTTTTTGCCCGCTTTTCTGTGTAATCGGATATTGAGAACGTTTAGTTCTCCGTTATATTGAATCTTGCTTACACAAAAAAAAACTAAGGGCATTCCCTCAAACCAATTGTTTCTTTTCTTTTCTTTTTTTATAATTTTTGTTGTTGTTATTGTTGAGGTTTCTAATTACCAAAATTATTACAAGGTATATAAGGGCAAGGTGAGAGCTAAAAAAATACTCGAGTTCAGAGCAACTAGCGTCACTCTCCCGCCCCTCCCTGGTTGAACTTCAAAGCTGCTGCTCATTTTCCGCCGCCGCCATGAAGCTCGTCAGGTCTCTCTTTCTCCCTTCCCTCAACTTCTCATTTCTTACTATCTCTCTCTTTTTGTCGAAAATTTCTTAAACTGAAATCGTTTTCTTGAAAATCGACACAGGTTTCTGATGAAATTGAACAACGAAACCGTGTCAATCGAGCTCAAGAACGGCACAATTGTTCATGGCACCATCACAGGTTCCCACTAACCCTTCCTTGTTCCTCTTCACTGTTATTACATATCAATACTCTTCACGCCGTTAAACCCTAGGTTCCCACTAACCCTTCCTTGTTGCATATAATTTTCTATGTTCGCGTTGTTATTCCCGCTGGTAGAGTCGTGAATGTGATAATTTTCGTTTTGTAAATGTAGTGATTTTCTTGTTTCTACTCAAGATTCCGATAAACCCTAGTGAATTCTTGAAAACTTTTTTTTTTTTTTGGTTTAAAATTAGGCTTAATTGTTTGTTGTTGTTGATTTATGGCTGTAGTAGTGAAAAATTAGGATAGAGAGAACATGGAAGGCAAGTTAGGAAGAATGCATTTTCAAAAAGAATGCATTTCTGAAAATGTTAGATCAGGTTTCAATAATTGTAAAAGTAAATGGCGAGGGAAATATTAGTTTTGTATTATCTTATGTTTAGTAATTGAAGTGAAAATGCAAATTGAAACATGTGGAGTAAACAGGCCCTTGTGTTTCTCTTTTCCTTATTCAGGCCCTTAGTTACATCATTTTGTTTAGATAAATATATGATGTTTGAAGTATACCTGTTCTCCTTGCACCTTAACTTGCTACCATATGTTAAGATTGTATTTAAGGGTTCTCTTCAACTTTCTGCTCAAGTTTTTTGCTTTGTTTTCTTTTGGATAAAATTTTTCTTTTCCAACAGAATAATGATAATAATGTTTTGAAGATGTTTATTTCCATTGCATATTTGAAGATGTTTGACTTTTATTTTAATCACCTCTAAAGTAACACATGAATTGTTCGTGACGCACTACTTTTTTCATTGATAGTGCATGTCAATTAAACTATTTATTTTATGTTATAGAGAAGTAATCAGCATTGGACTGAAGGAGAAGTTATTGTTTAGTATCAATTAAACTCTTTATTTTATATGTTATAGAGAAGTATGCTTTATAATCTTAACATTTATAATTACCACCCTCCAACTCAATCATTTGGAAATGAGAAGTTCCATTTGTACTAAATCATGTGCTGTGAAAAGCAAAAAAGAAATCATGGTCTGTCAAGAGTAATGATTTATTGACATTTCTTATATAAGGTTTGACATTATCAATCATTTTGATTTATAAACTGATTCTCTTATTTTTTTGTGCCTTTTCTTTTCTGTTGTACTGTAATCGTGTTGTTGAACATCGGTCATGGCGAGTTGCAGTGGTGGGATTTCTACAAACCACCATTGAAAAGCGGCTGTGTGGCGGTTTTCATGTAGAGGGGTCACGGCGGTCACCCCGAAGGCATTGGACATGGCCGAAAAAACATATTTTTTGTTAAAAAATTGAAAAAACATGGGTTGGGTTGTGTGATCTGACCCGAGCTCAGACCCAAAGTGGGTTATAATTCTAATAAACCCTAAAAATGGATACTTTGAAGTTTTACCCTCTTATCTATCTACCGTGGGTTATAATTCTAATAAACCCTAAAAACTGATACTTTGCCATTTTATTACCCTCTACTCTACCCTGTTCTTTTCCTCTACTGGTGTGCGACCACCACCACCACTCAATTGCATGCAACCCTATGTTGTTAATCTCGGAACGCGGCGCGGCGCGGTCAACCCAAAAATGGGAGCGGCGCGGATGCGGGGAGCGGCGCGGGCGCTATTTTAGCGGCGCGGGCGCTATTTTTATGGCATTTTCATGCTAAAAACATACTAGAAAATACCAAAAAAAAAACATACTTCCAATAATTCCAAACATACTTCCAATTCTAAACTTCATAATGAATTAAGCAAAACATACTTCCAATTCCAAATACCATTAAAAAACATAATTCTTAAGGAAACATACTTCCAAATAGTTATAAACTTCAAGAAAACAAACACTTAAGGATATAAGTCTTAAAATAACTAAACACAGTAACTATAATAAAAATTCAAGAATCATTAAATTCCATGTCTTCATCATCACTTCCACCATCCTCTTCATTTTCTTCATCCTCTTCATCCTCTTCACCTTCTCCAAGATAGTCTTGATCACCAAATTCATCATCTACTACTACCACTTCCTTTGCTTTTCCCTTAGATCTAGAGGAAGAAGGTGCAGCTGTAGTTGCCTTTTTCTGCAATGCTGCTTGACTTCTAGTGCTGATTATTGGCTCAACAGCACCACTTGCAATTTCAACATCTAGCCAAGACAAATCATCACCATCAAACACCATATCATCATCAGGTTGAACCTCATCTTCACCTCCCAACAACCATAGGTTAGTTGTATCAATATCATCCTCCATAACCACAGGATCAATCATATCATCACTATCAAAGCGCTCCTTCAAAGTTTGGTTATACTTGATAAAAACTAAGTCTTGCAACATTTGATGTTCAAGTCTATTTCTTTTCTTGGAATGAATCTATATTATAATTTTAAAGTTAGTATAAACTTTAAATAATAAATATACTTACTAAACTATTAATTTGAAAGTATGGCCTAATATCAACTACTTACATGCTCAAAAGCACTCCAATTCCGCTCACAACCCGATGAGCTACAAGTCAAACTCAATATTTTGATTGCAAGGAGCTGCAAATCTGGTGTTTTTGCTCCATACCTCTTCCACCACTCAGCTGCAATGCAAAATTTATTTGCATTAGCATATATACACAAAAATTGTTATGAAATTTAATTATTGTGTAATAGACTTAGTTACTTACCAGGAGATATAGTGTCTCTTTGCCTTACCGCTTCTGTCAATCCAAAGTGGTCCACACCCATCTTATATTTCGCCAAGTCTCCATGGATGGCATCAACAACTTTAGCATTTGCAGAAAGCTTGTTAATGCATGCATAAAGGCCATCCAACAACGTAGCGTCATTCTCAATCATTGGATTGGTATAAAAGTACTTCGGATTAAGATAATACCCAGCTGCGTGTAACGGATGATGAAGTTGTATACTCCATCTTCTATCAACAATATCAATGATGTCTTTGTACTTGTTTTCATTGTTGTTGAAGTTTCTTTGAATAAACTCTTTGGCTTCCAACATTGCATGATAGATGCTACCCATTGCCGGCCTTTTTTCATTATCAACAAGCCTAAGCACTTTTACAAGAGGTCCCATAGCTTTAAGAGTGTACACAATATCCTCCCAAAATGATACTTGAAGTACAATAGCAGCCGCCTTCTTTCCTTTCACCTCCTTACTTGCATTCAAGTTCAACCATTCTTCAGAAGTGAACATGGTTCTAATTTTTGCCTTTAGAATGTGCAATCTGTGCAAAGTAAGAAAGTTTGTGGCAAACCTTGTGACTCCACTTCTAACCAACTCACTTTCTAACTTCTCCCTCATTAAATTTAAAACCAAAGAATGGTTGTAAATGAAGCCCACGAGTGTCATTCCTTTTTGTATAACCTTCTTGACTTTAGGAATTTTTCCGATGTCTTCTAGCATCAAGTCTAGACAATGAGCAGCACATGGAGTCCAAAATATTTTTGGTCTTGATACTTGAATATGTCTACCAGCCAAGACATAATTGCTTCCATTATCAGTAACTAACTGCACAACATTACTTTCACCAATCTCTTCAACAAAGCTATCCAAAAGTTGAAACAACTTTTGTCCAGTTTTCATGTCGGCAGAAGCATCAACACTTTTAACAAACATTGTTCCTGCAGGAGAATTAACCAAAAAGTTTATCAATGTTCTTCCCCTTGTATCGGTCCAACCATCAGACATTATGGAACAACCATACTTTTCTTGTTCTTTCTTATTAGTACTCAACATCTCATGTGTAAGTCTCAACTCATCTTGAAGCAAAGGAACTCGCAACTCATGGTAGCTTGGAGGCTTCAAATGTGCACCATACATACCAATTGCTTCAACCATCAATTTGAAACTCTTTGATTTTGCAACATTGAAAGCAATTCCATTCCGATAAAAGAAACGGGCTATGTATTGACAACAACTCGCTCTTGCCTTCTTATCACAAGCATCATTCAAGCTTGTTTGCTTTCCTTTTTTCAAATTTTCCTCCGGTTTCCTATAGTAAATTACATCCAACGGCCCTTTTGTATTCTTCTTGGCAGTTGGCATACTCCCTTCTTCAGCCGGCCTTTTCCCACTTCGGATCCTAGATATCTCTAACAGCCGTGAAGCCTCATCATCATCTTCATGGACTTCACCTGAAATAGATTTTTTGGCAGCCAATTTCTTATCTTCATGCTCTTGTAAAATCAGCTTAACGTCTTCCGGTGTTTGAGTGCAAGCCTTCACATTTCCTTTTATTCCTAATTGATGTTGCTTAGCTCTTGAAATTCCTCCGGTCGACGTTTCGTTACAAAAATTACAAGTAACCCTCCTCCTATTATTCAAGTCTTTCAAGTGATTGAATTTCCAGCCTATATCACCGACTGGTTGGTGTATCTTAGCAGCAGCCGAAGAAGCCACAGATGGAACATCGGATGATGATGGTTGAGTAGAACTATTTGGAGGATTAGTTGCCATAGCTGTTATGCAGAACAGAACAAATAAATAATAGAGGAAGAGGAACATTATGAAGAAAGAATATACAGAACCATTGAGAAGAATATTATGAAGAAAGAAGAGCAGAAGAACCCATGATGAACAAAGAGGAGCAGAAGGAAGAAGTTCAGAAAAGAAAAAGGAAACATACCTGAAGGACTCTCCACACGAAGAAGGAAGAGACGGCGGAAGTGTGGAGAAGATGAAGAAGAAACGTGAAGAGGACCGATGCTTGAGAGAGAGAGAAACGATGCTTGAAAGAGAGAAACGGCTAGTTTTAGGGTTAGGAAGTGTAAAATACGTGAAAAATTTTGAGGTTTTGGGCCGACCCGACCCGGATCTAACTAAAGTGAAACGCGGCGCTTTTGGACCGCACCCGCACCGCTCCCGAACCGGACACGTCAGCCGAACCGGCCGCTACTCCCAATCGCGCTGCACCGGTATGCTCTGAAGCGGCTGCACCAGATTTTCCGCGCCGCGCCGCGATATCGGCCGCGCCAGCCGCTTTTGACAACATAGATGCAACCGCAACCAAATTCTCTGTTCTCCCTTCTCTGCTGAGGAGCACAACCAGCTCTCTCTTCTTTCTTCTCGCTTTCTATCTTCTGTACTCTGAAAAGTATTCCGTTTCTTCTTTCTTTCCCCTCTTATATTTATTCTTTATTTGCCTTTTGTTTTCATTTTCTGATTGTTTCCCCTCTATTTCATTCTTTATTTGCTCTGTTAAACTTCTTTTCTGTTTTTAAATTATCTCAAATCTTTCTTTAGTTATTTATAGACATTAGACATCCATTCTTAAAATTGTCTTAAATTAACTTAATTCGGTTTTTAATTCTGTTTTTTTAATTGGTGTTTATTTATTTCTGCTAAGTTTTTTAATTTGTCTGTCATGCTTCCTCCATTTGCCATCCGCACATGTTTATGAGAGATTTGTGGCTTGCCGTCATAAACCGCCAACGATAACACTGACTGTAATATAAAGATCCCCATATCAGCCTATGCATTTTACCTAAGAGAAGTACTATAGACTCCTTATGAAGCAATCTCACGAATTGCAAGAAAAGGAATGTGTTGTTGTTTTAGTGATGCAGGAATGTGTTGTTCTTTGAGAGATGCAGCGTGTAGTTCTACTTTGACTGCAATCATGCGTAGAAAATTTATAAACGAGCTAATCAAACATTGTTATGCTTTCGTTTTTCTGATTTTGGTTTTCTTAATATTCAGCAATTTCCTTTTACCTAATTTAAGCCATTTTTTCAGAAACACAAACCCACAGCATCTGATTAAACTTCATACAGCCTGTACTGGGGAATTTTCTGTTCAACATGCCTGGGTTTAGTTTTACTTTGTTAGGTAAATAGAAAGCTTACATGTTACATGTTACATCTGTTATCTTATCTCCACTTGTGCTAAAGCTTGTGATGTTTGAGGCTCAAGTGTAACCATTATCTTTTATGAAGGTTTATAATAATTGAGTCCTGTATTATAATTTTGCATGTCATACTGCTTGCTTAATATACTATTAGTCAAGCACCAGATATTTTCCTTGACACTTATTAGTAAAAACATATTGGCAGATATTGCAATGTTTCTAAATAAATAGCTTGCTACTTATTGTATTTGAGTCTTTTGTTTTTGGGTTGAAATCATTAGTGTTTTGAAGCTTTAGTTATGCTGATTCTGACTTGTTGCTATTCTACAGGTGTTGATATTAGTATGAACACGCATTTGAAAACAGTTAAACTAACACTGAAGGGGAAAAACCCAGTGACTCTGGATCACCTCAGTGTGAGGGGTAACAACATTCGTTATTATATCCTTCCCGACAGCTTGAATCTTGAGACTTTGCTGGTTGAAGAGGCACCTAGGGTCAAGCCAAAGAAGCCAACTGCTGGTATTTTACATAATCTGATTGGCTGCAATTTTTATTCATGTTGGCTTCTATCCGGTTGTTTTTGGTTCTCAACGATTACATTTTATTTACAGGGAAGCCTTTGGGGCGTGGACGCGGTCGAGGGCGTGGACGCGGTCGTGGCCGTGGTCGTTAAATTGCAATTTTTGTGCCATATGGTTATATTGTAGGAAGAATTTCTAAGTGGTCTTGTGGAGACATCAAAAGAGTGTTCTTGCTGATTAGTTGTGTTGGCTTTGGCCAATTGTCATATTTTGAAAAAGTACTTTCAAGTTCTTATGTATAATTCTTTCCCTTTCAGCTGATTGATATTTTGTTGACTTCTAAAAGACACCTAACACCATTTAAGTCTTCTGGATTTTATATCTGAATTGCCAAAAAATTATAGAATTTTATGTTTCATCGGCAATGTGTGAAAGCATACATCTCTAAAAAACAAACTTTTGATGGAAAAATAAACTATGTATAGTATAGTGGCAAAAATCTACCACCAGTTGCCCCCAATTTTTATCTTTTTTATGTCAAAACAGAGGAACCAAATTTGATTTTCACTCGGGAAGTGCTATAGAGGAACCAAATTTGATTTTCACTCAGGAAGTGTATAGCAGCAATCTACTTTCAACCCCTCTTAGTCACCGATATAATAATTCATTAATATAAAAGTCATGGCTGTCTCTTAAATTGTTCAAATATAAAGAGAGCTAACTTCCAAGAGAAGGGTTTAATAATATAAAGTATTCAAAAAAGTTGATAAGAGTAATTGAAAGTCACAAGAAAGATGATAATAATTGATATTAGTTGTTATCCTCTTTGATGGTAATGGTAAGTAGTGGTTGTGTTGATATAATACCACTCTTATCACTCAAATTTTTATGCCAGTTGGATTGGATTGACAAAGTGACAATTGAGCTTTAACGCCCCTAGTTTCATTGAAATTTATTTTGTAAGTATATTTTTGACTAACTTCTAAATATATTTGTTAGTAGTTTTTTTTTTTTAAATAAAAAGATAATCGTATTAAACAAACTTAAAATAAAACTGTTTGGTGTTAAGTCTTGTTATATTTGAATGATTAGAACTAGATTATGTTTGACGTGCTGGTTTTACTCCTATGAAATTAAGTTGAGAAGAACAATATAAACTACACCATCCATTCTCTTTTATAAGCAAATTTGACTTTTTACATTTATTCAATAAATGATGTATTTAGACTATATATAGACTGGATACATCATTTATTCAATGAATCTAAAAAATTAAATTTTGCTTATAATAAGAAATAGAGGGAGTATTTCTTTTTTGGGTCGTAAGAAAAAAACGGCAAAAAGAAGAAACAAAGAAAATGAGCATGTTTGTTGGCATGGCCAGCGGCGAATTTTAATTCTCTTTGTTCATAAATCTTACAATCACACTTAGTGTATTTTGAAGGACATTTTTGTCATTGCCTTCTTTAATTTTATTTGGGAATTTACCCCTCTACGAATCAAATATTAGACATTTGCCTTCTTTGACCCAACACTATGTAATCACATGGACACATGAGAGATCCTAATATGAGAAAAAAACGAGTTGATGGGCGAGGTATACACGTTATAAGACATCTTTGAAAAAAACTATATGACGCGATCTCTAAAGGAAGAAGATAAGGTTTATTATTGCATTCGAGGAGGAATCTGAAGGTAGTTTCATTTTTTGCTAGGTCTAAAAAACTACAAATACATACCTAGAGAATTATGTCGATCATGACATTGACAAATCAAATACTTAAAAATGTTGGAAATAAATCGAAAACTTTGGGTAATTCCTTATCGCTACATAATGACAATGAAAGAAACAAGAAAGAAAATTTGGGAAGAAAGATGAATTAGGGTTTGAAAAAATAAAAGGAAGAAGAAGAATATTTTCTGCAGAGTTTCTCTTTGTCCACAAACTGTGGAAAATCTTATTCACTTTGCTACTGTAAAATTCTGGGAGTGTAAGTGTATATAAAATAGGGGTTACTCCCTCTATTTATAGTTTTAGGTTGCTTTCTCCCTAAGTTAAAGTCCAAAACATAAAAGTCTAAAATACCTAATTCTACTAACACTACAAAATTAGGCCTAAGTTGAAATATTTGTCGAGACAACTCCTTCGACATTTCGACACACACTAGGCTAGACTATTTCGACACAACCTTGCTTCTATCGAGCAACCTGCTTTGACACAAGGAATTACAATCTCAACACACTACCTAATTCATTGTGTATAAGTTATTTACATTCGTCATAGCTCTTAGTCTTCTAAACACTTTGACCTGCACACCCTTAGTCATGATATCTGCAATTTGATTCCCAGTTCTGCAGTGTTCCAGATTCATCTTCCCTTTAGCTAGCTGCTCTCGAAGATAATGGAACCTTATTTCGATGTGCTTGCTTCTGCCATGTGCTATCAGATTCTTCGCCTGATTGATAGCTGACATGCTGCCGATCTTCATGGTAATTGCTCCATGATCTTCTGATATAATCTCTTTGACCAAATTCACCATCCATGTTGATTGACATGCACAAAGAGAAGAGCTATGTACTCTGCTTCACATGACGAGAGTGTCACTACTGGTTCTTTTCACGAGCTTCAAGCATGTGGTGCATCACCTAACATAAACACATAATCAATTGTGTATTTTCGATCCTCAACATCACTATACCAACTTGAGTCAGTGTAACCTACTAACTTGCATTATTTTCCTTTATCAGCTACAAGAAACAAAATGACATATAGTCGAGAGTTCCTTTCAGATACCTTAGTATCCTCTTCGTTGCTTCATGAATCTACTCACCATACCTAAACTATATGCTAGATCAAGCCTTGTGAGACAAATGTATTGTAATGACCCAATAAGTCTTCTCTACTGGGTTGGTTCGACATCATCTTCATCTGATTCTTTCGACAGTTGTAGTATTGGTTCTGCAGGTGTCGAAGTCGAGTTGCATTATTCCATCTTAAATCTCTTGAGAATTTCGTTTGCATATCTTCTTTGATGTATCATTAACCTTATACTGCTCTTGTAGAATTCGATGGCAAGGAAATATGAAATATCTCCTAGATTAGCCATTTTGAACTCCTTGCTAAGATCACTTTTGAAATCTTCGATCTTTCTTACAACTACCTGCTATCAACAAGTCATCGACATAGATACATAGTATAAGAAATTCACTCTTGCTTCTTCTTACATATACTCCATGCTCAATTCCACACTTCAAAAATTCCTTCTCCCTTAGGAAACTGTCAATCTTATTATTCTAAGATCTTGGAGCTTGCTTAAGTCCATACAAGGATTTATGCAGCTTGTAAACCTTTCTGTCTTCTCCATATTTCACAAACCCAATTGGTTGTGCAACATAAAATTCTTCGTCTAAGGGGCCATTTAGGAATGCACATTTAACATCCATCTGACACATGTGCCAATTGTTTACGTTTTCCAGACCAACAACCAACCTGATTGTTTCAATCCTGGAAACATCTGCAAAAACTTCATCGAAGTCGATTCCTTCCTTCTTGGGGAAATCCTTTAGCTACAAGCCTTGCCCTGTACCGAGTCACTTCCACTTTGGGATTACACTTCACCTTGTATACCCACTTCACATCAATTGCCTTCTTGCCTTGAGGCAATTTAACAAGTGACCAAGTGGTGTTGTCTTCGATGGACTTCAGTTCCTCATTCATTGCTTTCATTCACTTTGAATCCTTCAGTATCTCAGCTGCATTGACGGGTTTGACATCTGCGTAGAAAGCAAAGTGTACCAGCTCACCATCATCATCGACCACATCATCTGATGTAATCACACATTCTTGCAACCTTGCAGGCATGTGTCTAGTTCTTTGATGTCTGCTTATACCTTCCTTACCTCTGGCTTCTTCTTGTCGAACTTATTCTCTTCCGGCTTCAGTTGCTGGTTCTTCACAAAAGATTTTCACTAAATACTTCTTAACATTCTTAGTCCAATCCCATTCTTTAAGCTCATCTATGATCACGTCCCTGCTGATCACGACTTGCTTGTTCATTGGGTCGAACAAATTGTATCCTTCAGTCAAATGATGTCCTATTAGGATCATTTGACTCGGCTTGTCATCAAGTTTTCTTCTCAACTGATCTGACACATATCTATGTGCTATCAATCCAAATACCATCAGATGACTCAAGCTAGGCTTGACACCATATCAACATTCTTCTAGTGTAATTCCTTCTAGCTTCTCTGTCGGATATCTGCTCAATATGTATGTCGCAGTTGAAACAACTTCACCTCAAAATTCTTTAGGTAAATGCTTGCCTTTCAACATACTTCTCACCATATTCATGATGGTTAGATTCTTCCTTTATGCAGTTCCATTCTGATGTGGAGTATAGGGTGGCGCCACCTCATGCATAATCCCTTCTTTCTTACATAGCATGTCGAAGTCTTTCGACACATATTCTACACCACCACCAATCCCTAGAAACCTTGAGCTTTCGCCCATTTTGCCTTTCGACGATAGATTTTAACTTGGAAAATACCTCGATCACTTCACTTTTCTTCTTAATTAGGTAAGTCCATAATTTTTTACTAAAATCATCTATAAATGTGACAAAGTATTTGTTACCTCCATTTGAATCCACCTAGATTAGACCACATACATCAAAGTATATGACTTCAAGGACAACCTTCGAATTTCTTCTTGCATCCTTGTTAAAGTTGTTCTTGTGTTGCTTCGCCTGCACACATTCCCCACACACTTCTCTTTTGGAATGTCAATTTATGGTCATCCTAAAACCATATTTCTTATTTTCAACTCTTTGATGTCATTGAATTTGAGATGGGCTGGTCGATAGTCCCATATCTATTCATCTCTGCTAGCTACAGTTGCAAGGAACTTGTGCTTCATCACATTAAGTTTAATCTTGAAGGTTCAATTCTAAGACATGGGAGCCTTCAAGATTAACCTTAATCTTGGTCGACGACTCTCATAATCTTGTCTTTGATCGAAACTTTGTAATTCTTTTCGACCAACTGCCCTATACTCATCTTGTCTTCGATCGACACTTTGTAATTCTTTTCGACCAACTGTGTTATATTGAGCGAATTGCTCTTCATGTCTGGTATGTACAACACATTGGAAATTACTAACCTTTTTCCATCTTTCCTCATAATCAGAACGTCTTCAATACCTTTAGCTGCTAAAGTATTGTCATTTGCAAATTTCACAATGTTCTTCATCGAGGGTTTTATGTTGACAAATCAATCTTTCCTTCCAGACATGTGTGATGAGCATCCCGAATCTAAGTACCATTGGTCCTTTAATCTCTCTTCATATCTTGTTGTGACCATCAACATCATCTCTTCTTCTTCTTCTTCTTCTTCATGTTTTGCAAACTTTGCATCACTTTCTTGATTCTTATGTGTTTCTGGATAATCATAAGAATAATGACCATACTTCTTACAATTGAAACACTGAATGTGACTTTTGTCACGCTTTCAACCACCACCTCTTCCTCTACCTACAACATCACCTCTTTGGTTGCTTTGGCACGAGGGTTTTCTTTGATTCGACCAACTTCCTTCTTGCTTATTTCGACTAGTTGAATTGTTGTAGTCTCCTCTACCTTTGTTGCCATTCCAACTTCCTTTGCTCTTTTTTTTTTGCTGACTAAGCTTGCAAAGCCACACCGCTCTTCGACTTGCCTGCACCACTTTCAACCATTATTTGTTCATGAGATTCAAGCGTCCCTTGAAGCTCTTCTTTTGTCAATGTCGACAAATCATTCGACTGTTCTATGGATACCACCATATGGTCGAACTTCGGAGCCAATGACCTCAAGATCTTTGTAATAAATGATCTTCATGTCGACACTTATTCACATAACCTAATTTGATTCACCAGTTTCGTAACCCTAGTGAAGAAATCAGTTATGCTTTCACTTTCTTCCATCTGAAGCAATTCATACATTCTTTTGTAAGTTTGTAACCTCACCTCTTTCACCTTTTCTGCACCTCCAAAAGACTCTTCAAGAATCTCATAGACTTCTTTTATAGATTCTACATCACTCATCTTCTCAAAATTATCTGGATCAACACATTGATTAATTATAAAGAGTGCTCCATAATTCTTCTTCTTCTTCAATTCTTTGTGTTCAACATTTTCTTCATCTGTTGCATTTTTTTGCAAGGAGTGTTATTCCTTCTTTCACAAGATCTCAAAGATCTTGATAACAAAAAACCACCTTCATCTGCTTGCACTAATTCTCATAATTCGGACCCTTCATAGTTGGGAGACTCGCCAGAAAATGCCCATTCGAATGATTCATTGCCATTGTGATTTTCTCCCAATAATCGCTTAGCCAGTGCTCTAGATACCAGATGTTAGAATTAAACTAAAAAATTTGAGTAATTCCTTATCGCTACACAATGACAATGAAAGAAACAAGAAAGAAAATTTGGGAAGAAAGGTGAATTAGGGTTTGGAAAAACCAGAGGAGGAAGAAGAATATTTTCTACAAAGTTTCTCTCTGCCCACAAACTGTGAAAAAACTTATTCCTTTTGCAACTGCAAAATTTTGTGAATGTAAGTGTATACAAAATAGGAGTTACTCCCTCTATTTATAGCTTTAGATTGCTTTCTCCCAAAGTCAAAGCGCAAAACATAAAAGTCCAAGATACCTAATTCCGTTAACACTACAAAATTAGGCTTAAGTCAAAATATCAGTCGAGACAACTCCTTCGACATTTCGACACACACTAAGCTAGACTATCTCGACACAACATTCCTTCTGTCGAGCAACCTGCTTCGACACAATTACAATCTAAAAAAAACTCTTGATGTATTACCATCATAATTTATAGTATTGTATTCACCACAAGTACTCATTGTATGCATTTATATCTATTTTTATTTGTATTTGATAAGTGAATTCTACTTGATAAATATATTTGATGTACTGTAATAAGTTATAACTCTTATATTGAACTAAATACATTTTTCGTCGACCAAAATATCTCTTATAAAAAATCTAATAAAGTAGAATTAATTTATTATTAAGATTAACATAATTAATAATTATTTTTAAAAATTATGGATAATTGAAATGAGACATTTATTTACATAATGAGATAAAAGCATTACTTTTTTTTTACAAAGATAAAAGCATTACTTAGAATCATGAATTTGGTCATATGTACAATAAATATATTCAGACAATTCACGAGCAGTTGTTTGCTCCATATTCAATGGCTGTCTGCCTGCCTGTACTCGTGATTCTAGAAGCCGTCACATTATGCAACCGTATTTAGGTTTGGTCGACTTATAGACAATTTGTTGTAAATTTGAGCGATTTATGGAACTTATACAATATTCTTATAAGAATATTTATAAGAATATTGTCATCTTACCCATTCCTTTAAGTTTAACATATTTTTAAGATAATAAAGTAAGTTCTATTCATTAAAAATACTTATTAATGGTAATTAATAAAATAGACAGGTGAATTATTTAAAAATTAGACGAGTCTTTATACTATCTATAAAATATAGGAAAATGTTAATCAGTATTCTGAGGGCAATGGTTAAAATTTTAAAATAGTAAATTTATCTCGGTAATCTGCGTATTTAATGTTTCGGAAATTGAAATATTAAATTTTTTTATAAAATATTATCTTTTTTAGGAAAATATTTTCTCGGTAACCCTAAAATATATTAATTGTTGGAACACGATTTCTCATGCTTGACCACTTTACTTGAAACGATTTTAAAATTTGTTTGAGTGAGAACAATAGAGATAACAATAGACTATATTGAGTGAGAATACGAGAATACAACGGTCTAGAGGGGGATAACAATACATGTTTCTCTTCAATCAAGTCTACACATACATGTTTCTCTTCTATTAGGGATAACAATAGACTATATTGAGTGAGAATACGAGAATGCAACGGTTTAGAGGGGGAGGAGAATATACCTCCTAAATAAATTTACCGATTTAGAAAATAGTTTTGAAAAGTTTATTAGAGTTAGAAAACAAAAACAATTTGCATGGTGGAAGCAAATTGTGTTTAAAATTGATTATGCTTATTGGACGTGCATACATATATATATATATATATATATATATATATATATATATATATATATATATATATATATATATATATATATATATATATATATATATATATATATATATATATATATATATATATATATATATATATATATATATATATATATGACACCATATTGAATCAAACAGTTAGTAAAAAATAATCAAGCAATGTATTGAATTAATATAAACTTTACACAAGGCATGTAAATGTACAAAATCAATACAATGGAGAATCCTATGATCATAGTTTTCAGTTTCAATCAACCACATGATGATTCGAAGTGCCGATTCTAACAAAACCTACACTTAATCATGTACCGCTACCAAGACAAAAACCTAATATCATACGGTTTTAGGAAAGCGATAAAAGCAACCTAAACAAGCAATTCTACGAAATTAAAATAGAGAGACAAAGATAGAAAGGTGTACGCCGAATTTATGGTGGTCCGACTATCGTTCTTGCTAAGCCTACTCTACTCTCTAATGGTTTCCCATTGAAAATTTTGGTCTTCCACTATAGTTTGTGACAAATTACACGATGTTTAGTACAACCACAATATTCAAATAATGCTGAAAATATAAAAATATTATATCTGCATACCATTGACTTGAACATAGTATCCAAACGGAATCCTTGCAAAATCATTTCTTGAAATCATCTTGAGTCTTCTAGCTCCAACAGTGCTTCTTCAAAGTCTCTGTTCAGCAACAATCTTTCCTCGATCTTACCGATATCATGTGCTTTAGTATGTCTGAAGATTGAGAAGAACTCATACTTTGTCCGTAGGCTTTTATACAACACTACCAAAGTAATTCTGGAGAGAATAACATCCTTCTTTTACGTTGGCTTGAGAAAACTAGCAACAAAACCACACACCTTGCAAACCTTTGAAATATCAAAAAAAAATATTCAAAGAGTCGTTAAACAGAATAACATAATCTCCTCAACAATCGTAAATCTCCAAAGATGAAATTTAGATCCATACGAAAATGGAGTTAGAATGAGATAGAAGATGAAATAAATCGTTTGCAAGCACTCTAGAAAGATTCAAAAATCCTTTTGAAAATGATGCAACAAGTGAGTTGTGAGTTTTCCAATCAATAGTGAAAGTGTATATTTTTCAACATTGTTAGAGATTTTGAGTGAATAAACTTTTATATACGCTGGAGATCAAACACAAAAATGAGTGAAAAATGGTGTATGATTCGAGTCATACGCAAAATGTAAGATTCGAGTCAGAAATTAAGTGATTTGAATAAAGAAACAAAAATATATGAGAACCCATTTGTGTGATTCGAGTCATGAGGTTTGGTGATTCGAATCAGATTTCTAGAAACAAAACAAGGAAATTATAGTTTAATGTGATTCGAATCAAACACTCTTGTCATTCGAATCAAGTGTTATGATTCAAATCATGAAGCTTGTGATTTGAATCATGAAAATATGAAAAAGATCCCTGAGCTCCATGTAATCTTGATTTGAGTCATATGAACAATGTGATTTCAGTCACACTACCAAAATCTCATCTTTCCAAAATTTAAAGTGATTTTTGAGATTCTAATATTGTCATGACTTGAACAATTCTCAAATATATTTCTTGATTCAAAAACTCAATATATTGACTTGAAGCATTTTGCTTAAACTATAACCAAACACTTTAATTTTTGTATGCACAAAAAAGGATTTAAAAATCAACTTTGAGATGCTCAATCAGTGAGTGGACTCAATAACTATATAAATAAAACCAAAAGCTTAAAAGACAAGCAGTAAAAACATTTAACTCATGAGGCATAAACGTGCAACATCAGCTTCTTCAAGTCAGACCGAACTATAGGGACCTATAGCCTGGTTTATTTAAGTTTGACCCGACTTGGTCTATTTAATAAAGTAGTTATACTTAGAATTTTTTAAAGCCTATTCAATTAAATAAGTCAGATCTAGGCTATTAAAAGATTATGAAGCTTTATAGGTCTATTTGTATATGTATATCTATTAAAAAATAATTTAAATAGTATATAAAAGACCTTGTTGTCTATGTAAAAAAATAAAATAAAATGGACTATTTAAAAATTTTCATGTGAAAAATACTTTTAAATAGACTTTTAGATCAAGCCATATTTTAAAAAAAGGCAATGTCAGGCAAAAAAAAAAAGCTTATAATAGTCATAGACCAGACTCAGACCTTAACAATTTATCGTAAGTCAGACTCTAACATTCTAATGTCTGACCTGACCTACTTCCACCCCTATCTCATATCCACTCGTATACCAGAATATCTGTTGGCATTACTACAAAAAGCACTTCTAACTAGAGCTGTCAAAATGGGCCGAAGCCCATGGGCCGGCCCATTTGGCCCGGAAAATTTTAGGGCCTGGGCCTTATTTTTCGAGCCCATTTACATCCGGGCCTTTTTTAGCCCGGCCCTAAAAAGCCCTAAAAAATATGGGCCGGCCCGTATGGGCCTTGGGTAGCCCACCGGCCCGAAAAAATTAAATATTTTTAATATAATTAAAATTTATCCTTTCCTAATTATAATTATTATAAAAATTTATAACATTTTCTTGTTATAATTATCATAAAATTATAATTGTCATGAATATTTATAACTTAAAATTTGTTGGAACAAGTTATTTAATTATTTGTGCTACATTATATAATTTGTGATGTATTTTGGATAGTTTAAATTAAGTTAATGTGTTGTTTTACATTTTAATTATTAACTTATATGGATTATTTAGAAATTATAATTTTGGATATAAAATTTAATTTATATATATATATATATATATATATATATATATATATATATATATATATATAAATAATGTAATCTTGCATGCAATTATATGGTTACTTACAAAAATAAGGAGAAAATTTTAATTTTTTAATAGAAATGAGTCCGTTTAGGGCCGAAGCCCATTTAGGGTCGGGTAGCCCAGACAGGGCCGGGGCTGGGTAGTAAAATTATAGCCCATTTAAAAATAGGTTTTTTGGGCCCGGCCCTAAAAAGCCCGAAGCCCATATGGGCCGGGTAGCCCATATTGACAGCTCTACTTCTAACGTCCGACGCGAAATGCATTTTACCTCGGCAAAAGAATTGAGGTAACGAAGGGCGTCATGAAAAGTAATGACTTAACACCTCGGTTTTTAAAACACCGAGGTAAAGGTTTATTATGGCATGGGTTCGAACCAAAGTTTTTGCACTTTTATTATTTTCAAAAACTACTGCTTTTTATCTCATTTATTATAAAAATCGAGGGGTCATTAGTTTTTTTTATAATAAAACTCATTACAGTGTTTACAAATGATATTACATTAATTGTCCATGAAGATCATATGTTGGATCTTCAATTCCTTGATATTCTAGGCAAGATCAAATATTGGAAACCTCTTTTCTCAAAACAAAACAAAAGGTTTTGTTAAAGGATATTCTCTACGGATCATCTTGCATGAATTTGTTTATGTTAAAAAAATGGGTAAGATAATTAATGTCAATAATCAAAAATATTTTCGGTATAAATAAAAATTTAATAGAACAAATCTTGAACCTAGTTGATTTTCTGCTCTTGCAATCCACCGAAGAGAACTTTTCCAAGTTATCTTATGTTTCATGTAGATTTCCAATATCGTAAGAGAACTTATAAAATGGAAGTCCCTTAGGTTTCACGTGAATCACTAATGGTGGATTCTTGAGCATTGATAACCTTTATATGTACGACAATATTTGTTTAAGGTTGTTGAATGAAAATAGTGAAAGAAACACTTAACTATCATCTCGGTTTTTAATATAACGATGGGTTAGAGTAAAATATGATTTTTTTTTTAAAAATGGTTACATTGCTTACCCATAATATTAAAAATACATTGTATGAAATAAATCTTTGCAGAATATTGTTAGAAAATTCCGTATGATAATCCTGGATATCTTCGAAGAATCGTGTTCGTTCACTTTCCGAACAAAGTATTTCGACTCTATTCTTGTCTGGGTTCACGAAATCTTTGCGGGGATAATTCTCGAAGAGCAATCTGTTTTCTGACAATAGAGAACAAATCAGAATGTAGAGAGGAAGTATATTTCGTATGCCAAAATCGAGGCCAAATGACTCCTTATATAGGAGACCAATAACAGAAAACGAACAGACACACCTTTTCGGAAAAAAACGGTCATGTCTGTTGGGAAAGGGTACAACTATTCAAACGAATTTTTCGAACGGGGCGCTGCCTCTTGGACCCCGGCAGGGCGCTGCCCCGCACCCCGCCAGGGGATACGCCCCTTGGAACCCCGTTTCTATTATTCGTATTTAGTTACACGTTTGGCTCGACGAGCGTGCACTCCGCACTACCCTAACTCGTTTCAAACTTAACGCATAATTGCATTGGCCTATAGTAAATCACATTACTACCAAAATACATTGATGATACTAAAATCACCAACAAATATCAGATTATTTACCCAGAATATTTAAATTATAGCATGAGCAGGTCGCATACAATATTTGTTGCATACAATGTATTTTTAATATTCTAAGTAAACAATATAACCATTTTTGGAACAAAAACTATTTTATTCTAACCCCTCGGTTTTAAAACAAAATCAAGGGGTTAGAGTAATTTTTTTTTAAAATGCTTACATTGTTTACCTAGAATATCAAAAATACATTGTATGCAACAAATTTTCGCTAAATAGCAAGATTGTTTACCTAAAATATCAAAAATGCAGCATGTCCAGGTATCATACGAGATGATAGAGATCCGTCTTGAATGTCAGACATGCCTTCAACAAGATTGATTGTTGATGCTATGATTATCATTGCTTTCGCTAGCGTATACAATTTGCATGCTTGGAATGCCTCCAACTTTTAATTTAGTGTGTGCATCATAAAAGGGGAAGTATTTTTTCAGCACTTGCAATCCATCAGTGAAGACTTTTAGAAATAAATCATAGTTGTTCTAAACCTTAAATAACAACAACAACACCAACACCATTGTTTGAGATGGATTGCAAAAGCTAAAAAAAATATTTTGTTCTAGGTAGAAGAACATTTTTTTTCCAGTTTTGCAATTCATCCTAAAAAATGATGCATTCGACGGTGGGGCGGCTACAAATAAGATAGTATTAGGGTAAAATCTGTTGAGCGAGTGTTTTATAGTAAAATCTGATTATTTTATCCCTCGGTTTATCAAAGAAACTGAGGTGTTAATTCATTTACTTTATAGTTGTTAACAAATAAGAATATAAAGTGCATTAGTTAGGATTCGAAGCATGTCCTAAATGATATATCACCTCGGTGTTTATAAAAATCAAGGTAACAAGTTGCTTTTTTTAATATATATATATATATATATATATATATATATATATATATATATATATATATATATATATATATATAACGCGCCTTGGAATAAAATCTTAATTTTTTTCTGGATGACGTGAAAGTTTCGTCATGAAAAGCGTTATTTGCAGTAGTGTGGCCTATGTGTCGATCTTCACTCTGGTGGATCAGTCAAGAAATTTACAAATGACTCTTTTCAAAAATACTCCTACACACCAAAATATATCAAATAAGATATTCATAATAAAGTCATGTTGATATTTAAATTCTAAAAGCTACTTATGATAAATGGCATGTTCCCCAAATATATCCAAGCACGCCTTGCGGTAAATAGGAAAAACCTTATTAATAGGAAATAAGGGAATCATAAGATGATATTTAAGAATGATACAATAATCTAACAAGGACATATGTTAGCCCTGGCCATCAATAGAGACAGCAAGGAGAAAATCTTAGGCATGTGTTACTTGCAAACAACAAAAAACCGCTTTTTGTCTTGTGGTCATGTCAAACTTTACATCCATGTCCTGAACACTTTTATTAAAAAGGTCACTCACCAAAACATATTATGCTTTAGGAGGGACAATGTCCTTGTTAGTATATCTGCTAAGGTGAAATTTGGAATCGCAACACTATGATCTTTCAAAACTCTGTTGAAATCAACGTCCATACCACGTATCCTATAAACTCTCAATATATGATTATGTAACACCCAAGATTGGGCCTTAGAAGTCACAAACGCATATGAGGCATACTCTACTATAGAGTACAAACCCAAACTCCCAACTCTAATATGTAAAGAAGCCACCCTCCATTGAAGGCCCCCGAAGGAAGGACCTTCACCAACCATGATATCTTCAATCACCCTTAACAACTCTTTATAAAACCAAATAGCTGCTTTTTCCAAATGATTAGGTTGATACATTCTTAGGTCAAAAAATAGTTTGACAATTGACAATAGCCATGCAAGATTAAAGTAGAAGAAACTCACTTTGAGAATCCTTTAGTTGTGGCAAAAGACGCATTCACTCAACAAACCTAACTACTCTCTTCATGAACAATCCCTTGATAAATTTTTTATCTCGACTAACACCCCCTCCAAACAACTTCATTCCCTACATTGACCTCTCAATATTCGAAGAACAATAACTTTTACCGATGTTTACTATCATCACCTGAAAGCCAAAAATTTCAATTTTAGAAATATTTAATTCAAGACATAACTGATTTCTCAAAATGATATCAAAGACTTTAACCACATCAATTAATTTTCATATGATGGTCCCGTCATATAAGACATGAAACTTGTTATTAGTCTCTTTTC
Source organism: Vicia villosa (assembly GCF_029867415.1). NCBI lineage: Eukaryota > Viridiplantae > Streptophyta > Magnoliopsida > Fabales > Fabaceae > Vicia > Vicia villosa. The sequence continues at coordinate 144,490,921 of NC_081180.1, forward strand.
TAACTAACACTAGTAAAAAGCGTAACAAAATTAAACTCTTTTATAATATTATTTTAACGTGGGAGTATTATTTCCTCGAATTTAAATAAAATGAAATGAGATTATTTGTCTCTTTCTATGTCGATACCGTACATACATAAAAAGAAAATATCTAAAGATAAAGAGAGGCTGCTTTGGTCGTGGCAAAATTTGATGAGTGGACATCAGAAATAGAAAAACTCGACTTCCGAAACTGCCTCCTATTCGTTATTCGTGTCTTTCAAAGACCTTACTTCCCAAACTAAATAAATCGATTGTGACCCTTAACCCAATCCTTTTAAACTATTGCTTTTGCTTAAATACTCTCCTCCACTGCCTCTTATATTCATTCCTGTTTTCGCTTATTATATTTCAGACAGCTTTCTCGTATTGTTGATCATTAAGCAGGTCTTGTTTTTAAGGTGAGTAAACTACAACTTACAACTTTTTCTGTCTTTTCTTGTGATTTTGACTAATTTTACTTTATATCTGTTTATGTTCTATATATGTTTGTCATTTATCAATTTTGTTTAGGTTTTGTTGGTCAATTTGTGATGTTTCTGTAAAAGGGTATTCCTCTGCTAGTTACTATTCAATTAAAGTTGACTTTTATTTTGATTGGAGAAACAGCTGTTTTTGTAAGTCATCCTGTAGAGCTTATCAAAATAGCTAAAAGCAATTTATGGACATGCCCTATGCTTTTTCTTTGAGCTCTTTGAAATCGTAGTGTTTATGGTGGTAAATAAGCTCAAATAAGTCCATTCAAATTGGTTTTGTTCCGTTGTAAAACGAGAGTTGTTTGATGAACGGTGAAGCAAGTGCTTCGTTACAGTGGTCTTGAGCTTCTGGTGCGGCGGAGAGGGGCCGACCTGTAAGATTAGCACTTCAACGTCCAAGTCAGTGAGAGAATCAAAAGTGATGTCAGAGTGGAATGAATTTGAATACTCGAGAATGACACGCTTTCTTTCTTTTATAGTGGGGGTGGATCGTGGATCGTGGTCAGCCGTCTGTTTGATCCGGATGGTAATGCTTCAGAGGTTGAATTGTGTGCTTTAGGCGAGGATATAGGAGGAACACCTGTTTCTCGCATGTACTTCCTTGCTTCACCTCTGGCCTTTCCTCCTGGGGCCTTGTGAGCGGCCCTGAGCTTATTTTTATGTTGAGCTATAAGTTGTAAGCCTCACATATGCTAACTTGATACCTTTTTTTAATGTACAACAATTTGATGAATTTGAAAAATTCAGAGAAACTGAAAACCAGTGTTGAGTTTTCTTTGAATCCAAGTGCTGAAATAAATTGAACTTCGATATCTTGAGTAGGATCTGTCATCAATTAAATATTGTAAATGCATATACGTGAACATGGAATTGTTGCAACTGCTTGTCGATCTTGCTGTTAACATGTGGATTGACTATCTTATATTATTCGAACACTTAGCTTGTACTATCTATTTGGGATATCTAAATTAATAGAAGATCATTATGAAAGTTTCCTCTTCTCATTTAAATTGCTTTATATGTTATTTCTACTTTCTGGTATCCTGTCACGACACCAAACATCTTTTCAACCGGTGTGTGCATGTGTTTCTGTTAATCAATGGTTTCTAAGTAGCTTACTATATTTGGATGATGATAAGTTGATATTTGGGTGCTGATAAGTTGTTATTGCCACTTTGACACGGTTTCCACCTAAGTTCAATATTAAAAAAATCATATTATGCTATCAGAGTTTGATTCCAATCTAGGGATCTGTGGTATCTATCACTGATTTACCTTCACCTGATCTACGGTGTTGCAGTGTCTGCTTGATATATTATTTGGCATGGGCAATAACAACATTTTGGTTCTTTCGATTAAGAATTCCACATTAGATGAGATAAGGCCAAAACATGAGTATATAAGTGGAGTCACTGTTCACTTTATAAAGATGATTTTGTAAGAGTTGAGTTAGGTCTAACTCAGATTCTAAGATTTTCTTTATTACACTTTCATGCCAAATCATGTATTACTCCTTTTAAATCATAGATTTTAGAAAGCTCACATTTATGCAACAGATTTGTTTTGATTACCAAAATTTTATGAATTTTTATTACAATTAAAATAATGTACTATTTATTATTGTTTTCTTGTATTAGAAAAAAATGTATATTCTAATTTTTGTCTTCTTTGTTTAATTTGAATTTTGTTTTTTTGACAGAAAGGACTGTTGCTATGTCAATTGCACCAATTGATAGCATAGCTTCATTGAATAGTGATCTCTTCTATGACATATTACGACGACTTGATGGCTCCACATTAGCTAGTTTAGCTTGTACTTGTGAAGCTTTTTGTTCCATCTCAAAAGAAGAGAGTTTATGGGAAAACGTATGTGCATCTGTGTGGCCTTCAACCAATAGGGAGGATGTCAAAAGTTTAATCTCCTTTATCGGCGGTTTCAGAAAATTCTACGCCGATTGTTTTCCTCTTATCATAAACAAGGAGGTCGGAGAGTATCACTGGAACAACTACCTTGAGTATCTTGATGATTGGACCGAAGCCGAATACTACGGGGATACAAATGAATTCGAAAGCATCACACCATCGGATTTCATTTCCATTGTAGACATTAGGTTTAAGGGAAAACCAATCTGCTCCAAAGTTCTATCCGGAATTCCAAATGCGAACGATAACGCTGGTTGGTTCTACAACTGTCCTTTTCGTATCGATCTCCTCACGTACGCTGATAGAGATGACAACAATGACGGGGAGGAGGAGGTGACTATTTCCGTAACCGACGGTCTTCCACCAATTACATCAATGGAAAGAGAAAGGAAAGACGGGAAACTATGGCACGAGCTTCGTGACGGTCTCCTTCTTAGTTGGATATTAGTAAACAAGAAAATAAAGCAAGCTGCTAATCTTGCTAGCTGGAGTCCTCTAGACGGTCAAAGACATTGGCCGACGGAGAAAGACTTTGTCATCCGATTCGGATCGGTTCTGCCCGCGAAGGACATTCTACCTTCGCAAGTAGTGCAATGTATCCTTGTTATGAAGTTTAGAGTGGTTCACATTGAAGAAGAAGGGTTTGAAACTAGTCTTAAGTTAACAGAACTTAGCATGCAGTTAGAAGACATGGAAGGCTCCCATGTTAATGGAAAAAACAGTTTGCATATTCTTAAGGAAGCACTTAGTTGCAGAAGGAGCAAGAATTATAGTGAAGCTATTGAATCCTGTCATATGTATTCAAAAGTGCAAAATGAGTTGAAAGAGGAGAAGATGAGAAGTGAAAGTAGGTTGGATACATTTTGTATTGTAACTGGGATTGCTGCTTTTATGACATTCTGGTACTATGTTTTGTGAAAAAATTGTTGGATTTTGGAGACTCGTTTTTGTAAGATAAAATCCTTATAAAGTAGTAATTAATTGATCAAGGTTTCACTGGTTTGAGATTTGAGATTCTCACAGTATGAAGCTTTTGTAAATTGACTTTTCAGCTGCTGGTATTACAAATATGTTTGACCGTTGTAAGGTGTGATGAAATAAAGAAATTTAAGTTTAATTTCGAAAGAAACTTCGAATGGGTTGCTTTATCCGACCATCCCATTATATTCGACAATCTTAAAGCCAGAGGGTGGAAAGCCTTTCAATAAAAATTTGGAAAAAACCTCCAACCTGTCCTCACCTTAGGCCTAGAGTTCTATGCAAACGAACCTGGTTCCTCTATAGAGCACAAATCTTTTGTGCCAAGGAAATGCGACTGATTACAATGATGGCACTATTAATCGAATCATTTTCATTAATGTTTCCAATTTGTGTGGTATTCATAAAAGGAGACATGAAGACCCTTCACCACAAGGGGAGGAATGGGTTCGATATCTTGCAGCATCTGAAACTTCATGGCTTGAATTCAAATTGCACCAGTGTTCTCTGACCTTATAATACCGATATGACAATTTTTTTTATAGACTCCTATTCTTTTTGTTCACTCGCGGCGAAATTTTTAAATTGTCCATATATTTCGGAAATGCATCTCCGAAGTCACATTTTTATAAAAAAAAGCTAGTTTGGGAGATGCATCTCCGAAAACACCACAAAAAATGTGATTTCGGAGATGTACATCCAAAATAAAGTTTTTTTCCAGAAAAAATGTGACTTCGGAGATGCACTTCCAAATTCACCCCCCTTGGAATAATTCGGAGATATATTTCCGAAATCTTGTATGATTCATAATTCATAAAACAAACGAACAACGCTTAGATTTATTATAAAGCATCAGAATTACAAACATCACGTAACATGAAATTAAAGTTACATATTGTAAAACACGGGTAATTGAGGATGAGTCAACATTTTGATAACGTCGGCTCCCGATCTTTGAAGTTTCGCATCCAACTCGATCGGACCCTTCGAAGAAAATTGGTCGAATGTTATCCACAAAACGCTAAATCTTCGTCGTTCTTGACTTCAAATGGGGTGAACTGAACGTCTCCCTCGTCGTTAAGCGAAGGCGAGCGGTACTCAAGCTTGACAACCTTCCGATTTTCCGGGTATTGCAAAAGAGTGTTAAGCGACGTTATCAATTCCACGAATAACGAGCCGCGCGAGAAGCGAAATTGGAACGACATCGGGTAACCACTGGTGAAGTAGACAAAAGTTAGGTGGGGGTAGGTTTGTGTCATTGCTGATTGTGGGTTGTGGTTGATGAAAATGCATTGTCTATTATTTATAGACTTATAGGAGCAATAATGACCCAACAAACCTTATCTTGCTTTCAGTGGATGTTTCGGAAATGCACTTCCGAAAACAGCCCTGAAGCATTAAATTTTCGGAAATGTACTTCCGAATTTAGCAGAGACAGAAGAGAAAATTGATTTTTTTTATGTGTGTAGTTGTTTACGGTGATTTCCGGTAAACGACCGCTAGTCTTCCAAACTATAAGTAAATATGATTTGGTTACTCGCAGGATCGACTAGATTGATCCTAGGACACATAGTCAAAAAGATTGTTATTAATGGTCGTTCGAACCATATTTATGATTTATCTTTGTCAATAAGAGTTTCTTCGAATAAAACAAGTGAACTTGATAGTGACTTTGTTATATGCAAGTATAACTTCAACAAAAGGGTAAGTAAAAATAAGACATGAAACGAAAACTGTTTAAAGTGCGAAGAATCTAAAATTGCAGAAATATTAAATACTTCAAAAGTAAATGACATGAAAATAACAGTACAAGAATGTAAATGGCAAGAAGTAAATGAAATGCAATAATACTGAAAAGATATCTGAAAACGAAAAGGGAATACACATGTATTAAAATGGTGGTGTCATACGTACATTTCTCAGCGAACTCTTTCTCTTTAACACTTGATACTTGAGTAATATGTGAGTGATTTGTACAAAATGAACACACAGAATCCTAACATTAAGACTCCTATTTATACTAATTTCGACCTTAACGGCCCTACGCTAATCTAATGCCACGTTTCTCATAAGAACTCCAGGGATGCCATCTGTTGTTAGACAGTTACGAAACCGTCTTCGAATTTCAAATCTTCCCGCCTAAGTCCTTCTTCGACGCGTGGCAGTGTATTTAACATTAAAACACTACGAAAACACGCTAACTAGTAATACTTTAACATATTTCATGAAATTTTCCTAAGTCTTCGAAGACATGCACTCCTATGAGCTTCAGTGTTCATCATCTCCGCTGTGACTTAGAAATCTTCACTCTCGAAGCATGGCCATCAGGAGCCATTTTCTTATCTTCAAACGATGGTCATTAGTAACCATCTCTTCTTCGAATTTTTATTCTTCGAAGAACCATATATTTGCAAAACGAAATCTTCAGCTAACAAATTGCCCCCAATAAATGCCTGTTTCGAAAAAACAAGAGAAATAGGCGTTTCTTGTCATTGTAAGATTTCGTTCCTTGCTACTCTTTGAAAGTTCCAAGATTGCTGACTAACGTCATAATCATTGATGACCCTGTTTTCAAAACGTCTTGTCATTTTCAAAGATGTTTTCTCATAACTTACATTCCCATGTTTTTGACCTTACTTCTTGATCATTATTCCTACATACTAGGAGTAAAGCTAATTTATTTGACCGCCGTTGGATTAAATCAAAACCCGCCGCGTGTCCTTTTGTTTTACCCAAAAGATTTAAAAAGGTTCCCGTTAAACCTTTAAATACCTGGTCTTCACTTTTATACAACTTTTCATTCCTATTTCTTCATCTTCTTCAACAGAATACTTTCTCAATCAAACTTCTCTATGGCTTCATCTTCAAATGTTCTTCAACCTGTTCTAAAGCTCCAAACAACAACGCGGTCTGGGGAACGAGAACACATTCCAAACCCTAACACCGCAGAGGTGCGCGCAATTTACGCTTCTCAGGTACTCATCCCCTTTGAACTTTCTGGAAAACCTCTTGCTTTTATGGGTCCATTGCCAGGTGAAAGTAATCCATCTATAAACAAATTCTTCCCTTCTTATTACAAAACTAGACCCTTGGTTAGTAAGATTAAGATTGATGAAGATGGTCATTCCTCTTTAGGAGAACCTGATAATGCTGAAGAAACTTCAACTGCACCCCCTTTGGCTCTGGCACAAATTAGGATAAACTATATGACCAACTTTGTAAAAGTATTTAGGTCAATCCCTTTAGCCAAAGATCCTGATCTATACTATGCCTGGTTAGAAAAAGTAGAGAAAAAGAAAGAATCTTTCTGGAAATCATTAGGAATATATGATTTGATTCAATTATCAAAGACAGGCTTAGAATATAACCAACCCAAGTTAGTAGCAGCGGTTCATTTCTGGGATGCTTCCCACAACACCTTCCATCTTCCATGTGGGATGGTTACCCCCACTCTCTTTGATATAGCTGCTATTACAGGACTTCGACCAACTGGGGAGACCTTCGACCCCAATGATATGGATATTGATACTATTAGCTTTAATGAATCAACAGTTACTTATACTGCATTCATCCAGAAGTACCACAACACAACACAAGCAGAAGTTTCTGATGAAGAACATATTGCTTTTTTAGCACTATGGCTCTCGCGATGCGCTTTCTGCTCAAGATCCATACAAGTTGCAAAGAGGTATCTTTGCATGGCTAATCAGCTACATGCTGGAAAAAAGCTCAACCTAAGCCAATTACTCTTAGGATTTCTTTATGAAAACCTCAGCGAAGCCGCGAATCTTACCAAAAACTACCAAACTGGCACTCTACTTTTTGCTGGTCCTTTTTGGCTACTGCAACTGTGGCTTAACGCTACATTTGAAACTCACCTTCCCTTTCGAAGCAACGTCAATGAAGAAGATAATAAAATTAAGAATCGAACTATAGAAGGAACTAGGTTGGCTTACCTAACGCCAAAAGAAGAAACTGGGAAACTTCGTGAACATTTTCTAGCATATACAATGATGTTCGCCCAGCGTAATCAGTTCGATCCTTCCATGGCTCCGTTTGTACACAGAACAATCGGTCCTGAATGGTTCACCCGAAGGTTCCCATCAACATCTCAGGATCAACAAACTGAGTCTATGGAAATTTGGGAAGCCTTTCTGACCCCAAGGTTGTTTTATCATCGTCTTCGACCATCAAAAAGTCAATGCGTTCTCGTATGCTACCAACCAAATCTGGTCTCGAGACAGTTTGGGCTGGTGCAGGTAAAACCCAAGTGTTTATATGATAAAAGGAACCATCTGTGCTTCCATACCTTGCACCTGACTGAAAAGGAGTGTGAATCAAAGATCAACAAATATGTTGGCGTCACCAATCTTTCTCCTATTTCCTTCGAACCTGCCTTTTACTCCACACCAGACTTTCACCAATGGTGGACGGATTACTATACTTCACAAATCTTTGACGCCGATAGTCTCACTCAAGAACTAACTACAGCTTTTGATGATGTGCAGGAGAATTTCCACAAAGGTACCTCGACTCATATTAAAGAAATCCAAGCTTTTCAAAAATTCTTTGAAACTATCTATCGGCCTGATGATCTTAGTCGGACCGTTCGTGAAGCTGCAGTTATTTTACGCGAAAAGTTTTCTGCCAAATTGGATAAGTTAAAATTGCCCTCGCATGTTCGACCAGAACTACGCTATGAAGTGGCTTTCAAACTTAATCCTCCAAAATTCCCTCCACTACCAAGTGCGGATTTTGGTGTGGCTCTGAGCCCTCCTTTTCCAAATTGGTTTGTGTGTGGCAACGTTTTAAAAGATCTTCAAGAAAGTACTAAAAAACGTGCTGATCGAATGGTTCCGACTAAGCATACCCTAGATACTTTCAAAGGGCATCTTCATATAGATCTTGAACATGTTCGTGTCTTGACCCCAATACCTGAAGGTTTGGACTCAGACAATCTTTCGACTGACTTTTCCTACACAGAAGGACTTTGGGGCATCTAAAAGTAACAAGCCAAGTGAGAGTGATTCTATTGCCACTAGCAAGAAACCCACGATACATACCCATTTTATATCATTAATCTCATATAATCTGTGAGTAGTGCTTATTTTACTCAATTTTATATTTCCCAGAATTCGAAACCCCCGGTAGGTTCGAAACGACAAGCCTCTTCAACAGTTGTCTCAGATGATGAAGACAAATCTCCTCCTCGTACCAGGCAAGGCCATAGAAAGAGACAGAAAGCTATTACTCCTTCGGGAAAAGAGAACGGGCTAGGTTCCTCCAAAGTTGCTTCTCCTAGCGACAAGGCGTCTTCTGAGGAATCACCTTTAAAAACTGCCAGTAATGCCTTCGTTGTCGAAAGTCATAACTCAAGTCCAGACAATATTCCACCCAAGGTATTTGGGTTTCAACCCAAAATCATCTCATAATTTTAACTACATGATTAAGTTAACATCTTACCTTGTCATTGCAGGATGATACTGACACTGCTACTTCAGGTCTTAAGACTTACAATTTCACCATTAATGTCGATAAACCTCAAGGTAATCATAACTCTTTCACTTTCATCGATAAACTTCTCAAGGCCTTATCGTTCTGACCAAGTCTGGTTTGTTTAATGCAGATATTTCCCAAAATAAATCCCATGTTCTCTCACCAGTTTTTGAAGATGCCAGGCCTCTTACGACCACCTTACCTAATGAGCCAGTCGAAGAAAGCCAATCCACTGACGAATCCCCAGCTACTCATCAAGATAAAAACCTGGAAGAAAATCATCCATTCTCAGGTAGTGACAACGTGTATCCACAACCACATGGTAGTGAAGATACTGTATCCGAACAAGATGCTATGGAGGAAATTTCTAAACCAGATAAACACAATCCTCCAGTAACTTCAACTCTTGACACAGAAACTACTCCTGGGGCAACTTCGATGCCTGCCCCTGCGAAGCCCACTCCTTCGGAACTGGAACAACTTAAGCAAACTGATCCTCTCAGCTTTCTAAAAGCTATGATGAATGTGAATACTACTTCGCCTTCAGAACTTGACATCTCTCCAGCTGTCCTTGTAGAATCTGGTGACAAGGAAGACATTCCTGACCTCCTTCGACAGATAAAAGAAAGATTCTTTGGGGTCAATCTTGTGGATGTTCTTAGTCAAGATCCTATTAAAAGTCATAACTTGAATCAACTCTTGAAAAAAGTGGATTTGTTTTGAGTCTCGAAAGAAGTTTCAGAGGTGATTGTTTTGCTAGGTTCTCTAGTTGAACAACTTCAAGATAATATTCTTCGAAAACAAAATATCGAAAAGCAACTATCTGAAAAAATAGCCTCTCATGACTCTTCATGGAACTCTGCTGTGGATGCAACGAAACAAGGTGAGGCCCTCAAGCTTAAACATTCAGAAAATCAGAAGGCATATGATAATTATGAGAAGGATATCAACTCTTGGAAACAAGAGATAAAAGCTCTCGTAGAAAAGATAAAGGAAGCTGAGAATTGTCAGGCAACCATACAAAAGGCCAATCAACAAGATCTGCTTGTAGTGGCGCAATTGGGGATTAAACACTTCGAAACCGCACAAAATTTAGTTCCAGAGATTGAAGGATTGAAGAAACACCGGGCGTTACTCGAACTTCGTATGTCTTCATGGGAAACTCAGTATTTGAAGATCAAAAATAGTCTCCCTGAGGATTTCAACTAGCTGCTTCGAACTCTGTATTTTGTTGCACTTTTGTTTTATAATCGAACCTTTTATAAAAATATCTATCTGTATGCTTGACCTCTATTTTTTGTCTATGTTTTCCATATTCGCAAGCACTATTTTTAGCAAATCTTTCATATTCTGCCAAAATATATATCTTCAGATTTTCCACAGTGATTCTAATCAATGCAACACATAACCCCGACCACTCTTCGCAGTATCTTTATTCTTAGACCCGACGTTTCTACTTCTCCAGCCGTAATAATTATTAAACAGTGACGTCACTTTCTTCAAAACGCTCATTTGAGACGTGCGTGCATCAGTTTCATGATTACTTTTTAACTTCCAAGGGCGGGAAACGGCGGAAGCCTTAACTCCCTTTTTGGAATACCAAACCGCAGTCCAATCAATCATTAAAACTTTAAACCACCCTTCATTACCTCAGGTCTATATAAAGGCCTAAGATCGTTTTCATTTCTCCATTCTTGCATTTCCTCAAACACTAACAACAGAAGAGAGAAACCTTTTCTTCAAACTTTCTTTTCAAAAAAAAAAAATGGCTGCACCTCTCTCTTACAACAACATAAAGGCTGTTATCAAGAAGGAGTTCAAACTTTGTGAGGATGAACTTGATAGCAATTTCATCACTCTTGGCAATCTCTTTGCTAACTAAGAACTGGATTTCTATTTTGGAGACATCCTGGAAGGTCCTGTTTACCCCAACATGCTTGCAGATTTCTGGATGTTTGCGTCTCTACGCATAGATCCTGAAGGGAGGACCACCATAGTTTCTGAGGTTCGACACGCTCATCTCAGCATCACTCCCACCACCATTGCTAACCTAACGAGATGCACCAATTCTGGGGAAACATTTGATGACAACAACTTCAACATGACTACTCATCTTATGTTGAGGACTCTTATGGACAACGATCCTTTCAGTGCCAAGGTTATCAGGATCTGGCATCAAATGCTTGTGGGTAATTTCCGTCCTCGGAGGCTTGACGAAAACAACATCATGGTCGATGACTTGGAGTTTATTCTCTGTGGTCTTCGAGGGAAGAAGGTTAACTTCCCTTTGATGATTTTCAAAGGGCTTGTTGAGGCCGTTTCTGTGGCTACTGCCGGTCAGGGAAACATAACCTGTCTTCCGTATGGTAGACTCCTCTCTTATATATTCCTTAAGAAGGGTGTCGTGAGGCGGATGCACACTTCTGGATCCATGGACATGTTCGAGGCTGAAAGCTTGCCTGTGCTGTCCTTAGAAGGATTGGATCAGAGGATTAATTAGCCAATATTTGCCCTAGGTTTTTATGCTTTCCCTTTTTTTTTTTCAGGAGTTCCTGGGTCATGTCCCCGGATCTCTTTTTGTAATGCTTGTACTTCTATGTTTCAATGACAAAATATTTGGTGCTTCTCTGACTCTTTTTCTTAATTTACCATCTATTTTGATCGTAAAGCCATTTTGATCCATGCAACACATATACTTTGGTACATGTCTGACCATTTTGGCTTTCGTAGTCCCCTGAATGTCTACGTTTTTGCAATCTTTACTTTGTACATGCTTGGTTTATATCTCTTTAGATATTTTCCGTTTACTCTCAAGATCCTACGATCTTCTGCTAACTCTTCAATTTCGTAAGCATTATTCGAAAATACCTTTAAGATTCGAAAGGGTCCTTCCCAGTGCGGGGACCATTTACCAAGTGCTTGATTCTTTCGATCTATAGGTAAAATAACTTTCCAAACTAGGTCATTACTAATAAACGTTTTACCTTTCACCTTTTTGTTGTATGCTCTGGATACTCTTTCCTTTTGCCTTTTTATCATTTCCAGCGCTCGAAGTGTGTCTTCATCCAAATCTACTAACTCATTCATCATTAACTCCCAGTATACGTTGGGAGGAATATCTGCTTGTCTTTGTACCCTTACTGACTGTAGATATATCTCGATTGGGAGTACTGCATCATGCCCAAACGTCAACTGGAAAGGAGTTGTGTTTGTAGCTTCTTTTGGAGATGTTCGACAAGCCCAAAGTGCTTGGTCCAAAGTTTTATGTCAATTCTTGGGTTTCTTTCCCACATGTTTTTTGATAAGGCCAATTATTATTTTGTTTGCCGCTTCAACTTGTCCATTTGCTTGAGCATAGTAAGGTGTATAAGTAAATAACTTGAAACCTATTTCTTTGGCAAAGTCTTGCATTTTTCGTCCAGTAAAGACCGAACCTTGATCAGTTGTTATACTTTCTGGGATTCTAAACCTATATATAATATGTTTCTGAATAAACTCAATCACGGTCTCTTGATCCACATTTGCTAGTGGTATTGCTTTGACCCATTTTGTGAAATAGTCTATTCCTACTAATATGTATCTTTGGCCTTTAGACGACTTAGGGTGAATTTCTCCGATCAAATCTAACGCCCATCCCCTGAAAGGCCAAGGTTTCACTATTGTACTTAATTCGTTTGTTGGGGCGTGCTGGATACCTGCATGTTCTTGACATTCTTGACACCCTTTTGCAAACTCTATGCAATCTTTTAACATGGAAGGCCAATACATTCCATAACGAAATAAAATCCATTTCATTTTGTGTCCTGCTTGATGTGCACCACATGCCCCACTGTGTACGTTCGACAGAGCCAAGTATGCTTCTGCTTCACCTAAGCATTTCAACAATACCCCTTCAGGAGTCTTCTTGAATAATTCGTTTCCCATCAGGAAATATGACAGGGCTCTATATTTTATCTTCCTGTCTGCATCTGTCGAAGGGCTTTTTAGATAGTTTATTATTGGACTCCTCCAATCTGTATCTGCTAATGAGTCTATGTTTAGCACTTCGAATTCTCCTTTGTTGGCGTAACCCAACTGTGAATTCTCCAGATCACTTGGGAAAAGTTTAGTAGACATTGCTCTCCCTCTTACTTCAATCAATTCTTCTAACTTTTCTTTTGATACCTTGTATCCTGAAGCTAACTGCGCCAAGTCGTTTGCCTCTTAGTTATTCATCCTTGATACGTGTTTTAATTCCACATATTCGAATTTCTTGAGTAGCCTATTTGCTATGATAAAGTACATGATCAAATTTTCTTTGATGCACTTGTATTCCTTTGTCAGTTGTTTAATGACTAATTCAGAGTCCCCTTTAATTTCGACTCTGGTTGCCCCCAATTCTAACAAAGCTTCAAGTCCAGCTATTAATGCTTCGTACTCAGCTTCGTTGTTGGAGCATAGCGGACCCTCGATTTTATACTTGAGCTTTGTTGGAATTCCATCAGGAGAAATTATCAACAAACCAACTCCGGTTCCCTCTCTGTGCGTTGAACCGTCGAAGTATAACTTCCAAGGTTTTAAACCCACATACTGTTGATGACTCTCAGCTACTGCATGGTCGACAATGAAGTCTGACACAATTTGACCTTTCATTGCCTTGAGAGGCTGAAATATTAGTGAATATTCAGTTAGGGAAAAAGCCCATTTACCGATTCGACTATGCAGTATAGGCTTGGATAACATATGCTTAATCACATCACAATGAGATGAAACATAAACATCAACTGGCTTTATATAATACTTAAGTTTGATACAAGAGAAATACAAGCAAAGGCAGAGTTTTTCTATAGCGGTATATCTAGTCTCTGCATCATTGAGTACTCTACTTAAGTAATAAATGGCTCTTTCGATGCCGTTCTCATCTTCTTGCGCCAGCATGCTGCCTATTGTTTTATCTGAAGCTGAAATATATAGGCGCATGTGCTTCTTCCCATTTGGGGGAGATAGAATTGGTGGACAAGTCAAGTATTGCTTGATTTTATCAAAAGCTTCTTGATGTTCAGCATTCCATTCGAATTTTCCTTGCTTAAGCCGCAGTAGAGGTGAGAAGGCTTGTGTGCGTCCACTTAAATTAGAGATAAATCTCCTTAAGAAGTTTATCTTTCCCAATAAAGATTGTAGTTCTTTCTTCGTTGATGGAGACTTGGTTTCCATTATGGCTTTCGTTTTATTCTGGTTAATTTCTATTCCCTTTTTGTGGACTACGAAACCCAAGAAATCACCTGCCTGCACAAAGAAAGCACATTTGAGGGGGTTCATCTTCAAGCCATGTTTCCTCATCCTTTTGAATGATTGGCTCAGATGATTGAGATGAGTTACATCTGAGGTGGATTTTACCACAATGTCATCTATATATACTTGCATGAATGTTTCTATGAAGTCATGGAATATAGAATTCATTGCTCTTTGATAGGTTGCCCCAGCATTTTTTAAACCAAACGGCATTACAATCCATTCGTAAGTACCTATTGCCCATGGGCAACGAAACGCCGTTTTGGATACATCATCTTCTGCAATAAAGATCTGATTGTATCCAGAATATCCATCTAACATGCTCAAATACTCGAAGCCTGCGGCTGAGTCTACTAGCATTTCTGCCACAAGCATGGGATACTCATCTTTAGGGGTGGCTGCATTAAGATCACGAAAGTCTATGCATACTCTTAATGAACCATTCTTTTTAATTACAGGCACTATATTAGCAATCCATTCAACATACCTTGTAGTTTGGATGAACTTGCAGCGTAGAAGCCTTTCGACCTCTGCTTTAATCTTCGAATGAATCTCTGGCGTGAATCTCATGGGAGTCTGCTTTATAGGCTTCTTTCCTTCCTTTATTGGTAGTTTTAATTCGACCAAATCTCTTCCTAGACCAGGCATCTCGTCATAATCCCAAGCAAAACAATCTTTGTTTTCCTTCAACAGTTTGATGATCGTTGCCTTTAATTCTGGTTCTAGTTTCGCGCTGATATATGTTATTCTTTTTTGATCTTCGTCTCCAAGATTTACTTCTTCGAGTGGATCTTGAGCTAACATCTTTATATTTGGTGCCATTGGATCTTTTTCGAATCCCAAAGGCTCTTCATCGTAAATTGCATCTAACCTTTGACTCGATTCTTCTCTTATGGTTCTTTCAACTTGAAACGAATCTTCAGAAGATTTGGAATTCATATGTATCTCTAAATCTGTGACTTCCTTCTTGGTTAGACCTGTGTCAATCTTCGCATTTGATAGTTCGGCCTCGAGAGCCGCCTTTCTTTTATTTTCGGCCACGTAAGCCGAAATCTTTTCAAAGAAAGAAAACTCTGACATTATTAATGTCATCGTCCCAGCCTGTCGGCCGTTCTGTTGGATAATTCTCCAATGGTGTTGGATCTGCTGGGCCATCCATGATCTCTCTATCCCACTGGAATCCATTTGGGTGTAGAGTTAAATAGTACAACGCATTCTTATTTGGGGTGTACATCTCTTCTGCCGCATGACAAGGACTTATGTTTGCCAAATTCCTATCGAAGTTAGTTTTATTAACCTGGTTAACTTCAGCCATATAGTAGCTCTGATCTCCTTCGATATTCTCTACTATACCGTCTTCCCTCCAAATTGTCACCCTTTGATGCATTGTTGAGGGCACAGCTGCCACTCCATGAATCCATTCTCTACCAAGCAAAAGGTTGTAGTTTGCTTTTGCTGGTATAACCATAAACATAGTTGGCCTCGTGACTGAGCCTACTGTCAAATTGACCTGAACAACTCCTAGTGTTTGTCCTATCTTGCCTTCGTAGTTAGATAAAACCATGTTATGTGGCCTTATATCAGTATCGAACATACCGATTCTTTTTAGCATGTATTGAGGCATTAGGTTCACTGCTGCTCCCCCATCGACTAGGACTTTATTGATGCCAACGTTCTCAATTTTGGCCCTGATATAGAGTGGCTTCAAATGATTTCGTATACCTTCATTAGGCCTTTCGAAGAAAGCGTTATGTTCTTCAACTGCACCGTTATTCAGCACATAATAACACACAGGTCTGTGTTTTGCCATTTCTTCGATGTCAGCCTCCTCGCAGTCTTCAATTTCCGTTTCCTGATTGAACTCATGAGGAAGCACGGACACAACATTGCAGTTGAGGTTTATGGATGACACTCCATCAGAATCAAAGTCATTTGTCATTCGATCTTCTTCTTTCCAAGAACTAGAATGCATCTTTTCTTCTTCATCCAAGATCTTTTCAGCTTCGAATAGCCTGCGTTCCACTGGAGGTTTGTCTGACTTTGCCCCCTGGCGTGGGACTTGGTTGCTACTAGACTCTCCAGCTTCTCTGGGCCTGCATTCCTTTTGAGCCTTTTTTATTCTCTGATGCCTTCTCCACTGGGATCGGGACATAGGATTTTTTCCTTTGTAATTCTCCAATCGATACACCTCTCGATTTGGTTTTTTAAATTGCTTCCTGTATGCCATTGCAGTTCTTCCTCCTTGGTCCCAACTCCGCCATTTGTTTTCTCTTGCACCAGCTTGCACCCATCTATCCCTGGGTGCATCTGCAGGGACTTTGAATGTTACCTTTCGAACTCTGGGGTGTGGACTATCAGGTCTTTTCGTAGGAGTCCATATGTCGAAACCGTATAGGTTAGGACGCAACCCCTGAGTTTCTCGACCCATGTAGCAGTACACACGTTCGAAGGATCGTGCCAGCATTTCATCATAGACTGCCCCACATCTGGGACATAGTGCAACTTCAGTATTGCCTTTGTGACATCTGACCAAAAATCCTACTAAGCTCTCCTCCATCCCTGGGTACACTTGTAGTAGGGGATTTGGTTCTCTTCCTGGGTGTTCCCATCTTTCGCGTCGAGCCCTTTCGAAGTTAGCTTCGACCCTTCGATTCAGCATGATCGAACACCTTGGACACATCCATTGTTTTCCACCGTTCTTCTCATGACAACCCCAAAGGTAGTCCTTGAAGCTTTCTCCTCTTAAAGGAACTTCAATACCCCTTTTTTGCCTTGTTAGCCATGTCTCTAACTCACCAAATTCAGAAACTGGACGTCTGGCGCTGACCATGTTAACGACTGCTGGAGGAACTTCAGAGATCTGGATTTTCTGGAGTTTCATTCTGAGATCTTCAGTGGCCTCACTGTTCTCTCCCCCTCGAAATTTCAGTTATCTCTGTCCTTGGAGATTCTTCGACATCAGTATCGAAGATTATATGGTTATTCAGACTCTCAGTAGCCTGCTCTCCATCGAACACTGCCTTAGCTTCTGCACCTTCGACTTCAGATGCCTCCACCATGTTGACATCCACTGGCTCACAGAGGCTAGCATCAGCGATGTTCAGAGGATTGGTATCGACCTTCATGTGACTCTTGGTCTTGTCAGCAAACTTCAACCTCCCATCTTTGATAGCATTTTGAATTAGATCTCTGAAAAGAAAACATTGTGAAGTTTTATGGCCTAAAAACCATGATATTTGCAAAAACCTCTCTTCTTTCGTTGTTCTAATGGAGGAATTTTGGAATTTGGAGGCAGTATCATTTGGCCATCTTTTACTAGTAAACCAAATATCTCGTCACATTTGGTGATGTCGAATGTGTAAGTTTTCTTAGGGAACCTATCATTCTTATCGTTTTCTACTGGGTTTTTTCCATTCGCAGGGTTGAGTAATTTGCAGGCATAAGGTGGCGCTTCTCTTAATTCAGCCACATCTATTTCGACTTCTTCAGGGTTGTATGAGTCGCTAAGAGACTCATCACCAGCGTCCTCTGCTTCGACATACGCTACCCTTTCCTTCTTATAGTTTTTATTTGCCCTAACCTTTTCCGCCTTCAAGCGTTCGACTTGTCGAACCCTATCTGCTAACTGGGCCATATCCCTAAGATACTGAGTATCTAATTTCTTTCTAATTGAATAATCTAAACCCCCTGCAGCCATTTCGACTAATTCATGTTCTGGGACAGTTGTGAAACATCTAGATTTCAACAGACGGAACCTATTCAAGTAGTCATCAATTGGTTCTATAAACTTCCTCTTAATACTAGCCAATTCCTTCAAACTTATCTTGGTTTGACCCATATAGAATTGTTCATGGAATAACCTTTCCAAGTATGCCCATGCATCTATCGAGTTTGGTGGCAAAGTGGTGAACCAAATGAACGCATTCTTTGTTAGCGAACTAGGGAAGTATTTGATCCGTAAATCCTCGTTCCCTGCTAAATCCCCTGCTTCTGTCAAATATCTGGCAATATGTTCCACAGTTGACTCGCTAGTTTCGCCTAAAAACTTTGTAAACTTAGGTACCTTAGTGCCCCTAGGCAATTCTGTCTGCATAATGTAATCTGATATGGGGGACGTATAATTTGGACGTCAAAGTCCAGTACTAAGGCCATTATTGGCCATAACCCTTTCTATCAGGGCAGTTAGGTTATTTTCCGTAGCCAGATTTTCCCTTCTGACTCTCTGGACAATCTCATCTGGATGTTCGTTCCTACCCACAATCCTTAATCTGGGTCGCTCTTCTTCTTCCGTTTCCTGTCGAATGGGAACAGTTCTTTGATTCGAAGCCTCTAAATTAATCACTTGAGTTCCTTCGATCGTTTCTGTTCTTCGTGAGGGGCCTACATCCCTAGTGGCTGTCCTAGATGGGGGATCCACATCTTGTATACGCTCCAAAACAGGCCTCACTTCTTGATTCGAAGGCTGTTTGTCTTTTCTTCTAGGTGGTGGCACTCCCATGAAATCTGCCATTCGATTCATTTGAGATGATATCTTTTGGAAAGTCTCCACGTTTTCCCGATTTGTACTAGCAATATTCGTCGCTAGTGGGTTCAAAATTGAAGCCAACTCTTTGGCCAAAGCCCCTAACATATCATGGTTGCTTGCATCCATTTCTTGCCGGAATGCTGCTTGGTTATTTGTGGTAAACATGGGTATCTGGGTAGAAAAACTAGTGTTGTGTGCACTTCGACCCACTGAACCAACATTTGGCGAAAACGTCGCATTATTAGTTGTAGCATATGTAGGCCCAACCCCTCGTACGCCTGTTCCATATGGGTATGGCATTCCGTATGGGTTATTTGGCCTCCATTCGAAAGCAGAGTTTGTGCCTTGATTAAACAAGTTATTTGCAGCATTTGTCGAGGAAAACGGTATATCCTCTGCGCTTGTGGATGAAGGTGCAGTGGTCGACACTGAAACTGGAACAGTCCCTAATGGTCCTGTATTATTCTCAGGGATGGCCTGGGAATTATCTGCAGGTCTTGACCCATTTGGACCTGGTATATCCTGTGCTCCTTGAGTGGAAGTCGAATTTGCTGCGCCTGATCCTGAACCTTGTGGGGGATCTTGATCTCCCCCTGCACTGGTCGTGACGACCATTTTCTTGTTGTACCTTCGTTTGGGAATCGGTTGTGCACTGTTCGTTAACTTACCGTTCCTAAGGTTCATACAAGGTCTTGATATTTTCTAGACAAAAATAAAACAATTGATTAAAAACAATCTGGTTGACACAGTCCCACTGGGCGTGCCAATTTGTTTACGGTGATTTCCGGTAAACAACCGCTAGTCTTCCAAACTATAAGTAAATATGATTTGGTTACTCGCAGGATCGACTAGATTGATCCTAGGACACACAGTCAAAAAGATTGTTATTAATGGTCGTTTGAACCATATTTATGATTTATCTTTGTCAATAAGAGTTTCTTCGAATAAAACAAGTGAACTTGATAGTGACTTTGTTATATGCAAGTATAACTTCAACAAAAGGGTAAGTAAAAATAAGACATGAAACGAAAACTGTTTAAAGTGCGAAGAATCTAAAATTGCAGAAATATTAAATACTTCAAAAGTAAATGACATGAAAATAACAGTACAAGAATGTAAATGGCAAGAAGTAAATGAAATGCAATAATACTGAAAAGATATCTGAAAACGAAAAGGGAATACACATGTATTAAAATGGTGGTGTCATACGTACATTTCTCAGCGAACTCTTTCTCTTTAACACTTGATACTTGAGTAATATGTGAGTGATTTGTACAAAATGAACACACAGAATCCTAACAATAAGACTCCTATTTATACTAATTTCGACCTTAACGGCCCTACGCTAATATAATGCCACGTTTCTCATAAGAACTCCAGGGATGCCATCTGTTGTTAGACAGTTACGAAACCGTCTTCGAATTTCAAATTTTCCCGCCTAAGTCCTTCTTCGACGCGTGGCAGTGTATTTAACATTAAAAATTACGAAAACACGCTAAATAGTAATACTTTAACATATTTCATGAAATTTGCCTAAGTCTTCGAAGACATGCACTCCTATGAGCTTCAGTGTTCATCATCTCCGCTGTGACTTAGAAATCTTCACTCTCGAAGCATAGCCATCAGGAGCCATTTTCTTATCTTCAAACGATGGTCATCAGTAACCATCTCTTCTTCGAATTTTTATTCTTCGAAGAACCATATATTTGCAAAACGAAATCTTCAGCTAACAGCAGTCTGTTTTGACATTTTACACCAATTGAAGCAATACAAGCACATGTAATGAGCATAACATAAATAATGACAACATTTAATATAGGTATATTATATATGCATTGAATCAGTTTGATTTTACATTCTAAACGACAATACATACAAAAAATGACACACATCTGGTCATTACAAAAAATATTCAGTAAATCTAAAATGCTTCGAACCAATCCTCACCGCTTAGTTCTAAAACCGGTAACTTCTTAGACCGCTCTCTATTTTCCTCACGCTCTTGCTTCATCATATCTTCAAACTCCGCCATTCTTTCAATAAAAGGATCCGACCAAGTTTCCGCGTCTTGTGTATGATGTGCCATCCACTGACAAGAGATAGTCGGAATAGGACACCCCGGTTTTAGAAAAACTTGCACAAAGGGGCGCGATCTTAGATACCCAATACAAATGATACGGTTCGACGCGTTCAAAGGCGGTTGACTATGAAGTGGAAAAGATGTCTCACATAATCCAAATCTCGTCAAATCGATGCACACCCGGTCGTACGCACTTGCTATAAGATGGCCCATTTTGGGGAATGACATCCACTTCGAAACCGGGGCGTGACCGCTTAGTGATGGAACAAGGGAATCATGAATTTTATCAAAGTTTTCTTGATTTTCATAAAGTCAGCCGTAGATGTTCCTATGCGAAGTCAACTCCGAAATAAGTGCCCGTCGAATAAGTGTGTGATTTTCATCTCCTCTTCCAAGCAAACCGGCAACGACTCGATACCCATAATTACCGTCCGTGCCAACATCAACTATGTTATTAATAAATTTGTGCATAAAAAGCGGCATCTCGTCAATGTAGATCATCAGAGGTTTCTTGATCGGAGGTGTGCGCGACGACTTCGAAATACGAGCTCCTTTGTTAGCACTACACTTGGACTTTGGTGTTGGTGAATCCGAGATCAATGCATCAACATGTTCAAAGTAAGAAGGATCTCGTTTAGTTGATGTGTCCTCTTGTGTACTTTTCGGCTTTTTAGGCGCACCTTTGGTTTTAATCGGTTGAGATGGCAGTTTCAAACCGGTGGTCTCCGGAAATGCAATTTTTCGCAATTGTTCTTTTATGTGAAATTTCATGATGTCACCCGCTTTTGAAAACTTATCTATTATCTCTTCCAACTCGTCGGAGATGGTAATTTTGGATTCACCCTCTTTTGCCAGCTCGAAATCATCAAAGCAGAGCTTTTTCCAATGATCAATTACTTCATCCATGCGTATCGGGGAATTTAACTTCAACTTTTTAGAAAGTATACAAGCACATGGAAGCCCGTAGATTTTTCTAATTGTGCACCTGCATTTGGAACTATCCGGACCCGTTGTCTCCGCCTGCTTCGCCTCATGAAAAATAAAATTCAAACCCGAACGGGATATGTTGTAAATCAATTGCAAGTATAGATTTTTTTCCCTTAAACCGGTGTTCCATAACCGTCTTGCTCCAACCAAACGATGTTTGTATTTCACTATGTTGATTTTGGAGCATTTGGTTCATGGTGTCCCATCCCCTACACAAATCTCCTTTGCTATCACCCAACCATTTCTTCAACGCCGCATGTGCGGATTCAACTCGGTTAGTTGTAGTGCAACCAAGATGTCTCACTCGGTCCGTCCATACACAAACTACTTTTTCTTTTACTTTTTCAAGGATGGTACTTCAACGTAATGACAAAAAGTGTTAATTCCGACACACAATGTCCGGAATTGTACCACTTTCTCCGTATACAATTCTTCGGAACGTGCATCTAAAATCTTCCTCCATGCGGCCATAATCTACTCCACCACAACACCGGCTTTGATGATGTTACCGTTGTCATCCTTTATTTCTTTCGCGTCGATCGCAAATTTGAGCTTACTTCTCATATTGCACGTTATGTGATACCGACAAAGTAACGCGATCGATGTCGGGAAGACGGTATCGACCGCATTCATCAAAGCATTATCTCGGTCTGTAATAATGGCACTTGGCATATTCTTTTGATCAACCAACAAATACTTACATATTCCTAAAGCCCATGTAAAGTTATCTTCTTTCTCACATTCCAAAAAAGCAAATCCAACCGAGTATGTCTTGTCCGTGGAGGTCACACCGACAATTTCTAGAAGCGGAAGCCTATACTTGTTGGTTTTGTACGTCGAATCCATTACAAGAACGGTTAGAAATATGTTGAACAACTTGATACTTTCGGAATGAGTCCAAAATATGTCACGCACCGTAACTTTGTCCTCACACGTTCGGAAGCTTGAAATGCATTGGTTATCGCCCAAAAGTTTCAAAAGGTGTTGCATTTCCGACCTCGGGCCCATTTTCAGGACTTTAATATTGTGTCGTTCATTGTATACTTGCTTGATATTTGAAACACTATCCGGTTTTTTTCGCTTCAAATCGGCAAGTATGTTTCTCGGTGCCACTTTAATTGTCGATAATTCGGAAATAACTACCTTCTCTTTGCGGGACAACCGACAAGCAATTGGATGTCCGTGTAACTTTCTTTCTGAGGCATGATTATGAACTCCACAAATGACGCTAAAACGCCACAAATCATCAATCCTACGAGTCACGCACAACTTAAACCGACACACACACACTTTCTCGATCCCGTGTCATCGTGCTTTAACACTCGATTAGTTGGTACATACTTCCCACCCCTCTCGCAATTCAACACGACAAAAGCTTTCCGTCTACTACTTCCATTGTTGGACCTTAATATAACAATGCCAAATCAGAGTCTACTAGCTTCACTTTGAACCCAATCAAGCAATTTTTCATGACAAGCGAAGCTCATATCATTTGTAAATTATTGTCGAACATCCTCCGCAACGACAACGGTTTTAACATTGTTTACCGGCTCTTTATCAACTTTGACCTCTTCTGGAACTTCTAGCTCATCAGCGACAATGTTGTCCGGATGCACTATACCTAACATATGCAAAAATACATAAAAGCTGTTAAAACCTTTTTTTTAATTATGGCAGACCTTATTTCGGAAGTACATTTCTGAAATTTGTTAGGTGGTTTATTTCGGAAATATTTTTCCGAATTGACGCAATTTTCTTCATCCTAAATCAGCAACAATGTAGTGGAATAAAATATTAAATGATTGATGTTTACCTCAAATTATAGCTTTGGAGACTTGATGTTCACCTCAAATTATAGCTTTGGAGACTTGAAACTTGATTTGGAGACGAAAATTTGATTGAGAATGGTGGAGGTTTTGGGGAGGGTTTATGTTTTGTTTTGGATGAAAATGATGAAATAGTGAAGGAGGGAAAATGTATATGAAAAGATTTTTTTGGAGATGCATCTCTGAAAAAATACCTGGCAGTTAAAAATCAAAGTTAAATTTGAAATTTAAGTGCTCCGAAAACACCACAAAAAGGGTGTTTTCAGAGATGCATCTCCGAATATTGGGAAAATTTGAAGAAAAAAATACTTCGGAGATGCATCTCCGAAGCAGGGGTATTTTGGGGTTTTCAGTAGGGGTTCTTCCCATAGGGGGTCTACAAAGAAATTGTCTACCGATATTCATAGTGTTTGGATCAAAGATAACATAATCTTTTATATTTATAGTTTGGTCAATGCCAATGATATCCTGATGCGCCATGTCCTCTTCTTGCTCTTGTTAATTGTATTCAATTTTGATTTCAACTTGTTCAGGAATAGGAACATGAGTTCCAAATAATTGGTGAGAGTGTTGTGTCACCCTAATTTTGCCCCTAAGTTTTTTCTAATAGAAGGGTATTATAGGATTTATATTATTATTGTTATTGATGGGGGTAATAATAGAACTTATATTATTAGTATTGTTATTCGGCTTTTTTTTGAAAATCCCTTATGGGAACTATATATGTAGTGTCTTTGACACAATTAAGAGTATCAAAGAAATCAAAGTTATCTTTATCTTTTATTTTAATTCTCTTAATTTTTAGTGTTCTTCCTCTTTTAGTGTAGAAAACCCTAATTTCATAGTTTTGATAGGAAACTTCCTATCAATCGGTACTTTCATCCATATACTCAACTTGTAACACCCCAAATCTACCCAACGAATATTTAATAAATTCAGAGTGCGGAAATTCAACATACAATTGGGATGTCACATTCAACGTAAAACAACAAACAACTTAATCACATATATCATAGATACATAGCACATAACTCGGGTGAATCGATAAAACCTGTTTACTCTTTTAAAAAATAAAAACAACTTTTATTAATAATAATAATATCAATTATTCAACTTCACTTCGCATAATATTTTTATTAAACTAAAACAACTTCACCAACATCATATTACTTCATAAATTCCACTTAAAAGTTAACAACTTATAGTTATAACAACAATTAAAAGACAATCGTTCATCCCCCCGAGTGCTACGTATCAGAGCAAGACCCAACTCGAACTAACAGCAACTAAAGACTTCATAAAATCACTTCAAACTCCCACCGCTATCTTGAGTACCTGTCCATTTCCCATGATAGGGAAACATCATTCAGAAGGGGTGAGATATCCAACAATATAAACAAGCGTATGATAAATAATATATTAGGATTAAATCATACAAAATTATCACTTCACAGTCATAAAACTATAAATCACTTCACATCGCAAAAATCAACTCATGTCACTTCAAATGAGACACAACTGTGCATATGCATGTGGTACCCAGGGCTTCAGCCCCCATCGCCAATTGCCAGTTAAACAGAGGCATCAAGGCATAAGCCTTCGTCGCTAATTTGCCATTCCAGGCCGTCGCAAAAATATGCAATGTATGCAACTCGATAATGCACATCACACAACATACAACATAAAAAAAACAAATCCTCGTCGCCAGGCATAAACCTATATCACCAATTCATTTACCAATAATTAGTGGTAAATATCGTCACTGAAACATCCTGCAACTTCGCATAAAACAACAAAATATAGCAACATACACATCACTGATAAATCCCAAAGAAAATAGCAGCCCATCGTATTCAACATAATGCACGAAACAACTAATATACAACAACGTCATAATAATTTCATACTCATTCAACACTCTAACAAAATATTTTTATTAACTTATTCTATACTCTTAACTCGCGAAAATTTATAATAATTAATAATTATAACTCGACAGAGTTTCCAAGAACTCTAAATAATTCTATAATAATCTCTACAACTCTAAAGTGCCAAAAAAAATACTCTACTGACAACATCTAGCAATTTTCTGCAACTAATTCCTCAATAATAATAATTATAAACCCTAGGTTAATTTTCCACCACCATTGATTGAACTTTTATAACCTTATTCACCGACGTCAATCAATTTCAACATTGAACAATACAATCACAACACACGAAACAGAGGCAATCATACAACCATAACCCCCACATATCATTCATCATAATCCTGTTTATAGAGCTAGAACCCCACCCTTACCTTGGATATGAGATTTCTCTACTCTCCCGGTTGCCATAGCTTATGCCGCCGCTTCCATCTTTTCTCCGAAAATCTTTTCTAACAACGTGCAGAGACGCAACAAAAACCTGTTCGGAAATCGCTTTGTCAGACGGACTTAAAATCATCAAAACGGAAATCGCTCCGGTCAGAAGTTACCTCTACGAATCTGGAACGTTGTGTCCAAGAACCGCAACGATCCAACGGTTGGATTGGAAGAAACGTCCGTTTTACTAAGGTGTCTCACTGCAGAAACTTCCTGCGAAAATTGGACTTCCTCTAGTTTTTCTCTTCCGCCATGGCTCTCTTCTTCACCTCTCCTCCAAACCCTATTCCTCTTTGTGTTATGATAGTTCTTCCTTCTTCCAATTCTAAATCCAACATAATTGGGCCTAAGTTACATACCCCCTCCTTACTTCACAACAACTCAAATTAAATCCAAAGTTATTTTTAAGCTCATTAATAAAATAACACTTCAACTTTATTTCACCAAATTAATCCGATTAATTACCATGCCAACTTAATAAAATAATTCCGACTTCGTCAATAAAATTCGAATTAAATACAAATAGTCCAATATTAATAATAATATTATTTCTTCAACGAAATCAACTTTATTAATTCTCCGACTAACCGAATAAAATCCAACTTTAACTTAATAATCCAAATACGCTTCCCAAAATAATACCGACAATTCCGATTGATTCTCGAACTTCGATTAAATCCAATGATTAAATTCTTAAATAATTTAATTAACTAATTAATTAAATTCGGGGCGTTACACAACTCCTCCTATGGATTATCCTTATCATAGTCATTACTCATATCCATGGAATATTCCTCCTACTTATCCCACAAACCTCTCTTTTACATCTCCTACCTGTTAGCTGAAGATTTCGTTTTGCAAATATGATCCTTCGAAGGGTGAAGATTCGAAGGAGGATGGTTCCTGATGACCGTCTTTGAAGATAAAATGGCTCCTGATGGCCATGTTTCGAGGATGAGGAATTTTTAAGTCATAACGGAGATAGTGAATGCTGAAGCTAGTAGGAGTGTATATCTTCGAGACTTAGACAAATTTTACGAAATATGTTAAGTACTGATGCTTAGTGTATTTCCGTGGTATTTTAATGTTAAGTTAAATTGCCACGCGTCGAGGGAGGATTCAGGCGGGAGGATTTGAAATTCGAAGAAGTTTTCATAACTGTCCAGAGACAGATGGCTTTCCGAGGATTCTCATGAGAAACGTGGCATTAGATTAGCGTAGGACCGTTAAGGTCGAAACTAATATAAATAAGGGTTCTAATGTTAGGATTCAGGGTGTTCATTTTGTACAAATTACTCACATATTACTCAAGTATCAAGTGTTAAGAGAAAGAGTTCGCTGAGAAATGTACGTATGACACCACCATCATTTTAATACATGTGTATTTTCCTTTACTCTTAAGTATCTTTCGATATTATTGCATTTCATTTACTTCTTGCCATTTACATTCCTGCATTCTTTTTCTTTATCTTTGAAGTATTTAACATTTCTGCACTTTAAGATTCTTGCACTTTTACAGTTTTTGTCTTATGTTTTATTTTGACTTACCTTTCGCTGAGTTATATTTACGCGTATAACTAAGTGATTGTTAACCTTTATTATTTAGATTGAGTAATTCTTATTTTCAAGACAAATCATAAACATGGATCGAATAACAATCTTTTTGACTATGTCCTAGGATCAATCTAGTCGATCCTGCGAGTAACCAAATCATATTCATTATAGTTTGGAAGACTAGCGGTTGTTTACCGGAAATCACCGTAAACACTACCACATCTTCATTTCCATCTTTTTCATGGGAACTTTTTACACCTTGTTACACTCATGTTGGATCATCATCACCAAATTTGTATCCAAATCATGGGTATTCACCACATCTTCCTAATCTTAATCCATATTCATCCTATTCATCATCTCCTTGTTCATACTACTATAATAATTATCATCAACAACTCCAACCAACAAACACCTCCTCTACAATTGGTCATACATATCAAAATCATTCTTGTTCATACTACTATAATAATTATCATCAACAACTCCAACCAACAAACACCTCCTCTACAATTGGTCATACATATCAAAATCATTCTAGTAATAGAAGAGATTTTGAGAAGTATTTGCAAGTATCTCATTCTTGTTTTAAGAAAAGATCTAAAAAAACTTCTCAAAAACCATTAGATCCATAAACCCTATCTCCACCTCTCGGAAACCCTAATCCCTTTCTTCCAATCCTTTTTCATCTTCCAAACTCGAAAAGGAAAACAACGAAAACACAATCACTACCAAAAGGAAGAGGCGTAACACAACAATGAGCGGAAGGAGAAGAATACACCTGGTACGTTTCATCTGGGATTTCACTCTCAACCTCAACAAATAAACCCTAAACCCTATCATTTTCAAAAACCCAAAACACCTTGTTTTGTTTTACTCTCAATTCTCATTCATGGAGTTTCACGGTTTCCCAAAAAAGGAGATTCAAGCTCTCTAGACACAATCAAATGGGGTTTCTCAGAACAATGATGAAGTGGAATTTTCCTCTGTAAACAAAGCTAACTCTGAATCCAAGTCACATGATTTGGGTTCAGAAGCAAAATTGATTGATGTAGAGGATGTGCCAGAAGTAGAGGGTTCAGAGAATATTAATCATATGGAGGCACGTGAGAACCTAAGTTTAAATCTGGAAGACAATTTTGAGACATGTGTTGTTTCAAAAGAAGTCAAATCTGAGCAGACTGAATTGGAGGAATTTGGTGATACTGTCGAACTAGAAAATAAGGAATGTTTTGGAGCTGGACAAGATCAAGTTATGAAGTTTTCTGCACTAAAAGAGACTCCCTTGGAAGTTACTAACCAAGCTATTGCCTCTTCAACCGACATGGTGTCTGATGATGCTTGTGTCGATAACCTTGATGAAGGTGTTGCTGACATGGTATTTGAAGAGGTAGAGAATGCAGAGGGTGTAGTTTCTGCTATTCTAGCAGGAAAAGATGAAACTTCTGGTAGAGCTAAATATGAGGGCGAAAAAGAAAGCAACAATGTTGAAAAGAAGCTGGAAGTAGACGCACAAGCTGAAGAAGCAGTGGTTCAATTTAATGATTAGAAAACTAGTGATATTGCAGTTGAGTCTGTGGCTGTTGAGCAGATAATGGAAGAACTCATTTGCTCAACTCAGTTAGAAACTAAGGAAAAGTTGATAACCATTGATGTTCAGGATATGAGTATGAGGAGTCTAAAAAAGTTACTGAAATTAGGAACCAAGGGAATTTCAAATGAAATTCACGCAGTTACTAATATTGAGAGTGACATGAACAAGTCCAATATTTGAAAAAAGCATAAGTTGATCATTCGTATCTTACATGTTTTATGCCCTTTGCTTGCTGAATCAACCAATGAAGACGAAGATGATGATCTTGCACCTGATCGAGCGGCAGCAAAAGTTATTGATACAATGGCTTTGAACATCCCAAAGCATGTTTTCCCACTTATTATTGAATTTGCTTCTGTAAGCTATCAAAATTCAAACCCACAGTTTCGGGAAACAACAATTATTACATTGGGTGTCATTTCTAAAGGTTGTTTGGAACTCATGAAACAAAATCTGGATCCTGTTCTCCATGTTGTCCTGGCAGCTTGTTGAAGCGGTAAAGCGGCAAACAAAAAGTAATAGGTATTATTTATTACCGGGTGATATAGGTTATATCGTATCGGAGTCCACAGAGATTGGTAGAGAAAAACTGTCGTTCAACCATCTTGCGTTTTAAGTTTCATGATTGGGTGCGGAAAGTAAAATGCGGGAAAAGTAAATAAAAGCACATAAACAAATCTATTGTAGCTTAAGAGAATTCAGTCTGGAATCGTATTTCTACTCAACCCATCTAATACTTAAATCTGAATATCTATCGCTCAACACTCACAATACGCATCAAAATCACCAGGCATCATTCGAGACGCCACGTCAGTGTCCATTTCTACAACACCGACGAAAGCTCAACCATACTATTCACATCAGCGATTTCTCCACCGACACAAACAAAACATAGGCATTAAAATCGATACCCATTATAGTTATTAGCTCTAAATCCATGTCTGAAACCTAGAAACTAACAGATATCATTCCTAATCAAGATCTATGATGTCCATTTCTGCAACAACACAAATGCGAAGCATTTAAGCAAAAAGATCAAAACAACAACAATGAAGATTTGTAAAGCGAATATATAAACGATCCCAAGATCAACAAATATACATACAAGAGAGGAAAAATATACATACAAACCCCACCATTGGAATGGGTCACAGGGAAGAAGAAGAACAAGCGGAAACTTCTCGTGTTTGTCGGCACAATCAGAGACCACCTCGAACTAAATCGACATGATGAGACACCCAATAGTGTTGCTTGAACCTCTAAACTACAAAGAATGGATCAGAGCTCAACTTTGTCCAAGAAGAGGTGATAAAAACCTAAAAACAAAAAGCTGAACTATTTATACAAAAACATAATTTCGCAGTGGGCGCGCCCAAAGTCGGCGCGACGCGCCCTGTACTAAATGTACCAAACTGCCCTAGTGCGTGACGCGCCCTCAGTTTTGCCAAAAATTTATTCTTTTGCTCCTATAGCGCGCGACGCGCCCTATTCCGGTGCGACGCGAGCTACACCAGAACAATAGCTTTATTTCTTCAAAACGCGTCTGCAGCCGTGTCTTCGACACTTTACTCCTTGAGGCTCCGACAACGTAGAAAGACCTACAAAAATACAACAAAACTGTCAAACGGTACATATTTACATGAAAACGTAATAAAACTCAAAGTATACGAATTTACACAAAAATGGGGAATTATTCACACGATATTAACAAAAAGTATAGATAAGTGCCACTATTTACATACACAAAATAACTACATTTTGGCACTTATCACAGCTCTGAGGGATCCCGAACAAATGGTCAGAGGAGAAGCTTCCTTTGCTTTGGGTCAATTT
This sequence comes from Vicia villosa, assembly GCF_029867415.1. Taxonomy (NCBI): domain Eukaryota; kingdom Viridiplantae; phylum Streptophyta; class Magnoliopsida; order Fabales; family Fabaceae; genus Vicia; species Vicia villosa. The sequence continues at coordinate 144,521,869 of NC_081180.1, forward strand.
TCTGAGTACTTACAGCTTGAAATCGTGTCCCATTGTGAGAGTGTCTTTCCCTGCATTTTAAATGCTCTTGATGATGCCTCTGATGAAGTGAAGGAAAAGTCATACTACACTTTGGCTGCTTTTTGTGAGAACAAGGGTCATGAAATCCTTCCCTTTCCAGATTCGTTAATGGAAAGGTTTTTAGCATCTCCCCAAAACAATTCTCGCATTTTAAAAGAAACATGCATGTCTGCTATTGGTTCTATTGCTTCTGCTGCATAGTAAGCTTTCTTTCCTTATGCTGAAAGGGTTTTAGATTTGATAAAGAACTTCATGGTGCTAACTAATGATGAGGTCGGTTCTGTTAGCAAGGATGGCAATGATGTTGCACAATCTGTGAAAGGTCTTGGAAATCAATTTAAGTTATTGAAGAAGAGGGAAAAGAAACCAAGTGACTTGAATGGTGATCTTTCTGTTTTCTACTACGGTTTTATTTACATTAGTGAATTTTTTCTCTTCATTGTGTGGGATCCAGGAAAGATTAATGTAGCAATAACAATTTAGCATCTTAAGTTTTATTTTAGAACCTTGAGGACAAGGTTCAAGTGAACCCCGCTGTCATACCCCAATTTTTGACCCTAAGATCATACATCATTTGCATTTTAATCACTAATCAAGAGCACCATTGTGAAACTCTACCTTTGGTACTGTGATTATCTCTGAGGGGAATGATCTAGCATTTAACTTTTTATTTGTTTAATACTAACCAAAATCCCAAAAATATGTATTTTGTCTCTTTTGTTTATATTTTACAGGTAAAAGATCGGGCAAAAATCAAAACAGTGCAAGAAGAAATTTTTTGAAAATTTGAAGGTGGAAATCGATTTACCCATATGGGAAATCGATTTCCTGTGCGTAAAATTAAAAAATAAAATAAAATAAGGAGGGAAGTGTGACATCATTTTGGCACCTATTTTCTTTGATCATTTTTGCCATTTTACCAATTTTCCACCTAACGAAAATTAATTCCCTTCATTAAACCCATTTTAGTCTCATTTTACCATTTAAACACCCATTAAACACAAATTAATTACCAAATTCAAAATGACCAAATTGCCACTACTCTTGCTCCCATCCTATAAATAGAGGTCTCTACTCTCTCATTACTCAAGCTTGGAAAGCCAACAAACCCCTTGCAATTTCTCTTCTCATCCCTACCAAATTCACCAAAGCTCTCTTTTCTTTCATAAAGTTTGTGAGTCACATCTTGAACCTCACAAACTTTGAGCTAAACCACCATCCATTTCACTCTATTTTCTTCGATTGTTGAGAGATCAAGATTTGTGTTGGTGATTCTTGAAGTAGATCTAAATTTTGTTCAAGATTTGGTAATTTTCTTCATCTTTTTTCATCTATCATAATGTGATTCTTTTGTGCTTGTGTTTGATGCATCATTGATGCTATATTGGTCCTATTTGATGGTAAATTGATGGAAAATTCGTGCTCTAATTGATATGTGATCATCAGGTGTTTGAATGTTTGCCTAAATCAAGTTTTATGGTTCATAATGCTGTTTTTTTGAAAACTGTGCGCAGGAAATCGATTTCCTACAGAGGGAAATCGATTTCCATTCTGTTTTTTGCGCCAGATTTGAATTCTGCAGGCAGGAAATCGATTTCCTACAGAGGTAAATCGATTTCCAGTGAGGCAGAATGCTTGCTTTTGCTATTTTGACTTGTTTTTGGTTCTAACTCTTCTTCTACTCCATTCTTTTGATATTTTCTTCAAATCACAAATTAGAGGCCTAATATCTCTCTAATTTCAATGGACTTAGGGCGTCGGTAGGATGAGAATCCAAATCCACAAAATTAAGTGATTGAAATTATGGATGAAAGGAGCTTTTAATGTGGTTTCATCTTTTATTTCCTTTTCTTTTGATCGATGAAAGTCTTAATACCTTGAGAATTCTTATGGATTCTTGGTGAAGACTAGATCGCTCCTTATTTTTCTTTTCGTGCGGTATTGCTTTCAGAAAGTGATCTACATATCGCTTCTCTCGCATGCATTAGCACATAAAGTTTTGACCGGCCTCGTTGTAGGGTGATTTCTACATAAATCACTTGGCGATCTGCTTAACATAGCGCAATATTTCGTGTCCCGAATAAAAAAGATCAAATATGGAAGAGAATTGTATGCGGTTGATTTAAGACTTATGGAGGTTTATCGTGTAGTCGCTATGATTCTATCAAGCTTCTGATAAACTTTCATTGAATTTAAATCCGAGAACATCCTTCATTCACCATCGATCTTTCTTACTAACTTTGATAACATACTTGACAAGTTTCAAGATGGTTATCTTTAACATCTAACAATTGACTTTAATTTCCGCAATTTATTATATTGCTCTTTATATTTTTCTTTATGCTTTATCATTCCATCATATTTACATTCCGCTATTTTCTCTTTGTCCATTTGGACACTATGTTTATGTTTCCGCTATTTTCTCTTTGTCCACTTGGACCATACTTTACTTTTATGCTAAAACACTAATAATCAACAAAAATCTAAAAAACTCTTAAGGCTCTCTTATGGACTATTGGTTACTATCCCGAGCATTTTGGAGATTCGGACTTATGGACTTAGTGCCTCTGGACCCTTATGGTTGAACAACTTGATACTTTCGGAATGAGTCCATAATATGTCACGCACCGTAACTTTGTCCTCACACGTTCGGAAGCTTGAAATACATTGGTTATCGCCCAAAAGTTTCAAAAGGTGTTGCATTTCCGACCTCGGGCCCATTTTCATGACTTTAATATTGTGTCGTTCATTGTATACTTGCTTGATATTTGAAACACTATCCGGTTTTTTTCGCTTCAAATTGGCAAATATGTTTCCCGGTGCCACTTTAATTGTTGATAATTCGGAAATAACTACCTTCTCTTTGCGGGACAACCGACAAGCAATTGGATGTCCGTGTAACTTTCTTTCCGAGGCATGATTATGAACTCCACAAATGACGCTAAAACGCCACAAATCATCAATCCTACGAGTCACGCGTAACTTAAACCGACACACACACTTTCTCGATCCCGTGTCATCGTGCTTTAACACTCGATTAGTTGGTACATACTTCCCACCCCTCTCGCAATTCAACCCGACAAAAGCTTTCCGTCTACTACTTCCATTGTCGGACCTTAATATAACAATGCCAAATCAGAGTCTACTAGCTTCACTTCGAACCCAATCAAGCAATTTCTCATGACAAGCGAAGCTCATATCATTCGTATTATTGTCGAACATCCACCACAACGGAAATGGTTTTAACATTGTTTACCGGCTCTTTATCAACTTTGACCTCTTCTGGAACTTCTAACTCATCGGCGACAATGTTGTCCGGATGCACTATACCTAACATATGCAAAAATACATAAAAGCTGTTAAAACCTTTTTTTTAATTATGCCAGACCTTATTTCGGAAGTACATTTCTGAAATTTGTTAGGTGGTTTATTTCGGAAATATTTTTCCGAATTGACCCAATTTTCTTCATCCTAAATCAGCAACAATGTAGTGGAATAAACTATTAAATGATTGATGTTTACCTCAAATTATAGCTTTGGAGACTTGATGTTCACCTCAAATTATAGCTTTGGAGACTTGAAACTTGATTTGGAGACGAAAATTTGATTGAGAATGGTGGAGGTTTTGGGGAGGGTTTATGTTTTGTTTTGGATGAAAATGATGAAATAGTGAAGGAGGGAAAATGTATATGAAAAGATTTTTTTGGAGATGCATCTCCGAAAAAATACCTGGCAGTTAAAAATCAAAGTTAAATTTGAAATTTAATTGCTCCGAAAACACCACAAAAAGGGTGTTTTCAGAGATGCATCTTCGAATATTGGGAAAATATGAAGAAAAAATACTTCGGAGATGCATCTCCGAAGCAGGGGTATTTTGGGGTTTTCAGTAGGGGTTCTCCCCATAGGGGGGCTACAAAGAAATTGTCTACCGATATTCATAGTGTTTGGATCAAAGATAACATAATCTTTGATATTTATAGTTTGGTCAATGCCAATGATATCCTGATGCGCCATGTCCTCTTCTTGCTCTTGTTAATTGTATTCAATTTTGATTTCAACTTGTTCAGGAATAGGAACATGAGTTCCAAATAATTGGTGAGAGTGTTGTGTCACCCTAATTTTGCCCCTAAGTTTTTTCTGATAGAAGGGTATTATAGGATTTATATTATTATTGTTATTGATGGGGGTAATAATAGAATTTATATTATTAGTATTGTTATTCGGCTTTTAATTGAAAATCCATTATGGGAACTATATATGTAGTGTCTTTGACACAATTAAGAGTATCAAAGAAATCAAAGTTATCTTTATCTTTTATTTTAATTCTCTTAATTTTTAATGTTCTTCCTCTTTTAGTGTAGAAAACCCTAATTTCATAGTTTTGATAGGAAACTTCCTATCAATTGGTACTTTCATCCATATACTCAACTCCTCTTATGGATTATCCTTATCATAGTCATTACTCATATCCATGGAATATTCCTCCTACTTATCCCACAAACCCCTCTTTTACATCTCCTACCACATCTCCATTTCCATCTTTTTCATGAGAACTTTTTATACCTTGTTACACTCATGTTGGATCATCATCACCAAATTTGTATCCAAATCATGGGTATTCACCACATCTTCCTAATCTTAATTCATATTCATCCTATTCATCATCTCCTTGTTCATACTACTATAATAATTATCATCAACAACTCCAACCAACAAACACACCCTCTACAATTGGTTATATATATCAAAATCATTCTTCTTCATACTACTATAATAATTATCATCAAAAACTCCAACCAACAAACACGTCCTCTACAATTGGTCATACATATCAAAATCATTCTAGTAATAGAAGAGATTTTGAGAAGTATTTGCAAGTATCTCATTCTTGTTTTAAGAAAAGATCTAAAAAAACTTCTCAAAAACCATTAGATCCATAAACCCTATCTCCACCTCTCGGAAATCCTAATCCCTTTCTTCCAATCCTTTTTCATCTTCCAAACTCGAAAAGGAAAACAACGAAAACACAATCACTACCAAAAGGAAGAGGCGTAACACAACAATGAGCGGAAGGAGAAGAATACACCTGGTACGTTTCATCTGGGATATCACTCTCAACCTCAACAAATAAACCCTAAACCCTATCATCTTCAAAAACCCAAAACACCTTGTTTTGTTTTACTCTCAATTCTCATTCATGGAGTTTCACGGTTTCCCAAAAAAAGGAGATTCAAGCTCTCTAGACACAATCAAATGGGGTTTCTCAGAACAATGATGAAGTGGAATTTTCCTCTATAAACAAAGCTAACTCTAAATCGAAGTCACATGATTTGGGTTCAGAAGCAAAATTGATTGATGTAGAGGATGTGCCAGAAGTAGAGGGTTCAGAGAATATTAATCATATGGAGGCACGTGAGAACCTAAGTTTAAATCTGGAAGACAATTTTGAGACATGTGTTGTTTCAAAAGAAGTCGAATCTGAGCAGACTGAATTGGAGGAATTTGGTGATACTGTCGAACTAGAAAATAAGGAATGTTTTGGAGCTGGACAAGATCAAGTTATGAAGTTTTGTGCACTAAAAGAGACTCCTCTGGAAGTTACTAACCAAGCTATTGCCTCTTCAACCGACATGGTGTCTGATGATGCTTGTGTCGATAACCTTGATGAAGGTGTTGCTGACATGGTATTTGAAGAGGTAGAGAATGCAGAGGGTGCAGTTTCTGCTATTCTAGCAGAAAAAGATGAAACTCCTGGTAGAGCTAAATATGAGGGCGAAAAAGAAAGCAACAATGTTGAAAAGAAGCTGGAAGTAGACGCACAAGCTGAAGAAGCAGTGGTTCAATTTAATGATTAGAAAACTAGTGATATTGTAGTTGAGTCTGTGGCTGTTGAGCAGATAATGGAAGAACTCATTTGCTCACCTCAGTTAGAAACTAAGGAAAAGTTGATAACCATTGATGTTCAGGATATGAGTATGAGGAGTCTAAAAAAGTTGCTAAAATTAGGAACCAAGGGAATTTCAAATGAAATTCACGCTGTTACTAATATTGAGAGTGACATGAACAAGTCCAATATTTGGAAAAAGCATAAGTTGATCATTCGTATCTTACATGTTTTATGCCCTTTGCTTGCTGAATCAACCAATGAAGACAAAGATGATGATCTTGCACCTGATCGAGCGGCAGCAGAAGTTATTGATACAATGGCTTTGAACATCCCAAAGCATGTTTTCCCACTTATTATTGAATTTGCTTCTGTAAGCTATCAAAATGAAAACCCACAGTTTCGAGAAACAACAATTACTACATTGGGTGTCATTTCTGAAGGTTGTTTGGAACTCATGAAACAAAATCTGGATCCTGTTATCCATGTTGTCCTGGCAGCTTGTTGAAGCGGTAAAGCGGCAAGCAAAAAGTAATAGGTATTATTTATTACCGGGTGATATAGGTTATATCGTATCGGAGTCCACAGAGATTGGTAGAGAAAAATTGTCGTTCAACCATCTTGCGTTTTAAGTTTCATGATTGGGTGCGGAAAGTAAAATGTGGGAAAAGTAAATAAAAGCACATAAACAAATCTATTGTAGCTTAAGAGAATTCAGTCTGGAATCGTATTTCTACTTAACCCATCTAATACTTAAATCTGAATATCTATCGCTCAACACTCACAATACGCATCAAAATCACCAGGCATCATTCGAGACGCCACGTCAGTGTCCATTTCTACAACACCGACGAAAGCTCAACCATACTATTCACATCAGCGATTTCTCCACCGACACAAACAAAACATAGGAATTAAAATCGATACCCATTACAGTTATTAGCTCTAAATCCATGTCTGAAACCTAGAAACTAACAGATATCATTCCTAATCAAGATCTATGATGTCCATTTCTGCAACAACACAAATCCGAAGCATTTAAGCAAAAAGATCAAAACAACAACAATGAAGATTTGTAAAGCGAATATATAAACGATCCCAAGATCAACAAATATACATACAAGAGAGGAAAAATATACATACAAACCCCACCATTGGAATGGGTCACAGGGAAGAAGAAGAACAAGCGGAAACTTCTCGTGTTTGTCGGCACAATCAGAGACCACCCCGAACTAAATCGACATGATGAGACACCCAATAGTGTTGCTTGAACCTCTAAACTACAAAGAATGGATCAGAGCTCAACTTTGTCCAAGAAGAGGTGATAAAAACCTAAAAACAAAAAGCTGAACTATTTATACAAAAACATAATTTCGCAGTGGGCGCGCCCAAAGTCGGGGCGACGCGCCCTGTACTAAATGTACCAAACCGCCCTAGCGCGTGACGCGCCCTCAGTTTTGCCAAAAATTTATTCTTTTGCTCCTATAGCGCGCGACGCGCCCTATTCCGGCGCGACGCGAGCTACACCAGAACAATAGCTTTATTTCTTCAAAACGCGTCCGCAGCCGTGTCTTCGACACTTTATTCCTCGAGGCTCCGACAACGTAGAAAAACCTACAAAAATACAACAAAATTATCAAACGGTACATATTTACACGAAAACGTAATAAAACTCAAAGTATACGAATTTACACAAAAATGGGGAATTATTCACACGATATTAACAAAAAGTATAGATAAGTGCCACTATTTACATACACAAAATAACTACATTTTGGCACTTATCACAGCTCTGAGGGATCCCGAACAAATGGTCAGAGGAGAAGCTTCCTTTGCTTTGGGTCAATTTTCTGAGTACTAACAGCTTGAAATCGTGTCCCATTGTGAGAGTGTCTTTCCCTGCATTTTAAATGCTCTTGATGATGCCTCTGATGAAGTGAAGGAAAAGTCATACTACACTTTGGCTGCTTTTTGTGAGAACAAGGGTCATGAAATCCTTCCCTTTCCAGATTCGTTAATGGAAAGGTTTTTAGCATCTCCCCAAAACAATTCTCGCATTTTAAAAGACACATGCATGTCTGCTATTGGTTCTATTGCTTCTGCTGCATAGTAAGCTTTCTTTCCTTATGCTGAAAGGGTTTTAGATTTGATAAAGAACTTCATGGTGCTAACTAATGATGAGGTCGGTTCTGTTAGCAAGGATGGCAATGATGTTGCACAATCTGTGAAAGGTCTTGGAAAGCAATTTAAGTTATTGAAGAAGAGGGAAAAAAAAACCAAGTGACTTGAATGGTGATCTTTCTGTTTTCTACTATGGTTTTATTTACATTAGTGAATTTTTTCTCTTCATTGTGTGGGATCCAGGAAAGATTAATGTAGCAATAACAATTTAGCATCTTAAGTTTTATTTTAGAACCTTGAGGACAAGGTTCAAGTGAACCCCGCTGTCATACCCCAATTTTGACCCTAAGATCATACATCATTTGCATTTTAATCACTAATCAAGACCACCATTGTGAAGCTCTATCTTTGGTACTGTGATTATCTCTGAGGGGAATGATCGAGCATTTAACTTTTTATTTGTTTAATACTAACCAAAATCCCAAAAATATGTATTTTGTCTCTTTTGTTTATATTTTACAGGTAAAAGATCGGGCAAAAATCAAAACAGTGCAAGAAGAAAATTTTTGAAAATTTGAAGGTGGAAATCGATTTACCCATAGGGGAAATCGATTTCCTGTGCGCAAAATTAAAAAATAAAATAAAATAAGGAGGGAAGTGTGGCATCATTTTGGCACCTATTTTCTTTGATCATTTTTGCCATTTTACCAATTTTCCACCTCACCAAAATTAATTCCCTTCATTAAACCCATTTTAGTCTCATTTTACCATTTAAACACCCATTAAACACAAATTAATTACCAAATTCAAAATGACCAAATTGCCACTACTCTTGCTCCCATCCTATAAATAGAGGTCTCTACTCTCTCATTTCTCAAGCTTGGAAAGCCAACAAACCCCTTGCAATTTCTCTTCTCATCCCTACCAAATTCACCAAAGCTCTCTTTTCTTTCATAAAGTTTGTGAGTCACATCTTGAACCTCACAAACTTTGAGCTAAACCACCATCCATTTCACTCTTTTTTCTTTAATTGTTGAGAGATCAAGATTTGTGTTGGTGATTCTTGAAGTAGATCTAAATTTTGTTCAAGATTTGGTAATTTTCTTCATCTTTTTTCATCTATCATAATGTGATTCTTTTGTGCTTGTTTTTGATGCATCATTGATGCTATATTGGTCCTATTTGATGGTAAATTGATGGAAAATTCGTGCTCTAATTGATATGTGATCATAAGGTGTTTGAATGTTTGCCTAAATCAAGTTTTATGGTTCATAATGCTGTTTTTTTGAAAACTGTGCGTTGGAAATCGATTTCCTACAGAGGGAAATCGATTTCCATTATGTTTTTTGCGCCAGATTTGAATTCTGCAGGCAGGAAATCAATTTCCTATAGAGGTAAATCGATTTCCAGTGAGGCAGAATGCTTGTTTTTGCTATTTTTGACTTGTTTTTGGTTCTAACTCTTCTTCTACTCCATTCTTTTGATATTTTCTTCGAATCACAAATTAGAGGCCTAATTTCTCTCTAATTTCAATGGACTTAGGGCGACGATAGGATGGGAATCCAAATCCGCAAAATTAAGTGATTGAAATTATGGATGAAAGGAGCTTTTAATGTGGTTCCATCTTTTATTTCTTTTTCTTTTGATCGATGAAAGTCTTAATACCTTGAGAATTCTTATGGATTCTTGGTGAAGACTAGATCGCTCCTTATTTTTCTTTTCATGCAGTATTGCTTTCGGAGAGTGATCTACATATCGCTTCTCTCGCATGCATTAGCACATAAAGTTTTGACCGGCCTCGTTGTAGGGTGATTTCTACATAAATTACTTGGCGATCTGCTTAACATAGCGCAATATTTCGTGTCCCGAATAAAAAAGATCAAATATGGAAGAGAATTGTATGCGGTTGATTTAAGACTTATGGAGGTTTATCGTGTAGTCGCTATGATTCTATCAAGCTTCTGATAAACTTTCATTGAATTTAAATCCGAGAACATCCTCCACTCACCATCGATCTTTCTTGCTAAATTTGATAACATACTTGACAAGTTTCAAGATGGTTATCTTTAACATCTATCAATTGACTTTAATTTCCGCAATTTATTATATTGCTCTTTATATTTTGCTTTATGCTTTATCATTCCATCATATTTACATTCCGCTATTTTCTCTTTGTCCATTTGGACACTATGTTTATGTTTCCGCTATTTTCTCTTTGTCCACTTGGACCATACTTTACTTTTATGCTAAAACACTAATAATCAACAAAAATCTAAAAAACTCTTAAGGCTCTCTTATGGACTATTGGTTACTATCCCGAGCATTTTTGGAGATTCGGACTTATGGACTTAGTGCCTCTGGACCCTTATTCTGTTATTACTCTGTGATTGTTCTGTCTGTCTGGCATTGATTGTTGTCTGTTTGTGTATGCAGGTATTTCCTTGAAAGTCCTTGATGGTTAATTCCAAGGCATTGAGATAAGGATTTTACCCGAAAACAACCATTACTCTGCCCGATTTTCGTCAGAATTTTAATGTGCTTAATGCAAAGTGGTGCTAAGATAATAAGTTTTTCTAGATCCCCAAGTGATGATGTGTTGGTATTAATAGTCCAAAGGATGGGAAATCTACCTTGACTCACAATGTCAAGTGTTAGCTTCTTATTCCGGTTAGACCGATTGTAATACCCCGATTCTCCGACACAAGTTAATTATCATTTAATTGGTTAAGTGATGATTATAAGGCATATTGATATTGGATTATATTAATCTAAGAAGGATTATTAGTAAGAGTTAGTGGAGTGGTTAGAATAAGATAGATTATTGGAATTGAACCAAGTGGCAAGGTGGTAATTTTCACTCAATTGGAGGGCTTAATGGACTTATGTATTGCTTGCATGTGGACATAATGGACATTGGACTTTAAGTGCATGAGCTTAAGTGTTGTTTGGCTTACACATCAGATTTTTATGGTTGAAGTGGAGGTAGAGAAGCTTATGTTCTTCCTCATCACCTTCATTTTCGCAACATTTTGGCAGCCCTCACTAAACTGATCATAACTCTCTGCTCACAGCTCCGATTGAGGTAATTCTTGAAGTTTTGGAAAGCTAACAAAATTATCTTCGATTTGGTATACTAATTCGCACTTATAGCTTGTTTATTGATGGAGATAAGCGCATTTGAAGTTGATCAATGGATGCTGAAAATAGGTGTAAAGTGGAATACGGGTTTGATGAATTTGGAGTTGAAGTTTTGGTCAAGTTAGGAGCTCAATTGCAGCATGTTCATCATCCAAAGCTCCATTGATGCAAGGTGAGTCTCTAGTTAGAGACTTGGGGTTTTGTGGGGAAATTAGAATTTGGGGAAAATTGGGGATTTGTGTGATAAAAATCATTGCATGTTTGTTTAATGGATAAAGTATGTGTTCTTTGATGTGATTATATGTTGTAGAATGATGATACATGATGGAGTTCGAATTTGGATCATTAGGGAACCTTAGGAATGTTTTAGGATGTTTTGGAACTGGTTTTATGCAGGAAAATACGTTTTTTTGACTCTGCTTCAGTAGCAAATCGATTTGCATGGGTTGTAAATCGATTTTCCTTCCTGAAAATGTCATTTTTGGGCTCTGCTACAGGTGTAAATCGATTGCAGTAAGATGCAAATCGATTGCTTACTGACAGGAAAATAGCTTTTATTGTTTTGATCATAACTTGAGTTTCGTAACTCGAAATGAAGCCCGGTCGGAAGCGTTGGAAAGGTCTTTTAATGATCTTTATGAATATGCTTAGATATAAAGCTTTTAATTGATTTAAAATTTATGGAAAATGGATGTTTAGTTACATGATGTCGGATTAACATTTATAGAATCAAGAATGGTATGTTTAATTCCCTAGAGTGCAGTTCCGTTCCATGTCGGGAACCGGAAGCCTCCTTGTTATGAGACTAATGTGTGTCCATGTACGTTCTAAATAATTATATGGTTTGATTATGTTTAATATATTCCATGATCGAAACATATTTAACTCACATGTGACGAGTATGTGCAAATGACATGATATTTATACGATGGATTTTGTCTAATATTATGTGCATATAATACAATGTAAATTGTTTTCCCGTCGTTCCGGTTGGACGTTCGGATGCTTGATTTTTGTGAACTTGCCTTGGTTGAATATGCGTGAATCGGAGTATAACCGTACTACTAGGATAGTAAATCCTGTTTACCCACTATGTGGATGCCCATTGGTAGCCCGTGTGGCGTTTGTGTTATGTATTATATACCATGGATGATTTGGCTTTATGCCTGTTGTATATACGTGTCTATATCCGTATATTTTGCGTTACCTGAGCTACTATTGCGGTGGAAGCAAGTGAGGGTCTTTAATGGCGTTTCCCACTTGGTAACTCACCTGCGTGATTAGTATGGTAAGTGGGTGATGCCACGTAGGCAATCGCTGAATTACTTGCCTCTAGTAACGTCAATTAGACAGTGTTACTAGGCTTTCTCCCGGTGGGCTTGTACGTCGAAGAGAATGTATTGCACCTATTTACTCACCTGCGTATAAAGGATGAATACCATTGCAGTGGAAGCAAGGCCGGGGTCTTTAATGGCGTTTCCCACTTGGTAACTCACCGGCGTGCTTGGTGATGAGGTTGTAAATGCCACGTAGGCAATGGTACAACTTAACTCATCTCGGGTGGAATTCCATATAGGAATGACCCGAATTCATCGTGCGGTGTGCTTGTGCAAGTCTTTCGACATATATGTACTTGGATACTCATCGAGGGTACGTGGCAGAGGTAGCCTAGTTAGATGGGTATAACTCCTTGATTCCTCACATAAGGATGTGAGTTTGCATATTGTGAATTTTTGTTTTATTGAACGCCTCATTGGATAGTTAAGGGACTTCCAATTGTGGTGATACCCTTGTTTGTATTTGCACCTAAACGTGAGGCATAACCCCGGATTCTAGGTGAATCTTTTTATGATGCATGTACCTTGTAGAACCGAGCAAAACCTTAAGATAGGGGGGCTCACTGAGATTTAGTAATCTCACCCCAATCAACTTATATTTTTTTCAGGTGCAGTTTAGTAGCTTTTGATAGATAGCCGGTTCGGATTGATGGCTTGAAGTGGTGTCGGCTCGAAGTCCTCGTTGATTTTGACATTCCGCTGTGCAAGATCCATTGAAGACCCATGTATTATGCTACTTAGTAGAATTTCATGTTGTATTTTATATGGATCAAATATTGTACCTTGACTTGTGTATGTACTCAATATCAATTTTAACGTTTCATGCATAATATACTAGTCAGTTATGTATGGGGTGTTACAGTTGGTATCAGAGCTGGTCGATTCTCGACCGAGCCACGAAACATCACTAGCAATTCCTTTTCCTCCTCTCAAGTGTGCGTTGCTAGCCTGACTTTACTAATATCTCATTGAGTCGTTGAACTTGATCAACTCATCGACTGAGTGCGTGACAGTGGAATTACGGCAGAGCCGCCACGAGGACTCGTAAAACCTGCAAGGTTGTGAACCTAAGTTGTTGGAGTGGGATGAGTAATGAATTGTTGGACGTTTTAAGTGGATGATATTGGAATCGTCAAGCTTCAGAAGAGCGGTTGACGCAATGTAGTGATACCCGAACTGTCAAGGTGTGGATCGAGACAACTAGAACCCCCAGGATTTGGATGGGACAAAGTGAAACCTTCTCTAAGTCTTGGTAATAGCAAGGGAAAATTCGGACAGGATTGAGAAAGGGCCTTGTAAGTGAGATTCTCCGAAGGCGTTGAGCTGGGATTTAGTAGGATTCAGTACTGATGATGCTGCTGGTGATAAGTGCGACTGATGAGCTGATAGGACAGAATAACCTTTGGAAGTGCGGACACAAAAGTCAGACCTTTCTGATTGTGCTGGTACGGACAGTAATTGGATGGGTGAAGTATTAGATCCTGATTTAACTTGAAGTAACCTAAGCGAGAGTAGTTGCCTAGTGAAGGGTCGTGGAATATACGAACGTGGTAACTTACGATTGGGCGAGGCTTGAATACTCGGTCGATGGAAGAGGATGTGTATTTCTATTCTTATCATTTATATTTAAGTTCTAGAACTACGCTAGATGGAATATGAAATGATGTAGAAGCGTGAAATGCACTAGCCTAAGTTCTTGTTAGTTGTTGTTCGTCTGACCCCGAGTGAAGCCATAGAACTACACTTGGCATTGGGCGTTCAGGCGAGTAAGAACTAAGATCTATTTGGAACGTCAATAGGATGATCGCAGTTGCGTTGGTTGTTAGGAACCATAGTATTCCTATCTGGACTGAATTATCCTTGGAATCTCATGCATGCGTGGGACGAGTGGGTACGCGCACGACATGGTAATTCGATTTTGAACTTCAAGTCTTCATGCTTGGCGTTTTGGCTTTCCGAGTAAGTAAACCTTGATGTGTAGCACCCTCAAGTTTTAGCATCCTGAGGAGTGTGATTCGAAGGACTTGAGGAACGATGAACCTATTGGAGGCCTGTTCAGACACTTGTCGATTGCAACTATAGGATACGCGTGGGGATCATTATACGCCTGAGGTAGGTTACCGGGATACATGGCCTCGGATTTGGTCCACCATGTTGGTACTACCAGACGGGTATGATGCCACAGTATCACTATCATGCACAAGATGCGTGAGTCATCCTTTTCCGACATGTGTGGGACAAAGGTGATCTGAAGCTCAAGGTAGAATTCTGATTTGGCACTCGTGAGACACAGATCCAGACTCTCATAAGGTATGTAGGATAAGGATTCATACGTCGCGCTCGATAGTCGAGGAATAACTAGACAGGAGATGGTGAGATGGATCAAGATCCGATACTATGCTTATAGAGACTCTGAATGATCATGCTCACGCAAGTTAGAGACAGATTATACCTTGCAAATGTTCTCGTTTCATGAAGTGTTAAGTTGGCAATTTTGCATGAGTGTCTAGAGTGGGACTCATGTGCGGTCATGATACCCTGGTCAGTATAGTGAGTGGCTATCATGTATCATTGGCAACCAGTGATGGAATATGCAAATTGTATCTTGGAATAATTTGATGTGTGACGTATCTGGTAGAGTGTCTGTAGATACTCTGAGTGAAGAAATGTCAATCTTGGTAAAGCATAGACATTTTTGGTTTGAGAACTTCTGAGGAGTTTATAAGAGAGATGTTCGAAATTCAAAGTACAATTTCTCGCATTGTGGCTACACTCCGACCGTTGGAAGCACTGCAATGAAGGATGCAACCGCCGGGGAAGTCAGTTTAATGCCAGATTCAGAGGTAGATCAGACATTAGATGAATGTGTGGATGGAGTGTGGCTATGAGGGGATTGTTATATCAGTAAGTCGCACGAGTTATCAGAGGTGACTCTGCGCTAAGAGAATGAAGCCGTTTGGTTGGGAAGAAGCGATGATAAACCGACGGAGTTATCGTAAGCTGCGAAGCGTTGGTGAAAGAATCATTATAACGGTTGAGTAACAAGACTTGTTGTAAGGAAAAAAAACGTATCAGTTGTACGCTGTGGAAATCAGTGACAAGGACGAACCCCTAAGTCAGTGGGTATTTGGGTTTCAATGTCCTAAGATCGAAACGTGTGCCTAAGTTATGGTAGATGAACTAATATGGAATGGCAGAGTAAGTAGAAACTTGATTCTGGAGAGTACGCAACTTCGAGGAGTAGTAGTCGACAATGGATGTATATGGAGTTCTGGAACGTGTTGTAATTGGACAACTATGGATAAGGAATTATTGTGTATTAAAGGAAGCCAAGTGAATTATGGATATAACGTGACTCAGAGGATTTCAAGGTGTGTGAGTTGTTGGAATCAGAGTAGCGCAACGGATCAAGAAAGAATCAGATAAGTCTGAGGTAGGAACGAACGGACTATTTGTAGGATTTTATGTTGGAATGAAGGTATCTTCCTAAGGGAAATTGTCGAAGCGGCGTTTCGTTCATTCCAGTCTCTCAAGGATCACCATAACTCGAGAGTTGTTGTCAATGGGCCAGCTTGGGAATACATTTGGTGGATGGCATGCGGTCCGAAGTTCGTAGGTCATCCGTTTAGCTTGTATGTCACAAGGGTTAGACTGAGTATTGTGACCGCTGAAATGCTGAAGACCAGTGAGGATTCTCAATTGGCGCAAGTTCTTCGTGGTTATGTCTTATGCACTGTGAGCGTGCGTGAAGAGTTGGACAATGGTCGTCGGGTAGCGTTTGGAATTCACCATTCATCGATGGAACCTTGGGTGAAGTTGTGGAATGCTACAACATCGTGGATTGCGGTAATGATTGATACATCTAGGATTGAGGTGAGAATCGAGTAAGGAGGATCAGTTGTATAAGCATAGGTAAACTTGGGACAACCGTCCTAAGACTTTGGGAACCGGAAGTTGAGACCAAGACATTTGGCTAACGCCTAATGACATTGTATGGACTCGAGTGGAGAATAATTTGAAGTGTTATTGTAGAAGTGACGTTGTGGTAATAATTCTCAAACGGGAAGTAATTCAAGGAGCTGAGTGGATCAGTAATGTTGGTCGAATGAGGGTGAGCATATTAGAGAATGAAATGAAGGATATCCAACATGAGTGGATTATTAGAGTTTCTAAAGTTCTGGGGATTCAGTGCAGAGCAGTGAAGGTCAAGGACCCTGGAAGGATTTTTCCCCATATATGTCAAGATGAAGTATCTTGATAGACGTGTTACTTGAGAGTCAAGGTTCTAACCATGCATAGTGGGACGCAGGTGTTTTGGCAGATTATGCTTCTTCGTATGGAATGACCCTCAGACAGAGTGGTGAGATTATGTGAAGAGAAATGTAAGGAACATTCCATCCCCTGGTTGGTATAGATTTGGACACGTTGTTTCCGTGGTGACCGGAAAGAATTCGAGGACGAATTCAATTTAAAGGGGGGAGAATGTAATACCCCGATTCTCCGACACAAGTTAATTATCATTTAATTGGTTAAGTGATGATTATAAGGCATATTGATATTGGATTATATTAATCTAAGAAGGATTATTAGTAAGAGTTAGTGGAGTGGTTAGAATAAGATAGATTATTGGAATTGAACCAAGTGGCAAGGTGGTAATTTTCACTCAATTGGAGGGCTTAATGGACTTATGTATTGCTTGCATGTGGATATAATGGACATTGGACTTTAAGTGCATGAGCTTAAGTGTTGTTTGGCTTACACATCAGATTTTTATGGTTGAAGTGGAGCAAGAGAAGCTTATGTTCTTCCTCATCACCTTCATTTTCGCAACATTTTGGCAGCCCTCACTAAACTGATCATAACTCTCTGCTCACAGCTCCGATTGAGGTAATTCTTGAAGTTTTGGAAAGCTAACAAAATTATCTTCGATTTGGTATACTAATTCGCACTTATAGCTTGTTTATTGATAGAGATAAGCGCATTTGAAGTTGATCAATGGATGCTGAAAATAGGTGTAAAGTGGAATACGGGTTTGATGAATTTGGAGTTGAAGTTTTGGTCAAGTTAGGAGCTCAATTGCAGCATGTTCATCATCCAAAGCTCCATTGATGCAAGGTGAGTCTCTAGTTAGAGACTTGGGGTTTTGTGGGGAAATTAGAATTTGGGGAAAATTGGGGATTTGTGTGATAAAAATCATTGCATGTTTGTTTAATGGATAAAGTATGTGTTCTTTGATGTGATTATATGTTGTAGAATGATGATACATGATGGAGTTCGAATTTGGATCATTAGGGAACCTTAGGAATGTTTTAGGATGTTTTGGAACTGGTTTTATGCAGGAAAATACGTTTTTTTGACTCTGCTTCAGTAGCAAATCGATTTGCATGGGTTGTAAATCGATTTTCCTTCCTGAAAATGTCATTTTTGGGCTCTGCTACAGGTGTAAATCGATTGCAGTAAGATGCAAATCGATTGCTTACTGACAGGAAAATAGCTTTTATTGTTTTGATCATAACTTGAGTTTCGTAACTCGAAATGAAGCCCGGTCGGAAGCGTTGGAAAGGTCTTTTAATGATCTTTATGAATATGCTTAGATATAAAGCTTTTAATTGATTTAAAATTTATGGAAAATGGATGTTTAGTTACATGATGTCGGATTAACATTTATAGAATCAAGAATGGTATGTTTAATTCCCTAGAGTGCAGTTCCGTTCCATGTCGGGAACCGGAAGCCTCCTTGTTATGAGACTAATGTGTGTCCATGTACGTTCTAAATAATTATATGGTTTGATTATGTTTAATATATTCCATGATCGAAACATATTTAACTCACATGTGACGAGTATGTGCAAATGACATGATATTTATACGATGGATTTTGTCTAATATTATGTGCATATAATACAATGTAAATTGTTTTCCCGTCGTTCCGGTTGGACGTTCGGATGCTTGATTTTTGTGAACTTGCCTTGGTTGAATATGCGTGAATCGGAGTATAACCGTACTACTAGGATAGTAAATCCTGTTTACCCACTATGTGGATGCCCATTGGTAGCCCGTGTGGCGTTTGTGTTATGTATTATATACCATGGATGATTTGGCTTTATGCCTGTTGTATATACGTGTCTATATCCGTATATTTTGCGTTACCTGAGCTACTATTGCGGTGGAAGCAAGTGAGGGTCTTTAATGGCGTTTCCCACTTGGTAACTCACCTGCGTGATTAGTATGGTAAGTGGGTGATGCCACGTAGGCAATCGCTGAATTACTTGCCTCTAGTAACGTCAATTAGACAGTGTTACTAGGCTTTCTCCCGGTGGGCTTGTACGTCGAAGAGAATGTATTGCACCTATTTACTCACCTGCGTATAAAGGATGAATACCATTGCAGTGGAAGCAAGGCCGGGGTCTTTAATGGCGTTTCCCACTTGGTAACTCACCGGCGTGCTTGGTGATGAGGTTGTAAATGCCACGTAGGCAATGGTACAACTTAACTCATCTCGGGTGGAATTCCATATAGGAATGACCCGAATTCATCGTGCGGTGTGCTTGTGCAAGTCTTTCGACATATATGTACTTGGATACTCATCGAGGGTACGTGGCAGAGGTAGCCTAGTTAGATGGGTATAACTCCTTGATTCCTCACATAAGGATGTGAGTTTGCATATTGTGAATTTTTGTTTTATTGAACGCCTCATTGGATAGTTAAGGGACTTCCAATTGTGGTGATACCCTTGTTTGTATTTGCACCTAAACGTGAGGCATAACCCCGGATTCTAGGTGAATCTTTTTATGATGCATGTACCTTGTAGAACCGAGCAAAACCTTAAGATAGGGAGGCTCACTGAGATTTAGTAATCTCACCCCAATCAACTTATATTTTTTTCAGGTGCAGTTTAGTAGCTTTTGATAGATAGCCGGTTCGGATTGATGGCTTGAAGTGGTGTCGGCTCGAAGTCCTCGTTGATTTTGACATTCCGCTGTGCAAGATCCATTGAAGACCCATGTATTATGCTACTTAGTAGAATTTCATGTTGTATTTTATATGGATCAAATATTGTACCTTGACTTGTGTATGTACTCAATATCAATTTTAACGTTTCATGCATAATATACTAGTCAGTTATGTATGGGGTGTTACACCGATCTTTTCCTTAGCTTTTATTTTACGCAATAGGATAGCCTCTTCATCTCCTCCCATTCTTAAAATTTCAAAATCTTTTCCCTTTTTCAAAAACCTTCTTATGTTTCCAATCTTTTCAAAACCTTTTCTTTTAAAATATCTTTTGGCCCTTAGTGGCCTTTTCTTCAAAAGGTTTAGACACGACTAATTGTTGAAACGAGTGGCGATACCCCACGATTTTGAAATTGATTGATATAATGAGATCTTTTCCGCATGAGAGAGCTAGTGGCATACTCGTTGATTTCTATCCGAGTTGGAGCCCTTCTTTCATTTTGCGATGCAAAGAACTCGTTTGTTCTCATGCTCAAGATCAATGGCTGAGTATTTCTCTCCGACGACGATAAAGTGTTTATTCGTTTTTTTTAAATGTTTTCCCTTTTAACCGGAACTACATTAGCTCTGACTTCTCCATTGCACCGAGGAGGTATGTAGGCACAAGGCTTAACGTCTTGCCGAGCTTATTTTAAAAATAAAACAAACTCTCTTTTTCTAGCACACACAACTGTGGACCTCCGATTTTTTTTAATACCGGGCCATACCTCTGATCTGTAGAGATACGTGAACTGACTCTTTTTTGTCGCTTAATGCTTTTGCATTTTTGAAAATTCACAGAGTCGCCACCGACCTTTTATTTTATCCAATTAAGGAAAGGTTTATAAAAGACACAGAAAAAAGACCTTTAAGAAATTCTGGGTAAGGGGGTAGGTTATACAAAGGGAAGGTGTTAGCACCCTTTGTATCCATGGTTATCCATGGGCTCTTAAGTTTGCTTAGCTCACTTGTTTTTCGATCACTTTTCAATTGCTCTGAAATTGCTCATATGTGGTTTCAAATACTTTTGTAAATTGAATTTTGTAATGATCCGTGTGTGGATGTATACAAAATGCTTGTTTATCTTTCGAAAGATGTTTTGAAAAGAACGTTAACTTTGTAATAACCCGTGTTTGGATGTATACAAAGTATTGTCTTTTTTGAAAGTTTTGAAAAATCAACAGTGTATGAGAATTTTGTTTGTTTTGATTTTGAGCAAGCAAACTAGGAGGTCTACCCTGAGTTGTAAGGTCTTTATCCTATTTCCTTTAAAAATCTATCCTTTCACCGGATATAAAAGCAAGGTTCGATTTTGTACTCGAAACAGTAGAATTTGGACTTTGGATTTTGAAAAGAATGAGAAAGGGATTACCTGAAGAGGTGCAAGTGTGATTGTGATTGGATTCAGATATTTATCTTTGAAGTTAGTGATCTAACGGTTCAATTTTATCTTTGACATGCACGCAGTTTATATTTGCTGGAAATTAAAGTGCGGAAATGTAAAGTGCGGAAAGTAAATCTACGCTATTATATCGATTATGCAGGAAATGTAAACTAGCCTATTTACATGAATTTGACATCCTATACATTTATCTAGGAATTTAAATTGCAAGAAAATAAAAGGCATGTTTTTGGATTTTTATGATTGATTTTAATTATAATTAATGCATGATTAATTAAATTAAAATGAAGAAAAAAGATGAAAATTGATTTAAACCTAGAAATTAAGTTTAAAATATGTACAAAATATTTGTCAATTAATTTCAAAACAAAACTAATTTTTTTTGGAATTTTTGAAATTGATTGGAAATTGATTTAAGTTAATTAAAACATAATTATGCAAATAATTATACAAATAATTAAAACTTAAGAAGAAAATTATTCAAAATATGTACAAAATTAGTTTATAATATATAAACAATATTTAACACAAAGAACAATTTTTTATGATTTTTTGATTGGTTAGAATAATTAAAAAGCAAATATATAATTATATACTAATTAATTATGCAAAATATTGAAATTTTGAAGAAAAATAAAATATTTTTATTTTAGAAAATAATATATTATTTTAGAAGTCTAAAAATATTTTTTGTATATTTTTTGGATTTTTAAAAACTATTTTTAATTAATTTTGTAAAGAAATTAAAATAGAATAGAAAATAAAAGGATACCTGATTAGGTGTGGTATGCATGAGGGAGTATGCAAAACTTTATACACTTATTACGACTCTCATGGGACCAAACAAAGAGCTTATTCTTACTCTATGTTGCTTTAAGAGATGATTGGAAGTGATTGTTTTGTATTAATATTGATTGGAAATATGAAAATGAAAATTACAAAGTTTGGAGAATTTTGTGAGAATTTTGTGAGCTTTCTTGCTATCTCCCTTTGCTATTTTCGTTCTCTCTTGGCTCTCCTTTGTTTGTGAAGTATTCTTGCCTTTATATAAGCCATGGAGTGCTTAGAAAATAAGCTAAGAAGTATTCATGAGCTTTGTTGAATTTTTGACTTTTCAAGCTTAAAATTTAAGCCACCATTGCTTGATCTCCACACCTCTTGACTTATGGGTTTCCTTGCTGCATAATTAAGTCACATGTGGAGGCTTTAGCTTAGAAAATAAGCTATGATTTATCCTTCCCTTTTTTCCATTTTAATTTAATCTTAAATGATAAAATTAAATTAAAAAATGGAGAAAAATGTTATGGGCTTGGTCTTGGTCGTGGGAGGCCCATATCATCATGGAAATGATGTTTGAATGCTGAAAACTTGGCCCCATTTGGAAAAAATGCATTTTTGAGCAATGTTGGTTTCATGCCTTTTCCCAAAATTTAGCCAACTTCAACAAGGTGTAAATCCTTCAATTTTTGTCATATGAAGGAGATCTTGCACTTTTTGGAAACCTCAAAGAGTCCTCTAACCAATGCCTTTGGTCTCATGTCAAAATGATTTTTGAAGCTCCTTGTGTGTCCTTTTGAAAAAAGTGTCTTTTTGTTGACTTTGAAAATGACCTGTAATGTCTTTGATCATATTTTTCAAATGGTGAATCCAATGACCATGGGATCAATGGCATTTGAAAGATAATTGAATTTCCTTCAAAACAAGCTTTGGTTTGAATTTTTTGGATGAAGGATGAGAGAGTTATGATCAGTCAAAGTTGAGTTGACTTTTCAGGCAAAAACCCTAATTTTGAATCTTAGGGTTTTGTTGATTTTTGATCTTTCCTTGATGAATTATGATCATACAATGATCAAATGATGAATCCTTTGACAAAATATGGACTTTGACAAAAAATTTCATTTTTGACTGTCTGTTGACTTTTTTGGTCAAACGGGTCGTCTGTTGACTGTTTGAGCTGCTGACGGTGCGTCTGAGTGAATTGAAGTTTGAAAATTTGTATGATGGTACTTTGAGATATATGGATGTGTATGAAATCCATTTGAGCTCTCAAAAACTTGTTGCTCCTGTAAAAACAAGAAAAACCCTGATTAGGGACTGTTTGTGTAGGAGACAGTTAAGCGTACCTGATTTCTGTGCAGTGTTGAGTCTCTGCTAATCGCGTGATATTCAGAAGACTTCTAGAACAAAAATCTTGGAATTTTGAATTGTGAAAGATTGATTTGATTGATGGTACAAAACACTGAGAATTGTACTGCCAGCAGTTTGGCTGTCAACTGACTGTTCAGGTATTGATGTAGCAGTTAGAGTGAAAAATCAACAGTCAAAGTTAATTTTCTTTTTTGTTGTTTTTGTTTTTGTTTTATGTGAAAAATGAAAGTTTATTTACATGACTTGTTAAAAAAAACATAGACATAATAAATAACTAATATTTATTGTTACCAGTACAGTATGAGTTTACTGATTCTGCGCCTGCAAAAAGATTTAACTCTGTACCAATTGTGTCAGTACTATTTATCTGAAAATAAATAAATAGCATGTGTGAAGTAATAAACAGTATTTGGCGTTTGGGTAAGAATAAATTCAACTGCAAGCCAAATTACCGTATAAGAAAAATTCTAAAAACTAAGTGTTTCATATGTTAGGATATTTGTTGAAATAATCCATAATTATATGAGACTCTTAATTTTCAGATTGGAGTTTTCTTGAAAAATATGTGGGCAAATTTTGGGGTATAACAACAACACAGATTTTCAAAAAGGTTCCTGTGGAATACCACAGATATGAGGGGTGCTTAAAACCTTCCCTTGTATAAACAACACCCATACCTGAGATCTCTTTCTTGTTTTAAACTTTGGGTTTTACGTTCTTTTCCCTTTTCCTTTGGAAACAATAAAGCACGGTGGCGATTTCAAACGAAATATTGAGTCGAGTCAATTCCTATGGCTTCGATCTCAGATTTTCCCCGCTACAGAAAAATGGCGACTTCACTGGGGACCCAATTTTAAGTGTGTTAAGCCTATTTTTGTTTATCTGTGTGTTTTTTATTTGTATATATATTCTTGTGTGCTTTGTTTGTTTATTTTCTTTTTTCTTTTTGGTGCTCGGTGGTTCCTCTGTGATGAGATAAAGTCCTAACCCGGACTTTGGGGAGTAACTTGAGATAGGAGGTGGTAAGACCAATAGTCGCATGTCAGGAGCAATCCTTACCATGAGCGTCATATGGTGGAACCCCAATCAGTGGAGGCCTCATGGAAGGTAGTAGATGTTGTTACGAACCGTCGTAAGAACGCTATTACTTTCAATAGTGAGTGTCCGTAGAAGCTGAATGGCCTAGAACCCTTTTAACCCATCTAAGCCTTTTTAGGATGAAGTGCAGAAACAAGATCAAGTACCAATTTGAGCTTGTTGTCATGCGATACTACGCTCAGACGAGGTCTTTTTAGGCATATTATTGGCGCCCATGAGCAATTGTGCGTGTCGGTAATATTCTATAGAAGATTAAAAACTCTGGGAACCTTTGTAGAACCCGATTGGCAGGTACAAAATTCCTTAGAACACACCTTGTGGGATGGGTAGACCCATGACTCCATGCTTGTGACGTCGAACCTTTGAACCTGGATTATGTGATTTTGTGTGATTTGGTGTGATATTGTATGCTCTTGATTGTGGTTGATGCATAAACCATGCATTCATGCATTCATAAAAAACGTCTTTCACAAATGGTTTTCAAGGAACTTAGAGACTTTGTTTGTAAACATCACAGGTACCATGGATCAAAAGAGAAGCATCAAGAAGTACACTTTCAGGAATTCAAGTGCGAAAGAGTTGAAAGAGCTAGCAACTTTGGTTCCTAATCTTGACAACTTCAAAAACCGTTATGGGAAATTGATCTCTATCTTGAAGACCAAAGTGGAAAAGGGGATTCTTGAGACTCTTGTGCAGTTTTATGACCCGGTTTATCATTGTTTCACCTTTCCGGATTATCATCTTATGCCCACTTTGGAGGAGTATTCTGAAGGATAGAAAAACACTTAGAAAGGGGGGGTTTGAATAAGTGTAGTCTAAAAACTTGAACGATAAAAACAATATGCACGGTTATTTTTATCCTGGTTCGTTGTTAACTAAACTACTCCAGTCCACCCCCACGGAGTGATTCACCTCACCTGAGGATTTAATCCACTAATCGCAACAGATTACAATGGTTTTCCACTTAGTCCGCGACTAAGTCTTCTAGAGTATCCTGATCACAACCTGATCACTCCAGGAACAAATGCTTAGACACAAGCTAAGACTTTCTTAGAGTATCATGACCACCACGTGATCACTCTAATTACAACTGCTTAGACACAAGCTAAGACTTCCTAGAGTATCCTGATCAACACTTGATCACTCTAGTTACTTACAAATTAATGTAATCAATTCTAAGAGTATTACAAATGCTTCTGAAAAGCTATAATCACAACAGTGATATTTCTCTTAACGTTTAAGCTTAATCTCACTAATATATTACAACAGCAATGTAGTGAGCTTTGATGAAGATGAAGTTTCTGAGCTTTGAGTTTGAACAGCGTTTCAGCAAGTTTTTCAGAATAATTTCGTTCAGTAGTGGTAACCTTGCTTCTCATCAGAACTTCATATTTATAGGCACTTGAGAAGATGACCGTTGGGCGCATTTAATGCTTTGCGTATTCCGTACAGCATTGCATTTAATGTTTCAGGCTTTTGTCAACTACCTCAAGCCTTGTTCACGCTGTGTCTACTGACGTTGCCTTTAATAGCTTCCAACGTTCCTTTTGTCAGTCAGCGTAGCCTGCCACCTGTACTTTCTTCTGATCTGATGTTTGTGAATATAATATTTGAATATCATCAGAGTCAAACAGCTTGGTGCATAGCATCTTCTTGTCTTCTGACCTTGAAGTGCTTCTGAGCGTGATACCATGAGAACTTCAGTGCTTCTGCTTCTGATCTCAAGTTCTTCTGATGCTTCCATAGACCCATGTTCTGATTCTGCCTTGACCATCTTCTGATGTCTTGCCAGACCATGTTCTGATGTTGCATGCTGAACCTTCTGAGACAAAGCTTCTGAGCGCTGATTTGTGCATACTCTATATATATTTCCTGAAAGGGAAATTGCAATGTATTAGAGTACCACATTATCTCACACAAAATTCATATCCTTGTTATCATCAAAACTAAGAATATTGATCAGAACAAATCTTGTTCTAACAATCTCCCCCTTTTTGATGATGACAAAAACATATATAAATGATATGAATTTGCGATCAGAAAGAGCAGACGGCTAAAGACAAATTACACAGCTATAGCATAAGCATGTGAATATGTCTCCCCCTGAGATTAACAATCTCCCCCTGAGATGAATAATCTCCCCTGAAATTAATACTAGAAGAATTTTAATAATAAAAGACTTCCCTGATTATTTCGGTAGAGACGTTCACAGTGCTTGATCTTCAGAACATTCATTACTTCTGATTTCTGCCTCCATAGGACAGCTTCAGAACATTGAATTTCTTTAGATCCTCAGAACATTCACAGCTTCTGACTTTTGCTTCCATCGGACAGCTTCAGAACTTGAATTTCTTTGATCTTCAGAACATTCACAGCTTCTGACTTTTGCTTCCATCGGATAGCTTCAGAACTTGAATTTCTTTGATCTTCAGAACATTCACAGCTTCTGATTCTTGCTTCCATCGGACAGCTTCAGAACTTGAATTTCTTTGACCTTCAGAACATTCACAGCTTCTAATTCTTGCTTCCATTGGGACAGCTTCAGATCTTGAATTTCTTCTTACATCACTTCATGCTAGATTGTATCAGAACATTGTTGAATGTACCAGAGCTTCATCAGAGCATCTCTACATCCTGAAATGTTACAGAACAAAACTAAACGACAAAAGTCAGCATGAATGAATCAGAACATAAAATATGTTTCAGAACACATAATATGTATCAGAGCCATATAAGCCATATAGAATGTATCAGAACAAATAGACATTATGTTTCGGATCATATTCTATCATCAGAATATCTGAACATTCTTGCTTCTGCTTCTGCTTCTGAAGCTTCATAGCACTCAGCTTGCTTCAAGAATCCAAGAACTTGACTCATCTTGTTGCTTCTTATGTTGATCTTTAAAGAGAATCTTCAATTCCTGCAACAACACAACTTAAAAACATAGAACATTGCAAGTTCTGTTAGTAATGTGGGGCCTTTTTACCCGGTAACTGATAATATTAATCAGATCATTTATCATATATTTTCTCCCCCTTTTTGTCATAACATCAAAAACATAAAAGATTCAGATAAAAACAAAAAGAAACACACAGAAGAAAAAAGGATGATTTTCATTGAAGTTCAAACAGACAAGTTCAGAAGTACACGAAGAGAAGGAAGACAAGATGCACAAAACAGATGCAGCAAAAGCAAAAAACAAAAACAACAAAGACTCAATCTAAGACGACCCTAGCCTTGACAAGATCTTGGCCAGCATCTCTTGAACCCCATTGTTGTGCTCATTCTACTTCTCTATGAAAGCTCTAAACTCAGCATTGACTGAGCTTTGCTCATCCTGGTTCTTCTGAAGAACTTCCAGAGTCCTTGCAAGATGGGAAGGTTCATCAGAAGAAGCATCACAGCTTCTATCCACAGGGATGGCATTCTGATCCGTGGCTTCCATAGTTAGATCATTTACAGGATTTTCCTCAACAGGAATGGTTTCATCAACATGATCTTCTACATCTGCTTCTTGCATAGAAGCATCTCCATAATCTGCAGCTGGAATCTCAGAATCTCCATTCTCAAGTGCCTGAAGAATGGCAGCTAAATTCCTGGGAGCAGAAGGACCTTCAACTTCTGGTGGGTCAACAACTTCTGGAATGACAAGCTTGGGTCTTCCTTAGAAGGGTTTTCCCTCAGAAAGTCAAAGAGGGTCTTGAAATCCCCGAGCAGAACTGGATATTGAGGTATCCAGACTACAATCTCCCTGCAAGGATTGGCTTCCAATGCAGCAGCCAGTTTTGCTACTTCCAATTCATCCACAAACTGCTTCTCCTCAGCAGCAACACAATTTCTGAGAGGATGGTAGTATATACCATTATCACCCTCCAGAAGGTAACCAGGGTAACCAGGGGCAGCAGCCACTAGTCTTTTCTGTACACCCATTGCTTCTACTTGAAAATCCTTGCGAATTCTTTTCCAGAGATTTCTTGTAGAAACATCATCCAGACCATTTAGAAAGGCATCCTTCAGAAGATCTAGACTGCTAATCACCTCATGTCTGAAAATTTCCAGGTAGGCATAAGGTTCAGGTTCAGGCGGATTGAAGGTGAATTTGTAGTCAGGGTAGAGAAGACAGTAGGGTTTGGATTTTCTGGTAGGTAATGGATGGGATATAGAAGGTGAAGGTGTGGTGGATGAGGAAGAAGGGATATCTGAGAGAATGATTGATGAGGATGGAATATCAGAAAGGACAGGTTGAGAAGAGGGTGGAGTATTTGTAAAGGGAATTGGTGAGAAAGATTTATCAGAAGGAGTTGGGGGAAGAATACTTAGAGGTGTGGGGTTTAGAATGGGAGAGGAGAAGGATGATGGAGAAGGATTTGGTAAAGTGAAGTTTACTTTTGGTTCAGATGGAGGTGATTGGAGAGATGGTTTAGGGACAGAAGGAGGTGGAGTAAAAACCTGCCTGGAGATTTGTACAGAAGAAGAAGATCTGGTTCTGCAAAAGGAATCTCTGATCCTTTTATCCCTTCGTTCTTCAGAGTCCACCTTGTCAGGATCATAGGTGACTCTCAACTTCTTGGCTTTCTTAGCCTCATCTTCTCGGGCTTTTCTTTTTAGCCTAGCCTTTAGTTCCTTCTGATCCTTCTTCAGAAGATCAGCCTTGGACGGAAGTACTCTGCCACGGATCCAAGCAGGATCAATATCTGATTGCTTCCTAACACAATCTTCCAGGTAAAGCTTGACAACCTGATGCAGTTCTTTTTGAAACAAAGAGGCAAAGCCTTCAACAGCAACTCTTCTTGACAGGATGTCAGGAAAGCTTATGCACACAGAAGGTACATTTTGAATGAGTTCCAGTTTGAACAAATCCACACCATTGAAAATGGGACCTTGAACTACTCCAAGAAAATGGGACGCATTGAGTTTTCTGATGGAGTCCAGCACTTTGCTTTCAATCAGAATGTCTGAAATCATTCTTCCAAACGGAATAGTCGTTCTTGAAATATGAGGGTACTTCGCCCTTTCGTCTTCTCTTGACTCAAAGATAGAAGTCTTCAGATTCTCAAACAGAATATGGGAGATGTTGATCTCAGTCTTTTTGCCAATGCAGAAAAGATTATACTTGTGATCCGGAATGATGTAGGAGGAGGAGAGCATCCTCTTTCTATGGTGAAGGGAACCCAGAATAATCTCAGCCCATACTTTATAAAACGGCCTTAAGGTGCCTGTGTTGTTAGAGTCAATTCCAAAAGTCTGAGAGATTTGTTGTTCAACTTTAGACCAATCAACTGAAGCATGTCGAAAACCAGACCACCCTTCTTCATCATTCAGATTGTACAGCTTCCTGATGAGCTTTTCAGTGATTACCACTTCATGCCCTAGCACGAATGAAATGATGGCAGTTGGGGTAACCGTTGCATGTATCCAGAAATCCTTCACAAGTTCAGGAAAAATTGGACCAACCAATCTATCAAGATATTTAGACCATCCTTGCTCAAAGATTCTTGCATCACACTTAAAGCCATTTGCTTTTAGGTTGTTGATGTCCATAGCAGATTCACATAGAACTTCCAGTTCTTCCGTGGGTATTAAGCAAGTTTTCAATGGAGCATACTCATATTTGCGTAGAAGGATCTGTGTAGAAGTGAGTCTTTCTTTTGAATTTGATGAACAAGAAGATGAGTTCATGATGATTATGCTTTGAGATCAAATCAAAAACTAGGGTTTGAAAAGAAATGCAACGAAGGGGATGCACAAAAGAGAGAGAGAGAGAGAGAGAGAGAGAGAGAGAGAGAGAGAGAGAGAATGAAGATGAAGCAGGTTATTTAAATGATTTTAAAATAAAGAAATCATTATGCATTTAATGAGAAATGACATTAGGAGAGAGAACACAGTAAATGAAATGATTTAACACAGTTACCTAGGTCGGCGTCTTTTCAACTGCACGCTTTGTACTAACCGTACAGACACGTGTTCACCATCAGATAATAGATGACAGCTGTAAAATATGAATAGATTTTACGCCTTCTGATTCTGATCACTGCTTCTGATTGTCATTCTTAAGGAATGATCTTGTTCTGATAGGATCATCTTTCTTTCCAAGGATCACATCTTCTGAATGAGCTGAGGCAAGTCTAGGCGATCTTCTGACTGTTGGTTCTTCAAAAATCCAGAGATTCTCTAAAGATGCAGCAACTTGATCTTCTGATTCACTGCTTCTGAAACTTCCAGCTTCTGCAGCTTTGCTTCTTGGTTCTACTGCTTCTGATATATCAATATCAAAATCTGCAAAATTCTCAAACTGCTTTGGTTTTTCAAGACCAAGCTTATCATCAAACCTGATATTGATTGATTCTTCTACAATCAATGTTTCAGTATTGTATACTCTGTAGCCTTTAGAGCGTTCAGAATATCCAAGAAGGAAACACTTTTGTGCTTTAGAATCAAACTTACCAAGATGATCTTTAGTATTCAGAATAAAACATACACATCCAAAAGGATGGAAATATGAAATGTTGGGCTTTCTGTTCTTCCACAATTCATAAGGAGTCTTATTTAGAATAGGTCTTATAGAGATTCTATTCTGAATATAACACGCAGTGTTTATTGCTTCTGCCCAGAAATGCTTAGCCATATTGGTTTCATTGATCATGGTTCTGGCCATTTCTTGTAGAGTCCTATGCTTTCGCTCTACAACTCCATTTTGTTGTGGAGTTCTAGGACAAGGGAAATCATGGGCAATACCATTTTCTTTGAAGAACTCCTCAAAGAATTTGTTCTCAAATTCACCGCCATGATCACTTCTGACCTTTAGGATTTTACACTCTTTCTCAGATTGGATCTGAGTGCAGAATTCAAAGAACACTGAATGAGACTCATCCTTGTGTTTCAAGAACTTTACCCATGTCCAGCGGCTATAATCATCAACGATGACTAATCCATATTTCTTCCCTCTTACAGATGCTGTTTTGACTGGGCCAAACAGATCAATGTGCAAGAGTTCTAACGGCCTTGAGGTAGAAACAACATTCTTAGACTTGAATGCAGGTCTGGAGAACTTGCCCTTTTGACATGCTTCACAAAGAGCATCTGATTTGAATTTCAGATTTGGGAGTCCTCTGACCAGATTTAGTTTGTTAATCTGAGAAATCTTTCTCAAACTAGCATGCCCTAATCTTCTGTGCCAGACCCATTGCTCCTCAGAAACAGACATAAGACAAGTCACCTTCTGCTTCTCAAGATCAGAAAGATCAATCTTATAAATGTTGTTCTTCCTCTTGCCTGTAAATAGGATTGAGCCATCCTTCTGACTTACAGCCTTGCAAGACTTTTGATTGAAGATTATGTCATAACCATTGTCACTTAATTGACTTATGGACAATAAGTTATGCGTTAATCCTTCTACAAGAAGTACATTAGTTATGGAAGGAGAGTTACCAAGACTTATGGTTCCAGAGCCAGTGATTTTGCCCTTCTGATCTCCTCCAAACTTGACTTCTCCACCTGGTTTAAGCACCAGGTCTTGGAATGTAGACCTTCTTCCCGTCATGTGTCGCGAGCACCCAGAGTCCAGGTACCATGACATTTTGCTTTTTGTCTTCTTTGCCGCCAAGGATATCTGCAACAGAAATTATCTTCTCCTTAGGTACCCACAATTTCTTGGGTCCTTTCTTGTTAGTTCTCCTTAAGTTCTGATTGAACTTGGGTTTAGCAAAATATTTAACAGGAGGAACATCATGATATTCTTTAGGTTTGTCAGCATGATATTTCTTAGGATGTGTCACAAGCTTCTTGGTGTGAACAGTGTTAAACTTCTGTGCATGTGAAGTGAGCATAATATCATGTGCATGGCCATATTTGAACTGATCATACAATGGCTTGTATGTGATAATCAGATCATCAATAGGTTCAAATTTATGTGAGGTATCACCCTCATAGCCAAAACCAAACCTTTTGTTTCCAGAAACACCATATATCATAGAAGCAAGATGACTTCTGCCAATACTTCTAGATAAGAACTTTCTGAAGCTCGAGTCATATTCTTTCAGAATATGATTCATGCTAGGAATGGATTTTTCTGTTTCAGAAGGAGATCCACTATCTTTGGATAGATTTAAAACTTTTTCCTTCAGTTCAGAATTTTCCAGTTCCAGCTTCTTAGTTTCAAATTCAAACTGCTTTTTCAGCTTTTTGTATTTGATACTAAGATGAGCCTTGAGTTCCAGAAGTTCTGTTAAACTGGAAACTAACTCTTCTCTAGATAGTTCAGAAAATACCTCTTCAGAATCTGATTCTGATGTAGATTCTGATCCATCATCTTCTGTAGCCATCAGCGCAAAGTTGGCTTGCTCTCCTTCAGAGTCTGATTCTGATTCTGATTCAGAATCATCCCATGTTTCCATAAGACCTTTCTTCTTGTGAAACTTCTTCTTGGGATTCTCCTTCTGAAGTTTTGGACACTCGTTCTTGTAATGTCCAGGCTCATTGCACTCATAGCAGACAGCCTTCTTCTTGTCAGATCTTCTGTCACCAGAAGATTCTCCTCGTTCAAATCTCTTTGAACTTCTGAAGCCTCTGAACTTCCTTTGCTTGCTCTTCCAGAGTTGGTTTACCCTTCTGGAGATCATGGACAGTTCATCTTCTTCTTCAGATTCTGATTCTTCAGGATCTTCTTCTCTAGCCTGAAAAGCGTTAGTGCATTTTTTAACATTAGATTTTAATGCAATAGACTTACCTTTCTTCTGAGGCTCGTTTGCGTCCAGCTCTATTTCATGGCTTCTCAAGGCACTGATAACCTCTTCCAAAGAAACTTCATTCAGATTCTTGGCAATCTTGAATGCTGTTACCATTGGACTCCATCTTCTGGGTAAGCTTCTGATAATCTTCTTTACATGATCAGCCTTGGTGTAGCCTTTATCCAGAACTCTCAATCCAGCAGTTAGAGTTTGAAATCTTGAGAACATCTTCTCAATATCTTCATCATCCTCCATCTTGAAGGCTTCATATTTCTGGATTAGAGCAAGAGCTTTAGTCTCCTTGACTTGAGCATTTCCTTCATGAGTCATTTTCAAGGACTCATATATGTCATGGGCCGTTTCCCTGTTAGATATCTTCTCATACTCATCATGAGAGATAGCATTCAGCAAAACAGTCCTGCATTTGTGATGATTTTTGAAATCTTTCTTTTAATCATCAGTCATTTCGCTTCTCGTGAGCCTTACACCAGTAGCTTTAACAGGATGTTTGTAACCATCCAACAGAAGATCCCATAGATCAGCATCTAGACCAAGAAAGTAACTTTCCAGTTTATCTTTCCAGTATTCAAAGTTTTCACCATCAAATACTGGTGGTCTAGTATAACCATTATTACCGTTGTATTGCTCAGCAGAGCCAGATGTAGATGCAGTTGGATTTGTATGAACTTCACCAGCCATCTTTTACTAAAGCGTTTTTCTCTTCCTGAATCTTTTCTAAACACGATTAAGTGCTTGCACCTTAGAACCGGCGCTCTGATGCCAATTGAAGGATAGAAAAACACTTAGAAAGGGGGGGTTTGAATAAGTGTAGTCTAAAAACTTGAACGATAAAAACAATATGCACAGTTATTTTTATCCTGGTTCGTTGTTAACTAAACTACTCCAGTCCACCCCCACGGAGTGATTTACCTCACCTGAGGATTTAATCCACTAATCGCAACAGATTACAATGGTTTTCCACTTAGTCCGCGACTAAGTCTTCTAGAGTATCTTGATCACAACCTGATCACTCCAGGAACAAATGCTTAGACACAAGCTAAGACTTTCTTAGAGTATCCTGACCACCACGTGATCACTCTAATTACAACTGCTTAGACACAAGCTAAGACTTCCTAGAGTATCCTGATCAACACTTGATCACTCTAGTTACTTACAAATTAATGTAATCAATTCTAAGAGTATTACAAATGCTTCTGAAAAGCTATAATCACAACAGTGATATTTCTCTTAACGTTTAAGCTTAATCTCACTAATATATTACAACAGCAATGTAGTGAGCTTTGATGAAGATGAAGTTTCTGAGCTTTGAGTTTTAACAGCGTTTCAGCAAGTTTTTCAGAATAATTTCGTTCAGTAGTGGTAACCTTGCTTCTCATCAGAACTTCATATTTATAGGTACTTGAGAAGATGACCGTTGGGCGCATTTAATGCTTTGCGTATTCCGTACAACATTGCATTTAATGTTTCACGCTTTTGTCAACTACCTCGAGCCTTGTTCACGTTGTGTCTACTGACGTTGCCTTTAATAGCTTCCAACGTTCCTTTTGTCAGTTAGCGTAGCCTGCCACCTGTACTTTCTTCTGATCTGATGTTTGTGAATATAATATTTGAATATCATCAGAGTCAAACAGCTTGGTGCATAGCATCTTCTTGTCTTCTGACCTTGAAGTGCTTCTGAGCGTGATACCATGAGAACTTCAGTGCTTCTGCTTCTGATCTCAAGTTCTTCTGATGCTTCCATAGACCCATGTTCTGATTCTTCCTTGACCATCTTCTGATGTCTTGCCAGACCATGTTCTGATGTTGCATGCTGAACCTTCTGAGACAAAGCTTCTGAGCGCTGATTTGTGCATACTCTATATATATTTCCTGAAAGGGAAATTGCAATGTATTAGAGTACCACATTATCTCACACAAAATTCATATCCTTGTTATCATCAAAACTAAGAATATTGATCAGAACAAATCTTGTTCTAACATATTCTTATTGGATTGGTTTGCCAGTTACGAATGATATACCGTTTAGTGGTCTAGAGAAAGAGCCTCAGGTTGATGAGATAGCAGAGCTTCTTCAGTTGAAGATATCAGATGTGAAAGCAAATATGACCAAAAAAGGAGGAATTTGGGGGTTGACTTCTAAGTTCTTGATTGGAAAGGCTTCTATGTTGGCTAGTAAAGGAAGTATGATTGCTTTTGAGACATTTTTGGCCTTTCTCATCTATGGTTTGATACTCTTTCCCAACATTGACAACTTTGTCGATGTTAATGCTATTCGGATATTCATGATTGGGAATCCCGTACCTACTTTGCTTGGGGATACTTATCATTCCATTCACCATAGGACTGATAAGAAAGGTGGACTTATCAACTGTTGCACTCCTTTGCTCTATAAGTGGTTTATTTCGCACTTACCTTAGACTAAGAATTTCTTGAGCAATCCTGATGGTCTCTCATGGTATCAAAAGACCATGCCTTTTACTAATGGGAATATCCATTGGTATAATCTTGCTTATGACATTGGTGAGATTATTGATAGTTGTGGAGAATTCTCTAATGTACCTCTTCTTGGTATACAAGGAGGAATTACCTACAATCCCATTCTTGCAAGGCGTCAATTTTGTTACCCCATGAAGGAGCGACCTGCTAGTATTCTTGTGTCAGGAATCTTCTATCTTAATCAGGATGGAGATTCGGATATGAGAAATCGGTTTGTGCGTGCTTGGCACCATATCGATAGGAAGAGACATTTGGGAAAGAAACAATGTGTTGCTCTCAAAGACTATACTGATTGGGTTCAAGCCAGAGCTCACACCTTTCAGATGCCTTATTTACTTGAGGAGCCTTCTCTAATCATTACTCCACCATTGTCTTTCACTATTCCCATCGAGAGTAGTGAAGAGCACCTAGAGCTCGTGGCTAAGTTGAGATCGGAAAGAGATGCTTTGGAGAAGAAGTTTCATGCTTCGGAAATTGAGAATAAAGAGTTGAAAATACACTTGAAAGAAAAGGACGAAATGCTTTATATCCAAGATGGTTGGTTGTTGGAAAAGGATGATCAGATCCGTCGTCAGGAAGAGCTACTTCAACAACATGGTGAAAAGAGAAAGAGACAACAAGAGGATTTATTTTCCTCTGGTAGTCATGAAGATACAGTTGCATGGAAGGAAGTTGCTGATAAGCTGATGGTCGAGAAGACTCATTTGAAGGCCTTTTATGTGAAGGATAGAAAAACACTTAGAAAGGGGGGGTTTGAATAAGTGTAGCTTTAAAAACTTGACAGATAAAAATAAATTGCACAGTTATTTTTATCCTGGTTCGTTGTTAACTAAACTACTCCAGTCCACCCCCGCAGAGATGATTTACCTCAACTGAGGATTTAATCCACTAATCGCACGGATTACAATGGTTCTCCACTTAGTCAGCAACTAAGTCTTCCAGAGTCTTCTGATCACACACTGATCACTCCAGGAACAACTGCTTGGATACCCTCTAAGACTTTCTAGAGTATTCTGATCCACACGATCACTCTAGTTACAACCTGCTTAGATAACCTCTAAGACTTCCTAGAGTATTCTGATCCACACGATCACTCTAGTTCCTTACAACTTAATGTAATCAATTCTAAGAGTATTACAATTGCTTCTTAAAAGCTATAATCACAAACTGTGATATTTCTCTTAACGTTTAAGCTTAATCTCACTAATATATTACAACAGCAATGTAGTGAGCTTTGATGAAGATGAAGATTCTGAGCTTTGAGTAGAACAGAGTTTCAGCAAGTTAATGTAAGTTGTTTTTGTGCAGAATCGTTAACCTTGCTTCTCATCAGAACTTCATATTTATAGGCGTTGGAGAAGATGACCGTTGAGTGCAATTAATGCTTTGCGTGTTCCGTACAGCATCGCATTTAATGTTATACGCTTTTGTCAACTACCTCGAGCCTTGTTCACGCTGTGTCTACTGACGTTGCCTATAATAGCTTTTAACGTTCCTTTTGTCAGTCAGCGTAGCTTGCCACTTGTACTTCCTTCTGATCTGATGTTTGTGAATACAACGTTTGAATATCATCAGAGTCAAACAGCTTGGTGCAAAGCATCTTCTGATCTTCTGACCTTGAAGTGCTTCTGAGCGTGATACCATCAGAACTTCAGTGCTTCTGATCTCATGTTCTTCTGATGCTTCCATAGACCCATGTTCTGATTCTGCTTCGACCATCTTCTGATGTCTTTCCAGACCATGTTCTGATGTTGCATGCTGAACCCTTTGAGACAAAGCTTCTGAGCGCTGAATTATGCATACTCTTTATATATTTCCTGAAAAGGAAATTGCATTGGATTAGAGTACCATATTATCTTAAGCAAAATTCATATTATTGTTATCATCAAAACTAAGATAATTGATCAGAACAAATCTTGTTCTAACAATCTCCCCCTTTTTGATGATGACAAAAACATATATAAATGATATGAATTTGCGATCAGAAAGAGCAGACGGCAAAAGACAAATTACACAGCTATAGCATAAGCATATGAATATGTCTCCCCCTGAGATAAATAATCTCCCCCTGAAATAAATACTCGAAGAACTTTAATAAAAGACTTCCCTGATTATTTCGGTAGAGACGATCACATAAGCTTCTGTCTTCAGAGAATTCATAGCTTCTGACTTCTGCTTCCATTGGACAGCTTCGGAACTAGAATTTCTTTAGATCCCTAGAACACTCACAGCTTCTGATTCCTGCTTCCATCTAGGACAGCTTCAGAACTTGAATTTCTTTGATCTTCAGAACATTCACAGCTTCTGATTTCTGCTTCCATTTAGGACAGCTTCAGAACTTGAATTTCTTTGATCTTCAGAACATTCACAGCTTCTGATTTCTGCTTCCATTTAGGACAGCTTCAGAACTTGAGTTTTCTGGATCTTTAGAACATTCACAGCTTCTGATTTCTGTTTCCCTCGGATAGCTTCAGAGCTTTGAATTTCTACCAACATTACTTCATGCTAGATTTGTATCAGAACATTGTTGAATGTACCAGAGCATCATCAGAGCATCTCTACATCCTGAAATGTTACAGAACAAAAACTAAACGACAAAAGTCAGCATGAACGAGTCAGAACATAAAATGTATATTAGAACACATGATATGTATCAGAGCCATATAGGCTAAAATAATGTATCAGAGCAAATAGAATTTTGTCAGAACAGATAGACAAAATATGGATCAAATTCTATTATCAGTGCTTCTGATTTCTTCTTCTTTTCTTGCTTCTGATTTCTGAAGCTTGACAGCACTCAGCTTGCTTCAGTTTCCATGAGCTTATTCTTTTTACAGAATAACACTTCTTATGGTTTTGCTTCTTGTGTTTGCTTTGAAGAGTCTCTTCACTTCTTTATACCAGCAAAACACTTAAACCATATAGAACTTGCAGTTCTTGTTAGTAAATGTGTGGGAGCTTTACCCAGCAACTGATAGATTAATCAAATCATTTATCATTTATCTTCTCCCCCTTTTTGTCATATCATCAAAAAGAATATTTCAAAAGATTCAGAGACAAACAAAACGAAACACACGGAGGAAGAAGATGATTTCATTGAAGTTCAAACAGCAGGTACAGAAGTACATGAAGATAAGTAAGATCAGATGCACAAAGACAGATGCAACGAAAAGAAAGAAACAACACAGACTCAATCTAAGATGGCCCTAGTCTTGACAAGATCTTGGCCAGCATCTCTTGAACCTCATTGTTGTGTCCACCTTGCCTCACCATGAAAGCTCTATACTCAGCATTGAGTGAGCTTTGCTCATCCTGTCTCTTCTGAATTTCTTCCAGAGTCCTTGCAAGACGAGAAGATTCATCAGAAGAAGCTTCAACGCTTTCAACCACAGGAATAGCAACTTGATCTATAGCTTCCATGGATAGATCATTTGCAGGGATTTCCTCAACAGGATCTGATTCAGCAACATGATCTTCAGCATCTGCTTCTTGCATGGAAGCATCTCCATATTCTGCAGCAGGAATTTCCGAGTCTCCATTATCAAGTGCCTGAAGAATGGCAGCTAGATTCCTGGGAGCAGAAGGACCTTCAACTTCTGGTGGGTCAACAACTTCTGGAATGACCAAGCTTGGATCTTTCTCAGAAGGATTTTCCCTCAGATAGTCAAAGAGAGTCTTGAAGTCTCCGAGCAGAACAGGATAATCAGGAACAAAGATAACCATATCCCTGCATGGATTTGCTTCCATTTCAGCAGCCAGTCTTGCTACTTCCAATTCATCCACAAAGGGCTTCTCCTCAGCAGCAACACAATTTCTGAGAGGATGGTAGTATATACCATTATCATCCTCCAGAAGGTAACCAGGGTAACCAGGGGCAGCAGCCACTAGTCTTTTCTGTACTCCCATTGCTTCTACTTGAAAATCCTTGCGAAATCTTCTCCAGAGATTTC
The DNA here is from genome assembly GCF_029867415.1 of Vicia villosa. Classification (NCBI taxonomy): domain Eukaryota; kingdom Viridiplantae; phylum Streptophyta; class Magnoliopsida; order Fabales; family Fabaceae; genus Vicia; species Vicia villosa. The sequence continues at coordinate 144,561,246 of NC_081180.1, forward strand.
TTGTAGAAACATCATCCAGACCATTTAGAAATGCATCCTTCAGAAGGTCTAGACTGTTAATCACCTCATGTCTGAAAAGTTCCAGGTAGGTATAGGGTTCAGGTTCAGGCGGATTGAAGGTGAATTTGTAGTCAGGGTAGAGAAGACAGTAAGGTTTGGATTTTCTGGTAGGTAAGGGATGGGATATAGAAGGTGGAGGTGCGGTGGATGAGGAAGAAGGGATATCTGAGAGAATGATTGATGAGGATGGAATATCAGAAATGATAGATTGAGACAAGGATGAAGTATTTGTAAAGGGAATTGGTGAGAAAGATTTATCAGAAGGAGTTGGGGGAAGAATACTTAAAGGTGTGGGGTTTAGAATGGGAGAGGAGAAGGATGATGGAGAAGGATTTGGTAAGGTGAAGTTTATTTTTGGTTCAGATGGAGGTGATTGGAAAGATGGTTTAGGGACAGAAGGAGGTGGAGTAAAAACCTGTCTGGAGATTTGTGCAGAAGAAGAAGATCTGGTTCTGCGAAAGGAATCTCTGATCCTTTTATCTCTTCGTTCTTCAGAGTCCACCTTGTCAGGATCATAGGTGACCCTCAACTTCTTGGCTTTCTCAGCCTCATCTTCTCGGGCTTTTCTTTTAATTCTAGCCTTTTGTTCCTTCTGATCCTTCTTCAAAAGGTCAGCCTTGGACGGAAGTACTCTGCCACGGATCCAAGCAGGATCAATATCTGATTGCTTCTTAACACAATCTTCCAGGTAAGACTTGACAACCTGATGCAGTTCTTCTTGAAACAAGGAGGCAAAACCTTCAACAGCAACTCTTCTTGAGATAATGTCAGGAAAGCTTGGGCACACAGAAGGTACATTTTGAATGAGTTCTAATCTGAACAAATCCACACCATTAAAAATGGGACCTTGAACTACTCCAAGCAAATGGGATGCATTGAGTTTTCTGATGGAGTCCAGCACTTTGCTTTCAGTAAGAATGTCTGAAATCATTCTTCCAAACGGAATAGTCGTTCTTGAAAGATGAGGGTACTTCGCCCTTTCCTCTTCTCTTGACTCAAGGATTGAAGTCTTCAGATTCTCAAACAGAATGTGAGAAATGTTGATCTCAGTCTTTTTTCCAATGCAGAAAAGAGTGTGCTTGTGATCTGGACTGATGTAAGAAGAGGAGAGCATCCTTTTTCTGTGGTGAAGAGAACCTAGAATAATCTCAGCCCATACTCTATAAAATGGCCTCAAGGTGCATGTGTTATTCGAGTCAATCCCAGAAGTCTGAGAGATTTGTTTTTCAACTATCGACCAATCAACAGATGCATGTCGAAAACCAGACCAACCTTCTTCATCATTCAGATTGTATAGCTTTCTGATCAGTTTTTCAGAGATAACCACTTCATGCCCTAGCACGAATGAAATGATGGCCGTTGGGGTAACCGTTGCATGTACCCAGAAATCCTTCACAAGATCAGGATAGATTGGACCAACCAATCTATTAAGGTACTTGGACCATCCTTGCTCAAGGATTCTTGCATCACACTTAAAGCCATTCGCTTTAAGATTGTTTAAGTCCACAGCAGTTTCACATAAAACCTCCAAGTCCTTCGTGGGTATCAAGCAAGTTTTCAAAGGAGCATATTCATAATTTCGTAGAAGGATTTGTGAAGAAGTAAGTCTTTCTTTTGAGGAAGATGAACAAGAGGAAGAGTTCATGATGATTATGTCGTAAGATTAGAACAAAGACTAGGGTTTGAAAAAGAAAAACAGATGCAGCGAAAAATGTACAACAAAATAGAGAGACGGAGAAAAGAATGAAGTTGAAGCGGGCTATTTAAAAGATTTGAAAATAAATTAAATCATTTTGCATTAAATGAGAAATGACATTAGGAGAGATAGCATGGTAAATGAAATGATTTAATACAGTTACCTAGGTCGGCGTCTTTTCAACTGCACGCTTCGTACTGACCGTAGAGACACGTGTTCATTATCAGATAATGGATGACAGGTGTGAAATATTCAATAGGCTTTACGCCTTCTGATTCCGATCACTGCTTCTGAATTGATCAAGTTTCTCTTCTGGAAACACTCCTTCTGAAGTGTGCTGATATAAGTCTGAATGATCTTCTGATCCATTACTTCTGATATACACAGCTTCTGGAGATTCACTTCTTTGTTCTGCAGCTTCTGATAAGACAAAACTGTATCTGCAGAAATTCTTAAGCTGCTTTGTTTCATCAGAAACAAGTTTATCATCAAACCAGATATTTATTGATTCGTCCACAATCAATGTTTCAATATTGTATATTCTGTAGCATTTAGAGCCTTCAGAATAATCAAGAACGAAACATCATTGCTATAGAAACAAACAAAACATATGGTTCCAAGACTAATAAACTTTCTTTTCTGATCTCCTACGAACATAGTTTCTTCAACAGATTTAAGTACCAGAACTTGGAAGACAATCCTTCTTCCCTTCAAGTGTTGAGACCAACTTGAGTCCAGGTGACATGACATGTTGACTTTTATCTTCTTTGTCGCCAAGAGAATCTGCAAAAGAAATAGTCTTTTTCTTTGGTACCCACATCTTCTTGGGTCCTTTCTTGTTAGATTTTCTCAAGTTCTGATTGAACTTGGGTTTAACATTGTAAGCAATAGGAGGAACAGCATGATAATTTTTAATGTGAGTTTCATGATATTTCCTGGGTTGTGTCACATGCTTTTTGGTGTGTGTAATGTGAAAACTTTGAGCATGTGAAGTGTGCCTAATATCATGGGAGTGGCCATACTTGAACTGATCATACAATGGTTTGTATGTGAATTTCATTTCATCAACAGGTTCAAGTTTGTATGGGGTTTCACCCTCAAAACCAATGCCGACTCTTTTGTTTCCAGACACAGCATATATCATAGAAGCTAGCTGACTTCTGCCAATACTTCTAGATAAGAACTTCCTGAAACTTAAATCATATTCTTTCAGAATATGGTTTAGACTAGGAGTGGATTTTTCTGAATCAGAAGGAGATCCAACATTATTGGATAATTTTAAAAGTTTTTCTTTTAATTCAGAATTCTCCAACTCAAGCTTCTTTGTTTCAACTTCAAATATCTTTTTCAGCTTTTTGTATTTGAGACTAATCTGAGACTTGAATTCCAGAAGTTCAGTTAGACCGGAAACTAACTCATCTCTAGTAAGTTCAGAAAATACCTCTTCAGAATCTGATTCTGATGTAGATTCTGATCCGTCATCTTCTGTCGCCATCAGCGCGCAGTTAGCCTGCTCATCTTCAGAGTCTGAATCATCTTCTGACTCATCCCAGGTTGCCATAAGACCTTTCTTCTTATGAAACTTCTTCTTGGGATTTTCCTTCTGAAGTTTTGGACATTCATTCTTGAAGTGTCCAGGCTCATTGCATTCATAGCACATGACCTTCTTCTTGTCAAATCTTCTGTCGTCAGAAGATTCTCCACGTTCAAATTTCTTTGAACTTCTGACGCCTCTGAACTTCCTTTGCTTGTTCTTCCAGAGTTGATTTAGCCTTCTGGAGATCAAGGACAGTTCATCTTCTTCTTCAGATTCTGATTCTTCAGGATCTTCTTCTCTAGCCTGAAAAGCGTTAGTGCATTTCTTGATATTGGATTTTAATGCAATAGACTTACCTTTCTTTTGAGGCTCATTTGCGTCCAGCTCTATTTCATGACTCCTCAAGGCACTGATAAGCTCTTCCAGAGAAACTTCATTCAGATTCTTTGCAATCTTGAATGCAGTCACCATAGGACCCCATCTTCTGGGTAAGCTTCTGATGATCTTCTTTACGTGATCAGCCTTGGTGTATCCCTTGTCAAGAACTCTCAATCAAGCAGTAAGAGTTTGAAATCTTGAAAACATCTTTTCAATGTCTTCATCATCCTCCATCTTGAAGGCTTCATACTTCTGGATTAAAGCAAGAGCTTTAGTCTCCTTGACTTGAGCATTTCCTTCATGAGTCATTTTCAAGGACTCATATATGTCATAGGCCGTTTCCCTGTTAGATATCTTCTCATACTCAGCATGAGAGATAGCATTCAGCAAAACAGTTCTGCATTTATGATGATTCCTGAAAAGCTTCTTCTGATCATCGTTCATTTCTTGCCTTGTCAGCTTTACGCCACTGGCATTTACTGGATGTTTGTAACCATCCATCAGAAGATCCCATAGATCACCATCTAGACCAAGAAAGTAACTTTCCAGTTTATCTTTCCAGTATTCAAAGTTTTCACCATCAAATACCGGCGGTCTAGTATAACCATTGTTACCGTTGTGTTGCTCAGCAGAGCCAGATGTAGATGCAGGTGTAGACTTTGCACTTTCATCAGCCATCTTTTACTGAAGCGTTTTTCTCTTCCTGAATCTTTTCTAAACACGGTTAAGTGCTTGCACCTTAGAACCGGCGCTCTGATGCGAATTGAAGGATAGAAAAACACTTAGAAAGGGGGGGTTTGAATAAGTGTAGCTTTAAAAACTTGACAGATAAAAATAAATTGCACAGTTATTTTTATCCTGTTTCGTTGTTAACAAAACTACTCCAGTCCACCCCCGCAGAGATGATTTACCTCAACTGAGGATTTAATCCACTAATCGCACGGATTATAATGGTTCTCCACTTAGTCAGCAACTAAGTCTTCCAGAGTCTTCTGATCACACACTGATCACTCCAGGAACAACTGCTTAGATACCCTCTAAGACTTTCTAGAGTATTCTGATCCACACGATCACTCTAGTTACAACCTGCTTAGATAACCTCTAAGACTTCCTAGAGTATTCTGATCCACACGATCACTCTAGTTCCTTACAACTTAATGTAATCAATTCTAAGAGTATTACAATTGCTTCTTAAAAGCTATAATCACAAACTGTGATATTTCTCTTAACGTTTAAGCTTAATCTCACTAATATATTACAACAGCAATGTAGTGAGCTTTGATGAAGATGAAGATTCTGAGCTTTGAGTAGAACAGAGTTTCAGCAAGTTAATGTAAGTTGTTTTTGTGCAGAATCGTTAACCTTGCTTCTCATCAGAACTTCATATTTATAGGCGTTGGAGAAGATGACCGTTGAGTGCAATTAATGCTTTGCGTGTTCCGTACAGCATCGCATTTAATGTTATACGCTTTTGTCAACTACCTCGAGCCTTGTTCACGCTGTGTCTACTGACGTTGCCTATAATAGCTTTTAACGTTCCTTTTGTCAGTCAGCGTAGCTTGCCACTTGTACTTCCTTCTGATCTGATGTTTGTGAATACAACGTTTGAATATCATCAGAGTCAAACAGCTTGGTGCAAAGCATCTTCTGATCTTCTGACCTTGAAGTGCTTCTGAGCGTGATACCATCAGAACTTCAGTGCTTCTGATCTCATGTTCTTCTGATGCTTCCATAGACCCATGTTCTGATTCTGCTTCGACCATCTTCTGATGTCTTGCCAGACCATGTTCTGATGTTGCATGCTGAACCCTTTGAGACAAAGCTTCTGAGCGCTGAATTATGCATACTCTTTATATATTTCCTGAAAAGGAAATTGCATTGGATTAGAGTACCATATTATCTTAAGCAAAATTCATATTATTGTTATCATCAAAACTAAGATAATTGATCAGAACAAATCTTGTTCTAACATTATGAAGACGGATTGGAGAAGCTCCGTAGGAAGCTGCAAAGAGGAGTTGGATCTTCGTCAAAAGCGTTCCTTTCTAGTTTTAAGCTTTTCCGTTGTTTTGTAATATTGGATCTTTGAATCCTTTTGTAAGCTTTTCCATTACTAATGAAAGAATGTTGTTATGTTTTATGTTGTTTTTGCTAATGTTTACAATTAATGTCTTAAAGTTCCTTGAAAACCAATAAAAATCATGTGCATTGCATTTCATGTATCATTCTGCATTTTGGTCTTGCTTCTGAGAGTATTCCCGAGGTCTTATTCAGTGTTCTTCATACAGAATCAAGCTGTCTCACCGGTATAACACTCGAGCTAACTGCAAGAAGAAGATGGAAGGTCTTGAACAAGAGAATCGTGAGCTACGTGAAGAGGTTGTTACTTTGAGATCTGGTGTGGAACGTCTCACTGCTCTAGTTGAGACATTGATGGCTGCTCAGAATCAGAATCAGAATCAGGTTCCTCCTCCCAATACCCAAGCTCAGGGTCAGGCTACTGTGATTTCTGAAATTGTCGCTACAACAATTCCTGCGGTTCCTGTTGGTGCTACTCAGCAACGTATGCCTAATGGATATCCCTGGAGTATTCCTGAAGGTTATCTATCTGTTCCTGAGATGACCCGTCCTTTGACTCCTGTTATGGTCAACACGTCTCCTATTGTTCATACTGGTCCTTTTGTCCCAGAGCCCATTTATGATGCTGCGCCAAGTGAAGGTTTGGGTATCCACGACAGAATGGATGGTTTCCAAGATCAGTTTGAAGAACTGCAGAAAGAGATGAAAGCCCTGCATGGGAAAGAACTGTTTGGAAAGAATGTGCATGACCTCTGCCTTGTTCCCAATGTGAAAGTACCTGCTAAGTTCAAGTTACCTGAATTCGAGAAGTATAAGGGAAATTCCTGTCCTCAGGAACATTTGGTGATGTATGTAAGGAAGATGTCCACTCACACCGATGATCAACGTCTGTTGATCCATTATTTCCAAGATAGTTTGACTGAAGCTGCTTCAAAGTGGTATATGGGCCTTGATAGCACCCATATTTGCACTTTTAATGACTTAGCTGAGGCGTTTGTGAAACAATATAAGTATAATGTGGACATGACTCCTGGTCGAGATCAACTACGAGCCATGATGCAGAAAGAGAAGGAATCCTTTAAGGAATATGCTCAGAGATGGCGTGAGGTTGCCGCCCAAGTGATTCCTCCGATGGAAGAAAAAGAGATGACTAAGATTTTCCTGAAGACTCTTGGCCCGTTTTATTATGAGAAGATGATCGCGAGTGCTCTTGTAGACTTCACTGAAATGGTGGGTATGGGTGTTAGACTGGAAGAAGCTGTGCGAGAAGGTCGTCTGGTTCAGAATGACAATCCGTCTGGTGGTACGAAGAAGTATGGTTCTTCTTTCCATAAGAAGAAGGAATCAGATACTAATGCTGTTTCTCATGGGAGGAATAGTCGATCCAGAAATCAACCTCAACAAGTGGCATCAGTGACTCCTGTTGTGAATTCAGTTCCTGTAGCTCCTGTTAATCAACAACCAGCGAGGCGGAATCCGTATCCTCGAATTAATTTTGATCCAATTCCCATGACGTACACTGAACTGTATCATGCTCTAATTCATAAGAAGTTGGTTCAACCAAGGCCACCGCCTCCTGTTCCAGAGAAACTCCCCTGGTGGTATAAGGCTGATGCCACTTGTGCTTTTCATAAGAATGCTCCTGGGCATGATTTAGAGAATTGCTGGCCTCTAAAGAATGAAGTTCAGATACTGATCCGTTCTGGTATGCTTTCTTTCCGTGATATTGGCCCAAATGTGCATAATAACCCATTGCCGACTCATGAAGCGTCTGCTGTGAATATGGTGTATGGGTGTCCTGGGAAGTATAAGATTTATCGTGTGGAACACATCAGAGGATCATTGGTAGAGATGCATGTCACTCTGTGTGAATATAGTCATTATGAGCATAATCATGCTGCTTGTAGGATTTGTTCAGTCAATCCTCGAGGATGTTACGTTGTGAGAAGAGACTTACAAGAGATGATAGATCAAAGGCTCATTGAGATTTTGAGGGATAGAGATGAGAATGATGTCAATGTGATTGAGCCGTGCTTTGAAATTCCGGAATGTGTGGAAATTGGTTATTATGGAAAAGCTGCTGTAGAACCTCTTGTGATATGTCTTCCTGGATCTGTACCTTATAGTTCTGATAAAGTTGTACCCTACAGATACAATGCCACCATGCTGGAAGCTGGAAAAGAAGTCGAGATTAAGCCTCTATTTTCTGTTGAGAATATAGCAGATGTTAGTAGAGTGACTAGAAGTGGGCGAGTTTTTACTCAGCCCCAAGCAGTTGTGGGTGTCGAGAGAAATCCTACTCAAGTGCCTGTGAACGATGCGACAAGAGTTAATGATGGGTCGTCTTCAGGAAAGGAAATGGATGAGATTTTGAATCTTATCAAGATGAGTGATTATAAGATCGTGGATCAGTTGCATCGCACTCCGTATAAGATCTCTATAATGGAATTACTAACGAGTTCTCCTGCTCATAGGGATTCTTTGATGAAGATACTTGATCAAGCCTTTGTGGATCATGATGTGACGTTGGATCAGTTTAATAGGGTTGTGAGTAATATTACTGCGTGTAACAATTTGAGCTTCAGTGATGAAGATTTGCCTGAGGAAGGAAGAAATCATGATTTGGCTTTGCACATCTCTGTCAGTTGCAAGGAGGACTCAATGTCTAATGTGTTGATCGATACTGGCTCATTGCTGAATGTCATGCCAAAATCCACTCTTGCTAAGTTGTCTTATGGTGGTACACCAATGAGATTTAGCAATGTGATTGTGAAGGCTTTTGATGGATCAAAGAAATCAGTGGTCGGAGAGGTTAATTTGCCTGTTAGTATTGGACCGTTTATCTTCAAGATTACTTTTCAAGTGATGGGTATCTTTCTTGCATACAGTTGCTTATTGGGACGCCCATGGATCCATGAAGCTGGGGCCGTTACTTCGACTCTTCACCAGAAATTGAAATTTGTGAAAGATGGAAAGATGATGGTCGTGAATGGAAAACAAGCTTTGTTGATTAGTCATCTCTCTTCATTCCGTGCCATAGAAGCTGATGAAATGGTCATTGGAACTGCATTCCAAGCCATGTTTGTTAACGATGAATCCAAAAAGGATGAAGCTTCCATTGCCTCCTTCAAAGATGCTCAGCTGGTGGTTCAGAATGGACATTCAAGAGTATGGGGACAAGTGGTGAGTCTGCAAGAGAACAAGAACAGAGTTGGTTTGGGATTTTCTGCCTCAGGCAAGTCTGTGATGAAGCCTGAGTCTGCTTTTCGTCCTTATCAGGAAATATTCCATAGTGCTGGGTTCCTACATCCAACTCTTCCAGAAGTGGACGCTATCATTGAAGATGAACCAGAGCCAGAAGTGCCAAACTATGTGACCCATGGAAAGATGATCAAGAACTGGATCACCATTGATGTTCCTGATTGTACTCATGCTTCAAAGTAATTTGCTTTTATGTTTTTCAAAATCCTTTCATTCTGCCCAAGATGAAAGTGAAATTGTTGGGGCTTTTTTCTGTTTGTTTCAAACATTAAAATCATCAATAAAAGTCATTTTGTTTCTGCATATATATGCTTTTTACCTTTTTGCTTTTTCTGGAAAGTGGTAACACACAAAAACCTTTAAAATATGTTTTCATAATCTGCACGATTACATGTTTGCATATATCTTTCCTTTTCCTGAAATAATAATCACTTGTGCAGATTAATCAATAAAACCGTTTAAAGTAATGACCCTGCACCCTCTCCTAACTTCGAGTGTCCTGTGTATGAGGCGGAAGAAGAGAGTGATGAATGTATTCCTGATGAGATTTCCCGACTGCTTGAGCACGAGGAAGACACCATTCAGCCGTATAAAGAGCCATTAGAAGTCATCAACTTGGGTTCTGAAGAGGATAAAAAGGAAGTCAAGATTGGGGCACTACTTGGTCAAGATGTTAAGAGGATTGTAGAGCTTCTTAAAGAATATGTTGACATTTTTGCGTGGTCCTACCATGTCATGCCTGGGTTGGACACAGATATTGTGGAGCATCGTTTGCCATTGAAACCAGAATGTCCTCCTGTCAAGCAAAAGCTAAGAAGAAGTCATCCCGATATGGCGGAGAAGATTAAGAATGAGGTCTTGAAACAGATAGGCGCAGGTTTCCTTGTCACTTCTGTATACCCTTAATGGATTGCCAATATTGTGCTTGTGCCAAAGAAAGACGGAAAAGTTCGCATGTGTGTTGATTATAGAGATTTGAATAAAGCCAGTCTGAAAGATGATTTTCCTCTACCTCACATTGATATGTTGGTTGATAGTACAACAAAGTTCGAGGTTTTCTCCTTCATGGATGGTTTTTCAGGATACAACCAGATTAAGATGGCACCTGAAGACGTGGAAAAGACAACCTTTATTACGCCATGGGGGACATTCTGCTACAAAGTAATGCCTTTTGGGTTGAAGAATGCTGGTGCGACGTATCAAAGGGCCATGACCACTCTTTTCCATGATATGATGCACAAAGAAATTGAGGTTTATGTGGATGACATGATTTCCAAGTCTCAGTCAGAGGAGGGGCACATGGAAGATCTTTTAAAAATGTTTCAGCGTTTGAGAAAGTATCGTCTCCGCTTAAATCCAAACAAATGCACTTTTGGTGTCCGTTCCGGAAAATTATTGGGTTTTGTTGTCAGTCAGAAGGGAATTGAAGTGGATCTTGATAAAGTCAAAGCAATTCAGGAAATGCCAGCACCAAAGACTGAGAAACAAGTGAGAGGTTTCCTCGGACGTTTGAATTATATTTCCAGGTTCATTTCCAATATGACTGCTACTTGTGAGCCAATCTTCAAGTTGTTAAAGAAAAATCAGGGATGTGTGTGGAATGAAGATTGTCAGAAAGCTTTTGACAACATCAAAGAATATCTGCTTGAACCCCCCATTTTGCTCCCTCCAGCTGAGGGAAGACCTCTGATTATGTACCTCACGGTGCTTGAGAATTCAATGGGATGTGTGTTGGGTCAGCACGACGAGTCTGGTCGAAAAGAGTATGCAATATACTACCTTAGCAAAAAGTTTACCGAGTGCGAAACAAGATACTCGCTGCTTGAGAAAACTTGCTGTGCTTTGGTGTGGGCTGCTCGCCGACTGAGACAGTATATGTTGAACCACACCGCCCTATTGATTTCCAAAATGGATCCAATTAAGTACATATTTGAAAAACCTGCGTTAACCGGAAGGATTGCTCGCTGGCAAATGCTGCTATCTGAATATGATATTGAATACCGAGCTCAAAAAGCTGTGAAAGGAAGTGTGTTGGCAGAGTATCTCGCTCACCAACCAATTGATGACCGTCAATCTATCAGAATGGACTTCCTGGATGAAGATATAATGTATTTGAGAGCTCAAGATTGGGATAAGCCATTGCCAGAAGAAGGACCAGATCTTGGATCCAAATGGGGTTTAATTTTTGATGGAGCTTCTAATGTTCATGGCCATGGTATTGGTGTTGTTATTATCACCCCGCAAGGTTCACATGTTCCTTTCACTGCAAGGATATGTTTTGATTGTACAAATAATATTGCTGAATATGAAGCTTGCATCATGGGACCTGAAGAAGCCATTAATCTAAGGATTAAGATCCTTGATGTTTATGGAGATTTTGCGCTTGTGATTAATCAGATTAAAGGAGAATGGGAAACTCGTCATCCTGGTTTAATCCCTTACAAAAATTACGCCAGAAGGCTATTGACATTCTTCAACAAAGTTGAATTCCACCACATCCCTCGAGATGAGAATCATATGGCTGATGCTTTAGCCACATTGTCTTCCATGTACAAAGTGAATTTCCATAATGAGGAGCCTCGGATTACAATCAGGCGTCTTGATAGACCTGCTCATGTATTTGCAGTTGAGGAATCAGCAGATGAGAAGCCTTGGTACTTCGATATTAAGCATTTTCTTCAGACCCAAGAATACCCACTTGGGGCATCAAATAAGGATAAGAAAACTTTGAGGAGATTGGCTGGCAGTTTCTTCATCAATGCTGATGTTTTGTATAAAAGAAATTATGACATGGTTTTGCTCAGATGCGTGGATAGACACGAAGCAGACATGTTGATGCGTGAAATTCATGAGGGTTCTTTTGGTACTCATGCTAATGGACATTCGATGGCTAAAAAGAAGCTTAGAGCAGGTTACTATTGGCTGACAATGGAATCTGATTGCTACAAGTTTGTAAAGAAGTGTCACAAGTGTCAAGTGTACGCTGACAAGATTCATGTGCCTCCGACACTTCTCAATGTTATTTCGTCTCCATGGCCTTTCTCTATGTGGGGTATTGATATTATTGGCATGATTGAACCCAAGGCTTCGAACGGACATCGATTCATCCTGGTAGCAATCGATTATTTTACCAAATGGGTAGAAGCCGCTTCATATGCTAATGTGACAGGGCAAGTTGTGGTCAGATTTATCAAGAATAACATCATCTGCCGATATGGTGTACCAAGCAAGATCATTATTGATAACGACTCAAATCTAAATAATAGCATGATGAGAGAACTGTGCAAAAGCTTCAAGATTGAACATCACAACTCTTCGCCTCATAGGCCAAAGATGAATGGAGCTGTTGAAGCAGCAAATAAGAATATTAAAAAGATTGTTCAAAAGATGGTTGTTACGTACAAGGACTGGCATGAGATGCTCCCATTTGCCTTGCATGGATACCGTACATCTGTTCGGACTTGAATTGGGGGAACTCCCTTTTCTTTGGTTTATGGTATGGAAGCAGTGCTCCCCGTCGAGGTTGAGATTCCATCATTTAGAGTTTTAATGGAAACCAAGTTATCTGAGGCTGAATGGTGTCAGAGCAGGTTTGATCAATTGAATTTGATAGAAGAAAAGAGAATGACGGCTTTATTCCACGGTCAGTTATACCAGAAAAGAATGAACAAAGCTTTTGATAAGAAGGTTTGACCTCGGGTATTCAGAGAAGGCGACCTCATGCTCAAAGGGATCTTGTCTTTCACCTCCGATTCAAGGGGCAAGTGGACTCCTAATTTTGAAGGACCATATGTTGTTAAGAAAGCCTTCTCTAGCGGTGCATTAATTCTTGCAACTATGGATGGAGAAGAGCTCCCACGTCCCGTGAATGCTGATGTAGTCAAGAAATACTTCGCCTAAAAATAATAAAAGAACAGCCCGCTAAGTTGAAAACCCGAAAGGGCGGCTTAGGAAAAAAAGAGCGTCTCGGTGGATTGAAAACCCGAAAGGGCGGTCCAAGCAAAAATTAGAGACATAAACAGAATAAAAAACCCGGTGGACTGAAAACCCGAAAGGGCGGTCCAGGCAAAAGTTAGGGATTCATGGCAAGTAACTACATCAGGCAAGACTTGATCATCAGCAGTCATCTGTTTATCATGAGAAGTTCAACACATTTCAACGGAAGCCTTTGCTCAGGAATTCCAAGTTGAGAGAGAGGATGGGGTCATTACATTTCAATGTACGTTTTTCCACAAAATTACCACTTTCCAAACTTTGTAATCATCCATGGGGTCTTGCCTTTTGCAGGCTACCATTCCATTAATAAAGTTTGAGCCTTTACCCTTTTATTGGCAATCTTATTTCTTTCATATCTCTCAAAATGTCATTTATTGTTGATAGTACTTTTTGAAACAAAGAGAAAATTGATTTCAACAAAATCTTTTTGAAAAATATAAAAGAAGTTTTGTTTTGATTCATGAGTGAATTACAAGGAATGGATATGTTGATGTATTCAGGTGCAAAGGGTATTCTAGTTGGTGTACCTTTGGCCTGGTTCAAATATGATGTAGAACTTAGCTATTTTGTTCTCTCAGCTCCAATGTTTCCTCCGTGTTGGGTAGCATTTATTCTGAAGCCGTCAAGAGTTTGTTGTAGCGATTTTCGATCATATTTGTGGATGATACCTCGAGTGCTCAGCTCGAGACATGCTTGATTATGTTATTTTTTGTACTCTATCTCTTGAGTTAATCCTTGTGCTAAGTTTTGGCAGCATGTGCATCATTAACATGCATCAAAAACAGTCATGCATTCATATTTGCTATCATGAAGTTTACTGTCAATCAGATTTCTCTTCCATTTAGAGTGTATTTAGGCAGAAAATACTCACTTTCATTGAAATCACCACTGAATTTGTTTCTATGTGGATAATATGTTTCAGTTATTCTGTTCAGATGCTTACGAACAGAAATCTAGTGGGTTATTCCCTCACTTGATCTGGTCTTATTTGGCGGTTTCATTCCATTTGGACATGGATTGAATTTTGGTCGCTGGATGTTGAGATTGTGCGTTTATGTTTGCACCCTCAACCTTTGATAAGAAAAGAAAAGTATTATTAATTGCTCTTCATCGTTAGTGGTACGTCGATGTATTTCTCTTTAATATCATCAGTGGAACGATGGTATATGTTATCGTCAATGGTACGACGGTACATCTCTTTTTTACCTCCAGTGGAACGTTGGTAGCTCACCTTCAGTGGAACGTTGGTGTATCTTGTTATATCTTCATCGTCAATGGTACGTCGATGTATTTCTCTTTAACACCTTCAGTGGAATGTTGGTATATTTTATCATCAATGGTACGGTGGTACATCTCTTTTCTACCTCCAGTGGAACGTTGGTAGCTCACCTTCAGTGGAATGTTGGTGTATATTGTTATATCTTCATCGTCAGTGGTACGTCGATGTATTTCTCTTTAATACCTTCAGTGGAACGTTGGTATATGTTATCGTCAGTGGTACGGCAGTACGTCTCTTTTCTACCTCCAGTGGAACGTTGGTAGCTCACCTTCAGTGGAACGTTGGTGTATCTTGTTATATCTTCATCTTCAATGGTACGTCAATGTATTTCTCTTTAATACCTTCAGTGGAACGTTGGTATATTTTATTTTCAATGGTACGGCGGTACATCTCTTTTCTACCTCCAGTGGAACGTTGGTAGCTCACCTTCAGTGGAACGTTGGTGTATATTGTTATATATTCATCGTTAGTGGTACGTAGATGTATTTCTCTTTAATACCTTCAGTGGAATGTTGGTATATGTTATCGTCAGTGGTACGGAGGTACGTCTCTTTTCTACCTCCAGTGGAACGTTGGTAGCTCACCTTCAGTGGAACGTTGGTGTATCTTGTTATATCTTCATCGTCAGTGGTACGTCGACGTATTTCTTTTTAATACCTTCAGTGGAACGTTGGTATATGTTATCGCCAATGGTACGGCGGTACATCTCTTTTCTACCTCCAGTGGAACGTTGGTAGCTCACCTTCAGTGAAACGTTGGTGTATATTGTTATATTTTCATCGTCAGTGGTACCTCGATGCATTTCTATTCATATCATCAGTGGAACGATGGTATGTTCTCTGTTAATGAAAGATTGGTATTCTGATTCCCCAGTGAAAGAGGATGCATATTTTCTCATCCCTAGTGAAAGAGGATTCCCCCTTTTTTTTCTCATCCCCAGTGAAAGGTGATGCTTTAACCTCTCTGGTGCGAAATGTTTTCCCCAGTGAAGTTTCGTTTCCCAGCAAAGTCTCGCTTCTCCAACAAAGTCTTGTATTCCCCCAGTGGATTTCTTCCTGCAAGACATTTTCTTTCCCCAGTCGAGTTCTTTTTCTCCCCAGTGGTGTTTTACTTCATCATCATATACATTCATTAAACATTGCATTGCATCTTAGGTTCAAAAATTGTGTGTTTTATATATTTAAGTCTCTTCAATCTCGTCAAAACGAAGATTTGCAATCATCGTATCTCCGGATCGAAGAAACTTAAATAGGGGCATCTGTCATACCCCAATTTTTTACCCTAAGATTATACATCATTTGCATTTTAATCACTAATCAAGAGCACCATTGTGAAGCTCTATCTTTGGTACTGTGGTTATCTCTGAGGTGAATGATCGAGCATTTAGCTTATTATTTGTTTAATACTAACCAAAATCCCAAAAATATGTATTTTGTCTCTTTTGTTTATGTTTTACAGGTAAAAGATCGGGCAAAAATCAAAACAGTGCAAGAAGAAAATTTTTGAAAATTTGAAGGTGGAAATCGATTTACCCATATGGGAAATCGATTTCCTGTGCGCAAAATTCAAAAAAATAAAATAAAATAAGGAGGGAAGTGTGACATCATTTTGGCACCTATTTTCTTTGATCATTTTTGCCATTTTACCAATTTTCCACCTCACCAAAATTAATTCCCTTCATTAAACCCATTTTAGTCTCATTTTACCATTTAAACACCCATTAAACACAAATTAATTACCAAATTCAAAATGACCAAATTGCCACTACTCTTGCTCCCATCCTATAAATAGAGGTCTCTACTCTCTCATTTCTCAAGCTTGGAAAGCCAACAAACCCCTTGCAATTTCTCTTCCCATCCCTACCAAAATCACCAAAGCTCTCTTTTCTTTCATAAAGTTTGTGAGTCACATCTTGAACCTCACAAACTTTGAGCTAAACCACCATCCATTTCACTCTTTTTTCTTCAATTGTTGAGAGATCAAGATTTGTGTTGGTGATTCTTGAAGTAGATCTAAATTTTGTTCAAGATTTGGTAATTTTCTTCATCTTTTTTCATCTATCATAATGTGATTCTTTTGTGCTTGTGTTTGATGCATCATTGATGCTATACTGGTCCTATTTGATGGTAAATTGATGGAAAATTCGTGCTCTAATTGATATGTGATCATAAGGTGTTTGAATTTTTGCCTAAATCAAGTTTTATGGTTCATAATGCTGTTTTTTTGAAAACTGTGCGCAGGAAATCGATTTCCTACAGAGGGAAATCGATTTCCATTCTGTTTTTTGCGCAAGATTTGAATTCTGCAGGCAGGAAATCGATTTCCTACAGAGGTAAATCGATTTCCAGTGAGGCAGAATGCTTGTTTTTGCTATTTTTGACTTGTTTTTGGTTCTAACTCTTCTTCTACTCCATTCTTTTGATATTTTCTTCGAATCACAAATTAGAGGCCTAATTTCTCTCTAATTTCAATGGACTTAGGGCGTCGATAGGATGAGAATCCAAATCCGCAAAATTAAGTGATTGAAATTATGGATGAAAGGAGCTTTTAATGTGGTTCCATCTTTTATTTCTTTTTCTTTTGATCGATGAAAGTCTTAATACCTTGACAATTCTTATGGATTTTTGGTGAAGACTAGATCGCTCCTTATTTTTATTTTCGTGCGGTATTGCTTTCGGAGAGTGATCTACATATCGCTTCTCTCGCATGCATTAGCACATAAAGTTTTGACCGGCCTCGTTGTAGGGTGATTTCTACATAAATAACTTGGCGATCTGCTTAACATAGCGCAATATTTCGTGTCCCGAATAAAAAAGATCAAATATGTAAGAGAATTGTATGCGGTTGATTTAAGACTTATGGAGGTTTATCATGTAGTCGCTATGATTCTATCAAGCTTCTAATAAACTTTCATTGAATTTAAATCCGAGAACATCCTTCATTCACCATCGATCTTTCTTACTAAATTTGATAACATACTTGACAAGTTTCAAGATGGTTATCTTTGACATCTAACAATTGACTTTAATTTCCGCAATTTATTATATTGCTCTTTATATTTTGCTTTATGCTTTATCATTCCATCATATTTACATTCCGCTATTTTCTCTTTGTCCATTTGGACACTATGTTTAAGTTTCCGCTATTTTCTCTTTGTCCACTTGGACCATACTTTACTTTTATGCTAAAACACTAATAATCAACAAAAATATAAAAAACTCTTAAGGCTCTCTTATGGACTATTGGTTACTATCCCGAGCATTTTGGAGATTCGGACTTATGGACTTAGTGCCTCTGGACCCTTATTCTGTTATTACTCTGTGATTGTTCTGTCTGTCTGGCATTGGATTGTTGTTTGTTTGTGTATGCAGGTATTTCCTTGAAAGTCCTTGATGGTTAATTCCAAGGCATTGAGATAAGGATTTTACCCGAAAACAACCGTTACTCTGCCCGATTTTCGTCAGAATTTTAATGTGCTTAATGCAAAGTGGTGCTAAGATAATAAGTTTCTCTGGATCCCCAAGTGATAATGTGTTGGTATTAATAGTCCAAAGGATGGGAAATCTACCTTGACTCACAATGTCAAGTGTTGGCTTCTTATTCCGGTTAGACCGATCTTTTCCTTAGCTTTTATTTTACGCAATAGGATAGCCTCTTCATCTCCTCCCATTCTTAAATTTTCAAAATCTTCTCCCTTTTTCAAAAACCTTCTTATGTTTGCAATCTTTTCAGAACCTTTTCTTTTAAAATATCTTTTGGCCCTTAGTGGCCTTTTCTTCAAAAGGTTTAGACACGACTAATTGTTGAAACGAGTGGCGATACCCCACGATTTTGAAATTAATTGATATAATGAGATCTTTTCCGCGTGAGAGAGCTAGTGGCATACTCGTTGATTTCTATCCGAGTTGGAGCCCTTCTTTCATTTTGCGATGCAAAGAACTCGTTTGTTCTCATGCTCAAGATCAATGGCTGAGTATTTCTCTCCGACGATGATAAAGTGTTTATTCGTTTTTTTTATAAATGTTTTCCCTTTTAAGCGGAACTACATTAGCTCTGACTTCTCCATTGCACCGAGGAGGTATGTAGGCACAAGGCTTAACGTCTTGCCGAGCTTATTTTAAAAATAAAACAAACTCTCTTTTTCTAGCACACACGACACATATTTTCAAAAAGGTTTCTGTGGAATACCACATATATGAGGGGTGCTTAAAACCTTCCCCTTGTATAAACAACACCCATACCTTAGATCTCTTTCTTGTTTTAAACTTTGGGTTTTACGTTCTTTTCCCTTTTCCTTTGGAAACAATAAAGCGCGGTGGCGATTTCAAACGAAATATTGAGTCGAGTCAATTCCTATGGCTTCGATCTCAGATTTTCCTCGCTACACCCGCGACAATGATAGAAGGGTATTATAGGATTTATATTATTAGTATTGTTATATTGATAGGGGTAATAATAGAACTTTTATTATTAGTATTGTTATTGGGTTTTTGTGTATTTGAGCTTTTAATTGAAAATCCATTATGGGAACTATATATGTAGTGTCTTTGACACAATTAAGGGTATCAAAGAAATCAAAGTTATCTTTATCTTTTATTTTAATTCTCTTAATTTTTAGTGTTCCTCCCCTTTTAGTGTAGAAAACCCTAATTTCATAGTTTTGATAGGAAACTTCCTATCAATTTTCCCTCTTTTCATCAGTCATTAACCATCTGCACCATGACCCTCTGGTCATGAGTATGCCTAAATCATCATTTGCATAATTCATCTGCATATCATGACTTCCACAATTGATTTCATAAGCATTCATCAAGTGAATAAAGGGTGATGACCCTAATGCTCATTTGTTTTTGTCTTTGTTTCTTGTTCTTGCTTTTTTTAGATCATGTGGTATATGAAAGTCAAGAAAAGCCTGGTTTTTAAGTCAATCCTCATTTAGCCTCCATAAGTTTCTTTACCTTTTATTTCATGAATACATCCGTCATTTGATTGATACACTTTTAAAGTCAAAATACTTGTTCTTACATTTTTGTTTGTTTGTTATAAACAAAAAAATTTCATTTAAAATTAAATCAAATCAAAATCATATCCATTTCATCATTAATAGACATGTTTTGATTAAATAATAAAATATATGGAGAAAAATGAGAATAAAGCAAATAATAATATTTCTATTACATTGGTCTATGTTTTAAGGGGACTTCTATGGTGAAGTCGACAAATTGACTTATTTGAAAAAGTCATTTTGACTGTCCAATCAAAAAAGACTAGTAAATCCTAAAATGCCATATCACTATTACCATACAAGCACTTTACCATAATTTTTATTTTAAAAACTTTCATTTATTGTAAATTAGTCCTTTATCAATTAATAACAATTAAAAAATATTTAATTAGAAAACCACTTTTTTACGTGTTTCTGGTCCTCCATCTTCTTCTTCCTCCACCTTCTTCTTCCTTTTCCCGTATCTCCTCCATCTTCTTCTTCATCCACCTTCTCCTTCCTTCTCTCGTATCTCCTCCATCTTCGTTGCTCAATTCCCTCATCGAATGGTTCAAAGTTATGCCCTCCCTTCTCAGGTAGTTTCTCATCTCTAAATCTTATATTTGCCTAAAATCAAGTTAATTTGGGTTAATACAGAGAAAAGTTCGATTTGGGTAATAGGATTTATATTTTAAGTTGAAGTTGATTTGAAATCTTAAACGATCGATTTGGTGATGAGGTTAAGTATTTTAAGTCGAAGTTGATAAACCCTTCATACCCATAAACAATCGATTTGGGGATTAAATTCTTACCCAGAAACAATGGACTCGATGATTAGTTGTGTATATAAAATTGAATTTAATTTGAATTCGATTTATGATATTTGGGATTAGGGCTTGTATTTTATCTAATTCTTACCCAACATTTATGAAATTGGGGATTAGGGTTTCAATTGAATTGTTAGCGTTTTCGGTTGCATAGACAAGAATCTATATTGTGATATCATTCAAATTTAAGTTGTGTGTTATTGTGAATTATGTTGATGATTTATTCTTCAGATGCTGAAATTTAAGTTGTGTGTTATTGTGAATTATGTTAATGATTTGTTCTTCAGGTTCTCAACAGTTAAGTAATGGGTGCAAATAGTTTACTCAGAAAGAGTTTGAACTCGAAAACACACACCCGAAGAAGGGCTTGCATGGGTAAACCAATCATAGTTAATGCGTGATATAAATAAGCACAAATGCGGTCTTTGTGAGGGATGCAAGGACATAGCATGATAAACACATGCCTGTAAATTTGAGATACACTCTTGTGCATTAACTGTTAGAATTTGTATGGCCAAGTTGTGTATTTGAGTTAAATAATATCAACTTTTTAGACTCAACTGAAGCTTGTTCTTTCTGATTATAATTTATCCAATATAATGATAAACATTTAAATGTTAGTCATCAAGAAAGTACAGAATTTTTTTAAATATAAAGTGAAAACTAAGTCTAATAAATTGAATATTTTGTCTCAAAGCAAAATGTTTGTTTTTTTATTACACCGGTGAATTTAGTATTGGAGTTCAATATCAATTTTGAAAACAATGCTAAATTATCACATTGAGCCTATTATTTGAAATTGATATTCACTTAAGTTTTGTTGCATTTTGAAACAGGGTAGATGAGTATGCAGCATGTTGATTAGAGATGAAGTCAACTTGTGAAGAAGGAGAATGTTAATATAAGAGAGCTCAAGTCAGATGTTAGCTCAATTAAGTTGTACATATCCGTCACAGAGGTATGTTAAATCCAGACGTAACATATCATTATTTTTTTGTTATTTGGAAAAAATTGTTATGTGTATTTGGTTTGTAATTATCGCATAGTAATTTGGTAGTGAATTTTATCAAAAAGGTCAAAACACATAATAAACGATACAATTATACAAAAGATAACCCAATTATCCATAGAAAAACATAGAAAACCGATAAGTTTAATAATCATAAGATAACACAATACAATCACATTTGATGTTTCATGGAGACCAAACCATGTGCAAATGTATCAGTACTTGTACTTTGCCTTAAACCGAATTACACATAAGACCCATTAGAAGTGACCGCCCCGACCTTCAAAAAAGAGTGACCAAATTACACAACTGACGTTTTAAACAAGAGAAGAGAATAGGTTCTTTAAAGACCTAACCTAGAGTATATAATATAGTAAAATACTAGTTTAGAAGCCAAAGAGGTCTTCAAGAACAATCTTCAAGAAGTCCAAAACAGTTGAGAAGTCCAAAATAAATAAAGATCAAAGAAATTTCAAAAACATTGAAAAGTCAAGCCATAAAAACAACAGATGAAGACAGAGAGTTAGATTATCTAAGAATATTTAATGGGTACTTGGCCTTAAACCAAAGTAATACAAAATAAAAATAAAAATCATCCAAAAGTCAATATGAAACAGCCTGCCATCATATCACAGGACACAGATAACCAATATTCTGCTTTTCTTTTTATTTTTTGTAAAATCAACAAAGTTACCACGTGGCATCATGCCACCCGTTGAATTATTCCAACGAACCAAAACATGTAAACGGCAGAGTGCAGTTCACAGAAAAAAGTTAGAGGATCTGTTTCCCATATTACAACCCAATTATGTTTTGTTAACACTTCAATAATGCAACATTTTTCTTTGAAACTAGTAGCATAAACCAACTACATTTTCCTTGAAAGGGAAAATAGAATTAAATTGAAACCACTAGCATAAACCATGCTAAGAAAATGTTAGATACACAAAATAGACCCAATACTAGCAATAACCAAACAACATCAAATCTAATCACCAAAACACCAACTACAAAGGCCTAACTTCCCCAACACGCACACCACCTACACCAGAAGGCATCACTTTGCTAAAAACGAAAACTAGACGCCAAAAAAACCAGACAAATAAACCCCCTTTCAAAAAACAAAAACCAGAAAAGCATTTCCTGTTACAAATAACACAAAAAATCGCATATTGGCCTCGACAATAGACAGCGCTACCGAACACAAACCCGTGCTGCACCAGAACAATAACCGTAAAAACTTCATTCCAATGGATTGACAACCATACAAAATCAAACTTCAAACTTCCTCCTCACTTTACCAATGCCTTCCTCCGTTTTTCTTGACCCTTCCAATAAGATTCACAGTTCAACACCACTTCATCCAACATGTTATTGCGTGAAAACACCAAAAATAGTGTGAGTTTCATTCTTGCAGAAGCCAGTGCCTGCATATAATGTATATAATTATGAAAATTTAGGTCAATTAGAAATTTAGCTATAGGAGAAATGATTAAATTAATGATATCCCATAAATTCAACATACAGTAGTGATGTCATCGAAATCACTATGGAAGACACACTCAATCATCCATCTACACAGAAAAACTCCACAGTCATTTCTGTGGGCAACTAGTAAAGGCATTAGTCTTTTCCTAATAGGTAATTATGTGGTCAGTCAGTAAAATAGAGTAATGTATGAGAGAACTTACAAATTAATCTGTTGTTGGTTAACACAATTTGGTTCAACAAGGGTGAATGTTGTTATTACATTTCCCGACAAAGTGGAATGACATCAGCAACATATTCATGACTCATAATTTCCTCAAGAAATATTGTAACACCCTCTAAACCCCACGAAAAATATCTTGCATAAATTAGAGTAAAACATGCATATCAAGAGGGCGTCATATGTATTTCAAAATACCACAAACTATAAAACGACATTAAAGTCTCTGGTCATGTTCATAACACACGTTTAATTATCATGTTTCATATGTACATCATAGCAGAAAAATAAAGTGATACCAATCATTAGATCTCAGAGCATATAATCATGCATAAACGTTAGGCACTACGACCACATCACTTAATTCAACATAATCGAAATGTAAAGAGAGTAATAAAATATCTCTCTACAACCATAAACATGAATTAAACGATAACCCCCAAAGTGTTACATAACCAGAGCATGAGTCCATCTATACCTAAGAAAACGATAAACGGAAAATAAAGCTTCTCGGCTAAATCCTCGAAAGCAACAAACACTTCTACTCCTCAGTACCTGAGCAACGTCGTATAAAACATCATTCCAACATAAGGGTGAATATTCATATCATTACGGAGACATATAATAATAAGCAATGTATATCAAATCATACAACCAACAAATTCATTACACTTCCAACAATATGGATTAAACACTTTATAAAATACACATAACATGTTTCGCATATACAACATGGCTCAAAAGATACAAGATATCAAGTAATCCAATAATAATTATCAACCAAGTACCAATTTACGCAATTAGCCCCTAACACACCAAATACAATTCATGTGACTCAATGCAAATGCATGTGGTACCATGTTATCCTTAGCGGATTTCTTCTGTCTCTCATCTCCAGACAGATAACCACCAAAATAAGTCTATCCTCTAGACTTCAAACTCATCTCCATGATTTGGGACAAGCCAATATCTCCCACATAACTACCGAACATTGCCTCTTTCTCACTTGATAAATGGATGCATGTGCAGATATCGACCACCATATGCAATTAAGACCATCTCTCAATCTTAATTATGCAAGCATATATCTCACCAATTCATCACATTTGAGTTCACCACACATTTGCACAAACATACACGTAATCATGTTATCACAAAGAATTGATTCAAAAGTCATCCAAACATCAATTCACAACATATACACACACACACACACACACACACACACACATACATATCATTTTACACAACCATGTAATGATTAAATCACCTACTTCAAACAAAACTATTTTTATTGAAAAAAATATCGCGCTAACTTTTTAACGCTTCAGACAATGCTTAAAACGGAGTTACAGTTCAAAAGCTATGAAAATTTTGAAGTTTAGAAAAGTTTACCAATGCAATGATGTAGCCGGTTACACCACAAGGTAACTGGTTACCTCAATCTCAGAATGCTGAAAAACCCAATTTTGCACCATATAACCAGTTACATCACAAGGTAAACTAATACGCGTGTGCTTAGTTCTGCGGGGAAAAAAATTGATTTTCAGTGAAAAGCACATTTTGTGCAAACCAAATGTCCTAATTCGCACATAACACACAATCGCATATTATAAGTATTAATCCTCAAATCAAAACTTAACATGTCAAAACCTAAAATTTCAATTCCCAAACCTAACATGTTACTACCCATTACTCATGCATCATATATCTCATAATAAGATGAAGACCCACCCTTATCTTAGTTGATTTCTTTCCCTAGGGTTGCCTCCTTCTTCTCTCTTTCTCTTTTCTCTTCTTTAACCTTTTTTTTCTTCCTTTTTTCTTCTCTTTTCTTACTATCTTTATCTTCTCTCTTAATTTTGTGAAAACCCCTCTAACTCATATTCTAAATTGGCTTACTAATTAACACCTCCACTATTTTTTTATACTAACTCAACATAGGCCCAATTAGCTTATATTCTCATTTTCACACTTACTAACCCAAAACACATATATCATAATTATATCACAAAACACTTATTTAATCAATTATCATACCATATAATAATTAATAAAATAAACAAACAACAAAAATAATTAATAAAATAATAAATACTAAAAACGGGATGTTACAAATATGGTCAACCACATAGTAGAAACCAAAGTTTAAGAAAGATAAACAATTGATTGGAAAGTAAAGAACACATTCACACACACACAAGCATACCACTTTTAATATTGCACGACATTTGAAATGATGTCTTTCAGGATCATCCCACGAGTCCAACCAATATAATTTTTGGTGGAAACAATCGACAATCAATAGATACTAGTGCACCCCTTGGTCGTTGAGTGGAATAAAAATATGTAAAAATGTAATATTAAGTTTTAGGAAGTAGAATTTTTAATGTGCCAAGTGTTTTGGGAACAAAGTAACACACAACTCACCCTAGAAATAACATTTTTTTGTTGTCAAGAATCGAGTTTGGTATATGTTCCTCACATAGTTCAAGATTGTTGTCCATCCAAAGCAAATTCAGTAGGCAGATACCAGATGGACTTGGTTTTTCCCACACAATCTATAAACCAGTTTTGTCTTGCAAGATACCGATCAAACAACTACTAAAGTTCCAAACGCGTGAGTTCATTATTGTGATACGTTATACTAGAAGATGGAGTCCAAGGCTATATATAGGATTAAAGTTCTTCTAAGTCCCACATCGCTTAATTTAGTGATGGAAGAGAGAATCTAAGGTTATATATAAGATTCAAGTTTTTCTTTACAAGATGTATCAGTCAAAAGCACTTTAAACTTGTATTTGATTTTTTTCTCTTATAATCTTGTTTTAGAGTGTTGTGAGGGGTAGTTAAATATTTGTTTTGGAGAGTGCGGGTGTGTTGGGGTCTTAGGATGGTTGGGGGTAGTATATGTGTTATAATAATTTTTACATAGTATTATTCTCTGGTTGTCATTTGACAACAGTCTTGATTTTTTCTCCAATTTTAGAGTTTTCACGTTAATCTCTTATGTTGTTATTTTGTTACTCTTTTTCTCTATGTTTTTTTTTTTCAAACACTACCTGCCTTTAAACTTGACCAATTTACTTTTCCAAAATGATCATATGGGATATTATGTCTAAACACATTACAAAGATGCAAGGTGAGATATGACCACCTTATCTTAGACCTTTTCTAGTTTCAAAATTATAATCAAAGATTTAGATAAAATATTATTGTAGAATTTGATTTATCTAACCGATTTAATTTAATAAGATAAGGCTTGGTTGTTATTGTTTTATTTTTTTAAACTCTAATTAAATTTAAAAAAAGAAGTAAAATTAATTCTTTTTAATTTCCTAAATTCCAATAGTTTAAGTGTTTTTTTGTCGATGTATTCTTTTTTTAGAACAACAAAAAGTTTACAAATAAGTGAAATTTTATGATTTTATTTTATATTTTAATAATAATAAATGTGTCATACTCAGAACTTTAAATTTGAAGGTAAGTTAGGTATATGTAATATGTATGGACATTTCACATCCATTCTCCATCTTGAAAGAGAATGGGAGAAAATGAAACCTTAAATAATCAGTATTCAGTGTTATATAATCATCCTTTTTTAAAAACTGAAAGAGTAGAGAGACGTGCCCACGTGTGAGCCTTAAAAAGGTTTGCAAACCTTTAATCTATCTATTACGAAGGAAAATGATGCATGGACACACAACATCTATTTCTAAACCTTGAGAGCAAATGAAATAGAGAAAGAGTGACGTGATAAGAAGAAACGCATAGATAAAGAAGAAACGCATAGATAAATGGAAGTGTTTAATGAATATATAAAGGTCTCATTTATTAGTTTTAAGAAAATGAAATTCCAACTATTTAATGAATCATTAGATTAAAGAATAAAGAAAATTAAAGGAATTTAAATATAGTCATTAGATGTCAACTTCCATTCTGATTCTCTAATTGAGACTTCCGTGAAAAAAAAATTCATTTAGGGCTCTAAAGATGAGAAGGTATTTCGAAAAGGAAATTGATTATTACTAAGAAAAATACAAAAATTAAATCTCAACCATTCATTATTACCACTATTCTAAAATTCTTATTAAAAAAAATCAAATATAAAATAAATTTAAAATTATTCTTTAAAATAATGACAAGTATACATTCTTATCTTTCTTGCTTAAATGATTCTTACTATATAGCATTACTCTTTCGAAAATAAAGAGGACAAAAATATATTATTCGGCGAAGTCTTTGTCCCATCTAAAATGCAAAGGACAATTATGGAGAGTTTTGGGATGCTTTGCAGTGAATTTAGAGGTGCAAAATATTCTTAGAGTAAAGCTTAATTCGATTGTGATTAGTATTAGAGGAGAGGCTCGTTAAATGTTTAAATAGAAATGAACTCTCAAATTTCAAAGCAATTTATTTTGAAAGATGATCTGATTTTTTGGAATCTTCGTAATAGATGGTTTAATTGTAAAATGTTACATGTCAATAGGGCGTACTTTACAGAAAAGAAGACAAATATGCCGATAGTCTTGCTAACTAGGATAATGAGGTTACAAATTTTCATGGGTAGGATACAGTTCTTCAATTCATTAAGAAGGTTTACTTCAAAGACTCGTTGGATTTGTGTCAAATTTCTTATTTGTTTGACATTCGTTTCTCTAGATCTTTAGTTTTGCAGTCATGCAAGTAAGTAGACTTAGTTACGGGTTTGGGTTCTCCTTTTTTTTGTTTTGTCTCGTTAGAGCATCTCCAATAGAGTTTGCTTAATGCATATGTGGATTATAAGTTCTGAAACTTAGTGTTTTAACCATTAGAGTAGATACACGTAGTGTTTTCTCTGCTGCTTAAATTTTTGTGTAAGTTGTTTCATGAAACAAAGTATAAAATGTGTTACTTATCATTGAATAATATTAATTTTAATAATTGGTGAGACCAAATATAAATTGATTGGGTCACGTATACATTACTTATTGAAATCACCGTTTGAGTAAAATTGATTTAAATTACTTAGATATTGCTTAAATGCAATATAATAATTAGTCCCACACAAAATAACTCAAAGAATAATTCTCTCATGCTCTTAGTATTTCGAATAAGGTCTATCCGATTTAAATATTTTTATTTTCATATATATAGTAGTATTTTATTTCTTTAAAAAAACATATATTTCTCGTGTTGGTTAATTTTCTTTTTCTTATAAATTTATTTTATTTTAAAACATATTTTAAAAACATTATGCTAGCAGTACTTTTTTTTTTAAATTATTTTGATTTAAAATTCACATAAACCCCATCAAATTTATACTAAACTTTCATAATTTTTAAAAGTATAGATAAAACTTCAATAATAATTTTTTTTAACACTTTGGTACCCTTGAGTTTAATTGGGTACTGGTACCCTTAACGAATCAGACACTATAATTCAACGCCACGTCATTTTTTATTTTATTTTATTTTTAAAATGAATTAAAATTTTAACACAAATTACATTTAATGTACAAATACTCAATTTAAATTCATGGGTACCTAAGAATTTATTATTTTATTTTTTTTATCAAATAGTGTGTTATAGATAATTTCTTGAAAGCCCTTGTCATTTAAAAATAAATAAACAAATTGGGTACATGTATATTTCAATGTTCAAATATGGTAACTGTTGTGAAAATTAGTATCACAACTAACTAACAAACCACAACTGTGGTACTGAGATACTTATACATATAGAACCCAAAAACTGTCTGGTAGACCAACCAGTCAAAAAAACACTCCATAATCTCATCATACCCATCATGCTATTCCTCAATTTCCTATCTCTTTTCTTTTTTCTCATTTCTTAACCAACAAACCTTCCTCCATTATCTCATCTCTTTCTCAATTTCAACTACAAGCCACACCTACAACTACAAGTCTACATACATATATATACACTCCTTTTTTGTTGAAACTTCACCTTACCATCTCTTCTTTCTTATATCTTACATGGTTTGATTTTCAGTTCATTTCACAAAAAACCTCATCCAAAAATCTCATTTTCATTGTCTACTTACTTGTCATCAAACAACACAACCCAACTTTTATTGCTTCACATTTTTTTACTATTTTCGAAAAAATATGATTATTGCTCAGAGAATTGAATGAGTAAACAAGAATGGCTGCTCCAACTCCATCTCTAGAAGGTGGTTGTAATA
Source organism: Vicia villosa (assembly GCF_029867415.1). Taxonomy (NCBI): domain Eukaryota; kingdom Viridiplantae; phylum Streptophyta; class Magnoliopsida; order Fabales; family Fabaceae; genus Vicia; species Vicia villosa. Next base: position 144,590,247 of record NC_081180.1, read on the forward strand.
AGCTTCAAAACATGTTACAAGCCGCAGTGCAATCGGTTCAATGGACTTATAGCCTTTTCTGGCAAATTTGCCCACAACAATTGTACGTTTTCTTTTTCTTTGTTTTTATCTCGTCTTACCCAAAGACAGACACAGACACGCCTTATTAGACTTTTTTTTTTAAAATCTTAGTATCTGACCTTACGAGATTATACTTTATTATAACTATAATTGCGCTTTAGGATACTGGTTTGGGGCGATGGATATTACAATGGAGCAATCAAGACAAGAAAAACAGTGCAACCGATGGAGGTTAGTGCGCAAGAAGCCTCACTACAAAGAAGCCAGCAACTAAGAGAACTCTACGAATCCTTATCGGCCGGAGAGACGAATCCACCAACGCGACGGCCGTGTGCTTCTTTGTCGCCCGAAGACTTAACAGAATCTGAATGGTTTTATTTGATGTGTGTCTCTTTCTCATTTCCTCCTGGTGTCGGGTATAATTCACCTTCTTCTATTATTTGTTACCTAGCTATTATAATTTATAACTCTCTCTTTTCATACTATGAAAATTTCATTCACCTATACTATAGCTTTATCTAAAAACAAAATTAGTTACTTATTTATAAAATAATGAAAAATATTAATATACTTATAGACACTATATAAGTGTACCTAGCTAGGAGATGAGAACAGAAAGATTATAGTTATTTTTGGTGAGAGAGAAAAGCGGGGGATCTAGGTAGCTATTGAGAAATGAAATGCATGTGATCGAGTTTTAATGCAAAAAAAGCATGCAGCTGTAAAAATTTAATAACATGCCAATTATGTTAACATGGTTTTTGAAAACGAAATCTTTCCTTTCTTTTGATAGAACAAAATTGATGGCTGTTAAATCATTTTCTCATAAAAGAGCTTTGGCTTGTGATGAATGTGGAGTAGTATACATAATATCAATGCAGTTCCTTGGGTGGGATATGTATTTTGGTGAAGCATGCAGACGGTAACAGTGGCCCCTATCAGTTTGCTTAAATGCAACATCATCATTTTCCAATTTATGAAGTGTCACCAACAAAAATGAACATATACAACATATGTCGTCTTAGGTTTTCGCAATATGATTATTTTTTTAACTGTGACTAATAACTTATGAGGTTCTATTTTGTTATGGTTTAACAAAATAAATTTTATTTAATTACGGTTTAAATGTGTAAAATGTTGAGTATTATGTGATTGCTTGTCTTGTACGCCTTTATACGCCTTCAAAGACGGCCTGCAACAAAAAAAATTGTGGTTAAATGCAATATTATAGTTCTAATTGCGGTTGCGGTCACAAATGTAGTCTTAATTGTGGGTATTGTGATTGAGGTCATTGCGGTTGCTCCAATGCGCACTGCAGCCCGCCGTTGCAACACAAAATTTTGATTGAAAAGAATTTGAAATACGCCATTAAAAAACACTTAATCATTTTTCATAAGTAAATTGAGTTTTGGGGTCTAACTTTTGAATTTTGACCCCAAAATTCTAACATATAAATATTTTATTAGAACTTATTTAACTACGGTTTAACTGTGTAAAATTTTGAGTATTATGCGATTGCTCAAAATTTTGAGTATTATACGCCTTCAAAGACGGTCTACAATAAATTTTTCCCGTGGTTAAATGCAATATTATAGTTCTAAATTGCGGTTACGATCACAAATGTAGTCGTAATTACAGATGTTGTGATTGGGGTCATTGTAGTTGCTGCAATGCGCACTGCAGCCCGTCGTTGCAACACAAAATTTTGATTGAGAAGAATTTGAAATACGCCATTAAAAAACACTTAATCATTTTTCATAAGTAAATTGAGTTTTGGGGTCTAACTTTTGAATTTTGACAAAAATACTTAAAATTGCTTGATATGGTTTCTAGTGTGAAAAGACACGTTAAATCTAAGCGCAATTGCATTATGATTCGGTTGCAGAGACGGCCACATCAATAATATTGTAGTCACAATATTGCGGTTGTGGACCGCAACTTAATATATTCACTTATAGCTAGTATCAAATTGTCTATAGGCCAAAAAGGTAGCTAAAAACTTTATTACTTGATTCTATACTAGATACAATATGTTTCATAAAGTATAGTAGTAAAGAACTAGACCATATGTAAAATAGTGGATCTGACAATATTGAAATTGAGAGTTTGTGTTTGAATATATTTGAGGAAGAATATATTCGAAGCATTCTATAGAGTAAGAGTTTTTCTTAGCTGGTGAAGTATTTAGTTGCACATTATATGCTTGAATATGACATGCAGTTACTTGCTTCAAGAATTCAGACAAATATGAATGCATTTTCAGACTTGAAAATAAGTAACTTTGCTGTAAAAAATTCATACTACTTTTACTTCCATCCTATATGTGGAACTTTTCAACATCACATTTCACTGTCTTTGTCTCTATCAAAGTTTAACTTTTCACATATCATTAGTATTTGGATGATACCTGTTTTTATCATAGCTTCATATAGTTTCTCCTATATTGCTAATAATCCATTTTGCAACAACATCATAATGATAATATCAATTGGTCACTGTATATGCATATTCCTTACAGTGAGTCTAAGTAGTTTTGGAGTATTATAGAGTAAGAGGTAGGATAGTATATCTATAATAATATATATACTCCATAGTTACATTACATACCAAAGCTAAAGCTAGCTATAAGTATATATAATTGAATTGAGGACAAAGAAAAAGCATATTATAGTTGAGACTTGAGAGGGGTATAATAAATTGATGTTTTTTTGTTGAAAAACTTTTGAAATTATTAATTTTGGTAGAGTAAAGAACTAACTTATTTTTTATGTGTTTATTAGGTTGCCGGGAAAGGCATATGCTAGAAGGCAACATGTATGGCTCACGGGTGCAAATGAGGTGGATAGCAAAACATTTTCAAGAGCTATTTTAGCTAAGGTAATCTCCGATTATCATATAGTTAATACTAATTACTCTATCATGTTAAAATGTTAAATCAACTCAGCTGAGAACTGTGCAGATGATTAAAGATTTGATCATTAGACTATTAAAAATTTTATTAATTTTAAGATATTTTATTATTGATTTTTTTTAATAAAGTATAGGAATTGAAAAACACAACCACTTTATCAATTAAACTACTTAGTTTTGGCAAGTTTCCATTTAAAAATAAAGTTATTGGAAGTTGCTTTCATAATATGTATTTATTGAACATTATGAAGCATAATTTACTAACATTATTTTTCCTATGGCTTCTCAATGATGACAACTTTTTCTATTGGCTAGAGTGCTCATATACAGGTAACAATATTTCCAACTAGTTTTATCTATTTTTAACTTTAATTTTGTACTTTATTAAATTCTAATGAAAATCATAAAATAAACAAAATAGTACCTTTTTGTCTAATGATCTGTGCATATACAAACTTCAGACTGTGGTGTGCATTCCTGTCTTGGACGGTGTCGTTGAGATTGGCACAACTGATAAGGTACACATACTTTCTATTAGTAGAATAATTTTGTGAATTGAATTGCAATATAACACAAACAATATTAAAGGTGACGCTTAAAATTAAAGAATATTTATCTGTCTCGTTAAACCAACTCAGTTGATAATCGTGAACAGACATCAAACTGTATAGACGTGAATACAAACCTGCGATATCTTATTACATCTTAATTATGTTTGTGTTTGTTAACTTTTTAGGTTCAAGAAGATCTTAATTTCATCAAACATGTGAAGAGTTTCTTTTTAGACCACCACTCTTTCCCATCAAAGCCAGCACTCTCAGAACACTCAACCTCCAATCCAACTTATTCGACCGATCACATTCCCGCCATCATGTACACAGTGGCAGACCCACCCTCCACAGCAAATCCCAATCAAGACGACATGGATGAAGACGAGGATGAAGATGAAGAAGACGACGAAATTGAATCAGGATCGGAAGATGAAGCGGATCAAGGCCATAACCAACACGCAACCTCTATAACAGAGGTTGCGGAGCCGAGCGAGCTCATGCAAATTGAAATGCCCGATGATATTCGGATCGGGTCACCAAACGACGGGTCAAATAATTTGGACTCGGATTTTCATTTGTTGGCAGTGAGTAACCAAGGAAACCTATCTAGACAAGTTGACTCGTATAAAACCGAGAGATGGGGTTCAATCGAAGAACATGCAGACGATTCACTACAAGTTCAATTATCATCTTCAGGTAAACCTGCAACCATTAATAAAAAATTATTATTATAACTTTGAACAAACATAAATTACAAATATTTTTAAATTCCTTGATTTTTAAGGTATGTGCCAAATAAAAAAAAACATAAACACGCTTGCATGTAGAGTGGACTCACAAACTAAAACATACAACTAATAAAGTTTTTGATAGTGAAATGATCTGTTAATGATTTGAACATCTTAGTTTAGTTTAGTAGTATAGTGATTAAAATTCCGCTTCTTAGAAATGAATAAACGGAATGTCGCGGTTCAAACTCGCATCTCTAAAATCAGAAATCTCTACATTGCTATCAATTAAACTAATTTAACAGAATAATTGATTAATTATGTATGAGAATAGGACCACATACATTGAGTTTGGGGGGCTAGCTAGTCTTTAGATCCAAACCTATTTTCACCATCAATGTGGTCCATACTAATTAAGACCATTGTCTACCCCATTTTTGGTGGGGTCCCCTATCTATGAAAAATCGAATTCATTTTACTGGTCACTCACCAAAAATGTTCAACAGCCCCACATTACATTACACAAGTAATACACATACAACAACATACATTAAACTTATATAGTAGTAATAAAACTTATATGTTCCCTCAATAATTATAAAAGTGTGGAGTGTAAATTTGGATTGGCTTCAACTAGGTACTATTTTGTGGGCCTTAAAAACTTGCATGTAACGTTAAACAATGGTCGGAGTCTGTTTAGAAGCAGTGTCTGGTGATTAAGAAAAAATTGCAGAAAGCTACAGATTCTGACATTGGCAGGTGCTAACCGGGGGAAAAGATAACTTGATCATGTTTGAAAGCTATGGCTCAGAATTTTTCATGTTTGGAACCAAAGAGGAAAACAAGAAAAACATTAATTGCATGCATACGGAATTTGTCTGCACCAAAAAATCCATTTTGAAATTAATAACACCATTCGTACGTACTTGTTTATTTATGTTTGCTTCACTTCTAAAAGAACCAACAACTTGGAGGAGTGTATACTTGTTTTTTTTTTTTCATTGATAGAAAACCAACACAAAATTTGAAATACAGAACTATCATTTTCAACATCTTTGTGAGACACTATAAGTTCAACAACTTTTAAATGGCTCATACAATTCACACCCTTGATTATTTTGGGTATATTTGGATTGATGTAATGCGACGGAATAGAGCGGAATGGAATGGAATAATATTATGTTCCATCATTTGGATTGGTTAAAAGAGAATGGAATGGAGTGTAAGACAAATGGAATGCATTTCATCCAATTCCACAACTTACCTTCATTTTTGTTTCATCCGATTTGGACGGAATAACATTTTTTATTACATACTACCCTAAAATATCCAAACAATGGAATAAAATATTCATTTCGCTTCATTCTGTTCCACTTCATTTCACTCTATTTCATTCCGCTCCACTTCGTTCGTTTTGAAATATTCAAACTTAGCCTTAGTTAATAGATATAGTTATTTATTTAGGCTAGTTGTTAATACATAACCAATTGTGTCCTATATTGTTAAGTGATTAGCGGCTTAACAACTAACTAACTGAGTTAGTTAGTTAATTAATTAGATGGATTGGTTACTTTACCAACAAGCAATATAAAGTTATTGTGTAATTCAGTTTTCAATTAATCCAATAATTCATTCACTTTCAACACAACCTCATCTTCTCTATTGTGTATGAATTTTTGCTTGCATCACAAGAAACAATAGAGTTGTGTTTACAATTAACATCGAGAGCCTGGTTTGATTTTAGGAAAACACGAGAGAATTGTGGGGGGTTAACCATTGGAAAATATAGAGGGAGAGAGAGGAGTACATTTCAATATTCTTGATCAGCAAGAATGAACACAAATGACGACTTTCAACCAAACATCTTGGTTCTTGATAAAAGTAATTGGAAAAGATGGAGTGTTTTATTTGAAGCTCAATAAGTGCTTGAGATGGTGCAATTTATGAGAAATTGGGAATAGAACCCTCATAAGTGCAAAGAGTCATAGTCAAGGAGTCAAAGTAGTTGGATTACAAAGCTTTGTTCCACATTCAACAAAATGTAGATGCTCGTCACTTTGAAAATATCTCTAAGGTGACAAAAGATAAAAATAGGTCTGAGATATTCTAGAGAAATAGTATGATGGCGGAAAAAAGGTGAAGCATGTGAAACTTTAATCTTTAATGACGAAGTATGAACGAATGCATATGGAAGGAGACCAAAAAAATAAGTAATTACTTCACTAAATTGATTGCAATGTTGAATCAAATGAAGACTTGTGGTAAAACTATTACTAATCAACAAATGGTTGAGAAATTAATGTGGTCACTAAATTCAAGATTTGATTTCATAGTGGCGACAATTCAAGAATCCAAAGATTTGAATATTTTGAAAATCGAGGAGTTGTGGAGTTCTTTGGAAGCTCGTGAACTCAGGGTAATTGATAGAGAAGCATAAAGGTCAATTCAACAAGGCTTACAAGCTCATGTGATGAAGAAAGATGGTCATGAAAGGAAGTTTAAGACGAAAGGCAAAGGAAGCTTCAAGAGTGGAATTTGGCCCAACAATGCCAAAGTCAAGGTTGATGACAAAGTTAAATTCTCCAAGATATGAGAAGATCCTGGCACCCATAAATCAAATAAAAAGGAATTTAATAAATAAATAAAGCGTATTTCTACAATTTGAGAAGTATGGACATTTTGTTGATAAATGTTGGCACGAGAAAGAAGGCAATAAGAATCAAAGAAATGATGAAGAGGTGCACAAACCTCTTAATGATGACTATGATTTATAAGTTGTTTTGCTAATAGGCATAACAAGTGAAGAAATCTATGTGTGAGTTATAGTATCTAAATTCATGGTGTTCAAATCACATGAATGGACACAAAGAATAGCTCATAATTTTTTATCCAAGCAAAAGAACCAATATCATACTAACAAATAGCAAGTTCATGAGTGACCCTAAGAAACCACAACTTGTGGCTACAAAGAGAATACTCATGTACCTAAAAGGAACTACGTGACTTGATTTGTTATTTCCACCTGTTGTGGATGAGAAGAAGATATGATTGATATGTTACTTAGATTTTGATGTTGTGATGGCATAACTGATAGAAGGAGCCCTTCATATTATGTTTTCAAGTACAACTATGTTGTCATTTCTTCATGTACAAAGAAATAAATTGTCGCGGTTTTGTCATCTGATGAAGCAGAGTACATAGTTAGCCATTTGCTTCATGTCAAACAATTTGGTTAGATTCGTTGATGAAGGAGATGTAATATGAAGTACATAAGTCCTTAAAGTTTAGGATTGATAATAGGTCTGCAATAAATATTGCCAAGAATTCAATCTCACATGAGAGCTAAAACATAAAGACTAAGTTTCATTTTTTACGAGTGAATAAGCATGAAGAAAATGCTTGAAGACACCTATTATTCAACAAAATTGCAACTTGAAAATGGTTTCACAAAAACTTTAAAAATTGTTAAGTGATTAGTAATTAGTGATTTAACAAAGTTAATTTAGTTGTTGGGTTGGCTACTTAACTAAAAGTTATATAAAATTATTATGTAAATTTAGTTTTCAATTAATACAATAATCCATTCACTTTTAGCACCACTTCATTTTCTCCATTGTGTATATATATTTTTCTTCCCTAATAAAAATAGAGCTTCTCTAACAATTCAATAAACTTTAATATTTGTAAAGTTTTGTTTACAAAGAAGGAAGGGAGTGCTAGTATATCACACATAATCACATGTTCAAATTTATATATGTTGCAACATCTAAACTTGTAGTACTTGAGTTTAATTAACTAATGGTTAGTATTTGTTATCTAATATATTTATATGCCAATTAACTCATTTGTTTATTTCATAGAAGTATAATTAATTAATTAACTTATTAGAATTGTAGTAGAATCTCAAACATTGACATGTATATTGTACCAAAAAAACATTGACATGTACTTGTTCTTTTCTATGCAGTGCTTCATCATCCATTAGAAGACTTAACACAAGAAGACACACACTACTCTCAAACCGTAACCACCATTCTCCAAAACCAACGGAACGATTCACCTTCCATCAACTTCATCAACTACTCCACCCAATCCTCTTTCACCAACTGGACCAACCACCACTTCCACGCGCCACCGCCTTCAGACACCACCACCACCCCCCAATGGCTCCTCAAATACATCCTCTTCACAGTCCCATACCTCCACACCAAAAGCCACGACGAAACCTCTCCGCAAACCCGCGACACCGCCGGAGCCAACGCCGATCCCTCCGCCAGACTACGCGGCAAGGGGACCGGAACTCCACAAGACGAACTCAGCGCGAACCACGTCCTCGCTGAGCGACGGAGGAGAGAGAAACTCAACGAGAGGTTCATAATTCTAAGATCATTGGTTCCGTTTGTGACGAAAATGGATAAAGCTTCTATCTTAGGCGACACGATAGAGTATCTGAAACAGCTTCGGAGAAAGATTCAAGATCTCGAGACACGTAACCGTCAGATGGAGTCCGAGAAAAACGGAGTAACGGTTTTGGTGGGTCCCACTGAGAAGAAAAAGGTGAGGATTGTGGAAGGGAGTAATGGTGGGGCCGTTAGAGCGAAAGCGGTTGAGGTTGTTGCGTCGGTTCAGGTTTCGATTATAGAGAGTGATGCTTTGTTGGAGATTGAATGTTTGCAGAGAGAAGGTTTGTTGTTGGATGTTATGATGATGTTGAGAGAGCTGAGAATTGAGGTCATTGGAGTTCAATCTTCGCTTAACAATGGCGTTTTTGTGGCCGAATTAAGGGCTAAGGTTAAGGAGAATGGTAATGGGAAGAAAGTTAGTATTGTGGAAGTTAAGAGAGCGCTTAACCAAATTATACCTCATAATATTTAGTGAATGTTTGAATTCACAGCGAGTTTGACGAAATCAGACAAAATCAAGATGATTGTTGTGATTCTGTCAAACTCGTTGTAATCCAAACATAGTCTAATGATACATTAATGGTACACATTGGCTTATAATATGTACATAAAACTCTCAACTCGAACTCGAGTCAGATATGAACTGAAGTCTAATGATTAACAAGTAACGACATTTGCAGATTTGGATTATCTGAATTACAAGAAAGGAATATGTATTGTCTTTAGAATCTAATGGACTAAACTAGGTAGTTTTATTGAATATTAATTTATGCATAATTTATGATGTAGAAGAATGAATGGAAATTGATTTGTGTTCCTCTCAAATTTGATTCTTCTCTTATTTCAAATGAGGAGCTACTTTTAGTAAGTCCATTCCTTTGGGAGAAATATCTCTTGAGAAGAACATTTACTCTTAGATATATAACTACATTGCTTAGAAGCGTCTTTCTGGTCATTTTTCTTTTCGGTTGAACTTTTATAGTACGCTTCTCTGCATTTTGGTTTATATTTCTGAGCTGCAACCAGATGAAATGTCGTGTTAATTACCTTTTGTTGCAGAAAAAGAAGAAACTATAAATTTTGAAATTGTAAATTAAACATGTAAGAAATCATGTTCTGTTTTTAGACCTTGTGGAGGTGAAATCTGCACACCTAATGCATGGACATTTATGTTTAGAGCTTCAACAACTCGGGCGGGAAGTAGGACTGGTGCACAAGCTGCAAAACAGATGCATACATAAATCAAAATTCAACATATTATATACCTTTTTTTCGGAAAGTGATAGATGAACACAAATATCAACCTGGCCTTTTTCTTGGTTGGAACTTTGTGTCTGCTCTTTGAGGTAAAAACACGCCAGTACCACAGGATCCATTCCTCGATTCTAAAAAAATAGCCCGCATTCCGTTTCCAATGCCATGGTTCACGAGTTTTGGCCTTTGGTGTGAAATTGAAAACCTTGAAGCAGATATTGATTCTGATTCTCCAGATGATTTGTGATGATGCAACTTTTGTTGATTTAGTACCTTTTGATTTTGATGGTGATTTCTTATACATAGCTGAAGAAAGGGAACTATATTAAAAAAATTTATAAGATAAAATAAAAGTCTCATTTACATTTGATCAATGAATTCAATAAAACAGTTCATGTAATGTAAACCGAGTTCGAAAAATGCTTGCCTCGTCGAGAACATAAGAGGGTAACCAGAGCATTCCTTCTTCAAAACCAACTTCACAATCATCATGAACAATAGTAGTGGCCATGGCTAGAAAGTGATTATTAACAGAACAGCTTATTGTTGTTTTTTCTTAATGCTTTAGACTTTGAAGACAGATGTTATGTTATTCTGTAACGGTTGAGACTATAGACAACCTTTTAAAGCTCCAATAAAGTGTAAACTTTGATGCTTTTAGTGTTGTAGTTGCATAATAGAAAATTGAAAGTAACTTTGGTGGGTATGGTTGAATGATATGGAGAATATATGGGTTGGGTAAACCTCTATTTCTCTACTTCTTGGCTTGGTAAGCAAATTTTTAATACTATAAAATGTTTTGTTCCTAACTTTGTTATTTGTCTTTTGGTCACACTACTACCTTTGACTTTTTTTTCATATATTGTTTTTGATGGTCAACAGCTTGTTATTTAGGTGATCAGTTTAAAAGTATGAAGTTTATCATCCCAACTTGTCAAAAGGACAAAAAAGTAGAGAATGATTATATGATAATTTAAGGAGAAAATAAAAAGGCTTATGTAAGTTATGTTATCTAGGTCTTATGTTGTATACCAATAAGTGGAAGCTCGAGACTAGTATTTTCTAACCCACCACACCAAATCATCACATCATCTTTGAAATAATTGTGAAACAATCATGTCTAAATCTAATAGAGTGTTTGGTTAAGTGTAGTGTATATCAAAATGCACTAAAGAGAAAACAACATATATATATGAAATAAATCAAAATATCCAAAAATAAATAAATAATAATAATAATCAAAAATCAAATCAAAAATATATTAAATAACACATGTGGCACAAGTAAATTATAAAAATACCTTAAAACAATTATAAAAGTTAAAATAAATTACTAATAAATAATATACTAAATATTTAAGATAACGTTTAATTGTTGATATTTTCATCACCAAAACATTTTCATATATGCTCTATCAAATCTTGTTGAATGTGTTGATGAATTGTCAATCTTTTACATAGAAATGTTTTAAAATCAATATTAGAATCGTCGGGTGGTACAGTCGGATAATTGCCCAATGATCAATGCATTCAAGTGATATGATCGGATTGAAGAACTCCAAAGGCCTATTCCATATCCTTTCTTGCGCCTTTTTTTAGTTGTATAATTAAATCGACAATTCAAACCAAACCAAACCGAAATAAAACCTATTACTATTGGTTTGGTTTTCGAACCAAAGCAAATCAATAAAAACCGATATGGTTTGGTTTGGTTCTCGATTTTAATTTTAGGAACCGCCAAACCGTTGAACCGAACCAATAGAAATAATGACGCTATAAATATTTTATTTCAACTATCATTAAGCTCAAGTTTTTTATCGGTACAATCATTATCCATCTTTATTTACACTTCATTTCTTTCAACAAAACACACATCTTGAACCGAACTCTAAAACATAGAAAGTAGAAACCATAAGTCGCTAAAAAACATCTTTTCACTAAACTACTGCTATTGCTGACCGCAACCATTATTCCTCTCACTACCGTCAGTCTGATATGTTATGGTCGTCTTCTTCGTGTTCAAGTTTTCTTCGTTAATTTTCACATGTTTTGTTTTTCCTTTTTTGTTTCTTCTTCTTCAACAAAATTCATTCTAGTCTTGTTACAAAATAGTTTTAATGCGTGTTTGAGGTGTGAAACTTGTTAATTGATGTGTGTTTTGTTGTGTTCTATTTGTTAAGCTTTGAAACCCCTTTCCAACATTCTGATGTCAAGTGTTAACTTTTATATTTGATAGTGAACTTATTTCATGATGCAATGGAAATCATGTCACTGTTTATGGATTAAGAGCAAGTTGTAATTTGTTTGAAAAAATGAAGCATTAAAAAAATGACATGAAATATATAATTTTAAAAAATAATAGCATAACATACACAAAAAAATATGATAGTGGGGAATATAATGATGAATATAATATTTCTAAAAATAAACATTGTAAATCGATCAACCAAATCAAACCGAACCAAACCAGTTAGTTTGGTTCAGTTCCATTTTTAAAAAATGTTGAAAATTGAACCAAACCAAACCAATAAAAATATCATTGGTTTGGACTTTTTTTTGCTTAAAACCGGTCCAAACCAATCCAATTACACCCCTAGTATCATACTCCCTCCGTTTTTTATTATAAGTCGTTTTGGAAAAAAAATTGTATTTTAATATAGGTCGCTTTACAATTCCAATGAATAATTAATGTTATTTTTCCTATTATATCCTTAAATATTTATTATTCTCTCTCCTTTCAATTATATAAATTTATCTTCCACATGTCATTAATGAAGGATAATTTTGTAAAAACCTTCATAATTTATCATTTTCATACAACAATTATTATTTTTCTTAATCTGTGTGAAAAGTCTAAAACGACTTATAATAAAAAACGGAGGGAGTAGCATATAATAAATATATCATATAAATAATTATAAATATTTAATGAAATATTGAATGATTTTAATATCTATATGTGATTAAATTAGTTTTGTTGCTATTAAAACCTTTTAAAAAATTATTTACTAAAGTAGCCATTAGTTTACAAGTTTGTTTCTAATTGTAAACGCAAACTTATACGCAACATAGGTGAAATATAATGTTTAATTTTCTCTCAAGCTATTGGGTTAGAATTTCATTAAGTACATTTAATTTATATAATAGGCTAAGTTTATGTTAGGGCACAAGGATCAAGATGATGGAATAATGAATAAAAGAGGAATGACGGCGGTACGCACACAGAGAGAATAATTGTTGTTTTTATTACATGACATATACTCCCTCCGGTCTCAAATATAAGCAACAAAAAAAATTCTATGGTCTTAAATATAAGCAAAAAAAATTAATATTTATTACATTCAATGTCACTATTCTAAATATACCCCTATAATTTTTTACATTTTAAATGTTTGCAACAATTTTCAAAATAAAAAATAGGGGTAGAATTAGAAAGAGAGTAAAAATTAAATGCATTGAGACATTCTCCTTAAAGGGTGAGCTTTTTTGCAAATTTGCTTATATTTGAGACCGGAAGGAGTACTAGTCTATTTATACAAGAATAAAGTTGCCACATAGGCCCTAATGAAAAACTTGCTAACAAAGTTAAAAGGTACACAAATAGAAAATACTAAATTACCCTTAATACCATCCCTTAATTTATATTTTCTAAATAAAATTAACTACACCAATTTCATTCCTTAAGAGGAGAAATTGATCTGTCTTGATTGCCTTCGTCAGAACATCTGCCAGCTGCTTCTGGGTGCAACAGTGCACAACTTCTAATGTTCCATTCTGGACTTGGCTTCTCAAGAAATGATACTTAGTCTCAATATCCTTTCTTCTTCCGGGTAACACGGGATTTCTAGCAAGATTGATTGCAGACTTGTTATCAATCATCAGCTTTAGAGGCTTCTTCACTTCAATCTTTAGATCTTCTAATAAATTCAGAAGCCACACAGCTTGACATGCAGTTACAGCGCCTGCAATATACTCAGCTTCACATGTTGATAGAGCAACAATAGCTTGTTTCTTGGAACTCCAAGAAATAGGACCTCCCAGAAACTTAAACAAGTATCCAGAAGTACTTCTTCTATCAACTCTGTCTCCACACCAATCAGAGTCAGAATAGCTCACTAACTCTGATTCTTCCTTTCTCCCAGAAGGAAACAATACTTCGTACTTCAGAGTTCCCTTGATGTATCTCAAGATTCTGACAACAGCTTGATAATGAGACCACTTAGGTTTGTTCATAAACCTACTAACCATTCCAACTACATAGCAAATATCAGGTCTGGTATTGCATAAATACCTCAGAGAACCTACCAGCTGTTTGAAGATCGTAGCATCAACATCTTCACCTTCAGAGTCAGAATCCAACTTTTGATTCATTTCTGACGGTGTAACAACAACTTTACAATTCTCCAGCTTAAATTTCTTCAAAAGATCAAGTTCATACTTTAGCTGATGCAGAATGATACCACTTTCTGAGTGCAGAATCTCCATCCCTAGAAAATATACCATATTTCCCAGATCAGTCATCTCAAATTCATTCATCAGCACCTTCTTGAACTTGCTCAGATCTTCTGGACAACTCCCTGTAAGCAGTGTGCCATCAACATAAAGACACAACAGAATCATATTACTTCCAGAATGTTGCACGTAAACTCCATATTCCATCTCACATTTCTGAAACCTTTGCTTCTTGAAAAAAGAATCAATCCTCAAATTCCAAGCTCTGGGTGCTTACTTCAGTCCATACAGAGCTTTATGTAACTTGTATACCATCCCTTCCTGATTCTTTTTAACGAAACCAGGAGGTTGTGACATGTATACCTCTTCTTCTAATGGAACGTTCATAAATGCTGACTTTACATCCAGATGCATCAGAGGCCAGTTCTTATTTGTAGCTAGGGCAATCACCAGTCTGATTGTTTCATGTCTAGCTACAGGTGCAAACACCTCAAAGTAATCTAGTCCAGGTTTATGAAGAAAACCTCTAGCCACTAGCCTTGCTTTGTGTTTACCAACTGATCCATCTAGCTTAAGTTTCACCTTGAAAACCCATCTAACGCTGATGGCTTTCTTCTCCTTCAGAAGCTTACTCAAATCCCACGTTTTGTTTCTTTCTATAGCCTCAAGTTCTTGTTTCATGGCGTTCAGCCAGACTTTCTTCTTGAGCGCTTCTTCAATACCCAATGGTTCAGAGTCTACTAACATGGCACACTGAATGACATCTCCCTCTGAGTCAACTTCTGTGTCTTGCAACATGTCAAAATCTACAAACCTTCTAGGTATGGTTCTGATTCTTTGTGACCTTCTGGGTACGTCATCTTCTGAACCTTGTCCAGAAACACTATTTCCAGAATTACCACCTTCAGCAACGTGATCATCTCCAGAAATTTGTTCTCCGGAGCCTACATCTTCAGAGTTTGCTTCAGAGTTTATCCTTCCAAAAGCATGACCACCACCAGATTCTGGATCATCATCAGAGTTTGGACTAGAATCAGAATCACCATCTTCATCATCTAAGTCTTCAGAGTTATCTTCAGAGTCATCTTCTAACTCTGACTCTTCTTTAGAACTTTCAACTTCTGACAAATTTTCAGAAGTAATCTCCACATCAGAAGTGGGTTGAGACTTGCTCCAATCCCAACACTCTGATTCCTTCACAATGGTGTCTCTGCTGACTTCAACTTTGTTAGTTTCTGGACAATAGAGCTTGTATGCACCTGTACTGTGGTATCCTACCAATAACATCACTTTGCTTCTATCATCCAACTTCTTCCTTCTAGATTCTGGAATGTGTTTGTAACACACAGAACCAAAAACTTTCAGGTGGCTAACACTCTGCTTCTCTCCAGTCCATTTTTCTAAAGGAACAATTCCCTTCAGCTTCTGCGTTGGACACCTATTAAGCACATATGCTGACGTAGCAACAGCTTCTCCCCACAGATTGTGAGGAAGCTTCTTCTCTTTTAGCATACTTCTTGTCATATCAAGCAAAGTACGATTTCTTCGTTCAGCAAGACCATTGTGTTGAGGAGTATAAGGGGCAGTCACCTCATGCTCAATTCCATTATCATCACAGAACTTCTGAAATTATGTAGAGCTATATTCACCTCCACCATCCGTTCTGAGAATCTTTAACTTCTGACCACTCTGATTCTCAGCCTTCACCTTGAACTTTTGGAATTCTGTAAACACCTCATTCTTAAACTTAATGAGAGTTACCCACGTCATCCTTGTGAACTCGTCCACAAAAGACACAAAATATCTATTCCCTCCAAGTGAAGGTTTTGGAAATGGTCCACACACATCAGAGCATACAACTCCCAGAGCATGTTTTGCTCTTGAGGCTACCTCTGATACAAATGGCAATCTGGGTTGCTTGCCTTTCATGCATACCTCACATGACTTCTCAGTCTTCACAATTCTGGGAATGCCATGTACAAGCTTCTTAGAACTTAGATGCCCTAGGCTTCTATAGTTCAGATGCCCCCATCCTCTTATGCCACAACTTACTATCTCCTTCAGAGCCTTCTGCACTAAGACACTTTGTTTCAGCTGTTTCTACATTCACCTTGAATGTTCTGTTGCTTCCCTGTTCAGATTGCATAATCAACTTCTGATCAGAGTCATACAACTTCAGAAGATTGTTCTTCATAACAACTGAGAAACCTTTTTCAATGAGCTGACCCACACTCATCAGATTGCTTCTGATTCCAGGAACATACCAAACATCTTTGATCAGAACATTCTTCCCATTCTTCACTCTGACTTTGACATTTTCCACTCTTTCTGCATAAAGGGACTTATCATCAGCACATCTGATCTTTGTCCTCCTTTCAGAGTCAAAATCTATCAGCCATTGTTTGTTTCCAGTCAAGTGATTTGAACATCCAGTGTCCATATACCACCACTTTGACAAAACATCTTCCGTCATACTTTGAAGCCATCAATAGCACATGTTCATCATCTGAATTTCATCTGGCTATGTTTGCTTCTTCTGATTTCCTTCCTTTGTTTGACCAGCAATCTCTAGCAAAATAGCCAAACTGCTTACAACAGTAACATTGAACTTTCTTCTTGTCAGACTTTTCCTTCCCCTTCAGATGTTTCTTCTCATCAGAAGTTGATGTATCTGACTTCTGGAATCTATCACCATGTCTATTCTTGGCCTCTGACCAAGACTGCTTCTGGTCCTTCTTGACAAAAGAGGCTTTCAGAGCTTGCTCAACTTCCCTCTCAGAAGTTCTTTCAGTCAGATGCAACTCATGCGCTTCCAGACTGCTTTGCAGCTCTTCTATTATCATGGTTTCCAGATCTTTAGAATGTTCAATTGCTACAACAATGTAATCAAATTGAGGAGTAAGTGACCTTAATACCTTCTCTATGATTACTTGTTCAGAAAGAGTTTCTCCACAAACCTTCATCTCATTAGTGATCACAATCACTCTGGAGATATACTCTGAAACCTTCTCATTGTTCTTCATGTTGAGATTCTCATATTGCTTTCTCAAGGACTGAAGTTTCACCTTCTTCACTGATGCGTCACCACCGTAACATCTGACCAGTGTGTCCCACGCCCCCTTTGACGTCAACGAATCAGCAATCTTCTCAAACACATTCACATCCACACACTGATGGATGAAGAACAATGCCTTCTAATATCTCTTCTTCGCGTTTCTCTGCGCCTCTCTTTCTTCTTCCGTCGCATTTGCTGCAATCGGAGTATACCCATCCATTACAAGCTCTAGAACATCTTGA
Organism: Vicia villosa; assembly: GCF_029867415.1. Classification (NCBI taxonomy): domain Eukaryota; kingdom Viridiplantae; phylum Streptophyta; class Magnoliopsida; order Fabales; family Fabaceae; genus Vicia; species Vicia villosa. The sequence goes on from NC_081180.1 coordinate 144,607,901, forward strand.
GCCCCAAATAACACACGCATCTGAATCATCCATCTGTTCCAGTTCTTGCCATCAAAAACTGGAAGTTTGGTACTCAAACTGCCGTTTTCGTTCATCTTCTACCTTGTGCAATACACTCAAATCCTCACTCACAGTGTTTCCCAAACCCACAGAATAAAAAAAAAAGTGATTCTGTTACGATTTTGTTCAAAGATTCAACACGAACCCAGAAGCAAAATCAAACACACAAACTCACGTTCACTCGTGTTTCCCTGTGTTTCTAACCGGAGCTCTGATACCAATTTGTTAGGGCACAAGGATCAAGATGATGGAATAATGATTAAAAGAGGAATGACGGGGGCACACACACACAGAGAGAATAATTGTTGTTTTTATTAAATGACATATACTAGTCTATTTATACAAGAATAAAGTTGCCACATAGGCCCTAATGAAAAACTTGCTAACAAAGTTAAAAGGTACACAAATAGAAAATACTAAATTACCCTTAATAGTTTATACAGAGTTCCAGCTCTCATTTTGTCAGGTAACAATTGGATATCATAAAATGAATAGAGCGGAGTGGAACGGAACAGAGCGGAATGGAGCGAAACAGAGTAAAAATTTTAGGATGGAATAAGAATAGTTGTTAAATTATTCATTCCGCCCAAATCAAAAGGGAGTGAATATGGTTGTAAGTGATGGAATGGAACAGAATCCATATTCTATTTCATTTAATTCCGCTTTGTACTAGTTGATTTCATCAATCCAAACAAAGTCCAAGGCTAAGTTTTGATACAATAAAATGAACAGAGCATAATGAAGTGGAATGAATCGGAGCATAATAGAATAAAAAAGACATTCTATTATTTGAGTATTTTATGACGGAGTAGATCAATTTTCTCATTCCCCTCAAATTAAAAGATACAAGAAGTGATAGAAAGTAATGGCATGAGATGTCCATGAGATTCGGCTCAATGCCATCCATTTTTAAGTAATCCAAATAATAGAATATAAATTTATACCATTCTATTTATTCTATTTCATCAATTCAAGCATATCCTAAATGAAATAACTCGCCTAGTCAATTAGGCTTGCTCCTATAAAGATATCAACTAGAAATCGCAAGAATCCAACCATGGTGGTGTCACCTGCATGCATGATGCTCAAGAAGAAACTAAGAGTTGGTTCTAGACATAAAAGACTGTGGTCCATATATAATATATTCAACTACTTATAAAAGACAAACATAATAACACCATCAAACAAATAGCCAAGTAGCTTCATTCCCAGAAACACCAAGTGGGTCATACTCACCACAAACTTAAATGATTAAATGAAGCTAAAATTTAGATTACACAGATAAGTTTTTTATGTTGAGCAAAGATATATGTATGTTATCCCAAAAAAAGTGCCAGCAGAACTGACTTGCAATAAACTCATTGTTACAGATATGAGATGTCATAAATCAAACTTTATGCATAGGATTTCAAAAACAAAAAGAAAATAAATAAAAATAAACTAACAAGGGTTCACGATTGCAACGACCTTCATAAGGGCACCAACAATCACATCCCATATATTACAATTGTCATCAATCGTCATCAATCGTCATCATTGCTACCAGAACAGATGAAGAAAGGATTGTGTTTAAAGTGAGCAGCACCACAAATCTGAATTATTCGATTCTTCACATCAATGATTTGTTAACAAGGGAATCAACCCTAACTGGAGAAATAATAATGATTCTTCAACATTAGCTGATGAATTCTGTGGCTTCGGCAGAACTGCTTATCACAGTTAGGCCAACCAATTTGCAACGGATCTATCATTGTTCCATGTATCTCGCGATGGCTAGGGTTATTGTTTGTGAATGTATACCTTCCACACTCTGACTTTGATGATATAGTGAAATAAACTTTGCAAATCTCTCATCAGAAGTATTTGGTAAAAAACTTGGAATGTATGTATGTTGTAACTTACAGGTCAGGGACTTTTGTCCTCCCTCATTGTAGATAGCACCACACATCCAGACTCGAGACTTAGGTCAACAAAACTCCCATCTTAAAGGGCTGAGCGGTAATTCAAATTACAACACTACTCTGATTCTCTAAACAAAACCTGTAGTTACAAAAGAAAGTAAACTGGAAAATCATAAGACGAAAATGGATCGGGAAATGCATTTCCTCAATTGCATGTTTGATAACCAGTGAAAACTAGAAATTTAATTATTCTCATAAATTTCTGAAGCTCTCTGATTGGTGCTAAGACTAGCAATGGCTTGTCCGTAAGTAAGTCACACCAGGACAGCAAAAGTGTGAATTTGTGACAAATTGGAAGAAACAAAATCATAATAAGCCGGCAACATGTCATCATGAATAGATTGAAGTATAAAAAAAACCATGAAGTTCAACTGGTTCTGCCACTAAAGTCAAGGTTTGGTACTTGATTTCAAAATCGGTATTTATTGAAAATTCGTATTACATTCACAAATACCAACAATCCAATCAAGATATTCAGAAATGCGATGGATATCACACAAAAATAGCAGCCAAACACGTATGAGCCTCCCACATTACCTTAAAACTCCTTTAGTGTGAGCTTAGGACAGAACCCCAGAAACATCGCTCACACACATTTTACCAGTTAGATCCAAGAGCCTATGTGTCTCTTCATCCGGAAGAACGTTGTCCTTTTTCATCCTCTCAGCAACAATGAGAGGCATTTTACCAGCTGCAGCATAAGTTTTCAAAAATAGGTTATATATATTAGTATTCACATGCCCAGCATTTCGAAGGATAACCAACAATTGTTCTGCTCCTTCAATATGAACTTGCTTCTCCATGACTGTGAATGCTTCTTGTACTAAAATAGGATCAGGAATCCAAGTGTTCACACTAGATATAGCTTTCCTAAAATAAAACAGAAATTTTTTTACATCGCTCTTTTTCAAGTACCCCCTTGTAAGTAGCTCCCACGTCGTGTAAGTAAGACAGACACCCTTTTCCACTAACTGATTACAGAAATTTTCAGCCATTTCCATCTGGCCTTGGTCAACATATGAAGTAAGAAGTAAGTTTGAAACTCTGACATCATTGGTACCAGAAACAGATTCCCACTCCCTATAGAGATTCTCAACTCCAGCAAAGTCTCCAAGCTTCACAAGCGATGATATCATGCAAATGTACTCTTCATCACTCATTTTGCGAAAGCAATCCTTCATTTTCTTCCATATCCGATTAACTTCGTCCACATTCCCCATGTTCGCATGCAAACTCAAGAGAGAGGAATATGCAGGTCGAGTTTTCCGCCAGGTTCTCTTCTCCATCTCCTTCAAAGTAGATGCCGCTTTTTCTAAACAATCATTCTTTACGCTAGCATTTCTTATGTACAAATTCGTCAATGTACTATACGTTACCCAGTCCGGGTCTACTTTTGCCTTCTTTAACTGAAGCATTACCCTTTCTGCAGTTTCAACGTCATTTTCCGAAGCACAAGCCGTCAACAACAAATTGAAGGTAACAACATCCGGAGAAGTATTAACCTCTAGTTCCTCAAAAAGTTTAGGAACCTTATCTATCTTCCCTTTCGAGATATACAGCGACATCATGTGATTATAAGGCAAAGGACTTCGCATATAACCACATTCCGACATTTTTGACACAAGGGCTTCCGCTTTATCAACCAAATTGTTTTGTACATAAGCATGGAGAAGAGCGGTGCAGGTCGGTTGGCCTCTCATCTTGTCGGGAAGATCCTCGAAGAATTTTTCTGCACTGTTTAAACCGCGAACTTTGGTTATCAAATCCAAGTGAACGGCATAGTCTCCTTCCACTAGCTTGATATCCTTCTGCAATGTCATCCATTCACATACCTGAATTTTCAAATTTCAATAACAAAACAAAACTCCAATCACTATATTCAATAATTCATAATAATTTCCAATTCTCCAAGCAACATTGTTTTTACATAATAGACTCTATTATACAATGAATCGGTTTCGAATTATAGTATGCAAAACAATTTTGAATTAATATTTAACAATCAAGAATGAAAAATTTCAGTGGTGCGCATAGATTAAGATGAGAAAATGCGTAGACAGAACGAACCTCGAGCGCGTGTTTGAAGCGTTTGTTCTTGCGGAGTTCGCGAACCATACGATTGAGCTGGTACTTGGAGGGGAGTGTGTGGCCTTCTTCCTTCCATTTGTTGATTGCGATGACTGCGCTTCGTTTTGGATACACGAGACTGAGAAGCCTGCGTCCTAGTGTGTCTACTCCGCCGGTGCCGCCGGAACCGGCGGTGGAGGTGGTTCTTCGTGCCGCTTCGGTGGAGAAGTGGCGAGCGAGTGCGAGATATTTTCCGATGGAACGAAGCGACATTTGGGGTTTAGTAAAGTCTCGAGGAAACTGGGTTTTATCGTTCGTTCGCCCTTTGACCTTATGAATGCAAGGTGAACTGCTCCTTAAGCCCTAATTATTGAAGTACACTAGTATGTTTTTGAAGTAGTAATTTTTATTTTCTTACTTTACAAACATGCCCTAGTTACCTCTCTAGAAAAAATTTGTGTCTTGTACTCATGAGAACGTGACTTGTTTCAGGATGTTGGCACTCGAAAGAGAAGGTCAGGGTGTTAATGGATATGGGTTTATTCCCAAACTTGCTGATCTAAAAGGAACTACCATTCCTTAGTTGTGCTCATGCATCTTTGTCCAAAATAAAAAATATTCCAAAAATTTAAAAATGTATTTTTGGATGTATCTCATTTCACATTTCATGTATTCTTAAGTGAGTCACACTTTATTTTGCAAAAAATTAGTAGAGAGATGCATATTCGTAACATCTTACTCAAATATACATCTTGATAGGATTTGACTCAAATACGCGTTAGACATTCTTCATCCTCATATCTATCCTCATATCTAGCAAAATCACTCTTAATCACTTATAAGCTTCTCTATTCAAGTGCATTTTTTACATTCAATCCAAAAAGAGAAATGGTGGTTCTCAAGTTTGATTTTGGTTCATTCAATATAACAAAGTTCATTTATGATTTCAAAATTCAAAAGTCAATTACAAAGTCCAATACATTACACCATTCCAAAATTCATACATTCCAACATCCAAATATACATTCCAAACCATTCAAAAGTCCATACAATTCATTACAAAAATAACCAAATGTCCATTCAATATTCAAGTATTCATTTCCATACATCATTTAAAGTTTCATACAAAATTACACAAAGAACCAAATTCTGCATCAAACCACACAGACATCCCCTACAAACTTCAAAGGAACTTAACAAAATCCTGCAGCTAATTACCTCAAACTGGCACCACAATCCTGCATAACTCGAACCAAAATCCACAGAACCGCACCTTCAATAAAACCATACCTGCATAAAAATGCAATTGATTCACAAGTAAAATCAACATAGACCTTGCGACCAAAGTAAACTAGTAAAAATTCTACATCGAGAAAACCGAACCGCGACAACTCAAAACAAATACAAAAGGGAAAACCGCCCTGCAATAAAAAATACACAAACTAAACCTGCAAAGTCCATCTGCAAAGCAACACAAACCAGTTCACAATACTTGTCAGCTCATGAAAAAGGAAAATGCATAACAGAAGTGGGAAGAATCAACATAACAAAATGGAAAAGAGATAATTTATGAGAACAAAAAAGCTAACAAAAATATAATTGATAACAAAATTAGAAAAGAGGAGGACTCGCAGAAATGTAACAAACTACTTCAACCATTGCTCTCTTCACAATCCAATATTGACAATAATCTTTAATTATTCCTCTCTTCACAATACACGAGCTTATAAACTTTATTGTCCATACTCTAAGAAGGTGAAATTCAGTAGAGATGTCATAGTGAAAGGCTTAGAAACTTGGGATTGGAACACGTCTAATCCTGCCTTTGGTGTTGGAGGTGCTTTTGAAGGAATCTTGGAAGTTGTTTTTGAAGATGCGTCAGAATCAGAAGATGATTCTAATTTTGAAGGTGAATCAAAGTCTGAAGGTGACTCTGGAAGTGATCTAGATTCTGGAAGAGATCCAGACTCTGGAAGTGATACAGACTCTGGAGGTAGTCTAAAATCTAGTGGTCCAGACTCTGGGGGTCAAGCTTTTGGAAGCAATCATGCTTATGGAGGTGATCATTCTTCTAAAGGTGGTAATTTTGAAGGAAGTGTTTCTGGAGAAGGTCTAGAAGCTAACATTGTTCCAGGTTCTATAGAAGATTCAAAACAAGTTCAGAGACCACAAAGAATGAGACAACTACCAGAAGGTTTGTAGGTTTCGACATGTTACACGATACTGAAATATATTCTGAAGGTGAAGTCATTCAATGTGCCATGTTAGTAGACTCTGAACCTATGAGTACAGAAGAAGCACTCAAGAAGAAATTTTGGGTTGAATGTCATGAAAGAAGAAGTTGAGGCTATAGAAAGAAACGAGACTTGGGAGTTGACTGCGTTTCCGAAGGAGAAGAAAGCCATCAACGTCATATGGGTTTTAAAGGTGAAATTGAAGCCAGATGGATCAATTGGAAAACACAAAGTGAGTTTAGTAGCTAGAGGATTTCTTCAGAAACCCGGGCTAGATTATTTTGAGGTGTTTCCATATGTAGCTAGACATGAAACAATCAGGTTAGTGATTGCTATAGCTGATAATAGGAATTAGTCTATGATACATCTGGATGTGAAATCCTCAATTTTGAACGATCCTTTACAAAAAGAATTTTATGTGTCACAACCTCCTAAATTTGTAAAAAATAACCAAGAAGGGATGGTGTACAAGTTATATAAAGCTTTGTATGGATTGAAGTAAGCGCCTTGAGCCTGGAATTTGAAGATTGATTAATTTTTCAAGAAGTATGGGTTTCAGAAATGTGAGATGAAATATGGTGTCTATGTTTAACATAATTTTGGAGGCAATATAATTTTGGTGTGTCTCTATGTTGATAACATATTGCTGATTGGAAGTTGTTCTTATGAGATAGTCAAGTTCAAGAAGGTGCTGATGAACGAATTTGAGATGACTGACCTAGGAAAGTTGGTATACTTTATAGGGATGGAGATTTTGTACTCTAAGAAGGGTATCATCCTGCATCATCTGAAGTATGAACTTGAGCTTGTGAAGAAATTCTAGGTGATAAATTGCAAATCTGTAGTCACACCTGTTGAGACGAATAACAAGCCGGATTTTGATGATGATGTAGATGCTACAACTTTTAAACAACTGGTAGCCTTGCTGAGATATCTCTGTAATACCAGACCTGACATTTGTTACGAAATTGGAACATGGAATAGATTTATGAACAAGCCAAAGTGGTCATATTACCAAGCCGTTGTTAGGATTCTGAGGTATATTAAGGGGACTCTGAAGTATAGAATTTTGTTCCCTTTTGGTATTGAATGTGAGTCAGAACTGATGTGTTACTCAGATTCTGATTGGTGTAGTGATAGAGTTGACAAAAGAAGTACTTTTGGATATTTTTTTAAATATCTAGGAAGTCCCATTTCTTGGTACTCCAAGAAGCAACCAGTGGTTGCTTTGTCAACTTGTGAAGTTGGATATATTGTAGGTGCTTTGTCTGCGTGTCAAGCTGTGTGGTTGTCGAATTTGTTGCAGGATCTGAATACCAAAGTGATGAAGCTTGTGAAGTTCATGATTGACAACAAATCTGCCATAAGCTTTGCCAATAACTCAGTGCTGCATGGGACAAGCAAACACATTAATACAAAATTCTATTTTCTAAGGAATCAAATCCAGAATTGAGTGCTATAAGTTGTACACTGTAACATCCATAAGCAACTTGCAAATATTCTGATGAAGGCTGTAAAGACTGGACACTTCATCAATTTGAAGGATGAAATTGATGTTGTTGAATTTTGTTCTGAATGTAAATTAAGGGATGATGTTGAAGTGTACACTTTCTCTCTCTTCTTCCATCTTCATCTTGTTCACTTTATTCCGATGTGCACCAACACAATGTGTGTGTAAGTCAAAATCAGATCAAATAATTAAGAGAATCAAATATATAGCACCACACTATGTTATTATGTTTAATCATCTTGTGATTTTTTTAATAAATCGAATATCATCAACAAGTAAATATGGAGACTAACCTTCGAATCGAAAAAGACCATAATAGACAATAAGATTTTCTTTCAAAAGATTTAACACTGTTGTGTACTCAAGATTAAATTCAAAGATAAGACTTCTGATTAAAATAGAAGAGACCGTAACATCTTAACCAAATACTCTTGGATGACTCTGCTCCTATCATATTCACAAACAAAAATATATTTGATCGATATTTTTTAAATTAACAATTTTTATATTAATTTTTACATAAATATAAAATTATTATTTGATATACAATTACATCAAAACTAACATCATAAAATATTTTTTTTTAAAAATAGTAAAGTAAAATAAATTTATACAATATTTTTTTCAGATGCAATTTTGATTTTTTTTATATTCTAATCAAATGTTAATGTGGGGCTCATTAATACATTTTTATTTTTTATTTTAACACATATTAATCAACTTTATTTAATATTTAATTAAATATGAATTTTAATCTTCTTTCATTAAAAAATATAACTTAAATTTATTATTATTAATCACATACTTAAGAAGTTGTTAAAATTGTTTGAAAGCATTTAAATTTGATAGTAATTTTTATTTCATTTATCTGTAAGTCAAAAACCAAATTAAGATAACAAAAAATATAATATTAAAATTGCACAAAAAATATAACTTGAATTTTTCCATTTTTTTCTTAACATAAATCCTCTTTCTCGATATACACGTATAAAAGCAAACATCAATCATAAAACTCAAAATCACACAAAACCCCTCCTTCCCTCCCTCGTTCACTCTCTTTTCTCGATTCTCCGTCACAATCACAATGGCATTTCGCTACAAATCCACCACCACCACCACCACCACCATTCCCAAGGAAGTCACAATCCTCGTTATCGGCGACAAATCCACCGGAAAATCCACCCTCATTTCCGCCATGGCCTCCGATTCTTTCCCCTCCACGGTTCCTCCGCTGCTTCCACCCACTCGTTTGCCTGCTAATTCCTTCACCGATTCTGCTTCTCTCTTCGTCATTGACACACCTTCAAGGTCTCGTTCTTTCCTCCAAAGCCACCATTACCACATTAAAACAATTTATTATTGGTTAATAAATATACGTGCTAGATTTTTTGGTAATCTTGAATTTGCATATGATTTTGTTTTGTAGTGTGGTGCAACAAGGTAAGCTAAGTGAAGAATTGAAGCGTGCGGATTCGGTGGTTGTAACCTATGCTTGTGATGATAATGTGAGTTTTGAGCGTGTGAGTTCTTACTGGTTGCCTGAATTGCAGAAGCTTGAGGTTTGTGATTGGTTTTGATTCTATTACTATCAATTGATGAGAATTGATTTGAGAAAAATGAGAGTTGAATAGGGAATTTATTTTTTATGATTTATAGGTGAAGGCACCTGTGCTTGTGGTTGGTTGTAAGCTTGATCTTCGCAATGAAAGAATGCAAGTTAGCTTAGAGAGTCTCACCACAGGTATCATGAACCAGTTCAAAGAAGTTGTTACCTGTATTGAATGCTCTGCAGCTACACTTTATCAGGTATATTGGTTATGCAAATTATATAGTGTGAATTTCTGTGAAATGTCCAAAACGTCTTATAATTTAGGACGGAGGGAGAAATTGTTAGTTTAGTGTTGAGTTAGACAGTAGCATCAAAATTTAAGAGAGGTTTGTTTCTTTAAGATTACTCAATCCTGTAATTTAAGAGAGGTGTGTTTGTGGTGGTGTAGATGCGTAGTTGATTTGTTTTAGATCTTTAGGTTTATGAGGACGTTTTGAATTGCGGTTGTGTTGAGACTTTTACGTTGTGGAAAATGTTGGTCAAATATGCTGCAATTCCAATAACAACGTGGTCGTGGAGAGATTATAACCTTTGGACCATTTTTCTAAAACCTTGATAAGGATATCTTCTTGATGATATTAGAGTTATCGTTTGTTTTCTTAATTTGTAAATCTCAAACGCATATGTAATTGTTAGTTTTGGTTACTTATAGGTTCCTGAAGTTTTTTATTTTGCACAAAAATCGGCACTTCATCCGGTGGATCCTTTGTTCGATTATGATACAAATGCTTTAACAGATCGCTGTGTAAGGGCATTAAGGAGGATTTTTAATCTTTTTGATTTCAACCTGGATGGCATCTTCACTGATCGTGATTTATACGAGTTTCAGGTTTTTGATAGACTTGGTTCCCTTTTCCTCTCCTTTTGGATTTCATATGCTTTGAATATTTATTTAGTTTGGTTTGTCCCTTTATTTTTGAAAATTATCAACAGACTAGCTCCTTCGGTGCAGAACTGCGACAGTCTGACATAGATCAAATCAAAACAATGGTAGAGCAGAATGTTCCTGAAGGAGTCAATTCTCAAGGTCTTACTTTTCGTGGCTTCGTAGAAATCCATAATATGTTTCTAAAGAAAGGGCGAACAGAGACATTCTGGGCAGTTCTAAGAAAATTTGGATATGGTAACGATTTAAAATTGCGGGATGATTTTCTTCCCGTTCCATCTAAGGCTTCTGATCAGGTCATACTTTTTGCTATTATGAATCTTCATTTTTGTCTTCCTGTTTGATTTAATTGGAAGTGTTGTTAAGAGTACTGGCTTAGTCGTCTAGTTATTGTAAGTTTCAATTTCATTACTTATGAACTAAAGAAAAACCTTTTTTTTCTTCCTTTTTACGGCTGAACCATAGGAAAACTTAAATAATAAATATGGGCTGTAATAGTAACATTGGCAATTACCTACTAGTTATGAGCTACTTGGAATGTATTGCTAGGATTAGTGATTATTAAAAATTTAGATATTATATTTGTTCTAGAAAAAGTAACTTTTATGTGTTGCATGATTACTTACTCATCGTCCAGATTTTGAATATATTCTTGTACTTAAGCATTCAGTTTGTAGTTTCTAGAAATATGGCAGTTTGGGTTAGAATTAGTTTACTGCCAATACTTGACATATTGTAATTTTATACCTCATTTGTCATTGTTTTACCATTCCTATTAAACTAGCAAACCCTGATATGCAAAAGTTTACTTTGTTTGAAATCATTTTGCAGAGTGTGGAGCTGAGCAGTGCAGCCATAGAGTTTCTGAAAGGTGTCTTTAGATTATTAGATACAGATAAGGTATGTAGTTGTTTTTTTTTTAACACTGCTATGCTCTTTGAACATCCCACCTTAGGTGAGTTTCCATGTGAAATATTATATATTTTCTGACTTTCTCTCTAAAAACATGATGTTTTTCTAGGATCAATTACTACGGCCTGCAGAAATTGATAAGCTATTTGATGCTGCTCCAGAAAGGTAATTTTTCCCTTCAATGGCACTTAAAAAGAGTTTTCCCTTATATCTAAACCATGTCATTAGCTTTACCCTTCCTTACCATTGATGGTGTAGTCTAGAACTTGTTGATTTCCTCCAACTGCTTGAGCTATTGCTTCTGTAGCAAGAGAAGAGCTTTTATACAATTCCCAGGTTTAAAACTCAATAACATATTGATAGGACCCAAGAGGACAACAAAATTTACGGATTTAGTAAGGTAAGAGAATGGGCCCGACCCTTCCCTTGGGTCTTCAATAGCTTTACAGTATCACGTTTCTCTTTTTAGCGAGGAAGGAGAATAAATGTAGGTGACTAAGAGTAGTTGTTGAATAAGTTAGGAATTGATAGGAATTAAGTTAACTATACAGGAGGAAATGAAAGAAGGGGGGGGGGGGGGGGGGGGGGGGGGGCAAATATCCTAACTTAATCTCTAGAAGTGGTTTGATTGGGTCGTGAAATTCATGTTATGTCTCAAGGTCTTAAATAATTGATGGATTGTTCCTGTTCATGACATCTTGATACATATTGACAATGCTCACATAACTATGATGAGAGCTTATTATGTTTGGTAATTATGAATTTGGAATTTTTAGTAATGCCATTTGGAATGATGAATGCTCCTTCAATATTTCAAGCGTTGATGAATAATATTTTCAAACCTTTGTTGCGAAGGTTTGTGTTGGTATTCTTCGATGATATATTAATGTACAACACTACTTGGAAAGAGCATGTGCAGCATCTTAACCAAGTTCTACAGGTTCTGATGAAAAACAGGTTGGTGGTTAATAAAAAAAAAATGCTATTTTGCAGAGTTCAGTGGAGTATTTGGAACATGTTATTTCTCATGAAGGGGTTGCAATGGATCCAGGGAAAATCAAATGTGTGTTACAATGGCCAACACCAAAGAATGTGAAGGGAGTAAGAGGATTTCTTGGTCTTACCGGCTATTATTTGAAGTTCATTAAAGATTATGGCAAGATAGCAAAACCCGTGACAGACCTCACTAAGAAAGTGGGGTTTAAGTGGGAAGGTAAAGAGCAAAATGCTTTTGAAGTACTCAAAAACAGGGTCACTACAGCACCTGTGGATTTCAACCAGAATTTTTATATTGAAAGTGATGCTTGGGGAAACGACTTGGAAGGTCGATCTATTGCCTATTACAACAAAACTCTTGGTGAGAGGAATCTAACCAAATCGGCTTATGAAAAGGAGCTAATGGAGGTAGCGTTATCTATTTAGCATTGGCATCCTTATTTGCCGGGGCGGAAATTTACTGTATATACTGATCAGAAAAGCTCGAACCAGTTGTTGCAGCAGCGAATAACTACAATGGATCAGCTGAATAGGGTAGCTAAGTTGTTGGGATATCAATTTGAAATAGTTTATAAACCTGGTCTGGAAAGTAAAGGGGGCAGATGCTCTGTTTCACATGCATGAAGGTCTTGAGCTACATTCTTTAATTCATTACCTGGAATGGTTGGGCAGCAGAGAAGTGTTAGATGTAGTGCATAATGATGCTTTGTTGAAGAACATCATTGCTGACCTGACAAAGGGGGACACAACAAAACCAGGCTTTGCCTGCTGTAATGGGGGGCAGCTGTATGAGGACAGGTTAGTGTTGGCTGCAAACTCTAGTTGGATTCCTAAATTGTTGTTGGAATTTCATTCATCTCCTCAAGGTGGTCACTCGGGATTTTACCGTACTTACTGAAGAATTGCTGCAAAGTTGTTTTGGTTTCAAATGAAGAAACAAATTATGCAATTTGTTCAAGCTTGTGATGTTTGCCAATGACAAAAGTAGGTGGCTGCTGCTCCAGGAGAACTTCTGCAGCCTCTTCCGATTCCTTCACAGCAGGGCCGGCCCAATCAACCCGGAGGCCCGTTCTAATTTAAAAAATGGGGCCAAATTTAAAAAAAAAAATACAATTATAATAATTAAAAATGACACATCAAAAATATAATTATATATTAATGAAAAATAAATTTAATTATAATTATTTTGACTTTTGATCAAATTTTTTTTTTATGTATTTAGTTTTTATCATAGCATTTTTTGATTTATTAGGTTTTTATCATAGAATCTTTTTTATCTCTATTAATATTAATGAAAAAAAATGGACCTTCCAAAATTTCGAGTCTTGTGCTTTAGAGCTTGTTGCTGTGGGAGATTGGGTATTTTTGAAGCTCCGACTGCATGTGCAGGCGAGTGTGGAGGTGAGAGTTAATCCAAAACTCGCTCCACGCTATTATGGCCCGTGCCAGGTGATTGAGAGAATTGGAGCGGTTGCTTATAAGCTCAAATCAAACGGCCAGATACTGCTCGGATTCATCCATTTTTTCATTACTCTCTACTCAAGAAAGCTATTGGGAATTATCAGGTTGAAAAAGATTTGCCTACTGGTTTGGAAGGGGAGTCAGGTGGACTGTGGGAAACTATTGAGGTGCTTGCTGACAAGAAAATTACCATGGTAGGGGACACTGAAACAGCTGCTGATATGTTGGAACAGTAAACCAGTTGACGAAGCAACTTGGGAAGACGAGTTCGTTATGCGAAGCAAATTTCCTACGTTTTGACTTGAGGATAAGTCTATTTCTCCATGAGGGAGTATTGATAGAGTCCCAGGACCTAAAGTGTGGAAGATGTACGTGAGAAAAAATAGAAAGTAGGGACCACTGCTGATGTGGTAGTAGGGTCAGACTAAGGGGAGTCGGGTAATTGCATTTTCTATTAGGCAGAGAGTGTATTTCTCTGTGGAGCATTTACTCTGTGAGTAGTTAGGGAGAGTATTACCCCTCTACTGTTTTCTATTTCCCCATCAATAATAGAGAAGCATTCTTACCAGTTGAATTGTTTTTCTGTTACTGTTTTTATTACCTGATTTTCTGGTTTCCATCGGTACCCTTAATTAGTCCATCAACTTCATCTATGAAGGGTTCATGTTGTTTTTTTTTCTTCTGTCATTTAATCCAGTCCTGTGGGCTTTTAAATGTGTTTTATTGACCGTGGGTTTTGTTGTAGCAGTTCATAGTAATGTTATTATAACTTTCTGACATCTCTATTATCTTGGAGGAATGAATTGTTTCAGTTACTTGAGAAATCTGAACCTTAAAAAATGTGATGTCCTGCTTACCTGATTTGGTTATGACTCCTTGTAACCAATATGTGAGTCTGTGGCTATGTGCAGATACTTTTTGTGTTTTTTGTTTCTTGGCATGTATCATTGCCCTTTATAATTACTGATGTCACAGAGATGTTGCACCCTAATTTTTATTTGAAATAACCTAACCATAATCCATTTTTACTTCTTTCCTTCTACATCCTATATGGTTAGCAATTAGCACAAAGTGAAGTATTAATACTATACCAATTCCTATGCACATACATCATTCTGTACCTCCAAATATGCTACATTTCTTGCCACAATATTTTCATTACTTTCTTTTATATAATTGAAGGAGCGGCTCACCAAACTATTTCAAGCTATGAGAATTTGCTTGTTTCATTCATTATTGTACAATTTTGATCCATCAATTTATTTTGAAGCCGATCAAGTTCATATATTAATTGAATTCTTCATAACACATTGAAATAATCCTTTATGTCTGAGTTTTCTACACCTGAGGTTTTACATCTCATATTTTCTTCTTGTTTTTCATTTAGTCCGTGGAAGGATACTCCATATAAGGATGCAGCTGAGACAACTGAAATGGGTTATATATCTTTAAACGGATTTTTGTCTCAGGTGATTATTTATTACTTTTTTTTTTTTTGTTTTATTCTTAAATCTGTCATTAATTAGTAATATTTTAAAAAAAGATTTATATTTCCTGATTCCGAGTATTATTATTGATTATATGATCTACAATGGTTTTCTCCTGCTACTATCATAGAGAGTGAGGTTGAGGTAGGTTCCAAGTTCTAATTTAACCAGTTTGGGGAGACAATTTCTAGTGATTATTTAAAATAAGAACCAGGAAAGACACAACAACATGCCTTTGTCTCTTAAAATTGTTAAAATGACTTGCCTATCATAATCAGTGAAGATTCGAATTTAGCTATTTCAAGATAGTTTCTTCATCTATTTTCTTGGGAAGATATTTGAATTTACTCATTGCTATTGTTTCTTTCATTTAATCTATAGAATTCCAGTGTTCTGGATAACTATCCAGAACTTTGAAAGTGTTGTGCCATGCCTTATTTTCCCATGAAGAAATTATTGCTCTGTGGTTTCCTTGTGGGAGACCCTCCCTCCCTTTCATCGAATGATCATTTTCTCTCTTTGCTGTATTTTTTGAATGGGATGGGTCATCTCCACATTTTGTTGGTGATTGAGTTTACTATTGACATGTCTTTTAAATTGCATGGTGCAGTGGGCCCTTATGACTTTACTGGATCCAAAATATAGCTTGGCCAATTTGATTTACATCGGATGTAAACTTAAGCCTGCTGCAGCACTCCGTGTCACTCCTAGAAGATCAGAAGAACGCAAGAAGCAAAAAACAGAAAGAAATGTGTTCCAATGCTATGTTTTTGGTTCTAAAAATTCCGGAAAATCTGCTTTTTTATTTTCATTATTGGGAAGGTGTGCTCCTGAACCAATTGTCATATATTCATAATCATTGTGCCCGAGCTTGTTTTATTAGTTTTAGTCTATCAGCATTTAGAATCTTATACGCTCATATTGTTTATTTTTGTTTCCTTCAAAGGAATATTTAACCCTGTCAATTTCATAGGCCTTTCTCAGCTTTCTATACTCCGACAACTGTTGAGCGGTATGCAGCAAACAACATTGAATTAATAAAGGTAAGGATGAATTTTATAATGAGAAAGTATTAGTACCATTTGAACGATTCTGAAAAATGAGACTGTCTTCCTGTCTTGTTTTCCCTTGATCTAGTGTACCTATTGCTGATAAACTAATAAAGTACCATAGATGTAGCTGATATTGATTGCTTCAAGATGCATTCTATATACTAACAATCCTGGTGTTTACCATATAGGGAACTAAGAAAACTCTCATATTGCGTGAGATTCCGGAAGATGAAGTATCAAGTTTTTTGTCAAAAAAGGATTGTCTGGCTGCATGTGATGTAGCTGCTTTTGTACATGACAGGTGTGGTGCAAAATGATTTCATGTGGTAATGCTTGCTAATGTTTAGCTATAGAAAAGCGGCATTGCATTATAGTTTCACTTTAATTTCAACCATTATTATCATTTGTTTGGAAACATAACGGAATAAGATCTTCTGGATCTGTTTATGATATTTATATTGGTTCGGAGGAAACTGATAGGATCTGATATAATATGATAACTGCTGTATACAAGAGCAGTTACAGTGGGAATATCTTTATTCAATGGAAATTGTTACAGACACATCATTAAGAAGTAAATGCCAATTAAAGGAAAAAACTGACACAATAATAACCTACCTCTAGGAATTAGTATCTAGTCTCTCCCTTAACCAAACCACAATTAACAACGATCCGATGACCTCTAATTGTCATCCTTATTCTATTTAAAACACACTAAATAACATAAATCGGGCCTTATTACTTGGGCTTTTGGTTTCACACCTAGTATAGACAAACTTGATAGGAGGCCTACTAACAGAAACATAACTGAAAGATCTTCTACAACCGTTTATGATCCCTTAAAATGACTTCCTTACATGCCGAGTTCCCTTTGAGCTGGTTTATTAATTTATTTTGAACAAATTTTCTGAATTATAAGCTAATACTTAAATCCTTAAAATAGTTTCTGACCTATGGATCATTTTAAATGTAACAAAAATCAATGTGAAATCTAATTTGGCCTGCATTTTTGTGGTTCCTACTTTTCTGGAAGAATATGATGCAATTGAATTTCATCCCATACAATACCATACACTGAAAAATCAGAAGGGCACAGGATTTAAGCCTAAAATCTTTGTTTCTTATTTTTCAGCTCTGATGGATATTCATGGAAGAAATCCATAGATTTGCTTGAGAAAGTTGTTAACCAAGGAGAGCTAACTGGTCACAAATTTCCTTGCCTCCTCATTGCTGCTAAGGATGACTTAGTTCCATTCCCAAGGGCAGTACTAGATTCATTTAAGGTAATGTGTTTTCAGCTGATACTTACCACTTACCATATCGTTTCATGCGTGATGATAATCTAAAAGTTCATTGGCTCATAGTTATACCTGAGTTCAGCATTTTATCTTCTATTTTTCGTTATAATGTAGGTTGCTCAGGAATTAAAAATAGGCGCACCTATTCGCGTGAGTATGATGTCAGGTGATTTAAACGATGTGTATAGTAAGATTGTCAATGCTGCAGAACACCCTCATTTGAGAATTCCAGAAACTGTGTTTGTAAGGAAAAGAAAGCAACAACAACAACTTCTCCACTCTTTCATTTTTGCCCTAGGTGAGCTTATTTTTCTCTACCTCTCCATTTTTCTGTGTTAAACTTTTAAATATCTTATGATTATGGCTTGAATTCACAGCTGGGGCTGCTATGGCATTTGCGGGATTGACAGTTCGTCGTGCACGTGCAAATAAAAATTCTTCTTAGCCACATCAAACAACTCTTGTTGACTTTATTTTGCATTGTAAATTAGCTTATAGGGTTGGATTGGTTTCGAAATTAAATAATTTAATCCAATTTTATTGGTTTTTATCATTTTATTATCTAATTGTAATAGTTTTAGTTTTAAATTTTATTTGACAGCTCAATATAAAGCATTTGAGTTTGATTAGTTTATTTATGAAACATTGAATAAAAAAAATATATAAAGTAGCAAATTTTTAAAACAGTTTTCATTGTATTCTATTGCAAATTGCTGGTGTGAGTGAGAGTTGTAAGTTCTGATTATTGAGTTTGAATTTTATATATAATTTTTCTAAAATTTTAAATATAGACATCATCTTATGCAAGTTATTATCATCTATTTAAAGAGTACCTATAATCATGTGTTGTATCAATAGAAAGAGTTTGAGCCTTTATGCATTTGGCTTGTTTCACGTTGATTTGTGTTGTCCTTCATAAACTCATAGTAAGTCGGGTGCTTCCCCACCGCGGGGAAATTAGTAAATTAGTAAGTCACTCTTTGGATGCATATTTTTAGCCACTCATCTGTGCAAATTATTAAGTCACTCTTATTTTGTCAAAAGTTAATCTGAAGATGCATCTCTGGATCATCAATAGAGTGAGTTCAGAGATGCATCTCTGTAATAACTACGTAATTCAAAATTAAGTAAATTTTACGGAGATGCATTTGTAGAATATGCTCGGTTAGACCAAATTAGAAACAATGGCATAATGTTGGAAAAACAACATAATTCAACATCAAAATACTTAACATTACATAAATGATCGTTAACATAAATTTAACATTACAATTCCTTACAAACGAGTGACTCAGAACGTTGCAACATCTTTAGAATATCTTTGATTGGTCTTGTAATCGTCGCATCCAATTCAATCAGATCCTTTGATGAGTAATGGTAAAGTGTATTCCACACAACCTTTAAATCTTCACCCGTCTTCAGTTTAAGTCTGGTGAACCATAAGTTCACTTCGCCGTCAATCGAGGATGAATGATACTTGAGCTTGATAACTCTTCGATTTTTTGGATATCGCAGGAGAGTATCCAATTTGGACTTTTGATTGACGAGATGTATAGCCTTGGAGACCCTACATTGAAGTGGGGGCTTTGCGCCATTGTAATGCACAACTGCAAGATGAGGATATGTATTCATTATGGCGTGTTGTGTTTTTGTAAAGATCATAGGATGAGAGACTCTCTACTTATACAAGTTCTAGATCAATTTAGACTTTAGAAATAATATCCTGTCATCATAAATATTTTGGATATGCATATCCAGACCCATCCTATGTTTTTTTTTTACAAAATAAAGGTTTTTATGGAGATGCACATCAGTAAAAGCCCATGTTTAGTTGTTATTACAAGTAAAAATGAGTTTGTCCAGAGATGCATATCCAGAATCACCCCATAAAGCACTGTTCATACATAACAAGTATATATGCAGGGTCGAATTTTAAAACAGGAAAAGTGTCTAAAAATTACCTTCAAATTCTATAACGTTAATGTAGAATATACATTACATATGTCTCAAGTTGTATTGATATTGTATCATTGACAACATTACATAGAAAAAACAAGTTAAATTATTTGATAAAAACTAAAATGCATCAAAACACGTGTGACCACCTAAATCTATATATATTGGTGGTTTCTTCTTTGACCATTTCTTATTTGATTCTCTTTCAATGTCGTTCAACTTAGTGAACTCTTTCATCCTTTTCAGAAAGTGATCCGACCAAGTTTCAGTCTCTTTTGTGAAATGTGCCATCCACTATGGTGATGTCTATGCTATAAGACACCCCAATTTCAAATAAACTTGAATAAAATGTTGTGTTTTTGAAAGTCACCAAATACACATGTTGCGTTCAGATGGGTTTTGCGGTGACCTACTCCAAAGTGGAAAAAATGTTTTTGAGAAACCATATCATGTCAAATCAATACACACTCTATCGTAAACACTTGCTATAAGATGTCGCATTTCCGGGAGGCGCATCCATTTTTCAACTGGTGCTAGACCACTAACAAAAGGAACAAGAGCATTGAGAATTATATCATAATGTTCTTTTTTCCTATATAGCGCTTTGTATGATTTCCCATGCGTCATCAACTCTTGTATAATTTGATAGCGGACAAATGTGCGATTCTCGTCTCCTTTATCGAGCAAATCCAAAACAACTCGAGAACTGCATTTTCCGTCACCATTAATATTTACTATCCGCTCAATGTAGTTGTACATAAAAAAGCGACATGTCATCAATGTGGATGATTTTTGGTAACAATGGTGAAGGAGGTGGTATTCTAATTCGAGCATCCTTGAAAACACTTTTTTTTGATATTTTGGAGTTGAAGAATTTGAAAAATGTGAGTCAACATGTTCAAAGTATGAAGGAGATTGTCTCGTAGAGTTGTCACTATTCCAGATTTACCTTTTTTAGGGTCACCCTTTAATTTAACCAATTCTGACGGTGGTTATAAATCTTTTGTTTATGGAAATTCAATATTCCTTAGATGCTCTTTAACGTGCAATGTCATATTGTCTCAAGCTTTTAAAAATCTCTCTTGGATTAATTCTCATTCGGTCATAATAATTATACTTAATTTATCATCCTTCATCACATCATTGTCATCAAACCAGAGACTTTTCCAGTGAGTGTAAATTTCATCCATACGTATTGCTTTAAACAAGCACATGGAAGACCATATGTCTACATAAGTGTATAACTATACTTTGAGCTATCTGAACCTGTTCTATCTATTCGCTTTGCTTCGTAAAAAATAAAATTCAATCCCACCTGAGACATGTTTCCAACCAACTGTGAATAAAGGATGTGTCTTTGAATCAATGTTCTAACACAGTAACTGTTAGACGATTGCCTACGATCTTGAGGGGGTGAATAGATCGCAAACGAAAATTTAATATTAAAATTCTATTTTAAAAACTGTTTAAATATGGTGCGTGGACACAATCCCGGATCGACAATCTTCTATCCCGAACCGTTATCGAAAAGACCGGTTATGCATTGAAAATTCTGGTATGACAGACTCGGATGTCATTCACGATGTCAAGACATCTGACCTGTTATTAATGTAGCAGAGGCAGAATAGAAAGACCCCTCATTTATTAATTACTCCTAAACTGGAGTCAATGAGACCTGGGATCACACATGTTTAGTAAATATAACCAGATTGAAACAGTTATATGGTTCTGTTCAGGAACAGCTAACACTTCTGAACCTGATGTTATAAACGATGTCATAACATTCATAACTGAACAAACAATGCAGAAGATAAATAACACAAAAAATTGTTAACCCAGTTCAGTTTAACTACCTACTATGGGGGCTACCAAGCCAGGGATGAAATTCACTATCAGTAGTATCAATTCAGAGTTGAACTCCCAGTTTACAACTCCTCATTTAATCACTACCCAATGACCCTTCTACCTAGGTTCTCCCTAAATATGCAATATCTCCATTCCACTCCCAATCGTAGAAATGATGTCTAGCAGTCAACAACTCAGCCACTGCATCGACGGCCTAATTTCCAACAATCTAAGCACACAAATAAACATAACCTGGAGTTGCATAACAACTTCCTCCAAGGACAAAAACTTCACTCATTGCTTCACAGCTTCTGAGTAAGTAAAACAAACCTCTTACCTACAGGCTTCGAGGCACAAATCAGTGACCATCCCACAACCCGGGTGGTTCACTTACACGGCTAACCCTAAAGACTACATCTTTCTAAAATCCGGATAGCTTATTAAACTAGGTTACAAAGGTTTCTATTTATAACCTGATCCCAATTGGACTTGAGCTTACAAATCGCAACACTCCTTGCTGTTACAAATCTGCAGAAATATTCTGCTACAAATAAGGTCTTTTAATCATGAGTTTCCTAATTTATCTCCTAAATTAGAAACTGCTGAATCTTCAATCTTCTGATCTGATTCTTCCTGAATCTCCAAACTTCTGATCTGATTCTTCCTGAATCTCCAATCTTCTGATCTGATTCTTCAAATATTCTTTTGACCTTTAAACATGCGCCACATAGGATTACAAAATATTCTTCGAATATCCTGTATTTGTTGAGTACAAACTGAATCTTCCTTCCAGTTTTGCTGGCGCGATGTCATGAGTTGATGTCATGACATTCCATATAACATCTTGATTGTACCTGTTTTGTTCATTTTCTATTTGCAAGATTCACAATTATATTATGTTTTACTGCTATTATGTTTTAGCCAAACATAGATGCCAATCAGCCAATAAAAGCACTAACAATCTCCCCCTTTGGCATATTTTGGCTAAAACTAAGCATTCATTAAAGTGCAGCAAAACATAACTTTTTCAACTTTAAGACAACAAAGAAGAACAAAATTTTACATTCTCAGAATTGGGCTTTAATCATTACCTTCTGTTCTTCAGGACCTGAACCACATCATAACATCTTCAGTCTGCTACAAAATCCTTTGTTTCTTTTTATAGTAGCAAAATCAGAAGATGATATCTCTCCCCCTTTTTAGACATAATATGACAAAGAATTTAAGCCGATGTCATAAAATGCAGTGGAACATCTTCATGCAACACTGATGTACACGAGGAAGACGATGGGAGAAGGCCTTTGTCTTGGAGGACCAATGGTGGCATAAGAGACCCCTTCCTTAGTCTTGAACCAGAAACCAAATCCTAGCTTAGACCCTGAGAGAGGACTTGAGTGAAAACTGTCCACCAGTCCTAGTAACTCAGAACACAAATCACAATTGTGTTCATAACTCAGATCACAAATCACAATGAAAATAGTTCCTATACTGAAGGTTGTATATGGTGGAACATCTTTGTTGTTATTGCAGAAAAACCCATGGTAGAGACCATCAACATCCCCAGCCCGTGTTTTTCTTTTTCTGAGGAGCTTTTGGTACAGCAACCCATCACAATACCAAACCCAGACACGACTCATAAGAACACACACGAACGACATCTTGAGAGAGTTTGATTTCTGCAATTCATGGAGACGCTATTATATAGCCATTAGAGATTATAGGAAATAACGATGGTCTTTGATCTTGTTCAATGGTCAAACGGTTAATTAGGAAATAGTTCCAAAAGCAATTACTCTTTCCAAAGCAGTTTTTGACTGTTTTTCTAATAGGAGTTATCTTGAAATACCAGTACATGCATAGTCATTGATTGTACTTTACACCGACCACTGATGTGTAGATAAACTTCAAGTCAGATTTCCTTGTTTGACTTAGAAGATTCAATGTCTTAAAACATGTCATGACATCCTGTCAGACATTGTCACTTTTCTTCCCTTTAAGCACATAGCTCAAGATTCTGTAAAAGATTAAGACAGAGCATCTTTTGGACCAAGTAACAGACTCCCTACTTACTCACTAGTCATAGACATAGACTTCTGTTGTTCTGAACACCTTGAGACTGTTAGACACACAACTACCTCATTAGTGTTGAGAAGGAATCGTGGTTACCAGTTGCACATGGTTAGCTTGAACCATTCACAAATAACTGACAAAAGTATCACATTTTCTTCATGATGTTAAAGTAGTTTTAACCAAGAAACTTTTCTTGACAAAAGAAGTTACTCCCCCTATCTGAGATAGTCTGAGCTCCCCCAACGGAATAAGCTTGAAATGATGAATGGAAAATATAAGACTCATCTTCATATCTTCAAGAGCCGCACCCTCTGTTCAACAATCCTGCTGAACACACTCACTATAGCAAATTTGTTCCTTACAATAAATACTTACACCAGAAGTAGAATGTCATAACATTGTGTCTGACATTTGTACTACCAGTATTCTCCACAAGTTTCATCTCTTTCTTCAACAGATCCTTGCCTAACAACTTATCTCCTTCAGAAACGATCAACTGATGACCTTTTGATACTAGAAGCACACACACAGAGGTTTCCACAATCTCAACAAATAGAACTGCCACTCCTTGAACTTTGTTGAGCATAACCTTACCATGTTTGAATCAAATCATGATCTGCTTAAGAAAATTCGACATCCTTCTTGATATGGTGTTTTTCAATCTCACACATTGATTAACATGCTCATTGATCAGAAGAGATTCTCCTTTATCCTTAGCTGTGTTGATCCGATCATAGAACTTTTATCTTCATAGTCATCTTCACTAAGTGAAGTCTTCATCATGAAAGTAATTATGTATTGCCAGAACACATTACTTACATCCAGATCAGAACCTGCCCATTCTAATCCACATTATACCTGAACTGCCACTTTAGACAATAATGTTTCCTTTTCAAACTTCTCATGTATATTCCCAGTCCTTCTTCCAGGAAATACGTACCTTGTAATTTTGACATCACTTAAGACACAAGTTCATCTGAACTCAAACAAACTCTGACTATCCATAGAGATAACACTTCTCTATAGAGGACTTGGAACACAAGAAGCAATTTATGTTCACGACACGAAACAAGACTCTTTATTCTTTACCAAACAATTGTAAAGAATGACCTCAGACTTAGCAACGTCTGAACACTACCCTTAAACCCTATGATTGACTCAATTAGACAATCATAAGCCAAACTCTAGACACTTCTCATATTCGAAAGAAGAACATGAGGGACTCAAACAAGAATCCAACAAAACGAAAAGACTCTATAAACCTGAGCAATTTAAAAAACATACCTAGACTTTAACCAAAGTCTTTATCAAGAAATGTTATTTGAAGACGAACTGCACTAGGTGGACTTGTGCATAGGTTGGATCATTCACTAGATCAGAACAAGTGATACACACCATCAATTCATGTCGTCAGATGATAATGCAAAGATTATTCTTTGCGGGTCTTTGAGAATAAACATGACTTGAGTTATGTTCTGAGGTTTTTGTATGACTTTGTTCTTCTTGCTTCAAGATTAGTCTTTGAAAGACTTTGCAAATGGATAGAAGTAGAACAACATTGTCTTTTCTGATCTTCATACTCTTTTACTCCCCATGAGATATACAACTTTAGGACACCTTTGATGTTCGTCCTTGAAGTTCCCTTTATTTGGAAATTGCCACAATTTCCAAGTTTTAGAAACCTTAGTTTGCTTGCTACACAAGATTCAGATTGCCATACTATGTAACTTGAAATAGAAGAAACTATGATTGTATAACCATAAATTGATCTCCAATATACACATCTGAGTTCTTTTATACAGATATTGCAAATATCCAGCTCCTATCAAGATATTTAACAAAATTAGTATGCTACCTCAGGGACTCTTGCCTTCTTCTTTGATGTGTGAAGATAATTGAGAACTCATGGCTAGAAGAACTTCTTCTCAGTCCAACATCTAGGTTCTAAACCTAATAAGTACGAAGTCTCCCGTCAAAGTACTTACCAGCTTTTCAGTTGGAATTTGCTACTCACACTAGGTCATTCTGACTGATTACCTCTTAACATTTATACTTTCTTTTCTTGGCAAATAAACACAAAAAGAACTGAAGATCTTGAGATGATGTTGTAACATCAGATATGACATCATCCTTCATGGTTCTTGGTTCACATATTTAATGTCAAATTGACAACACTCGGGGTAATAACAGAATAATCCAATTATCAGCAATATCCAGACATATCAAGGGATAAAGTAGCCAGCATCTCAATAAGTTTTTCTTCATACTTTCATTCTGATTTTGAGATGATGGATGCCATAGTCTGTACCTATAGAGGATATTCCCTCAGTTAGGTTTCTGGAACAGACTTAGATATAACATGACACTAATTTAGTCAGGTTCATCTGACTTCCTTGATTTCAAACAAAATACCCTTTCTTAACTAGGGAAATACACATTCTTGACCATATTTCACTATGATTGAGACACAGTATTCAGCTCCAACAACTGCTCTATAGTTATGAATACTTATCTGGTTTCTTTGATCAGAGGAAACTCTCAGATATAAGCTCTTCTTAAGTACAACATAAAGGATCAGAAAGGAATACCTTCACGAGTTTTCTCAGTAGCATTGAGCACATGTTAATCGTGTCCTGATTAACTTAGCCAGATGTCTCCTCTTCCAGATCAGGAGTAGGTTCCAAACCAATGTTCTCACACTACATTAGTTTAGCACCAGAACATCTGTTCTTCGGCTGGTAGCTGCATACTAGTTCTTAATGTCCTAACATCTAGTAGGACATTTGTTCCTCCTTCTAAGAACACTCAGCCTTGAAATTTTCAAGGTACTCACTTGTAGATAATTATGAATATCATTGATTAGTTGACATTCATCAACTCTAATAAACCATGCCATTATGAGTGGACTTGAGAGATTACTCAAGTATCTTTGACACTTTAATTATAGCTGTCAATATCTGCCATATATTCTGTTAAATATAATTAACCCTAGGGTTTCTCATAGACTATGCAGCGGAAAATAGTCATACTTCAACAGAATTCACACAATGCTTACTTTATGTGTTAGATGTAAGCATGACAACTACAGATTGATTGCTACTCAACCTTGCACAATGCTTGCTTCTGCACCAAGCAACAGACTAGACCAAACCAAAATCCTGACTTGAAGAACTCACATATACACAGAGATTACCTTATCAATATCTTCACTCCTGCGTGAAGGTTTTGATGTGATTCTTCTCTGTCCATAGATGTCGGTAAAATTAGTTCTGAAATGCAACTTCTTCACTCCCGCATGAAGCCTTTGGATTTAGCACTCCTTGTTCCAGCATCACCGCTCTTAGTCAGGTTGGTCTAATATTTCACACATAGGTCCACCCTCCACTTCAAGGGACCATACAATATGAACATTCCTTGTTCAAACAATCTTCTACGTTTACCACAACCAGAATTTATCCCTCACGGATCTCATCCAGAAACAGACAGGATGCCTGCTCTGATACCAATTGAAAATTCTAGTATGACAGACTCGGATGTCATTCACGATGTCAAGACATCTGACCTGTTATTAATGTAGTAGAGGCAGAATAGAAAGATACCTCATTTATTAATTACTCCTAAACTGGAGTTAATGAGACATGGGATCACACATGTTCAGTAAATATAACCAGATTGAAACATTTATATGGTTCTATTCAGGAACAGCTAACACTTTTGAACCTGATGTTATAAACGATGTCATAACATTCATAACTGAACAAACAATGCAGAAGATAAATAACACAAAGAATTGTTAACCCAGTTCGGTTTAACTACCTACTATGGGGGCTACCAAGCCAGGGATGAAGTTCACTATCAGCAGTATGAATTTAGAGCTAAACTCCTAGTTTACAACTCCTCACTTAATCACTACCCAATG
Source organism: Vicia villosa (assembly GCF_029867415.1). Lineage (NCBI taxonomy): Eukaryota > Viridiplantae > Streptophyta > Magnoliopsida > Fabales > Fabaceae > Vicia > Vicia villosa. The sequence goes on from NC_081180.1 coordinate 144,635,224, forward strand.
AACCTTCTACCTAGGTTCTCCCTAATTATTGAATATCTCCATTCCACTCCCAATCATAGCAATGATGTCTAGCAGTCAACAACTCAGCCACTGCTCGACGGCCTAATTTCCAACAACCTAAGCACACAAAATAAACATAACCTGGAGTTGCATAACAGCTTCCTCCAAGGACAAAAACTTCACTCATTGCTTCACAGCTTCTGAGTAAGTAAAACAAACCTCTTACCTACATGCTTCGAGGCACAAATCAGTGACCATCCCAAAACCCGGGTGGTTCGCTTACACGGCTAACCCTAAAGACTACATCTTTCTAAAATCCGGATAGCTTATTAAACTAGGTTACAAAGGTTTCTATTTATAACCTGATCCCAGTTGGACTTGGGCTTACAAATCGCAGAACTCCTTGCTGTTACAAATCTGCAGAAATATTCTGCTACAAATAAGGTCTTTTAATCATGAGTTTCCTAATTTATCTCCTAAATTAGAAACTGCTGAATCTTCAATCTTCTGATCTGATTCTTCCTGAATCTTCAATCTTCTGATTTGATTCTTCAAATATTCTTTTGACCTTTAAACATCCGCCACATAGGATTACAAAATATTCTTCGAATATCCTGTATCTGTTGAGTACAAACTGAATCTTCCTTCCAGTTCTCCAGGCGCGATGTCATGAGTTGATGTCATGACATTCCATATAACATCTTGCTTGTACCTGTTTTGTTCATTTTCTATTTGCAAGATTCACAATTATATTATGTTTTACTGCTATTATGTTTTAGCCAAACATAGATGCCAATCAATCAATAAAAGCACTAACATGCATTAACTGATAGAAAAAATACGTAAGATGAGAAAAACAATCAATACATTTTCAACTAATACATTTGAATAAAAATCACACAATAGTAGTCCATTTCCAATGAAATAACAAACAAAAATTGACTTAAGCAATTTGTCAAACACTTAGTGTGCAATCTATTCAAATCAGCTTTTTATTTAATTTTGTTGAAATGAGAAACCAATCACAATCACATAAATTGCAATTAACTCACCAAAAACAGTTTTAAGTATTAGACAAAGAAATTATCTCTATGCATCGATTGCACAATCAACGGTTTCACACTTTGCAAGTAAGCGTAAAAGAGAAAGATAGAGAGAGAGAGGAACAAGGATTTGTTTAGGAAGTTCCCCAAATCACAAATTCCAAAGAAATTGAGATAATAAAAATTAACCTTTGCGTATGTAGTTTACAAGAGAAAAAATAGTAATCCAACCCTCAAAACCCAATGTTTTATGTTGGTCCCAACTTCTTCCCTTCCCGTGATCTTGAGCTCGATCAAGTAACACAATACTTCCAATTGAATCCTCCGGTTACCCTTACTCCTTCAATAGAACCCTTTTCTTCGAAGCTTTCACTCGGCTGAATCTAAATTATGAACGAATTGTGACCCAAAATTACTCAAATGATCCTCCGGTTACTGTTACTCCTTTGACAAAAACGTCTTTCTTCAAAGCTTTCACTCGCCGAAATTCAATTTGCGAAATCTTGTGAAAAACCCCAAACCAATCCTTGATATCGGAGGAAAAACCCAAATGGATTTATCTTGAAACACCCAAATAACTCTCAACCCAATTTGATTACACCAATCATAAATTGGACCTTATCATCCTAAATCTAGATGGCACCCAACAAAAATTATCATGCGTAGTTGTTGTGTGTATGCATAGAGAGGTTGAAGATAATGAGCAATGCTTTGTATATTTCAGACTTCAATCATTTGAAATGATGCATGAATCTGTATATATATGTGTAGTGTTAGAAAGCAATAACAGAAATAATTGATCAAGCAAATTTATAAAATTGGACAATTTTAAGTCATGGGAGTTGGGAGTTGACATTTTAAACTATAATTTATACAATGACAACTAATAAACCTGTAAAATTTATAATTAATGCATTTACAAATACTACTTTGATATTATGTAATGCAATGTTATATAGAGTGTAAAATCATAAATAAAAATGAATTAGTACGATAGTTCTATACATTTGTGTGAGTTTTTTTGACAGAGGTGAGAGGGCGGGGGGGGGGGGGGGGGGGGGGGGGGGGGGTTAAACCTGTTCTAGAGCGAACCAAGTTAAACAAAAGTGCATAACCTATCACAGTGAATATCCAACCACCAACCCGTCGGCAAAATCAAACAAATCGATATTGAGGAAAATCCAATTTATTCTAAGAGAAGTCTACTCTAATGAAATGAGAAACCTTACCCCACCAAATAATGTCCAACAACGCATGATCATGATTAACAAGCCTATTTGTGCACTTATTTCATTCTCTATAAATATGAGTGAAAAACTTTAGACTACGTAGGTGTTTGCAGTTATTCCATCTGTTCCAGAGTTTCCAAGACATTAAACCTTCATTCATGATGCACTAGAGAGCGGCTTGGGAGTATGATTCAACCCATATTTTATACTAGCCTTTAACTGTCGCAAGCTCCAACTCTACCATAATAGAGAGGAGTTTAGCCTCCAAAATTGTCCGTAGTCCAAAGTTTGACGAAAAAGCGCCCAGAGATTTCCCCTGATGGTCCCTTGCAATGGCGCCCCCTATAGCTAAGTTATCTCTAACAGAACCATCTGTGTTGGTTTTTCGTCCAACCCCGATTTTGTTTTTGCCAAATAACTGTAATAATTTTCGGAGTTCTTCTATATTTCAACTAAATTTGTAATTTGTCCAATATGTTCCTCTCTTAAGTGAGATACGCAAGCCATCCTTGTGAAATGGAGGAGCTCAACTTAGTATGCGTCAAAATGGCTCCCACGATGAACTGAATCCTAACTACATAATTGTTGAATCGTTTCTCATTTCTGGCAAGCCAAATATGATGTACCATATGCGGCCAAACCGCCAGGGTCGTGTCTTTAAGTTTGAGAAAAATGAAGTCTTTCCATATCATTTGTGCCCATTCGAGGGCAATATGAAGGTCAACAACATGAACTTCTAGAACTTTTGGAACTTATGGGGCATCGTGGGGGTCAATAGAGGACTCGTCAGTTTCTACCGATTTTGGTTCTCAAATACTATTTATGTTAAAACTATGTTAATTTTTTGTTAAAACTATGTTAATCAACTTCTAAATCACATTTATTTAATTATATAATGTCATCCATATTCTATATTTTTATTAATGTTTAACAAACCACCCGTGCGATTGCCTAGTTTACTATAAAAATATATTACATGATTTGTACAACTATGAATTTATTAATACTTTAATAAGAAATATAATTTTTAAAACTATTTTATTTATATATCTTATAAATACAACAATAATTTATAAAATTCCACACAAACTAATTTATTGAAAAAGCTAGAATATTTATTATAAAAAACTCAATATTTAATTAGGATATGAATATAAAACATAATTAAAAAGTATTTAGTAATTTTATTTAGAACTAAAATTATATAAACTATAAATATTTTTCAAGAATAAAAGAAAAATTCCATTATTAAGTTTTTGAAAAATAATATTAATCTTAAAATAATAATAAACATAAATTGTTTTCTCAATTTCCTAATATTAGAAGTTATTTTTAAATAAATGCTAAATTATTGTTTTGGTCCCTCAATTTTGTTTTATTCACGAAATTAGTTTTTCTATTTTAAATTCAAATAGTTTTAATCTCCTATTTTAAATTTAAACAGTTTTAGTCCCCTCATGTTTTTTTCATACAAAATTGATGAGATATTCGATTTTTAACTTATATTTTTATCTATAAAGTTCAACAGTATGTTTATATTCGATGATTCATCATGTTTCTTAAATAATTCGTCATTTAAAAAATAAAAACATCGTTAATGGTAAGTGTAAAAGTATGAGAAAAAGGAACAATATTGTTTAAATTTAAAATATAGAGATCAATTTTGTGAATCCGATAAAATAGAGGACCAAACCTGTAATTAAGTCATATATATATATATATATATATATATATATATATATATATATATATATATATATATATATATATATATATAATTATTTTATATATTTATAATTAAATTTTGTTAGGGCACAAGGATCGAAGATGATAGGAATATTGGAATAAAGAGAATGACGGCTACACAAAAGTGAGAGAATAATTGTTGTGTTTTAAATGACATATACTACTAGTCTATTTATACAAAGATAAGGTTGCCACATATGCCTAATAAAAACTTAGTGAGCAAGATAAAATGTACATAAATAGAAAATACTAAATTATCCTTAATACCATCCCTTAATTTATATTTTCCAAATAAAACTAACTACACCAATTTCATTCCTTAAGAGGAGAAATTGATCCGTCTTGATTGCCTTCGTCAGAACATCTGCTAGTTGCTTCTGGGTGCTACAGTGCACAATTTCTAATGTTCCGTTATGGACTTGGCTTCTCAAGAAATGATACTCAGTCTCAATATCGTTGCTTCTTCCGTGGAACACAGGATTTCTGGCAAGATTGATTGCAGACTTGTTATCAATCATTAACTTCAGAGGCTTCTTTACTTCAATCTTCAGATCTTCTAATAAATTCAGAAGCCACATAGCTTGAAATGCAGCTACATCGCCTGCAATATACTCTGCTTCACATGTTGATAGAGCAACAACAGCTTGTTTCTTAGAACTCCAGGAAATAGGACATCCCAAAAATTTAAACAAGTATCCAGAAGTACTTCGTCTATCAACTCTATCTCCACACCAATCAGAGTCATAATAGCTCATCAACTCTGATTCTTCCTTTCTTCCAGAAGGAAACAATACTTCAAACTTTAGAGTTCCCTTGATATATCTCAAAATTCTGACAGCATCTTGATAATGGGACCACTTAGGTTTATTCATAAACCTACTAACTATTCCAACTGCATAGCAAATGTCAGGTCTGGTATTGCACAAATACCTCAGAGAACCAACCAGCTGTTTGAAGATCGTAGCATCAACATCTTCACCTTCAGAGTCAGAATCCAATTTATGATTGGTTTTTGACGGTGTAACAACAACTTTACAGTTCTCCAACTTAAATTTCTTCAGAAGTTCAAGTTCATACTTCAGCTGGTGCAGAATGATACCATCTTCTGAGTACAGAATCTCCATCCCTAGAAAATATACCATATTTCCTAGATCAGTCATCTCAAATTCATTCATCAGCACCTTCTTGAACTTGATCAGATCTTCTGGACAACTCCCTGTAAGCAATATGTCATAAACATAAGGACACAACATAATCATATTGCTTCCAGAATGTTGCACATAAACTCCATATTCCATCTCACATTTCTAAAACCCTTGCTTCTTGAAAAAAGAATCAATCCTCAAATTCCAAGCTCTGGGTGCTTGCTTCAGTCCATACAGAGCTTTATGTAGCTTGTATACCATCCCTTCCTGATTCTTTTTAACGAAACCATGAGGTTGTGACACGTATACCTCTTCTTGTAATGGACCGTTCAGAAATGCTAACTTCACGTCCAGATGCATCAGAGGCCATTTTCTATTTGCAGCTAAGGCAATCACCAGTCTGATTGTTTCATGTCTAGCTACAGGTGCAAACACCTCAAAGTAATCTAGTCCAGGTTTCTAAAGAAAACCTCTGGCCACTAGCCTTGCTTTGTGTTTACCAACTGATCCATCTGGCTTAAGTTTCACCTTGAAAACCCATCTGACGCTGATGGCTTTCTTCTTCTTCAGAAACTTAATCAGTTCCCACGTTTTGTTTCTTTCTATAGCCTCAAGTTCTTCTTTCATGGCGTTCAACCAGACTTTTTTCTTGAGCGCTTATTCAATGCCCAATGGTTCAGAGTCTACTAACATGGAATTCTGTAAACACCTCATTTTTAAACTTAATGAGTGTTATCCACGTCATTCTTGTGAACTCGTCCACAAAATACACAAAATACCTATTTCCTCCAAGTGAAGGTTCTGGAAATGGTCCACACACATCAAAGTATACTACTCCCAGAGCATGTTTTGCTCTTGAGGCTACCTCTGATACAAATAGCAATCTGGGTTGCTTGCCTTTCATGCATACCTCACATGACTTCTCAGGCTTCACAATTTTCGGAATGCCACATACGAGCTTCTTAGAACTTAGATGCCCTAGGCTTCTATAGTTCAGATGCCCCATCCTCTTATGCCACGGCTTACTATCTCCTTCAGAGCCTTATGCACTAAGACACTCTATTTCAGCTGTTTCTACATTCACCTTGAATGTTATGTTGCTTCCCTGTTCAGATTGCATAATTATCTTCTGATTAGAATCATACAACTTTAGAAGATTGTTCTTCATAACAACTGAGAAACCTTTTTCAATGAGCTGACCCATGCTCATCAGATTTCTTTTGATTCCAGGAACATACCAAACATCTCTGATCAGAACATTCTTCCCATTCTTTACTTTAACTCTGACATTTCCCATTCCTTCTGCATAAAGGTACTTATCATCAACACATATGATCTTTGTCCTCCTTTCAGAGTCAAAATCTATTAGCCATTGTTTGTTTCCAGTCAAGTGATTTGAACAGCCAGTGTCCATACCACCAATCTGACAAACATCTTCCGTCAGACTCTGAAGCCATCAATAACACAGGTTCATCATCTGAATCTCCTCTGGCTATGTTTGCTTCTTCTGATTTCCTTCCTTTGTTTGACCAACAATCTCTAGCAAAATGGCCAAACTGCTTACAACAGTAACACTGAACTTTCTTCTTGTCAGACTTCTCATTCCCCTTCAGATGTTTCTTCTCATCAGAAGTTGATGCATCTGACTTCTGGAATCTATCACCACGTCTATTCTTGGCCTCTGACCAAGACTGCTTCTGGTCCTTCTTGACAAAAGAAGCTTTCAGAGCTTGCTCAACTTCCCTCTTAGAAGTTCTTTCAGTCAGACGCAACTCATGCGCTTCTAGACTACTTTGCAGCTCTTCTATTCTCATGGTTTCCAGATCTTTAGAATGTTAAATTGCTACAACAATGTAATCAAATTGAGTAGTAAGTGACCTTAATACCTTCTCTATGATTACTTGTTCAGAAAGGGTTTCTCCACAAGCCTTCATCTCATTAGTGATCACAATCACTCTGGAGATATACTCTGAAACCTTCTCATTGTTCTTCATGTTGAGATTCTCATATTGCTTTCTTAGGGACTGAAGCTTCACCTTCTTCACTGATGCGTCACCACCATAACATCTGACCAGTGTGTCCCACGCCCCCTTTGACGTCATCAAATCAGCAATCTTCTCAAACGCATTCACATCCACACACTGATGGATGAAGAACAATGCCTTATGATCTCTCTTCTTCGTATTTCTCTGCGCCTCTTTCTCTTCTTCTGTCGCATTTGCTGCAACCAGAGTATACCCATCCATTACAAGCTCTAGAACATCTTGAGCCCCAAATAACACACGCATCTGAATCATCCATCTGTTCCAATTCTTGCCATAAAAAACTGGAAGTTTGGTACTCAAACTGCCGTTTCCATTCATCTTCTACCTTATGCAGTACACTCAGATCCTCACTCACAGTGTTTCCCAAACCCACAGAATCAAAAAATGTGATTCTGTTACGATTTTGTTCAAAGATTCAACACGAACCCAGAAGCAAAATCAAACACACAAACTCACGTTCACTCGTGTTTCCCTGTGTTTCTAACCGGAGCTCTAGATACCAATTTGTTAGGGCTCAAGGATCGAAGATGATAGGAATAATGAAATAAAGAGAATGACGGCTACACAAAAGTGAGAGAATAATTGTTGTGTTATAAATGACATATACTACTAGTCTATTTATACAAAGATAAGGTTGCCACATAGGCCATAATAAAAACTTAGTGAGCAAGATAAAAGGTACATAAATAGAAAATACTAAATTACCCTTAATAAATTTAATTATTTTAAAGCATTTTGAGGTTAATTTTGGGACCTAAAGCTTTTGCTTGGACTGTTTGGCCCTTGCGCTGGGCTATATGCGACGACAATTCACTGCAAAGGCAAATTGTATTAACAAAATTCCCAATGGTGGGGTAGTAGTGAGAATGAAACTCTACAGGGAATTACTCAATGGTGGAATATTAGTTAATGATGATTGATGAGGTATAGTTCAATGGTAGGATACTATTCAATGGTGGGGCATTTTTCAACAGAGTGATGAAAATCCGGATCATGTGAATTGACACATAGACTGCACTTAAGGACTATGTGGTATCATTGTAACTTGTTCTTATGGAATATTCTGTTAAATGTTATATGTGTACATAATTGATTCCTTTAAACATTGATGTTGATTTATTAAGCTTTTAAAATATACTAGTAAAAAATTCATGTTGTCGTTCGGGTGTATTATTTGTGGTGTAGTATTTTACAAACGATACAAAATCTGTGAAATAAAGAAGTTTGACCAAATTGCATATATAAAATCGAAATTAATCATTAAAAAATTTGATAAGGCTTAATTGCTTAAAAAAAGTATTATGGTGACAGTGACCCACAACCGCACAAATAAATTCATTCATATCTTTCATTTGATAAGATTCACTTCAAAATAAACTAAGTATCTACACGCATAAATTAAATATCATAAAAAATATATTTATGTGCACATATAAATCTAAAATAAATTATTTAATTATAAAATAAATAATTATCAAATTTAAATGTCTCTCAAATAAAGATTGATGGAAATAAAATAAGTATTTGATTAACAATGACCCCTAAGATAGAGTCTTTGGCTATGATTGGTAAAATTAGCGGTTGAGTGATAAGCTAGATTATAGCTGATAGTTTATAGCTGATGGCTGATGGCTTGTAGCTTATGACTGATGACTTATAGCTGATAAGCTAATTAAAGTGTTTGGTAAAATTAGCGGTTTAACTAGCTAATAAATGTAAAATGACATAAAAAGTCATTTATTAATTAATGATTAAATATATATTTAAAATAATTAAAATTCATAAGGATATTAATGGAAAAAAAATGATAAGCTATAAGCTATAAGTTAAAATGCTATTTAAAATAGCGTCTTAAAAATAAGCTATAAGCTAGTAAAATAAGCTATAAGTTCGTGATGAAAATACTGTTACCAAACAAGCCTTTTATTATCATATGAGCTTATAAGCTATAAGCTATAAGCCATAAACTCAAAATATGACTTGCCAAACAGAGCCTTTGATTATCATATTTATGTGCTAATACAAACATCAATCAAGCAATGCAATCTAATTATAAATATTTGATATTATAAAAATTAACCAATTTGATATTATAAATATTATGAATACTTTTTTCAATTCACATATATAAATGTGGTACTCATATAGCATCCAACCAAATGCAGTGAGTGCGTGATATTTGTTAGAAAATTAATTCCAATCAAATGGATCGAGGCTAAAATCGTGAACGTAATCACTTTTCTTATAAGTATTTCAAACACTCTCAATAAATCTTAGAGTTGGAACGCAGGAATACCCAGGATAATTCAGCCTTTTATCGAGTTTGCGTAAGACCGACGAAAACTGGAATGTAGCAAAGAGTGTCTGGAATTTTAGTGAATATGGTAGGCTTATCATATGTACATTTTTGTTGTTAATTTCTAAATCCAGAATGAAGTTTTTATAGGCCACTTTATTATTGTTTCATAAGGTAGCCACCCTTGACGAAACAATTCTTTTTTCTAAAAGTTACAATGCTTGGCCTATTGTAACATTTACCAAGAGTTGCATGTTTTCATTCTACCAGAGTCATTATCATTACAAAAATTTTAATTTTCAAAATAGTATAACAACCTAAAAGATATTTGAAAAATTTATGTAAGCCCTCCATAATTCTCCAAAACTCTCCTTCAATACAATTTTGAGTTCCCCCATTTTATGGGGTTTTTGGTGTTATGAATAAAATCAAACTCTCCTACCCAAAATCTTTTTATTCTTTTCACCTAATTCTTCATATTTTTTCAAAACCCTCCCTTCCCCTTCCCTCAAAACTCCTAAACATAGCCTAAGACAATCGCCGTATAACCATGTGATTGGTCACTGTATGTCTCTTTATGGGATGACACCAACATATATCTTATGCATATGTCATACTTCCTAATGAATAATGATAGTATATATTTTATGAAAAAACTTTATATCTATACTTCTGCCATGTGATGAAACACCTAGGTGTTAAAAGAGTGAATTAATTTAAAAGTGGCTATTGTATTGCATATAGTATAGGTGTAGCATGTATAAGTCATAAACTCAAGCTGCCTAATACATATTAAAAAAATCACATGGTACAACAAATAAACACCTTTGTGAAATTTCCTTGATATAATTCTCGCGATATATAGCATTGTTTTTTTTAAGAGGACAAAAGAAGTAATATATTATAATAGAAAGGCACAAGAAATGCCTCTTTAATAGGTTCCAACTTTCCAAATCGAATAAGTAAATACCTCTTGAACTAAAAATACACCAAACCACTACACAAGTACAACAAAACTGCAGGCCTAAAATGCAGACATATGGAACTTCTCTATATTAATATATGGTCCATCACAACATTTAACAGTGATTGTTGGAAGTGCAGGACCCAATTCACTTCCTTGATTACAGTATCTAGACCAGGTACATTAGCATAGAAGTAGTAAGTTTGAAATATCTAATATAATCTGGTAAATTATTCACCTCTTTATAGTAGTGATGAATTGTCCATAACCATAAATCATTCATCAGGTTTCCACAAAATTGTTGAAATGTATATTACACTGAAGTAAAGTTTTAACTATGACCTTGCAAATTACAAATCACCATCCAATTAGATAACGTGTATATTAATTTACAAATTGTTTTGTTCGCGTCACAATTTAGTTTAGTGTTGGTGTTATAATATTGTTATGCAAGTAATACTATGTATATCAATTTAACTGTATAATATTTGACATAATATTTGTGTATGTTTTCTTCTTTAAAATGTAAATGGTTATGATTTATGTTTATCCAACTTTGCATTGAGCTGTTTGTGTATTATTGATTTATATTTTTTATCTGTGTATAATATGTGTGTGTGTTTTATTGATTTATATTTTAACAGATATATTTCCATTATTGTATTCCAGGCTAACAAAGAGCAGTTAGTGCAACTAATGTTTGAAACTTTTTATAAGCTGTTTTGTTTTTAAAACTTTTTATAAGTTTTTTGTTTTATAAACATCTAGGAGATTAGTTCTCCATGTCCATGTTTACATCTTTTGAACTTGCAAATAGATTAATCTACATTATCTACGTTTTTTATTTTTTTTCTGATTTCTAATTTTTTTCTTCTGATTACTGATTATATATCAGTTCAAATATAACATTAACATCTATTTCTAATAGATATGTTCTTAAAGTAATAGTTATGTTTATTTTAATTTCATATTGCATAAATCTCTAAGATTTGAATGAAGTCATTTCTTTTTTTGTTACCACGAAACAGGAAAATAATATGGTAATTAGAACATCTAAGTTGTTTCAGATTAGGGAGTTAGATGGTAATTAGAAGATGTTAATGTTGAAACTTGAAACTAAAAGTTGATGATAATTTCATATTTCAATAAATATAATGCAGTGATGGTACTATGCTCTGGAGCAGGATTTTGGGAAGATTGGCCAAGTTAGTAAAGTTGTTGATGTGAGACTTTTATAAATCAAGGTTTAAAAGGTGTTGAAATATTATTTGCAGCTTTATGTTTATTATATTATGACAGTTGCACATAACCTGTCTCTGTGAATACCATGACCTAAAACAGTACTGGTTAAAAAGTTCATTTAAACTTTTATCCCAATGGTTGTGGTGTTACAACTTTTCTTTATTATTTTATTCTATTTTATCTGCTGATATACACTTTTTTTTGCTATGGCTTCCATAAAGTACTTGTCACAATCATGATTTATGTTTCTTCGCCCAGGATTAAGATGGTTGAAGCTAAAGCTGTCATGAATTAAATTAAACCAGTTCAATTGTAACTGAAGCTTGATTAATTAAGAGTTTTACATACATTAAGTTGGGCAACATCTTAACCAATGCTTTTTTGGATATGTGTAGAGTTGTAGAGTACTATTTATAGGTTTGGGAAAATTGTACTGTTGTGGAAAAAGAAACTCAAGGGTATCACTTTATATCCTGCTAACTAATTAAATAACGAGCATGTTTCTTATATAGATTGATTTTGAAACACATATAGTTAGATTTGCATTAGTTTTTAATGAGTTAAACACACAAATTGAGTTGACAAAAGTAAGACTCGGTTGCATACTTCATTGAAACGTTTAATTTTGTGCAGTAATTGATTGGTAATAAGAATTATATAATGTGGTTGTATATTCGTTCTTTTGCTTCCCTCACTACATGTTTCTTTTTGAATTATTCAAAATCAACTTATGCATGTTAAGTTGGAATGATCAAGTTAAAATTTATGGTAGACAAAATTAGCTTTCACTTGAACCAATCAAAATATTATCTAATGCAAGTTTATAATGAAATGATATTAATCCAGTTTTGGGGCCAAAATATTGTTTTATAGATTCCTCTATTAATGAAATATTATATCATTTTTCATTTTAGAATTGAGAACAGTCATATATAACCCATATAATTTAGTATTGAATTTAGAATGGTAGTATGGCCTACATAAATTACTTAGAAAGTCTGCTGATATGAATCTCACAAGTTGACTGCATTATTCAAGCAATCTCACTACTATATTCAAACCAAAATTTTCAGCAATCTATTTTTAATATTAGATATTTTCATCTCAGAACCTAATTTCAAATTCTATATTGGATGTTTAAATGATAAATGAAACATCACAACTTGGAACTCGAGAGATTGTGCCACTTCTTGGGGAATTAGGAATGATATGAAATTTTAATATATGACCGTCATTACTAATACGAACATTGATTAATGTAAACAGTGGAATGTGTCTATAGCCTCAAGTCAGTTTTTATCCGGTCTATGTTGGCAATGGAGTCATAGGAATAATGTTTTCGTTGGTAAAGAATAGCCAGGTCTAACCACATATATTGTGTTTCTATCTGAGCATATTGTTTTCATAAAGGATCCAAATAATTTATGAAAAAGAATAAAATGGGAAAATGGATTTACAATGCTGATTAAATTAGATTGAATATTCTTAATGTGTATTAGACATAAAGTTGTATGTTCTACGAATTACATTGAATATTCATAATACTCAATATGCAATAGATTACATTGAATGTTTTTATTATACAATAAATTACATTAAATATTTTTGTGTATATTTTAGTCTGAATATTCAAAATATACATTATGTATTTGAATCGATTTCTTCCTAAATGTGTAGTAATAATTAAAACTATGCTTGTTGAATGCTACATCAGGTCAAAGAAAAACAATTGTGTTCCCCTGACAAAACCTATCCATAATCTTTGGTGAAAAATCTGTGTTAATATTTCTATCAAATTATTTAAACATTTTTTTATGATTGTTCTTTTATGTTAATGTCATACATTACCTATTTTTAATTATAAATGAATTTTTCTGTTTTTAGTTATAATTTTATTAGTATATTAAATGAATTATCGTTGACATAATTAGTCTTGATATTTTTTGAATTCATACTTTATCATTTATTGTTATATATATATATATATATATATATATATATATATATATATATATATATATATATATATATATATATATATATATATATATAAAGATGTATTAAAACAAAGACATACATTCAAATTTTTATTTTTTGTATTGTAAATTTGTAATGTCATTTCTATAATATAGTTTAAGATATAAATGAATTTACCCATACGTTCTACTAGTATTAATATATGGTCCATCACAGCATTTAATAGTGATTGTTGGAAGTGCAAGACCCAATTCACTTCCTTGATTACAGTATCTAGACCAGGTACATTAGCATAGAAGTAGTAAGTTTGAAATATCCAATATAATCGTGTAAATTATTCACCTCTTTATAGTAGTGATGAATTGTCCATAACCATAAATCCATTCATCAGGTTTCCTCAAAATTGTTGAAATGCATATCACACTGAAGTAAAATTTTAACTATGACCTTGCAAATTACAAATCACCATCCAATTAGACAACGTGTATATCAGTTTACGAATTGTTTTGTTCGCGTCACAATTTAGTTTAGTGTTGGCGTTATAAAACTGTTATGCAAGTAATACTATGTATATCAATTTAACTGTATAGTTCAATTGTCACCTAATATGTATATCACTTCAATATTGAACTGCTATGATTTTGCTATGTAAAGATAAATGAAAAATAAATGTGTTGTCGTTAAAAAACAATATATGAGTGAAGATTGGAATTGCTTTAATCATAAAAATAAACACTATAACTAATAAATCTAAATAAGCATAGAACATGAACTTATGATGAGATCATAAACAATAGTATATAAAACATTAGAAACAAATGACACTGATAAACATACACCATGTGTCTGATGATAAGTAGTTACGTTTTTGCGGCACCGCTGACAGTGTGATGACGATAACAACACCTTAAAAAACCATTTTGTTAATGAAATTTGCATACAAAACCAGCTGCTGACCATTTTATTACCTGAATGTTTTCTCTGTGATGAGGGCATACAGAATATACAGGTGCTTCATGGCCCTCAAAAGTAAATTGCTTTGCACCAGTGACTGCATCCCATACCTGTAAAACTTTTACTTTTAATAATTGTTTTTGTTTAATCCATTAGATATATATTTATGGTAAACCAACCTTGATGACCCTTCCTCTCCACATGTTACAACACAAAGTTGTTTATTTGGATAAGAAAAATCCAAATCAATGATACTCCCAGCTTGAGCCTCGATTTGAGTTACAAAGACTAAATAAGAAGCCATATATAATGAAGATAAACGGAAAGCTGTAATTTAAATAATAGACAAATAATGATCTCGAAGAACATCTATAACTTTAGACAAAACAAATCTATAGGTGGTTTCTCAGATCATCCCCGCCATGATAGGAATATATGATGACAATATGTTTAGAATATGCAACATCTGAAGTATCAATAAGGATAAAGCAAATTTTAGAATTCCTTAAAAAATGGTATATAAGCATATTTTAGAATTCCTTACAAAAATGGTATTCCCATCAAGTTTTATACCATCATCCCAGCTAGTCTCTAAACATAAACTTAAACATGGTTTCTACAAACTAAAAGCTCTCATCATTGTGTTGTTCCTCATTCACACCTCTTTCTTCTTCAATCCACACTGGCTGGTTGTTTCCCTCTAATTCCTCCTCTTCTCTCTGCATCATGGCAACAAAAGAAATGAAAACTATTAAGAAAAGTTGTTTAAATCGACGAATTTGATTTTATCTACAATCAGTATAAGCACTGGAAGAACTGTTACACAAAGATAATTGAAACACAAATAAGGACTCATTATGTAAACAAAGCATATGATATGATATAATTACCAAATTCTGGTTCGAGTCGAAAAAAGGAGTTACACTCTTCTTTGTGGCTTCTTTCCCACAGTGAACCCTATCTTTATGAAAAGAACCATCTTTTCTACTTAATCTCCTGTAGTTAAAAGTGATAGTGATAATTAATAAATAAGCTCTATGAGTAATCAACTTAAAACTATGAAAAACATAAAAACAATTAAGCATCACAAGACATTACCCAACTTCAGCTGAAAGAATCTACTTTTTGTGTTTCACAGCTTCCAATTTCATTCTCATGGCTTATGTTTCCTGAAGAACAAAACATCAAAATCATGAGAATAGTTTTTCCTTAATCTCATAGACATTGTTATTTTCCAAATCTGTCAAATGTTCACAAAAAATACGTTAACAAAAGGCTTGATAGGTAGTATTAAAAGTGTCAGTTAGTAAAGATTTAATCTTTACTCAATATTACTCAATAAACTCGGTGTTATAAAGATTACAGTGACAGGTAGTATCTAAAGTCAGACAAGAATGTAAAAATTAAACCTTTACTCAAGAAACACGGTCTAATGGCTAAAAGGACCGATAAAGTCAATATCAAAACTCAGAAAAAGGATGCAAATATTTTATTTGTCCTCTCATAAATTCAATGTAATAACTAAAAGGGATGAAAATGGGTAAAAAAATCTAACCATTTAACATTACAGGATGTAAAGAACTGATTTTTACGGAAGAAAAACTCAAAAACGTAGAACTCATAAAGAACCAAGCTTTTTCAACTCAAAAATCTAAATAAAGGAAGTTTAAAAAACCAAACTTTTTCATGAAGAACACATAATAACTAAAAGGGATGAAAAGTGGGTAAAAAAACACAATCTAACCATTTAACATTACAGGATGTAAAGACATGATATTTATGGAAGAAAAACGTAAAAACGTTGAACTTCTAAATAGTGTATGTTTACAAAACCATGGTTTTTCACTTCTAACACATAAATGTAGAACTTCCATTAAAGTGAGGTAAAAATGGTAGTTAGATGATATATTTACATACGGAAAAAAGATGAGGAAGAAAGTGTAGTTAAATGCACAGAAGAGAACACGTAAAAATCGTTGCTTTTCTAAAGAAATGGTCTCAGGAAGAACAATATAATATTGTAGTTAAATGCAAAGATGAGGAAGAAAGGAACATGGTTTAAATATGAAGAATGAAAAGCTTCTGCAGAGAAGAAAAGGTACTTTCACTTGGGTTATGAGAGGAAACTGTTGGACAATGCTTTTGTTGGAGGGAAGTTGAATTAATTATTTCGGACTAATCAAGTTGGGACATTTGCCACGTCGGTAGAGAAAAGCAGCAAGTTTGGAAGACAGAATTTGTTAATTATGCAATGAAGGAGTGAAAAACACTTAGAAAGGGGGGATTGAATAAGGGTTTCTTCTAAAAATGGTAGATAAAAAATAATCACACAGTTATTTTTATCCTGGTTCGTTGTTAACCAAACTACTCCAGTACACCCCTGACAAAGTGATTTACCTCAACTGAGGATTTAATCAACTAATCATTCTTGATTACAATGGTTTTCCACTTAGACAACTTCTAAGTCTTCTAGAGTATACAGATCACAACTTGATCACTCTAGGAAATTCCTTTTACAAATATGTAAACAAATATAAAAAGAGTTTAAATTGCTTCTTAATAAGCTATAATCACCAAGTGATATTTCTCTTAAGATTAAGTTCTAAACACTCACTAAGATATTACAATGTTTTGAGGTTGAAGATGAAGTTTCTTGGTGTTTTTGTGTGATAACGTTTTGGCAGCATTTTGGTACTTAGAGCGAGAGATTCGTTAGCTGCTTCAGCATCATAACTTCTTTATATAGGCAGTGAGAAAATGTGAATGTTGAGAGCATTTAATGCTTTGCGTGAATAGTACACTGCTGCATTTAATGTTTCACTCTTTTTTCAACTACCTCGAGCCATGCTTCAACTGCTTTTGCTGACTTTGCCTTTTGTAGCTTCTAACGTTCCTTTTGTCAGTCAGACAGATTTGACATTGTAGCCTTTTCATCTTGTACTTGCTTCTGGACCCAGACTATTAGAATAACGTTTGAATATCAGAGTCTTCAGCATTGGTGCAGATGCAACTTCAGTCATCAGACTATGGAAGTGCTTTGTAGCGTGATACCTTCAGATCTTCAGAGCCTTGCTTCTGATTGCCATCTTCTGATGCTTTCCAGATCAAGTTCTGATTTTCTCATGACCATCTTCTGATGTCTTCCAGACCATGTTCTGATGAAGCCATCCAGATATTCTGGGTCAGAGCTTCTGAATGCTGATTTTGTGCATACTCTTTTAGACTTTTCCTGAAATGGAAAACGTGAATAATTAGAGTACCACATTGTCTTATACAAAATTCATATATATAATGTTATCATCAAAACTAAGAATATTGATCAGAACATTTCATGTTCTAACAATCTCCCCCTTTTTGATGATGACAAAAACATACAGAATTGATATGAATCTGTATCCAGAATATCAGATGAAAAAGACAATACACAGATATAGCATAAAAGCATATTAATCAGAGTGTATGAATATGTCTCCCCCTAAGATTAACAATCTCCCCCTGAAATTAATACTAGAAGAATTTATAAATAAAAGACTTCCCTGAGTATTTTCCATTTCATATGAGACTTTCACGTTGAACTTTAATCTTCAGATGATTCAGAGCTTCCTTTCAGAGCTTCTATTGGACAGCTTCAGAGCTTTGAATCTTTCTTAAGAGCACTTGGCTTTATCAGAGCATCAAAATGACTTCCTTCACATTTTGTGCAGAGCTTTAACTTCTTGTATCAGAGCATAGCTTGCTTCTGATCTTGAAACTTCTTGTATCAGAACATTAAGCTTTATTTGCTTCAAATCTTTGGAAGATTTTCTTCAGATACATTTCTCCCCTTTTTGAGCTTGTTCAGAGTAACACATTCCTGCAAAACTATCAGAGACAGAAAAAAAAACTTTGCAATATTTGTTAGGAATGTTGAGGCTTAAGCCCAACAACTGATATTATAAATCAATTCAAATAACATGTTTCTCCCCCTTTTTGTCATAACATCAAAAAGCATAAAAGATTTAGATGAAAGACACACAAAGTGAAGAAAGAAATCTTTTCATTGATAACCAGGGGGAAGAGTACAATTAGATGCAAAAACAAAACAGATGCAAGAAACAAAGAAGACTACTAAGACACAAGACTCAGACTAAGACTGGTTAAGCTTAGAAGCTAAGGCTGCCAGAAGGTTCTTAATCTCAGCGGTGTCTTCTGCTTGTTTCTTTGAAGATTCTTCAGTTCTTTGCATCCAAGTTCTGAATTCAGCATTGGTGTCATCCTGCTTATCCAGACGATTGAACACTGAAGCTTGATTCTATTGAAGTTCCTTCAGAGTTTCCAACAAAACGGATGTTAAAGGACCAGCAGAAGAAGCAACAGGGTTTTCCTCAATAGCAGGAACAACAGAAGCTGGAATTATTTGATTATCAACAACATTGTCAAAGTCTAAGACTACGACAACAAGTGGAGATGAAGGATTCTGGGGAGTAGGTTTAAAAGGGCGAGGGTTGCGAAAGAATGAATCAGATGAAAAAGATGATGGTGAAGAAGGGAGATTGAAGTTGCAAAACACAGGAGTGTCAACAACTGGTTGGGGGTCATAAGGTTGAGGTTGAGTTTCAGAAGGTGGAGGTTTAGCAGAAGTGAAAATATTTTCATCTTGAAAGATGGTGTTTAGAGGTTTTGGATCAAGAATGGGTTCAGAGTCAAGGATAGGTTGTTTGCCTTTAGATTTGGAGGAAGCAGAAGATGGAGATTTAGAGGTTTTGGTGGTTTGAGGATGAATTTCTGGTGATTTTTCTGGTGGAGATTCTGTTGATATATGTTCAGAATTTAAAATAGGAATAGGAACAGACTCAGTTATAGAAATACCTGAAGATTTTTTCTTATTCTTCTGAGGCTTGGAAGGTCCGTCTCAAACAGACTTCCTATTCTTCTCCTTCTTTTCTTCCTTTTCCTTCTTCTCTTCTTTCTGTTCTTGATTTTCTTCTTTCTTCTCTTCTTTCTTTTCCTTCTTGTCTTTCTTCTCTTTCTTCTTCTTTTTCTTCTTCTCTTCCTCTTCCTTCTCTTGCACTTGATCAGCTAAAGTGGGAAGCACTCTGTTGCTTACCCATACAGGATCATACTCAGAGCCTTCCTTTTGACACTTTTCCAGATAGTAGAGGACGATGCTAGGATGGTCATTCTTGAAGAACATCTCAAAATCAGCCAGAGCAAGAACCCTTCTGGTCAAGATCTCATTTACCACTCTGGGAGTAGCGGTAATGGTCTCTATCAATTTCATCTTCTTCAGAGTGTGGGCATTTATAGTGCTTCCACACGTTGCATACAGATCCTTAACAATTCCAGCATTTACTAGATCATCAATCAATCCAGTTTCAACTAGAATATCAGAAATCAACCTTCCAAAGGGAATGATGTTCCTTCTGATCTTTGGAGTCTTCAATCTGGCTTGTTCTCTAGAGTCCCTCACATGATTCCACACGTGGATAAACAGAATATAAGGAAGATCCACTTTCTCGCCTTGACCAATACAATACAGAATGTATTGTTGATCCTGATTGATGTAGTTGGGAGATACAGTTGCCTTTCTGTGGTAGATGCAACCCAGAAGGATCTTGGCCCATATTCTGTAGGGATTCTTCAAATCCTTGATTCTAGTAGAGCCTTTTCCAGATTTGAAGATTTCAGCATAGACAACGTCCCAATCTGTTCTACCTATGATAGCTCCAGAAGCACCTTCACAACCTTCCAGACCTATCAATCTTCTGATCAGATTTTCTGTAATGGAGATCTCTTGGCCACAAACAAAGGAAATGATTGCTTTTGGCAAGAGCATTGCATGAAACCAAAATTCTTTAACCAATTCTGGATATACTACTCCAATCAAACGGTTGAAGAACGGTTCCCAACCTTGAAGTAACATGTTATTCTTCAGGTGAAGGTTGTGTTTCTGTAGATTATCAAAATCAACCATCATTTCACAAAGAACTTCTAATTCATCCATTGGAATCAGACAAGTCTTCAAGGAGAGAGAACATATTGTTGTTGCTGTTGTTGTTGTTCTTGTTGCTGAGAAGACGAAGCATTGTGTTGAGTAGAAGAAGAAGCCATTGAAGAACCCTTGAGATTTCTGGGTTTCTTAGATTTAGGGTTTTTATGAAGGCAAAAGAGGAGACAGAAATACATAAACAATGAAAATGATGAAGGAGTGAAAAGAGAGAAAATGAACATGAGATGGGTTTATATAGACACGAACTTGAAATAGAAATGCAATGAAATTCTGAATGCAAGCGGTTACAGAATATGAATCAATCACATTTAATGTTGAGAGACGTTAGTGGAGATAGCATGAGATTTGAAAAGATTTGCACAGTTACCTAGGGCGGCGTCTCATCAACTGCACGTATGCTTGTCCCTTCAGAATGAACACGTGGTCATCATCTGGAATAGCTGGTGACAGCTGTTTTGCTTTAACAGAAGTTCTGTATCATACTTAGACACATGAAACGTTAGTGATAACAGATTCAGAGTATCCATATGAACATACATAAACAGAACATCTGATAAGAAAATAAATCAACATCTTCAAACTAATCCATATATCAGATCATCTCAACACCTTCATTCTGGGCATAAATCCGTACTGATGTTCTTCAAAATGAACTTAAACCTATCTTCTGCAAGGGGTTTTGTAAAGATATCAGCCCATTTATGGTTTGTATCTATAAAGTTTAAAGAAAGAACACCCTTCTGAACATAGTCCCTAATAAAGTGATGTTTAATCTCTATATGTTTAGCCTTAGAATGTAAAATAGGATTTTTAGATAAACAAATAGCAGAAGTATTATCACAGAATATAGGAATGTTACCCTCATATATCTGATAGTCTTCTAGCTGACTCTTCATCCACAGCATCTATGTACTACATCCAGCAGCAGCTACATATTCTGCTTCTGTAGTAGAGAGTGCAATTGTTGCTTGCTTCTTGCTGTACCAGGAGATCAGGTTACTTCCCAGAAACTGACAGCTTCTAGAAGTACTTTTCCTTTCAACTCTATCTCCAGCGTAATCAGCATCACAATATCCTACTAAGTTGTATTCTTCAGATCTTCTGTAGACTAAACCAACATTAGTAGTACCTTTCAGATACCTAAGAATTCTCTTAACAGCAGTTAAGTGAGATTCTCTTGGATCTGGTTGGAATCTAGCACACAAGCATACACTAAATAAAATATCAGGTCTAGAAGCAGTCAGATAAAGAAGATATCCTATCATACCTCTGTAGATCTTCTGATCTACCTTCTTGCTTACCTCATCCTTACTTAATACGTAAGTTGGATGCATTGGAGTTTTTGCTTATTTGATCCAGATAGATTAAACTTCTTCAGAAGTTCTTTGACATACTTAGTCTGATGAACATATGTTCCTTCAGAGGTTTGATTGATCTGAATGCCTAAGAAATATTTGATTTCTCCCATCATGCTCATCTCAAATTCTACCCGCATAGACTTAGCAAACTCATTTCTAAGTGTAGCATTAGATGTTCCAATAATAATATCATCAACATAAATTTGACAAATTAACATATCCTTTTTATAGGTTTTATAGAAGAGGGTTGCGTCTACTTTTCCTCTTGTGAAACCATTATCTAGAAGGAAAGAACTTAATCTTTCATACCAAGCTCTCGGAGCTTGCTTCAATCCGTATAATGATTTCTTTAATTTAAAAACATGTTTTGGAGACTTAGAGTCTTCAAAACCAGGAGGTTGGTAAACATAAACTTCTTCATCTATATAACCATTTAAAAAGGAACTCTTAACATCCATCTGATACAGAGTGATGTTATTATGAGTGGCAAAAGAAATTAATAATCTTATAGATTCTAACCTGGCCACTGGTGCAAAGGTTTCATTATAGTCAATACCTTCTTGCTGACTATAGCCATGAGCAACCAGTCTGGCTTTGTTTCTGATGACTTCACCTTTCTCACTTAGCTTGTTTCCGAAGACCCATTTTGTTCCAATGATATTGAATCCTTTAGGTCTTGGAACCAGATCCCAAACATCATTCCTTGTAAACTGATTTAACTCTTCTTGCATAGCAATTATCCAGTCGGCATCTTCCAGAGCTTGATCAACAGAAGTTGGCTCAATCAAAGATACTAAACCAAATTGACATTCTGCATTGTTCTTTAGGAATACCCTTGTTCTGATGGGATCATCTTTCTTTCCGATTATAACATCTTCTAGATGTGCAGAATTGATTCTAGAAGATCTTCTTAGTGTTGGCTCTTCAGATATTCTGAGATTCTCTAAAGACGCTGCAACTTGATCTTTTGATACATCCTTTCCCTTGGGTTCTTCATGATCTGAGTTAGAGATGTCTATATCTGCAAAATTCTCAAACTGCCTTGGCTTTTCAATGCCAAGCTTATCATTAAATTTGATATTGATCGATTCCTCAACTATCAGAGTTTCATTATTGTATACTCTAATGCCCTTAGAGTGTTAAGAATATCCAAGAAGGAAACACTTCTGAGCTTTGGAATCAAACTTGTTCAGATGATCTTTAGTATTCAGAATATAACAAACACATCCAAATGGATGGAAATATGAAATGTTGGGCTTTATGTTCTTCCACAATTCATAAGGAGTCTTATTTAGAATAGGCCTGGTGGAGATTCTATTCTGAATATAACAAGTTGTGTTAATTGCTTCTGCCCAGAAATGCTTAGCCATATTAGTCTCATTGATCATGGTTCTGGCCATTTCTTGTAGATTCCTATTCTTTCATTCTACAACTCCATTTTGTTGTGGAGTTCTAGGACAAGAGAAATCATGGGCAATACCATTTTATTTGAAATAAATTTCAAAGAGTCTGTTCTCAAATTCACCACCATGATCACTTCTGACTTTTATGATTTTACATTCCTTTTCAGATTGAATCTGATTACAGAAGTCAAAGAACACAAAATGTGACTCATCCTTGTGTTTTAAGAACTCTACCAAAGTCCATCTGCTGTAGTCGTCTACAATGACCAATCCATATTTCTTGCCTCTGATTGATGCAGTTTTGACTGGGCCAAAAAGATCAATGTGCAGAATGTAACACCCTTCTAAACCCCGCGACAATTTACATAAATAATCATAGTAAAAACATAAACACAAGGGTGCCACAATTATTTAAAAACAAATAAACCAATTATGATCGAAGTCATGCTTCATTAGGAAACGATTTACCAGAACATAATCATGTTTATCACAGCGGAATATGAAACATCATCAATACGACCAATGAAATGTAATTCAACACCAAATGAAATAGAATAATCTCATAAAACTCTAAAACTATCGTTCCCCAGTGTTACAAGATCAGAGCATGACCGACACGACCCAACATAAACGGATAAGCTCTACGAGTCATCCTCACTGAGCACTAATGTCGCTACTCCTTAATCTAAAAATGACAACATGTAAGGGTGAGTCTCATTCTCAATTAGTAAATATTATGCAATTCATAAGCAACAAGCATCATAATATATCGTTCACCCAATCATACATATTCAGATTCACCACTATTATTCATCAATTCATACAAAATAGATTACACCGCATAACACTGAAATCCATACAATCATGTTATGACAAAATGCATATGACACAACTGACACTATGCATGTGGTACCAATAAATCGTGGAATTAATCCACCTGACCGATCTACGCCTCATCGAGATACGGCCCACCGACACAAATTCCGCACAATGAGAATTATGTCCACCATCGATCCAAACATCACCGGGATCCATCACCGAATGCATATGAATGAATAAACACACATAACATACTTAAAACATCACCGATCACGATGAATAACTCATATCCACACCACGTCACCGAATAAGTATGTACATGTTTTCAACATCATTCAAATAGTCATGCATTCATCACAATCATAATAATAATCACAGCCGAGTCATCATCACATCAATTACATTGTCACACACATTTCATATGCACACAATGTTCAATTCTCATCAAGTAATTAAATTGAGTTTTAAAGAAATAAAGTCGGCCACTGCCCATATTCATCATTCATCATATAAAACATTTAATTAATTTTACAACGCCCAAAACGGCACTAAGAAAGGATACACGGATCAAAAGATACGCTATTTTAAAGTTTAGAAAAATTTCCGCACAACAAGGTTCGCTCAGCTGACAACTAGCGACGTTAGACAGAAGCTAACCAGGTCGGGTCCTCGTTGGTGACATTTATACGTTCTAAAACGGCCTGGATAGAAGAACCCGAAAGTTTCTTCCTTCATGCCCTAACAATGGTGAAATCTCCATTCTGCATCAAAACTTTGAAACGACGGTTCTAAACGGCTTTAAACCTCAATATGAACATGAGTATATGCTTATAAATCATTTAGAGTGCATGAATTGACAGTTTGAATTCAAGAACAAGGCAAACCGTGATTGAATAGCATGATGCCTCTCCACGTGCTCCAGGCTTGTTCGTTGAGTTATATGGCTTCCTGAGTCGTCAAGGAGGGAGATGCAAGGGCTGGGATTGACTGAATATGGCTGAAGACAGGGTTTCGAACTTGCACCAATTTTTGAAGTTTTGGAAACCTCTTTTTTAGGGTTCTTACGGCCAATCCTCCTCTCCCCCTTGCTGAGTGTTGTTGTGCATCTATAAGAGAGTGAATTAGGGTTCTTTTTGGACTTGGGCTCTTGCTTATTTGGTGAGTTGGAAGTTTGAGTGAATATGTGTGTAATCTTTCTATTTTTTCACCCAACCTTTCCTAATCCAATTTCCACGAATATCTCTTGATTTATTTGTTATTTTGTGGTATAAACATGATGACAAATTATGACCACGCCTTCCTTAAATAATTCTCATGATTTAATTGTTTTTAAATTGAATTAAAATGTATATAATTCAAAATAAAATGAATAAAAATCATGGGAAGTTGATAGATGAATTCATGGGACCTAAATATCATCACAAGCATGTTTAGAAACAGCAACTTAGGCACATTTGCTTAAAAGTCAAAAATTGCTCCATTAGGGTTTCGTATATTTCTTGAAAATCGACCAACTTCTGAGCCTCGTATCTCCTTCAATTTTTATCATATGACCATGTTCTAGGACTTTTTAGAAATCCCAAGATGTCCTCTAAATGACCCTTTTGGTTTCATCTCAATTGAATTTTCCATTTGCAAGTTATGAGCTTTGACCCAAAAGGTGTTTTTGTTGACTTTTTGGAGGACCTCTAATCTTTTGACCCATATCTCTCAAATGAAGCATTTTTAGCCTTGGCACGTGAGAGACAAAGTTGTAGAGAACTCAATTTCATTTAAAATGAGCGTTGTATGGAAAATTTCTGATGTTCCATGTGAAAGTTATGGCTGGTCAAAGTTCAGTTGACTTTCTTCTAGAAAACCCTAATTTAGAAACTTTAGGTTTTTATTGATTTCTAATCTTTTCTTGATGAATCATGATCAATCCTTGATAAAATGATGAATGATACTTCAAAATAAGGTTGTTGACAAAAAATTAGGAGTTTTGACTGTACTTTGACCACAGTTGACTTTTAGGTCAAACTAGTCGATTGCTGACCGTTTGAGCTGTTGATTGAGCAATCTTAGGAATCAGAGCTTGGAACTTGGCATGAGGATCCTTTGAAGCATATGAGAGACCATGAAGTCCACTTGAGGTATCAGAAGTTGATTTTTCTTGGAAAGAAACAAAACCCTAGTTTTGGTCCTTATTGTTTAGGAGGAGAGTGAACATGCTTGCAATTGGATATCATATGAGCCTGAGGAGACTGCTTGAGCCAAGATATCTTGAAATGTTATGGGCAAATTTTGGGGTATAACAGCTACCCCTGTTCAATCTTCTTATACCTGAGGATGTAGATTGACATGTGTGCCTGTCGGAATCTGAAGGTAGAAGAGGATTGAACACTAGAATACCCAGAAATTTGCACTATCGGGGATGGGCTTAGAGATGCCACCCAGTTATTGAGAGAATTGATTGAGATGGGCTTAAAGGATGCCATCTGGATGTTGGGAGTATGAAGTGGGCTTAAAGATGCCACCTGACTTGATAGGTTTGAGAGTCAGAATATGTCGTATGTTAGACTATATGTGAAGGATATACTTAGGATGAGTCGCACGTTAGACTGAATCCATCGTATTGTTAAGTGTCAAAGTAAGTCGTACGTTAGGCTATACTTTTTAGGGCGATTCGTACGTTAGACCAGATCCAATTTTGCATCGGTGGATGTCTAGAAAGTCGTGCGTTAGGCTAACGGATGGGTCATGCGTTAGACCGGATCCAATTACATTGGTAGATGTCTGGAAATCCGTGCGTTAGGTTGAAGGATGGGCCGTGTGTTAGACCGGATCCAATTGCATCAGTAGATGTCTGGAAAGTCGTGCGTTAGGCTGAAGGATGGGTCGTGCGTTAGACCGGATCCAATTGCATCGGTAGATATCTGGAAAGCCGTGTGTTAGGCTGAAGGATGGGACGTGCGTTAGACCAGGTCCTCTGTGTTAATAGTTGTTAGAATGCACCGTACGTCAGGTTGCATCCTAGGATGAGTCGTACGTTAGACTGAATCCTTTGTATTGAGAAGTATTTGTTGGAGGTCGATCATACCAGCACTGTTCGTGGTGACAGAATTAGATCTAAGTCTCTTGATTATCTTTAGACTATTCATGGAGCATACCCGAAACTAAGTATCAGAACTAAATCATCATCTTGATTATCTCTGAACTATCTTTGGAGAATACTCGGAAATAAGTATCAAAACTAAATCTCTGTCTTGATTATCTCTGAACTATCTCTGGAGAATACCCAGAACTAAGTATCAGAATTAAATCTCTGTCTTGATTATCTCTGAACTATCTCTGGAGAATACCCAGAACTAAGTATCAGAATTAAATCTCTGTCTTGATTATCTCTGAACTATCTCTGGAGAATACCCGGAACTAAGTATCAGAATTAAATCTTGGTCTGAATTATCTCTGAACTATCTCTGGAAGATACCGGAACTAAGTATCAGAATTAAATCTCGGTCTTTATCATTTCTGAACTATCTCTGGAGAATACCCGGAACTAAGTATCAGAATTATATCTCGGTCTTGATCATTTCTGAACTATCTTTGGAGAATACCCGGAACTAAGTATCAGAATTAAATCTCTATCTTGATTATCTCTGAACTATCTCTGGAGAATACCCGGAACTAAGTATCAGAATTAAATCTCGGTCTTGATCATTTCTGAACTATCTCTGGAGAATACCCGGAACTAAGTATCAGAATTAAATCTCCGTCTTGATTATCTCTGAACTATCTCTGGAGAATACCCGGAACTAAGTATCAGAATTAAATCTTGGTCTTGATTATCTCTGAACTATCTTTGGAAGATATCCAAAATTAAGTATCAGAACTAAATCTCTGTCTTGAATGAGTGTCAGAATTAAATCGTTGACTTGATTACCTTTGCACTATATCTAGAGGATACTATTTATATGTAGGAATAGACTGAAAAAGCAGTATTAATTTTATGCAATGTCGTGATGCATGTATTGTAATGTTTATTTTTGAAATGAATGAATTTTGTATGCATATGCCATGAGGCGTATATATGTTATGTGTGTGCCATGAGGCATATGATGTATGAATGCAAAATGTTTGTTAATAATGATAGAAGATTGTAGCAGCGTCTGGCGGGGAAAATAAATCCTTGACTGTTGTGGAGAATATAGAACCCGAGGATACTTAGCTGGGGATTTTTGGCTTCTGCTTGGGGATGAGAGCCATTTGAATGATTGATCTTGATTTACCTTGACTGGGGATAAGAGAGATGAATAACCTTGTTTGGAGAAGCGAAAAGAGTCAGGGAATCGGCAGCGTCGAAGATGTAAAACTTTGTTGAGGAATTATATCTTTGTTGGGACGAGAACATTTGAAGGTATCTTCTTAATGATTACTCTGTGGGGATATGATCCTGTGAAACCAGCTTTGTGGGAAGATATGGATGTCTTGAATGTTGCCCCCCCAGTGATTATAGCACTTGCCATTCCTGGACTCGTATTGATTGGAAGCGCCAATGAGTATTGATCGAAGCGTTGAACATGCCTTGCATAACTTTGCCCCAGCTATTAGGGAATTATGACGAGATTCGCTTCACGAGGACCTTATGAGATGTGTACTCTGGGTGACATGCCCCTAATACTTAGTATGATGTCCCTGAATGATCGGGAAGTAGCTTCGGAACCACTTGGGTTCATGCCCCTGATTGTTGATGCTTCTGAGAGATTTTTTGAAACTTGACCTGATTACCCCAAATTGATCGGGAAATAGTTTGAAACCCACTTGGGATGTACGCCTTTGACTGTTTGGCATTTGAGAGATTCTTGGAATCTTGACCTGATTGCCCCAGATTGATCGGACAAAACACGTCGTGCCCCTTGTATACGTAGGAGACATTGCTTCTGGAGTGATCTTTTCTGTTGGGATAACTGTTAGTCATTAGTTGTACCCTGTGCAAGTTCTTCCTTGTTGCTAACATTTGAAATTATGTAGCAGAATATGTTTAATAATGTATTCATGAGATGCAATGCATATGTTTGTCTTGAGTTTGTCGAAAACATTTAAACTGGAGATGTAAAAGCGCGATGTTTATAAAAACGTGATGAAATATTAACTCAGCATTTGTGGTAAACCTTAAGGAGTCATGATACCTTTTTGGTGACAGTATGCTTTCGAACTAACCATGCTTCAGTTAGGACTTTCAAGGGTTGTAACGTGGCTTGGTTCACAGTTTAAGAAACAAAGGATAAAAGGCTCAAATTTTATTTGTACCCTTCCCAATCTTCGTGATGTTTTTCGATCTTATGCTCAGTTAACTTTGCGTTTTGAGTTCTAGCAGAGCTTGAAGTTGTAACATTGACATTTTGACGGTGGTTTCAGCACAACAGTTTATTTGGACAGGCAGTCATCCTTTTTTGTTTTTCGTAATACTTTCTCTTTGTCGAGGATTTGTAGTGACCTCTTTTGAGATGTTTTCTTTTGTCGAGGATTTTTAGAAACCTCCTTTTTGTTATCCGTAACTTTTGCCTGAACTGTTTATTTTGAGATTACAGTCAGCGGGATGTTTTGATTTTTGATAAATCTCCTTCATAGGTTTTAACTTAACAGTTTCTTCTCTTTTTGACGGATATTGACTACCTAACTTAATGGACGCGGGAACCTATCATTATTTTTGTAAACGACAGCTAGTATAATTGAGCTAACTGAGTAACTACCCTGCCCCAGGTTGTGATTAAGGGTTTGATTTGCATGAGAAAGAAACTCTACTTCTTAGGCTCAAAGGAATTGACGAGTGATTATCATCCTTATATCTCCACTGTTTAGGAATTGAAACAATGTCTGTACATTGTCAACATAGTCCGTTCAAAAGCATACTGTATGAGGTTGCGGTATCATTTTCGTCATCCTCCCTTAAAAGGAATACAGCTTTAGCAGGAGTCGAATATCACAAAACATATGCAAAGTAAAGACGCAATTTAAAATGAGTGATAGTGAAATAATTTTTTCAAGACAAACATATGCAATGCACTGATGATGATTATTAAAACAGATAATTTCTATCACGAGTTGAATGTTTAAACAAACAAAAAGGAAACTTGCAAATGAAAGTAGATCTAATGATCCAAAGGTTCGTCCGTCTAGACGTCATTCAGTCTTGTCATGACTAGGCATAGGAGCGGTGATCACCACAGGAGTTTCAGGAGAGTTGAATTTGATTTCTCCGTCATTGATCAGATCTTGAATCTTATTCTTCAATGTCCAGCAATTGTTTGTGTAATGTCCAAGACTGTTGGAATGGTACGCGCTCCTCGCATTGGGTTTATAGCCAAGAGTGTAGGTGTTAGGATTCTTAGGAGGGTCCCTCAGAGTAATCAATTCTATCTTCTACAGATGTTGTAATGCGTGGGCCAATGTCATATTAATTTTGGTGAATTGACGATTAGGTGCATCTGGCTTGCGTCGTTGTTGTGGAGCTGGTGTAGAGATCAGAACTGCCCCCACAAATTGGTTGCGTTCATTAAGGCCTTTCTGGTTATGTGCAACATCAGTCATATGAGGTCCTTCAGGTGAATTGAAATCAGTGATCTTGTCGTCGATTAAATCTTGGATCTTATGCTCCAATGGTCCATGATCCTTTGTATCATGACCAGGACTATTCGACTGATAAGCACATCTTGCATTGTACTTGTACCCAAGAGCAGGATTGACAGGACTTGAATATGGAGGCAATAGGGTTATCAAGTTTTGATTGAGCAGTTGTTGCAAAATTTGAGATAATGGCATGTGCAATGGAGTAAGCTTTGCCGCATATGCTAATCCGTTTTCTTCTGGCTTAACAAGGTTTTTTAACTCGTCTTGCCCCTTGACCAAGATCAGATTCAAAACTTGGAACCGAATATTCTGAGCCTGAAGATTTTTGACTGATTGCTCGAGATCTATTTGTGCTAAAATAAACAGCGAGAGAGAATGGGAAGCCTATTGCGGAAACCTGTTATGCAATGTTTATGAATGTAGATGCAATGTTTTCAAGGATCTATAGGAAATTTAGTTTGCGACGTAAGAAAATAATTGGTCGCATCTTTTTCTGAAGAATTCTGACTTTCGTCTTTGAACATCCTTCTTTGAGAATCAAGCTTACCATATTGTGTGGGTCATCGCCTCTGATTCGGGATACTTCTAAATTTGAAGGTACATGGTTAGAGGAAAATAAATCCTCTTACCCCTTGATAGGTATGATGTCTCTGAACTGGAAGGCATACGGAAAGAGGAAAATAAATCCTCTTGCCCCTTGATAGGTGTAGAGTCTCTGAATTGGAAGACATATGGCTAGAGGAAACTAAATCCTCTTGCCCCTTGATGAGAATTTAGTCCTTTGATAAGGGCACCTGAAATTGTGCGCCCTAAATTCCTAAGATCCTTGAAAGGGTTAGTTAACATGTTATGTTACGATGTCATGATGTCATGATGTCATGCGAATGCCATACAATAGGTAAAGCATAAGGTAATAAGGACGAATGTCCTACAAGCAAATCCTGCAAGGAAATAGAAGGGTTAGTAGCACACACAAGCAAGTCACACAAATGTCCTTAGGTATAAGGCTTGCATGGAGTTTGACTAGGTAACTACCCTTCCCAAAAGGTACTTCTAAGGATAAGGATGAAATCGGAAACATGTTCTACAAAGTTACCCAGAATTGTCAGTCCTTCAAAACCACCCTCGGGCATGATGCATTCGCATCATGCAATGATACTTTAAGAAAGAACCTATCTGAGTTGTAGTATCGGGTAGCGACTAGGCCCTCAACATTTGTCAAGAGTATCCCCCCCCCCCACTACGTCCTAAAGGCCAAGATGGGTTAAAGGGTAACTAAAGGTCCTTAAGCTCCGGCGCACCCAAAGTTACATACATAGACCTCCCTCATTTGAGAAAAGTGTGCATATATCTATGGAGTCCTAACTCAAGTGTGAACTTCATATTGACTCATCTCCCACATATGTGAAAGAGGTCGCCATGACTATGCCACTCCTATCTTAAGTGTACTTGAATCCGGGTATAGGATTCGTCCTTCATTTAATTCCCGAAACAACCCTGAAAAAATAAAGCAAGCAAAACAAACATTAAGTGATCCTAAACTTTAAGGTAACCCCTCTTTTATTCGAAAAAATCCCCAGCAGAGTCGTCAGTTCTGTAACACGGTGAACTGACTTTTAAAGAAAATGTGCGGATAGCAAGAGTTGCCACCGACTTTTATTTTATCCAATTAGGAAAGGCAAAAAGAACAGGAAAGACCTTTGAAAGATTTTGAGTTCGGGGGGTAGGTTATACAAAGGGAAGGTTTAAAGCACCCTTTGTATCCATGGTTATCCATGGGCTCTTAATTGTTTGGCTCACTTGTTTGTTTGAATTGTTTGAAAAGATTTTGAATAAGGACTTTAGCAAATAAGTGTAGCCTTTTTGAATTGTTTTGAAAAGGAGGTGTGAAAAGTATTTTGAATTTGATTTGATTGTGTGAGCAAGCATTCAAGAACACCTACCCTAAGATTGTCTTTCTTGTTCTTTAAGTCTTTCGGGCGAAAGGGTCTATCTGTACCATGAGAGGGTAGGAAGCCTTTCAATTGGATGTGCGGGTCATCGAAGGGTCATCGAGAATAATCGTTCGCCACAAGACTGTCCCTACCATAAAGAGGGCAGGTAGTCTAAGGGAAGGATATAATAGTCATTTAGGCAACAGTAAGGATACCTTAGCATTCGAAGGGACTATCATCATTTATCGAGGCAACATCGAGGGACGAGATCATTTTATTCATAGGCAACTCAAAGGGACTATGATCTTTTACCAAAGGGACTATGATGATTTGAATTCGTAGGCAGGAAACTAAGGTATCCCTACATCCGAAGGGGACTTGACTATTTGATCGAGAAGGCAGCATAAGAGTGGTTACCTTAAAGGTGTGTGTGTGTGTGCACCAATCACGTGAGTTTAATTCGAATATTTATCTTTACCGTTTATTAGCTACGTTTAATTATTAGTTGTCACTCCCTATTTACTAACCACGCAGTTATAGCAGAAAATAGCGCAAGTTTATAATTACAACAGAAATCATGAGGCGGGAAATAAAGCCTTATGGCCACAGCAATACAACCCGAATGCAGTTACATAATTGGTAAAAAAATGCGAGGAAAAATGACGGAGAACATTCTAAGCAAGCAATACAACCTGTGAGCAGTTACATGATTTATAATAGCAAGCAATAGTATTGAGGCAAATAAAAGGATAAATAATAAAACCAAAATTAATAAAGAGAAATTAAAAAGGCACGCGAAAATCATAGAGTGTGGGATGAGAGGAGAAATTTGCAAATAAAAAATCAGGGTTAACAAACCTAATGGCAAACCTAAACCTGTAAGGTTAATGGCTAAATACCTAATGATATTAAATTGATCATTACTATAAAAACCCTAATCATAAACCTACAAAGTTTATTTAAGAAAACTTACTGTGACCTAAAAAGGTTTGTGAGGTTTAGAAATTGTGTTAATGGGCAACACCTACCTGAGGTTACCTAGGGTTCGTGAGGCCAAAAAACCTAAAATGAATTATTGGTTATAAAACCTAATTAATTTAATCGAACCCTAATTTTCTAATTAATTAATTAATTAATCTAACTGTTCTAATTATTAATTAAACAACTAATTACCCAAAAAAATTAATTAATTTAATACCCTAGAAAAGCTAATCTAAAAAAGAGTTTAATGTTAAAAAAAGAAATTAAAATAGAAATAAAAAAGTAAAAAAAAAAAGAAAAGAAAAGCCAAAAGAAAGAAAAAACAAAAATAAATAAATAAATAAATAAACAAACCAGGATAGGGCGTTGGATCCTGTGTGACATGTTTCTGAAGGTCCATGGTGGACAGGCGCCCCTGAGGCCCTTTGATCTGAGCGAGTAGATCTCCAACGGTGGAGATGGAAAGTTGCACCGTAAGCCAGCAGAGAACGGGTGCACTGGATCTGCAAGGCGCTTTAGGTTGTAAAAATAAAATTCGCAGGCATGGTTCGAACCGTGAACCCTTAAGTCCCAAAACTCTCCCTTTCACCAACTGTACTGTGCGTTCAACTCATTAAAAATACAACAACCAATTAATAAATATTAAAAGTAATTGCATATGGGAATCCAAACGACGAGTCAAAGTGGACCCTTGGGATTCTGACGCGACCCAATAGAAACTGGAGAGAGGGAACACAGACTTTGACTAGCCATTCACGTTTGCACACACATCGTTCGTGGGTCCCTCGTTGATCATCATCTTCTTCATTCAGCCCCAAGATTTTTTCTACGCTTTTGCTTTGGCATGGCTATGGTTTTGCTACGGATATTTTGTAGTTATTGCTGCAAAATTAACAAACTCGTAAAAAGCAATCAAACAAGGACAAGGGAGACCCAGACCTCTTAATCGGAACGTCACGACCTCGTTGGTGACATTTATACATTCTAAAATGGCCTGGATAGAAGAACTCGAAAGTTTCTTCCTTCATGCCCTAACAATGGTGAAATCTCCATTCTGCATCAAAACTTTGAAACGACGGTTCTAAACGGCTTTAAACCTCAATATGAACATGAGTATATGCTTATAAATCATTTAGAGTGCGTGAATTGACAGTTTGAATTCAAGAACAAGGCAAACCGTGATTGAATAGCATGATGCCTCTCCACGTGCTCTGGGCTTGTTCGTTGAGTTATATGGCTTCCTGAGTCGTCAAGGAGGGAGATGCAAGGGCTGGGATTGACTGAATATGGCTGAAGATAGGGTTTCGAACTTCCACCAATTTTTGAAGTTTTGGAAACCTCTTTTTTAGGGTTCTTACGGCCAATCCTCCTCTCCCCCTTGCTGAGTGTTGTTGTGCATATATAAGAGAGTGAATTAGGGTTCTTTTTGGACTTGGGCTCTTGCTTATTTGGTGAGTTGGAAGTTTGAGTGAATATGTGTGTAATCTTTCTATTTTTGAACCCAACCTTTCCTAGGCCAATTTCCACGAATCTCCCTTGGTTTATTTGTTATTTTGTGGTATAAATATGATGACAAATTATAAACACGCCTTCCTTAAATAATTTTCATGATTTAATTGTTTTTAAATTGAATTAAAATGTATATAATTCAAAATAAAATGAATAAAAATCATGGGAAGTTGATAGATGAATTCATGGTACCTAAATATCATCACAAGCATGTTTAGAAACAGCAACTTAGGCACATTTTCTTAAAAGTCAAAAATTGCTCCATTAGGGTTTCGTATATTTCTTGAAAATCGACCAACTTCTGAGCCTCGTATCTCCTTCAATTTTTATCATATGACCATGTTCTAGGACTTTTTAGAAATCCCAAGATGTCCTCTAAATGACCCTTTTGGTTTCATCTTAATTGAGTTTTCCATTTTCAAGTTATGAGCTTTGACCCAAAAGGTGTTTTTGTTGACTTTTTGGAGGACCTCTAATCTTTTGACCCATATCTCTCAAATGAAGCATTTTTAGCCTTGGCACGTGAGAGACAAAGTTGTAGAGAATTCAATTTCCTTTAAAATGAGCTTTGGATGGAAAATTTCAGATGTTCCATGTGAAAGTTATGGCTGGTCAAAGTTCAGTTGACTTTCTTCTAGAAAACCCTAATTTAGAAACTTTAGGTTTTTGTTGATTTCTAATCTTTTCTTGATGAATCATGATCAATCATTGATCAAATGATTAATGATACTTCAAAATAAGGTTGATGACAAAAAATCAGGAGTTTTGACTGTACTTTGACCACAGTTGACTTTTAGGTCAAACTAGTCGACTGCTGACCGTTTGAGCTGTTGATTGAGCAGTCTTAGGAACCAGAGCTTGGAACTTGGCATGAGGATCCTTTGAAGAATATGAGAGACCATGAAGTCCACTTGAGGTATCAGAAGTTGATTTTTCTTGGAAAGAAACAAAACCCTAGTTTTGGTCCTTATTGTTTTGGAGGAGAGTGAACATGCTTGCAATTGGATATCATATGAGCCTGAGGAGACTGCTTGAGCCAAGATATATTGAAATGTGATGGGAAAATTTTGGGGTATGACACTTCCCATCCCCAATCCTCCACTGCCCATGCTCCAACAATTTCTCATTGGATTTTGTAATGTCTTTCCAAAGGTTGGAGTCAGTGCTCTTAGAAGTTAGTTTCCCATTATGACCATCGCCTTTATACTTCCCTCTGAGAATTTTTCACCAAAGATCATTATCACCATTGATCATTTTACAACCCAAATTCATAATACACGCATCATTCATCACATGCAATTTACGAAGCCCGAGACCCCCAAACTTTTTAGCTCTCGTACTCATGTCCCAGCTGACTGCATGATACCTCTTCTTTATCTCATTGTCCCCCCATATTAAATTCCTTTAGATCTTATGAATTTTATCTATACACGCCTTGGGAATACGATTCGTCATCATCGGATAAATGGGAATTGCTTCCATAACACTCTTTGTCAAAGTAACCCTACCTGCTAGAGAAAGATGCCTGGATTTCCAGCTAGCCAACTTCTGTGAGATTTGCTCAATAATATAATCAAAGTCTTGTCTTTTCAACTTATTCCCTTTTAAAGACACCCCAAGATATTTACCAAGATTCCTAGATTCCCTAAAGCCTGATATATGAACCAGATTGGCTCTTAATCTGCTAGCCACATTTATAGAGAAAAGAATACTTGACTTGTCATTACTTACTTCCTTCCCAGACATCCTGCAAAAGTTGTCTAGAATATTCTTGATGCACACCATCTAATTTTCATGAGCTTCACCAAAAATTAGCAAGTCGTCAGCAAACATAAGGTGAGTAATATTCACTCCATTCCTCCCCATTTTAAAAGGCTTCAGTTTCTTTTGATTCACTTCATGTTCTATCAGATGGTAAAGTTTGTCCATGCAAAGAATAAACAAATAAGGTGAAATTGAGTCCCCTTGACGAATCCCTCGATGCGGCTTGAAAAACTTTCCCCTATTCCCATTCCAATTTATATTGGTCTCTACACTAGTGATTCCATGCATTATGACATTTATCATATTAGCCGGCAGACCAATCTCCTCCATAGTTCTCCATATAAATTCCCAGCTAAGTTTGTCATAGGCTTTGGACAAATCAATTTTTATAGCAAAGAACCCTCGTTTCCCTTTTTTCTTGTGCATACTATGAATCACTTTGTTAGCAATGATGATATTCTCGTGGATAGATCTACCGGGAACAAAGCCCGTTTGATACGGAGAGACTAGATGTTGAATATGAGATTTAAGTCTCCCAACAATCACTTTCGTGATAACTTTGTAAAGTGTATTACATAATGATATTGGACGAAATTGTTGCACCGTATGCGGATGATCAACTTTAGGAATCAGGCAGATATCAGTCTTGTTAACCTCAACAATATTTCCAGGGTTCTTCCACACATTCTGCACAAAATTATTCACACTTGTACCTACTGTAGTCCACGCCTTTTGGTAAAAGCCAGCTGGGAAGCCATCAGGACCTGGAGCTTTCCACGGTTTCATAGAAAAAACAGCTTTTTTAACTTCCATACTACTAATATCTTTACTTAGGTTCTGCAGACTATCCTCATTGAGCTTCGGGTACGTTAAATGCGTCTGCGTCCAACTACTCCACTTATTAGGGCTCGCAAATAACTTCTGGTAGAAACTCGTGACATGATTTTGCAACTCCTCCATATCTTCAATCCACTCCCCATTATCATCTTTTAACATCATAATCCTATTTCTCTTCCTTCTTGTAATAGTTTTCATGTGATAATATCGCGTATTACGATCACCATCCGCCAACCACAAAGTTCTAGCTCTCTGGTGCCACATCGATTCTTCCTGATTAAGAATTCTACTTAATTCCTCTTGCAAATTAGCCTCTAATTTTCTCATTCCCCAATCATTATCATGTAGCTGCAGCTTTTTCTAAATGCCCTCTAACCTTCTTATGATTTCTTTCTTGCTTCTTATTGTTTTGTCAAAGTTTTCAAACTTCCAGCGATGAATTCCTTCCACCACATTATTCAGATTGGAAGTAATATGTAATTCCTCATTCTAGGATTCATGCAACATGCTATCATAGGTTTCATTTAATAGCCAAGCATTCTCAAAACGGAAAGGCCGATGGTACTTCACATGCTTATCCTCTTTAAGATTAATAATAATAGGATGATGGTCTGAAAATTCTACTCTCATCAGAACTTTCACGAAGGCTTCGGGGAACAGTAATCTCCACTCATCATTACTGACTGCTCTATCAAGCTTCTCATAAATCCGTTGGCCTCCATGAAAAACAGGCCCCCTCCATGTAAATTTTGGGCCTCTAGCTTCAAGGTCAGTCAACTTACACATCTGCAAACTGTTACGAAACCTGGTACATCTGCTCATAGAAGCTTTCACCCCTCCTCTTTTCTCCTCGATATGGGCAATATCATTAAAATCTCCTGCAACAAGCCACGGTCCATGAGTATCTTCGGCTAATTTGTGAAGCTCCTCCCACATAATTTTCTTATTATTCTCCAGAGGACTTGCATACATCACTGTGAACCACCAATCCTCATTAGAATCCATAACAACCTTAAAGTGTATGAACTGCTCATTTTTTGCCACACATGTAACTTTATTTCACTATTTTTCCAAGCCACCACAATGCCACCCGCAAACCCTTTATTCTCTATGCTATCAACAATATCAAATCCCAACCGATTGATAGAGTTACTTAAGATAGTAGGGTTACATCTAGTTTCCACGATCACCAGGACAGTTGGTTTATGAATATTCACATAATGTTTACAGTATCTATGGAAGGAATTGCCAGCTGCTCCTCTGCAATTCCACACCATTACTTTTAAATTTGTACACATCATAAAACCAGCAAAGAAAAAAGGTTTAAGCAGTCCATTGGGTTTCCCCTACTGCCTCGTCTTCCTCCACTATATCTCGTGCATTTTGATTGGTCTTCTCTTCAACAAACACTATCGGCTCCAAAACATGTTTGGCATTTGGATCTAGTAATAACTTTTTATCTTTTAACTGGGGAGTTATATTAGGAGGCTTATCAAAATTGAATTGAAAACATTTCTCTGCATGAGAATCTTCCAAATGATTATTCCCATGTACGACTATGTTCATATTATTATCCCCCACTTCTGTACTTGTTTCCTTCATGTGTAGATTAATAGTGTCAAAAGTGTCGGCCATAGCATTATCTCCTGGTTTTAGCTGAGCAAAGATTCCTTCAATACCTTTTTTGCTCATTCCAATAACTTTATCCTTCATTTGGATACCGCCACGTGTAGCCAGTGAAACATATTTACTTTTGACCTCATTTTTATTCTTCCTGCCACCACTGTTTGTGTTTCCTGCTGTTTTCCTATTATTATTATTTCCATGATTGTGCTCATCATTAATACCTAAAGTATTTAACGATTTGACTAACTCCACATCCTGATTATTCTTTGGCCCACTGCTAGAATTTCCCATGTGTAACGCACCAGCTGTCCCATTGGTCCTTTTAATGTTTTTAGCATAATCAATTTGTTTTTCCTTTATCAATTTGTTTTCCTTTATTTAAGACCGTTAGAGAATATGCATTATTCTCCAATAACTCCTCCATTACTCCTTCTTTTAAGGCTGCATCAATATCCCTAATTTCCACATCAGAACTTTCCAAAGCTAGGAATCTAGATCCACCGATCTGGGCTCTTGCATTAATTCTCGCCGGAGCAGACATTTTCCGGCCATCCACTGCTTTCTTTCCTCGTCTACGCTTTTGAAAATTTTTCAAGGGACCATCGATATTTCCTAGTAGCAGTTGTTGGTTTCCATCAGTATTCTTGTCATGCACCTTATTGATCATGTCTTCATTTGCTCCTTCCATGCTAGCCTCAGCCACCTTCTCCTTGTTCTTGCACCCTTCCTAGTAATGTCCGTAATGTCCACAAGAAAGACATAACAAGTGGAGCCCTTCATATTCAATCTTGTAACTCCTTCCTTCAATATTAAACATCGCTAGAAGTGGCTTTGTTAAGTTAACTGCCACACAAATACGCGCATACTTTCCTCTTTCCTGCTTGATTGTCGTTCCATCCAGTTTAATGGTGCGGCCGATACGATTTCCAAAAGCCGTCAAGGCTCTCGGATCATAATATTCAATAGGCAGGCCCAATATTCTCACCCACACCGCCACTTCATCTATAGTTTCACTATCTGGTTGAAAATTCGGACGCCAATCTTTGACTGTTAAGTAGTGATCATAGATAAACCATGGTCCATTTGCCATGGCCGCGATCTTATCATCTTCATGTGAGAAAGACACCAAGTAATAGTCATTGCTTAGATCGATAATGCTAATGACGCCTTTGCGCACCCACATCTAATTCAATTTATTCTCCAGAGCTTTGTAGCCTATTCTTCTTCCCAGCAACTTGACAATGACACCTCTACGCCAAGGTCTACGTATTCTTTTTTCTTCTTCTGCAGAATATACAAAAGTTGGACATTCATAACCTCCAACCATCATCTCCTTCACTTGGATGTTCCCAAGCTCTTCTTCCAAAACCTCGTCATCCTCATTTTCCTCATTCCGTTCTTCCTCCATATCATCATTATTCCTTCCCGTGATTATATCTCTGAAAGATATACCCTTCCCAGCAAAATTTGTACTATCACCGACTCCTTCTCCATGCTCCGTCTCTTTAACTTTTTTTGTACTCCTTTCTTGCAAATCTATCTCTGCCGTACTCTTCCCCGGACTCGCCGGAGGAAAAAAGGAACTCATCGTGAGTCGCTCTATTATTAAGTGGTTCTAAATTGTTAACACGTTAAAAAGGAACTCATCGTGAGTCTAGAATACATAGTTGTTAGCGTATCAATGAAGGTAAAATACTTGTATGGTCATAATTATTTGGGCTCCCACACATTAAAAAAACATATTATTTTCAAAATATAGATTATTTAAATATTTTCTCTTTAATATTCTTTTGAGCTCTAATATTCTTTGATTTCTATTTTAACTAGTGTTTTAAAAATCTAATGGGTCATCGGTTTGGCTGGGTTGTTAAATCGGGTAGGCTATTCAAATAGTAAAAACCGGTCAAAATCACCCAAAATTGGTAAAAACAAGCGAACTGGAAGTTTTAGAAAACCATGGTCGTTTTGAATATTTTTCAAAAAAAAGAAGTAGACTTTGTTCAAAACTTATATTTTGTCGTGTGAGATGATTATGTTTAGAATTTGAATTTATAGAATGAACTTGTGAAATTATGATATTTTGAAATATTATAGGTGTCAT
Source organism: Vicia villosa (assembly GCF_029867415.1). Taxonomy (NCBI): domain Eukaryota; kingdom Viridiplantae; phylum Streptophyta; class Magnoliopsida; order Fabales; family Fabaceae; genus Vicia; species Vicia villosa. The sequence goes on from NC_081180.1 coordinate 144,676,795, forward strand.
GATTTTTTTGGAGACAGAGTCATTCGGTTCGATCAGTTTAATAACCATATAGTTTTAACATACAGATCGATTTATTCAATCAAGTTATCTGGTTTAGTCATGTGGTTTGACTAATGACCCAATGGTTCGACCAATGAACCTGTGACCTAATACCCCCACCGGTTTCATGACCGGTGTGGTTTTTAAAATATTAATTTTATCAAAAGCCAATGACGCGAGAATGTTTAATGGTTAATGAAGAAATTGTTTGATATGGAAGAAAGATATTAATTACAAATTTCTTATGGTAATCAAATGCAATTAAAAAATAATAATAATAGTTGTTTTTGTCTTAACATTCATATCTTAGATAGCTCATGAGGAAATTAAATCATAATACAAAACTATACCAATAAAATTTAAAATATAAACTTATTAATCCCACGACCTCAATCACTTGTTAATTCAATAATATATATATATACAATAAAGAAATTCTATATCTAACAATTATAAATTCATAGGATCTTATATCTTTGTGTCGAGTGGTAATTGATCAGCCAAATAAACATACATATGTCCCATTGCTCCAGTGATAAACTCATTTTTATATCTTGATTCTACTGTTACATTTTCACCATCTTTAATCTTGATCGAATCTGGTTTTGGATAACATACAGACATTCCAACTGCATAACCATTCTCGTTCCCTGCTTCATTTCCTGTTCCATATCTCGGTGTTGATGTACACAATATTCTTCCGTCCTAATTAGTTAATGCAAAATAAATAAATAAAAATTAGAGATTATTCATTCACCACCAGAAGATTATTTTGAAAATACATATAAAATTAAGAAAATTTATTGTCACTCAAAGAATAAGCTAAGTAAACATGATTTTATTGAAAAAAACATAGTAAATTTAATTTTAAAAATTGTACATGTCCGTATAGTGTTGCATTAACAACACCTGTGTGCATATGAGCAGTGCCGTAGATAAGATAACCGCCTTTTTCCATAGGAATACTTAATTTTTGAACATGGAAAGGGTCACTACTATTACTTTTTGGAATAGTATACTCAGTCTGCATCAAAAAAAGAAATATTTTTGGATAACTTTCTTCAATATATAGAGTAACCAATATACTACTATACTTTTAAAAATAGTAATACACATTATCATGAATATTTGAATTTAAAATATTTTTAGACAAATGTTAGTTGTTAATATGTTATGTTTGTAATTAGGGTTTCAACCCTAATTATCATACTCCTAAGTATCACAACTTAACCATATGAGCGCTAAATATGTAGGGAAATATTTCAAAAATTATGAAATGGAAAAACAAAATATTTTTCAAGAAATTATTTTGTTACCAGACAGTCATGGATTATTTGGGAACCATTTGTCAGCACACAATCTGTGGAATCGAGTATATAAAATCTAAGTGGAATTTGGTGTTGGTCCCAATCTACCCATGTTACTTTGTATCTTAGTGGAAGCTTTCTCCTTGGTGCTTCAAACCCATTTTTCAATTTGCACCGAAAGCTATCTTGACAGCAAAAAATTCCTCCTTTATATTTAGGTGTCAATGGTTTTCCATGGATATCTTTTGACACATCATAAAAATCCTCTGGGAGATTAAATTGGTCACACCTACATTCAGTGCAACTTCTCTTATTTTCTATGCCACGTGTATCAATGACCATGAGGGTAAATACCCATTTCTCTTCCCATCCTTCTGGAATATTTGCAGGGTTACCATGCTCAACTGCAAATGGATCAGGAATTTTTGTACTTGTTCCTCGTGTTTCACTTCCAAAACCCCAATATTATGGAAGAATGCCATTGTTGCACATCCCATCATTTCTTCTGAGAATGGGATCCCCGGAAGTTTTGATATGATCATTATGATTGTGTGACAATGACATATTCTTTTTTACGATAACTTTTACAGCAAAATAATGATGGAGGTAAGCTTCATGCAATGGTACAGACTTCCCTTGTTCATCAACTAGATCAACATCAAAACTTTTAAATCCAATATGACCCCTTGGAAACTCAATATCAAACATTAATTTGGATGCAACTTCTCCAGGCCCCACTTCAAACTTTTTTGACATGTATGTAGCTGATTGGTTAAGTTTTTGAGACATTAGTGTTTGTGAGTAAGTTCTGCTTGGTAGCATCATCATGGTTGATAACCAATAAATAAATGATATAGATATCATTCTCATGTTTACGTACACATGAATTATTATTGATATATAATTAGTTATGAATAATGCTTGTAATGTTACTATTTAGTGTAAATTTATAGATGAACATTAAAATAACTGTTTGAAACGTGTTAGGAAATTAATAAGAATAAAATGTGTACCACATAAGATACCATAGTGACAATTTGATCCTTGTTGAGAAGCTTTTGAAATCAAAAATTTATTGAATATCTCTTTTTGAAGATGTTTAGATCTTTCATCGTGACTACTTTTATAGTTGAAATCTATAAGGTTAGAACAACCTTTAATGTGTTGATATGATATGTTTCCTACCTTTTTTTTAGGATACAATACATTTGTTGAATCTTTTTAAAGACGTATGAGGTGTTTTCATGTATTCATTAGTTTCAATAATAGTAAAAATCATTTCGAATTTACGGAAAATTTGACAATAAAATTGATTTTAAAAAATATTTTTAGAAAGTTATTTATGACTACATAACATTATTTTATATTATAACTATTTTTCTACCATGAAAATATTAATTTCAGTGTTAATTAGTTATATGGTTTTGGTGTAATCATTTTGTTGAACAGATTCATTAAAAGAAACTCTGAATCATATGAAGTAAAACCAATGTTACTTCTTATACATGTTAATCGACAAACCAACAAGAAATTTCTTAAGAGATACAATATTGTCTATCTCACAATGTCTTGTGGTGTCACGCTTAATCCTTTATAGTTACAAATAATATTTAATAGAATTTTATATAATTTTATAGTTTACATTAACAGGTTTTATTTTATCATTTATAATAACATAGTAAAATTTCCAAAATAAATAAATAAATTAAATGTTGGAGAATATGGTTACCTTACAAAAATAAAAGTTCAATTAATGATAATAGCTTTTTATTTAATTTTGTTTTTTTTTTTTGACAAAATAACAAACGAGAGTAAAAAAAATACTTGGCATAAAAAATACCATAACGAGTATTTGTAGGAGAGGTTTTTGTAGGAATTGTGTACTTGTTAATAATATAGGAGTGTGTGGTACCTCTCAGCTAGTAAATTGAGCATTGACACTGACAATCCGGCCTAATAATCAATCATAAACAAATCCTCAATTTTCTGAAAGAGGAAGCATTGAGCATAAATTAAAAGTAAATCAAATATGCCAAATTGTTGTCATTGCAAGATTTAAGATAAAATCATCAAAAAAAAATCCAAATCAGGGACACCCCCTAGGTTTGGGGAGTTTAGCTACTCATAGAAATCAAAGAAAACGTAGTAAAAGTCATAGCTAAATTAGTCTTCAATCACGAAAAGCTTTTGAAGATCTTCATCCACCTTGAAAATCTGAGTTTTCCAGTTTTCAGAATGTCTCTTTGCCGTAAAAAATCATCCAACTCTTGGAATTTCGCATTCTGGAGCTAAATAGAGGGAAGATTGGTCTTCTAGTGTTTCAAGGCCTCCATACGCATATGGACTCACCTCATACACTTATGGACCAAGGTGGCTCATATGGTCGGCCTGGTCCCATACATGTAACCTATTGCACGGGTTTTGGCCTACTTCTGCTAGCGCCCATACGCATATGATTACACCTCATAGGCATATACACATATGTGCAGGAACTTGGGTTTTTCACCCTTCTGCCATTACGTGTATTGCACATGGTGGGTTACAAGGTCGTACGTGTATGACATGAGGCCATACGCGTATGGACAGGAAACCTATATTTTTCTCCATTTTCTTTTGATTGTGCATTCTAGCCCAATTTTTTATCTAATAATTTTTCCTTTGTTTCTTCAAACATGCAAACTACACCAAAGGCATAAAAATAGTTATGGAAGTCAAACCATGACAAGAACGGACTTCACAAAAACTGACTCAAGTAACTAGGAATTAAGATATAAATAACACATTTCACCTAATTCTTGGACGTTTAAATGATGATAAATATAACACATATGGTGACTGATCAGAATTGCATTCATTCACCCATTTTGATCCTATTTTGAATAAAATATCTTTGGTGAAATATGAACGCTTGAACAACAAAGTGTACATCTTGCATCCAATTATTCGAAGAAAAGTTGTAAGTACATCAATTCGTCACTTTTTATCCGAGTTTACGATTCAGTTATTTGATTAATTTTGAAGCGTTATGTTTGAAAAAAAACTTGATGTTGATCAAATTTTGATTTGGTTTGGTTGAAAATGATTGAAAAGTTTGGAAATATTTTAGATTGGTGTTGAAATGGTCAATTCTATTCGCGAAGGTGAACGTATATTAAAGAGAGATATTATCTTACAAAGTTTTATTTTTGTTTTTTAAAAGTCCTTGATGCTCATCAAGGGTTTAAAATTAGAAAGATTGATTTTATTTGTCAAATTATTTAATTATCCCAATCAACTAACTAACTAAAGATAAAAGGCAAAAGATAATAGAAAAAAAGTAAAGCAATTGGAGGACGGAGGTACATTTACAACATGGAAATAAAGAGAGCAAATAGAAAACGGTTTAAAGTCCATTAAACAATAAATAAGAATAAAATTTAAAATAATATAATAAAATAATAAAATACTTTTAAAAACATGGAGTGCAAGATAGTAAAAGGGATATGCTAAGTGGAGGCCCAAGACTCATCCCAAGGAAACCCTAATTCACATTTAATAATATAAAAATTAAAAAAAAATAATACCCATTTTGGTTTCTCACAAAAAATTACACAATCCAAATTAGTTCTTCACAATAAAATAGACCCGATTTAATCCCTTACAAAGTTTAACCGGACCATATTAGTCCTTCTGTTAATATTTTTGTCAAATAGGTTTTTCTCTTGTTTTAAACCGTGACATGACTGCCACGTTGGATTTTATTTATTTTTCATTTTTTAAATACTAAATTGATTTTTATTTTTAATTTCAGTTTTAAACAATTATTAGTTAATAATATAAAAAAACCAAAATTATTTCTTATAAGGAGTTGAACTCTGGCCCCTTAAATCATATCTTACATCTTTACCACTCAATCCCCTTAAATCATATCTTACATCTTTACCACTAGAGACCATTGTACATTCATGAAAAGTAATTCTTATGATTTTTAGTAATCTTAAATAATTTTGAATTAAAAACAAAAATATAAAATTTGTACTAATAGGATCTCGAACTCAAGTCCTTTCAGGTTAAATGACAGTCAATTTACTACAATAGAAATTGATTTGTCTATTTGTAAATGATAGTCACTTTACTAACAAAAAAAATTTGATTTGTCTAGTTGTTATTGATAGTCACTTTACTAACCATAGAAATTGATTTGTCTAGTTTTAAATGATAATCACTTTATGAACAATATAAACTAATTTGTATAATTGTACATGATAGTCACTTTACTAACAATAGAAACTGATTTGTCTAGTTGTAAATGATAATCACTTTATTAACAAGTAAATGATAGTCACTTTACTAACAATAGAAATTGATTTGTCTAGTTGTAAATGAAAATCACTTTATTAACAAAAGAAATGCATTTGTCTAGTTGTAAATGATAATCACTTTACTAACAATAAAAATTGATTTGTCTAGTTGTAAATGATAGTCACTTTATTAACAATAGAAATTGATTTGTCTAGTTGTAAATGATAGTCACTTTACTAACAATAAAAATTGATTTGTCTTGTTGTATATAATAGTCACTTTACTAACAATATAAATTGATTTTTCTAGTTGTAAATGATAGTCACTTTATTAACAATAAAAATTGATTTTTCTAATTGTAAAGTGAATATCATTTAACCTGAAGGCACTCTGGTTTAAGACCTCGTAGATAAAAATTTGAATTTGTTTGTATTAGTAGAAATCATGAAAATTACTTATCATGAATGTATATTGACCTAATGGTGAAGACACATAGATGTCTTGTCTAATTTTTTTTGAAAAACTAATTTAGGTTGTATAATATTTATGAGGTGTCAAAATAGATCTTACTCTAAAAAAAATAAACAAATAGAAGGGGATGCGAAGTTCTATCAAATAAGACTTAAATCTAGATGTTGAATGCAGGCCGATACCAAATAGGCACTAAAGATAATTCCAATAATAATAATAATAATAATAATAATAATAATAATAATAATAATAATAATAATAATAATAATAATAAATTTAAAAAATAATAATAATACAAGGGGAGGCGCCCCTTTTATTTATTCTCTTAATCCTCACACTTTATAGAGCAAACAAAAAAGTGGAAAGGAAAAAAAAAAAGGGGGAAAGTTGACTATTCAATCAATTATTAACATCCAATAGGGTGGCGTCACATGGCCGCCTTTTAGGAAAATATATATAAGAAAATGAAATTAAAGTAAAGAAAGAAAATATATTTAAAAGTTGAACAATTCGATATCTTTGAATTTGGTTGAATACTGGTATCTTCGTTCAATCAAATAAAAATATTAAATTTCACATTATTTTTTAATATTATTTTATTTTTAAAAAAAATCTAATTTTAAATCAGAATTAACATATATATATATATATGCCCTCATATATATATATATATATATATATATATATATATATATATATATATATATATATATATATATATATATATATATATATATATATATATATATATATATATTAAATTTCACATTATTTTTTAATATTATTTTATTTTTAAAAAAAATCTAATTTTAAATCAGAATTAACATATATATATATATATATATATATATATATATATATATATATGCCCTCATATATATATATATATATATATATATATATATATATATATATATATATATATATATATGCCCTCATATATATATATATATATATATATATATATATATATATATATGCCCTCATATATATATATATATATATATATATATATATATATATATATATATATATATATGTGTATATATATATGTGTATATATATATATATATATATATATATATATATATATATATATATATATATATATATATATATATATATATATATATATATATGAGGGCATATCATATGAGAATGTCATCTTTATATGAGAATGTGAGAATGAATCTAAACCATTGGATTTTAAAATAAATGGTGGAGATTATGTGTGAATATTTTTTTCTCTCTCCTCCATCATTAAAATAAAAGATTGAAGAGAGATAAAAAAAAGATCTACATATAATCTCCACCATTTATTTTAAAATCCAATGGTTCAGATTCATTCTCACATTCTCATATAAAGAAGACATTCTCATATGATATGCCATATATATATATATATATATATATATATATATATATATATATATATATATATATATATATATATATATATATAGGGGACGACTCAAGTGAGAACACTTGGTTATTATGAGAAATGAGAACAATAAATCACGACCATTAAATTTGATTTTAATGGACTGGATTGGTTTATCTTTCTAAGACCCAGTCCATTAAATATTAAAGATCTTAGAAAGATAAACCAATCCAGTCCATTAAAATCAAATTTAATGGTCGTGATTTATTGTTCTCATTTCTCATAATAACCAAGTGTTCTCACTTGAGTCGTCCCCTATATATATATATATATATATATATATATATATATATATATATATATATATATATATATATATATATATATATATATATATATATATATATATATATATATATATATATATATATATATATATATATATATATATATATATATATATATATATATATATATATATATATATATCGTATCCGTACAACTAAAATTAAAAGATACTAAAGAATTTGGCTATTTAAAATACACTTATTGACCATGGAAAAAATGCTCCTCGCCTTCATATGGTCAAATATTCAACCCTAAAGGCCAATGAAGTATTGACACTTGGCTGACAATTAAACAAAATAAAATAAAAAAGCACAAAATACACAAATATTACATATAAGTTGTGGCTATGAATATTGAAGTTTGTTTAGAATTGGTGAGATAATAGTGTTAGTGTATGATGAGAAAATGAGGGTGATTTATTAGTGATGATATTGTATAGTTGAGAGTGATGATATAGGAATGAAAGGGAATTTTTGAAAGAGAGTTTTGTTGCGATTAAAAGTGAAGAAACATGGAGGTTAGTTTTGTATGGTTTATGATGATGGGAATTTAAGAAATACTAGAAGATATGGTGTAGTGATGTTGGTAGTGGAAGGAGAGTTTATTTGTAGATTTTTGTTACTTTGATATTCTCCTCCCTTTCCTTTGTTCACTCATTCATGCATATATAGATTAACAAGTAGTTTTTTTTTTTTGTCATTGTGAGGTAATAGTGTGTGATTGGTGAGCATATATGATGTGCAAAAGATTGGTTAGTGGTGGAATTTAAAAAAGGTGGTGATGGTTGTACGTGAGTGAAAGAATTGGAAATGAGATATAGCACATGGCAACGGGGTGGGTCGGGAGGTTATTTTCTCCCACAAACCCAAATTTGAATTCTCAAATAATATATGTTTCTCATTCCAAACTCAAACGGGAATGAAGAATTAAAACTCAAACCCGACTCAAATAGATTCGAGTTGTGTTTGGATATCCCCACCCCGCTGTTGAGAATCAAGTGTGAGGAATAAGTCTCACATTTGTTAGAAAATGGAAGAATGAACACTTTATAAGTGAAAGAACCCACACACTTATCACCTTAAGGTTTTAGGTGGGTAAGTGGTGTGTCTCTCACAAAGTGTGTCCCAAGTGTAATATGCTCCCTCGTTAACCCCCTCAAAGTGTCTTTGTCATACCCCAAAATTTGCCCATCATATTTCATCATATTTTGACTCACATCACTTTCAAGTGCTCAACACTATGCAAGAATTGGGCACACTTACTTGTCTCCTAAGCAACAAGCCACAACTAGGGTTTTGCTTCTCTCAAGGGAAAATCAGCTTCTGATATCTCAAGTGGACTTCATGGTTCCTCATATGCCTCAAAGAATCCTCATACCAAGTTCCAAGCTCTCATTCACAAGATTTCCCAGTCAACTGCTCAAATGATCAACGATCGACTGATTTGACCTAAAAGTCAACTATGGTCAACATACATCCAAAAATCCTGATTTTTGGTCAACATCAATATTTTGAAGTTATATTCATCATTTGATAAAGGGTTGATTATGATTCATCAAAGAAAGTTCGGAAATTAACAAAACCTAAAGTTTCTAAATTAGGGTTTTTGACCTAAAGTCAACCAAACTTTGACAGGCCATAAGTCTCTCACACTTTATCAGAAATTCCCCAACCAAAGCCTATTCTCAAGGAAATTTCATCCTCTACAACTTTGATGTTGGTCCCAAGATCAAGAAATGCACTATTTGAGATATATGAGCCAAAACATTATAGGTCCTTCTAGAGGTTCACAAGAAGCAGTTTTTTGTCAGGAGCCATATCTTCAAGATAAAATCCTCAAATGCAAAAATTATTCCAAAGTGGCTTATAGATAACATCTTGAGATTTCCAAAAATTCCTAGAACACCTTCATAGGATAAATATTAAGAGAGATATGTTTGGTAGAAGTTGGATAATATTTGAGAAAAAGCTTGAAACCCTAAGTGAGGAATTTTGGTTTTCTAAGCAATGGGCCTATATTTGTGAAACTTCCACGTGATATTGGGTTTATAAGGAGCCCATGAATCAATTTCCAATTATTTTATGGTTTTATCTTATTTTATTTTGATTTTATTCATCTAAAATCAAATTAAATAAAAATAAATCATGATTAAATGGAATGAGATTGTATAACACATTCAATTAATCCAATATCAATCTTTTGAATCAAAAACACGTGGAAAAAGGGATTGAAAATAGATTGTACCAAAATAGAAAGACTTGGTGCAACTTTCAATCAAATATTTTCCCAAATTTTTCTCTCACAAATCATTCCATATCCAAGTTAATTTTGAACCCTAATCTCACTCTCTATATAAGTACAATAATTTTGGCATCAAAAGGGGGACGAAAAAAAGAGGTAGCGGACGTTTCAAAGAAAAATTTCAAAGAGAAGGCACAATTTTATACCCCAAGTTCCAGACTAATTCAACCACGTTAAAGCATCCATCCACACTCCTTAGGATCCCAGGAGCCTGTTCATAACATCTTGGGAGCTTGCAGCATCGTGAAGCATCTCCTCAAACTCGTGGTTTGAATTCACCTTCTTTAAAACTCAAACTTTTGACTCACACTATTTTAATTGATTCTATGCACTTATACATGTTGATAACGTTCTTGAGAGTCAGTTTGACGTGTTGCTTTGGAGGTTTAACGCGGGAATGGCAAAACGCCATTGTTAGGGCTTTAAGGTGTGGAGCTTTCGTTCTCTCTCTCTCCTTCCCATTGGTTTACGTGTGGGCCCGACTCTGATTTTGTTGACCTTTTCATTTAAAAACTTATGTCAATATTTAACTTTTCTTGTGCAATATTATTTCAAACTAATAATGCAGTGTAGGTGGAAAATTTAAGGCGTTGGTGATTACTGAGTCCTGGGTTTGATCCCCAGGCCATACAATTTTATTTTTAAGTCATTTGATCACATATCCAGCGCACCTGGCTCTCTCACGCTCACCATATGTCCTCAGACCTCCTTCGTTGGATCGTTACTACGTCCAAATTCAAAGCTCCAGCGCGCATGCCCACTATGGACACTCAAAAGGCCAACAACATCGGATCCAAGCCTATGTTTTTTCTCCTTTTTGCTGTTTGTTTTTTTCTATTTTTTTCTGTTTTTTTTTCTGTTTTGTTTTTTTTTCTGTTTTTTTTTCTCTGTTTTTTTATTGTTTAAATTAATTAAACTAATTAACCGCCAACTATAATTAGGTTTAGAATTCATTAGGATTAGCTCATTTTAATAATTAGGTTTATTTTTTTATTTAGTTAATTAGGATTAACATTTTTAATTAATTAATAAAATTTAATTTAGTAATTAGGTTATTTTGATTAATTAATTTAGTGATTAGGATCTAATTTTAGATTAAATATGTAGGTATTGTCCATTAACCTTCGCTTAGGTTTTTAACCCTGTAGGTTTATTTTACCCTTAGGTTTTCTAACCATTAAGCTAACCTTTAATATTTAGGGTTTATCACTATGAACACCTCATTTGCCTTCAAACCTTGAATTTCTAAAATGCGCAATTTCTCTTCTCATCTCTTATTTTGTGATTGTCGAATGCCTTATGTTTAATATTTTTTTTCCTTTTAATTTTGCCTTTTAATTTCTGCCTTTTATTTAAAATTTTGCCTTTATTTCAATTATTTAATTTTCTGCCATTTCAATTCTAGAAAATATGTATAGGTCGCAATAAGTTTTCTTGTAATAGTAATTAGGGTTTATATTTCTGCGTTTTAAGTTTTCTGCCTTTCCCCCGGTTTTTGGTTTGTAATTCCCCCTCCCCGAAGCCTTGTAATAGCGTAGGAACTCTTAATTTCTGCCTTTATTTTATATTAACTGTGTGGTTACTAAAGTATGGAGTGATAACCTCTAATTGAATTTAGCTCGCCTAATACAAGATAAAAATATCTGAATTGAATTCACTTGATTGTTGCACCCACACACCTTTAAGGTAATCTCTCTTATGTTTCCTTCTCGATTATAATAGTTAAGTCCTTCAGATGTGGGGATACCTTAGCCTGCTGCCTATGAATAAAGTCATCATAAAAAGATCATATTCCCTTCGAGTTGCCTACGATAAAATGATCTCGTCCCTCGATGTTGCCTTCGATTAAATGATGATAGTCTCCTTCGATTGCTAAGGTATCCTTACTGGTTGCCTACGAATGACTATTCACATCCTTTCCTAAAGACTTCCTGCCTTTCTTATGGTATGGATAGGCTTATGGAAAACGATGACCCTCGATGACCCGTACATCCAATTAAAAGACTACCTACCCTCCTTATGGTATGGATAGCCCTTTCAAACAAAAGACTTAAAGAACAAGAAAGACAAACTTAGGGTATATGGCTCTTAACTGCTTGCTCACATTCAAATCAAACTTTCAAATGCTTTTCACACCTCTATTCAAAACAATTTCCAAAAGGGTACACTTATTTACAAGTTAAAGTCCTTATTCAAAAAAATCTTTTCTAATCACACACTACACTTTTTTCCAAACAATTCAAACAAACAAAATGAGCTAAGCAATTAAGAGCCCATGGATAACCATGGATACAAAGGGTGCTTACACCTTCCCTTTGTATAACCTACCCCCCGAACTCAAAATCTTTTAAAGGTCTTTCCTGTTCTTTTTGCCTTTCCAATTAGATAAAATAAAAGTAGGTGGCGACTCTTGCTATCCGCAACATTTAAAAAAGTCACTTCTCCCACCGTGTTACAGCCTCCAACAGTGGTATCAGAGCCTGGTTTGAGAAAGGGATAGGCTTACTTGTAGTTGAAGAAAGTCAATGGATACAAGTGAATGTGAAAGAGAGAGCTTTCACATGAGGGGGAGTGTTGAGAATCAAGTGTGAGAAAGAAGTCCCACATTGGTTAGAAAAGGGAATAATGAACACTTTATAAGTGAGAGAACCCACACACCTATCACCTTAAGGTTTTAGGTGGACAAGTGGTGTGTCTCTCACAAAGTATGTCCCAAGTGTAATATGCTCTCTCGTTGACCCTCTCGAAGTGCCTCCAACACCCGCCACCATCCACTTAATGAAATCAATTACTTATTTTTTTTTCAAAATCAAATTACATTATAAAATAAAACAATTTCGAAAAATCCCATACATACATTTCAAATATTTTAAATAATAAATATAAATCAAAATATCAAAACAATGGCCACATATTTAATATTTTAAGTTATCCAAAATAAATAATAATGTACATAATGAAATAAACAGGACGGATTCTGGATTGATACTAGTGTCTCCATTACCCGTCTCGTCCCCATATTTTATAATCGGTAAAAATCCAAACCCAAATCCAAACTCAGTCAAAACGGGTTTTCTCTATAAACTTCGAAATGGGTATGGGTGGGTACCCACGACTACAGGTTTTCCCCATACAGAAAGATATTTTCTTTATTTTGTCCTATAGTGCCAAATAAACTCGTTTATTAATTTAAAGAGAAAACAAAAATAATTAACCAATCCCAATTAAAAATGTTAATTTTTACATGGAAATTTGTATTTTGATTTTCACTAGTTGAATAAAAAATTGGATAAAATAAGACCAAATTGGGTAAATGCTAACGCGAAAAAAATGCGAAAATAAATAAAACGAAAGCACTAAAATAATCTATTCGTGCCAAAGTTCACTAAAACAGTCTGGTTCAGATTAAAATTACAATTAAAAATACTCGTATAAAAAGGCTTAGAATGATCAAAATGCGAACGCACTCTGATGTGAAAAAATAAAATGAGCATACCAAAATGACCTACATGTACTGTAGTTCGGTAAAATAGTTCGGTGCAAGTTCGAACTGAAAAAGTTTCGTCGGATAGTTTTACGCACAATTGAAAAAAAAATTTATCGGTTTGTCTACAAAACTCAAATTTTATTTTGGACAGAACAGAATAAAGCTAGTTAACTGAAAAACAAATTAATCCGGATAAAATTGGGATATGATGGCTCCCTCTTAGAATCCAGAGTCTGTGATTTCCTCAAAGGGAGGCAAGGATCCTTCATGAGGATCCAGTGTTTCTGATCGCCTCAAATGGAAGCAAGGATCCCTCACGAGGATCCAGCATTTGTGATTGCCTCAAAGGACAAAAAGGATCCCTCATGAGGATATAGCGCCTGTGATCACCATAAAGGGCGGCAAGGATCCCTCAGATCCAACGCTTTGACCATATCAAAAGGTGAACTTCTTCAATATCCTGTTCACCCTCTTCTTTGGATGGCTCCTTTACTCTTCTGGGTCTGGAGATTTCTGCATCGTCCTGTCCTCATAAATTGGATCTTCATGACCCTTCAAAGGAATCTCCTTTGATGTACTTTTTGAGGTTTCTCTTTTGGATCATCCATATGATCTCCTTCTTGAGCTTATAGCAGTATGTAGTGTAGTGCCCTTTAACTTTATAGAACTTACACCATTTTTCTAGCTCAGGTCCCACAATGTTTGCCTTTGTGGCTAGAGGTGCAGGGATATTAAGCAAGTGGAGAGCCTCCCTCTAGATACGTTCCCAACGAGTGTTAGGGGCGTAAAGTTATTCACCGTCTTTTCTACTCATTTAAAGGACGTTATTTCCTTGATCGGTGAGGTTTAATTTATCTTTTGTGTTTTCTAGAACCTTTAGCGCTAGGTACACGTTCTTTTATGTCTCGTGCCATTTTCTCGGTGTTGCTCACCTCGTCCTTTATGTAGCATTCTGCCCTTGTAACCACTTCTACTAATGAAAAAGTCGGTCTCTAGGCGAGAGACTTGTTGAAGTGTCCTACTTTGAGACCATTTTGGAATTCCCCCACAAATATCTCTTAGTTTAAATGGATGACCCTTATAGTAGTCTCATTGAAGGGAGAGGTACTCATTCAACGACTCTAAGGGGCCATGTCATATATTAAATATGACGGTGGTGGACCTCCTTATGTCGATTGGCTATAAATTAGTGTACAAGTTTCTTAACCAAGTCCTGATAGTTGTCGATGGAAGCTCGGGTTAATCCCAAATACTAACGCAAGGCTACATCTCTAAAAGTGTCAGACAACAGTTTTCACTTCAGGGAGTCAAGCGCTCTGATGATGTCCATATGTGTGTTGATGGAGGCGACATTCTCATAAGGATCACTACACCCATCAAATTTAGACAAATAGGAAGGCTTGACTCCTCTAGGGTCAAGTGCTTCCTATATTTTATCTAAAAGTTGTTGGGGTCCAGCACTTCCATCTCTTTGGATGGGGGTTAACCTCTTGTTGGAACTGTTGGAAGTTAAGGATCTTGTCCTCTAGGCTTTTATTCTTGTGGTGCAAATCGTCCTTGGTGGCACGCATCTCCACCAGGGCATTGGCATCACTGCTACCTCCGCTATCTTTCGGCATGGGAGATGAAGCTCTCCTAGCAACCTTGATTGGCCACAATTAGGCATATGAGTGAAGTTTTCAATGGGTATCAAAGTGATGATGATAAAGAAAATATGTGGCCCATGTTAGTTTTACTGGGGGCCTACGGTGGGCGTCATTGTACTTGTCAAAAATTATAGGAGTGCTTGGTACCCATAAGATAGTAGGGCTGACCAGGGGGGCTTAGAATTTTTCTTGTGGTTAGGTTTTGCCCACGATAGATAAAGGCCTGTTTGGTGGTGTTTTTAGTTACAGAGAGAGAAAGATCATGTGAGGTAAAAAGCTATGTGTTTATGTGATATTATGAGTGTGTTATGACCAATCTCTTCAACCCTAAGGTTGGAGTATTTATAGAGGTGCATAGGCATAGAATAAAGGAACCCCTAAAAAGTGGTAACTCTCCCCTTTGACGGAGGGAGGTTGTTAAATGCCTATTTTTTAGAGCGTCATGATTTTACTCTATATTGTTAATCTCGGAAAGTGGCGCGGTGCAGTCAACCTCAAAATGGGAGCGGCGCGTGCGTTATTTCAGTAACACGGGCGCTATTTTAATGACATTTACATTCTGAAAACATACTAGCAAACATTGCAGCATACTTCCAAATATCAATAAAATTCAAGAAAACAAACATTTAACATCTAAATCTTAAAAAAAAATTATTGCCTTTTGATTTTATGTTATGTGCTATGAAGTATTTTTTTTTAAAGTGGTAATGATTATTACTAATACTATTATTGTTATTATTTATTCTTTTTGTGTGCTACAGTATAAGTTACGTATGCGTGTGGTATACAGGTGTGTAAATTTTTTAATTTTTCGACCTTCTTTTTCAATTTATGTATTATTTATCCTTTTTTACTATTATTCTTTTTAAACCTATGTAAATAGTTATTGTATCTGTATCATACAGTGTGCATTGGATTTTGTAAACTTTTTTTACTTTTCAAACTTCTTTTTCCATTTATTTATAATGAATTTTTCTCTGCTAACTATTTATCTCATATTTTCTTTCTATCGTTTTATCTTTTTCATCTTCTTCCCTTTCTATCCTTAGGGTTTCAAAATGTTAGTGTTTGGACCCGACCCGGTTTCAAATTCTAGAAAAAAAATTCGCTTTGGATCGCTCGCTCCACACCCTAACCTCGCGATCTCGGTCGCACCAGAAGCAACCATGCCAGAATTTTCGCATCAGGTCGGCCTCTATTGACAGCATAGGTTTTACTTTGCACACATAAATAGGGGATGGGTAAATGGTATTACTTGTGTCTTCCCCATGGATGTTGGTTTGATGGAATAAATATGATGTTTGTTCCGAATCTGGTGTGGATAAGACTTGCAAAGTACTAAGAGACACTCTTACGCCTAAGTAAGGGACCTTAGGTTAAACCAAAACATATATTATGAGGGGAAAATTATATTGTCTAATGGATATGGTATTGGGATTGGCTCTGTCAAAAATTGTAGCCCCCAACTAGCATATGGTTATACTGGAGTTGACCTATAATCACACCCATTATTGGTGTGTTAGTATATAATGTTAGTTTAGACTAGGAGTAAAGTTATACATATAATTAATGTATCTATGTGTTTTGAACATATGGTAATCCAACATACATTCGTTTAAATGAGACACGGTCGTGAAATCCAACATACAAGTGTTTGACCTGAGAGGGTTAGACTTCAAAATGAGAAGGCCAGAGCTAAGCGGAGAACCTTCCCTAGGCCTCTTGACGGGGAAGCATCAATTTCTAGGAGCTTCCTGTCACATGGGTCCTTTTCCTAAGGGTGCGTCTCCCCTACTCACATAAACCATAAGGAAGCTCCTACTGCACACGATGGTGTCCCTTCACTTGCTCATTGGCGAGATGACGATTACACTAGATGGCGTCGCTTACCTTCTACACCTTTCCATCGGGGAGAAGTTACTTGATTATTACAGGATCAAATGCGGTGAAACCCAGGAGATGATGGTTATTTATTTGGGAGTTTACCCAATGGATTCCCTGATGCAGTGTGAGTATACAAGAGGTGCTCGTACCAAATTTTCATACTTGAATGAGCCATTGAACAAAACTTGTAGTTAGTCGGTGATTCTGACACCGATGAACTACATGTTACCTACAACCAGGAGTGTGCTTTGAGGTGTCTCCTTCTATTCTTGGTTGGCATGTCCATGTTTGTGGACAAAAGTGCAACATACGTCAATGTGGAATACCTTAACTACTTCATCGACTTGTTGGTCATTCACGAGTGGAACTTGAGGGTCATTTATTTGGTATATTTGTACTCTAAATTGAGTGAAGGTTATCTTTAGATGACAAAGCAAATAATAGGCTTCTGTACCCTGTTGGCGATAATTTTCATAGCCACTATTAATTTTAAAAGCATTTTTGTACACTTGTTACTATTTTTTTCTTATTCATTTTTTGGGATGGGTCTTATCCTACTTTTACGGCATACGTGGGTTAATCTGGTGATAAAGTATACTGAGGATTGACCACGTGCTTTCATTTATTTCCCGCGTAGAGGGAAATATGTTGTGCGGTCTTTTCGTGTGTATATTGATTGGACTCAACATGATGACAACGAATGGACACCATACACCACTCACTGGGACATTGTTGCCTTCATCCCTATTTCATATTATTCTAGATGGTTGGCATAGGGGAGGAATCTAATGTGCAGGTATCTGTCGGAGCGATGCATGCTTCCGTTTGGATATGTGAAGATCATTTTGAGACCCCCCTTTCTAGGATGCCCCTAACAGCATCGTTTGGAAACATCTTGATGACATACTGACGAATTTCGAGAGTCGTCTGATACTAGAGAAGTATCGGAGTATGTCAGCTACAAGTCATTGATATTATGCTGACGGTTACAAGACTTGGTTATATAGTGTGCCACACCTTGTCATGACACTAGACGCTCCTGAACATCCACCTATGTCTGCTCATGAGGAGATCTTGGGGAATGAGCAGGTCAAGGATGATCATGTCATTGATGTGTTGTTGATCTATCAAAATATAACGTGGATTACATGTGAGCGCATAGAGTCTGGGCTATTTGAGAAAGGTGACAATGATGTGATTGCCCTAGCACGTTCCATTCTTACGGAGACATGATATACCTTGGGTTACCAGCGACAGAGGAGGAGCCAATGGTTTGAATTAGACATGCGCAGTAGGCTATGTTTTTTTTAATATTTTGGGATATTTTAGAATTATTTTTCATACTTTTAGAATAATGTTTGTAATATTATAGAATGTTTCTTTTAATTAATGCATTACCTCGTTTTATTATGTTCGTGTGTATTAATGTTTGAAAGGTTGGCATGGCCTAAGCATGGCTTATGGCGCTCAGTTTTTTGGCCTGGTCTGATCTTTTTAAAAGCTTGGCATGGCCTTAAAGCCTATTTAAAAGCTTGTATCTCATTAGAGTTTTTAATTAATCCATATTAATTAAGAAGTCTTATAGGTCGGCCTATATTTGCATATATAAAGCGACCTATTTAGCATTTGTTCTAATATATATATATATATATATATATATATATATATATATATATATATATATATATATATATATATATATATATATATATATATACATAGGCTAGCCTCTTTAGCCTTTTTTTTTCTATTATATATATATATATATATATATATATATATATATATATATATATATATATATATATATATATGCATACATATATATAGCCTCTATTAGCCTTTTTTTTTCTATATATATATATATATATAATATATATATATATATATATATATATATATATATATATATATATATATATATATATATATATATATATATATATATATATATATATATATATATATATATATATATATATATATATATGGTCCAACCTATTTTAGCATATCTCTAATATATATGAAAATATAGGTCAATCTATAAGGTTTCATAGGCTTTTTTAATAGCCTAAGTCTGGCCTATTTAATAAAATAGACTTTTAAAAAAGCCTTAGTCTAGCCTCTTTATTAAATAGGCCTAGTCTGATCTTAAGTAGGTTAGGCTATAAACCCCTATAGACCAGCTTGACCTATTCTCACCCCTAATCATAAGCAAATGTGCAGTTTGGTGTAACCAAAAGAATAACTTTTCTGTGAAAAATAGTGAAGTTTTTGCTAGACGCGTACTATAGTTTGGTGTAACCAAAAGAATAACTTTTCTGTGAAAAATAGTGAAGTTTTTGCTAGACGCGTACTATAGTTTGGTGTAACCAAAAGAATAACTTTTCTGTGAAAAATAGTGAAGTTTTTGCTAGACGCGTACTATAGTGCACAACCAGAGAAGATAATTTAACCTTCCACCTCAAAATTAGACACTATCCAATATTTTTATAATGTCAAAAATATCCTGATCAAAAAATGAACAAAATTGTCAAAGGAAATTCCCGATAGTTCATTCAAATTTCCGGTAATGAGATTTTTGTTAGTTCATTCAAATTCTCCGAGAACATGCATTTTGAAAATTTTAGTAAAAAATACTTTTACCAGAAATTTTAAAATTCCCGATAAAAACGCTCACATTTCGAAATTGCAATAAATTTTCATGAGTTTTTACTAGAAATTTTAAAGTTTCCGATGAAGTTTCAAAATTTTCAATAAAAACTCGTGAAAATTTTAATTTTTCTTTAAGAAATTTTCGATAAAAAAAAAATCATACTTTTTAAAATTTGATAACTTTAAAAAATTTCAATAAAAAAAACTCATACTTTTTAAAATTTAATAACTTTATGCAAGAATATAATATAATAGTAAAAGCATACGATTTAGAGGATTGTGGTGTGGATTGTCATGATAGCATTTCTCTTTATTTTCATAAAAATCGTAAACATTTATTATTAATACTACATAAAAATTGTGCGCATTAATTACCTCCATAGCAAACTAAATGTGGACGGATTTCCTATTGCATCAATAACAGAATGAAATAGCCGAAATAACTCATGACACATGAAGATTTTGGATCTCAACTTGTAGTGTTCTAAGTTTCTTTTCAATGTTTGATATTTCTTCCTGAATCTCAACTAGCTTGTTTAGTCTATTCTGTGCCTGATCTTGGTAAGGTTTGCCAATGACTCTAACAAAGGTATCCAAATTTTCTACGGCTTCAGCCAAATCTCTCTTCATGGCTTCTTCAAGCTCATATGCCAAGGTATCTGCTTTCTTTTTCACTTTATCTATCACACTCTGCCTTCGAGTTGGGAAATTTGAAATAGCTATGTACCTGACATAAACAAAACAAATGTCCAGACCCAGATGTTAGCAGCAAGTGAACAGCCCAATTATACAGTCAATTAGAGTTGTTTTTTAACCATTCTATATCATCTTATCCGTTAGTGAGATGCCATGCTTAATACTACATTTGTTCTAAACTCCTAATTTGTAAGCTCCCTTGATACTTTTCTTATTACATTAGGAGGAAAAGCTGATAGTGAAATTAATGTGTACATTTTATGTATAACTTATCAATTGTCTTTTGAATATAGAGGCTTTCAAATTAATAGTATTAATAAGAGATATATATATTTGAAAAGAAAAATAAATGTATCTAGTAATTTACAACAAGGCTTATATTGAAGAACTTTCTTTATCAAAGAGGCCTTACAATAGGGAAAGAGGTAATAACAATTATATAGGTGAATAATTGTTGATTAAGAGAAAAGATCATGAAACACTTCCTGCAAGAGATGGGAGATATTTAGAGGTGAATAATGGTGTCCATGTAACTATGTTCATGTTATTGTTTGTACTGGTGCAAATTTCAAAGATACATCAACCCAATAACAACTTATTGTCTCTTATAGGATAGTGCAGCTGAAATATTTATAATAAAGTTTAAGACCGAAAGTCTCGTCAACTATTATGCATGCATGCATTTTCAAATATAACCCGGGCAGTCATAAAGGAGCTCTAATTAAATATAATACATTACCCGCCAAGAGAACAAATTCCAAGAGCAAGAAGATCTTCCAATGTGGTTTGCAGTACAGAAGTTAGTAGCGAAGCAGAAAAACCAGCCACTCCTAGTTGACCAAAAGTCCCTAAAATCTACACATAATGAAGACATTTTATATCAGGTTTGTTTAGAAACGGTAGTTGTGGTGGTGGTAGTATGCTAAAACTTTGTTAAAAAAAACAACAAAAAATACTATATTCACCACTGAGGAAGATTCAGACAATATTCATTGGTGTATGGCTAACCAAGTTCAACAAAGATTAAATAGGGCGATTTTGCAGATATAAAAACTTATTGCTAATGAGAAAAATACATCATTTACTTGTTATATAGCTCATAGCAGTGCTATAAAAAGATTCTAAGGATCACATGAATGCAACATTCAGTAGCAAAGCAAAATTATAATAAAATTGTAAGACAAAGCAGCAACCTAAATAAATCACACTGCAAAATAATTATTTCTCAAGTTTTAAACAACCCTATTAATCATTCATCTAATTTTGAGGCTTTTACAGCGCTTTTCTAGCACCATGGTTAACCATAAATCATTATGAATGTGATCCTTAAGGCAGTAGCCTAAACATATTTCAAACTCGTTGTTTGCAGCTTAGTCAGCTAACGCTATTTTAAATTTGGGATATTTCGTGAATTGCAAAACTTCTACTCAAAATGTTTCAGAAGTTTGTTGCACATACAGATCCCCGTTTCATACAGTTTTGGTCCCCTGTTTATAATTGCTTCCCATGTACAATTTAGTTTTCAAATTGATGCAGGAATATCCTTCCATCAGTTATTTCTTCAACGGAAGTGACTTAGCCTTGCTGATACGGCACAAATCCCCTTCAGCAAATTTTCCTTTTGATGTCAAATCATAAGAGAAAAAACAGCAATTGAACTAAAGAGACGGAAACAATAATTTCTCTAAAACAGGGAACCAAAAGAGATCTTAAGACCAAAATGAAAAGAGTTTCAAATTATTTTAGAAGAAATTCTAAACTTACCATTTCACGAACTTCTTGCTCAAATGACTTTGAAACTGCACTGCTGCTGAAATTTTCAATCACTTTGTAGCCTGCTTGATCCCCTTTCTTTAGCAATTCATACGTCTCAAAAGACATCTGACCATTTTCATGAATCAACGAGGACCAACGTTTCTCAAAAGATTCCTTACATAGTCTCCCTTGTTCGGTATTTTTGGAGCATAACCAATTATCATATTCTGCAAGTATTTTCTGTGTCCAATCAACCAAAAACATATAAGCAAAATATACCCAGCTAACGTTACACATATTACATTATTTTAAATCTTGCATTAGTATTTTAATGTATTAGCCATCATGGAGACATCCAAAGCAAAAGCATAGTCCGTCATGGTTGAA
Source organism: Vicia villosa (assembly GCF_029867415.1). Taxonomy (NCBI): domain Eukaryota; kingdom Viridiplantae; phylum Streptophyta; class Magnoliopsida; order Fabales; family Fabaceae; genus Vicia; species Vicia villosa. The sequence goes on from NC_081180.1 coordinate 144,699,433, forward strand.
TCCGGTCCCAATTAATTATGAGAGACAAAACCAAAAAACAACAAAACCATGAGCTCATTTTTTGTCTTAGCTTTTTGAATGTTTTGACATATATACACTCTTAGGCTTTGTTTGGGAGTTTGGAGGGGAAGGGAGGGGAGGGCTTGAAAAAAGAGAAGGATTGAGTGAAAAGAATAGAGGGATTTAGGTGGAGAGGTTTTGGGGGATTTATTTTTATTCAGCAACCAAAATCCCCCTAATTTGGGGAACAAAAAATTGTATTAGAGGAGGAGTTTGAAGGGTTTCGGAGGACTTACACAAATTGTTCAAATATAATCTATGTTGTTAGTGTTCCGAAAACTAAAAATATATTAATCATAAAGATCTTTTTATCATTTTATACAAAATCATTCTTTCAAAAAAAGTTAAAGATTTCTCTATATATTTTTAAAAATTATTTTTCCGAAACCCTCCCTTCCCTTCCCTTCCCTTCCCCTCCCCTTCAAACTCCCAAACAAAGCCTAAGGCTCTTGGAGGAAGGGGAGTAGAAGGGAAAATAGAGAAATCTTTCCCATTTTCTGCGAGTGCTTGCGAGAGTGCTTTTGTAGAAAATAATAAACAAATGTTTAGCATTAATGTATTATTAATTTTAAGAATATTATAACATAGAATGAATTTGAAGAATTTATCTATAAACCCTCACATCGGAGGGTTTTGAAAAATTATCTAAATTCAATTCAGGTTGCAATTCTTAAAATATTAAAAATATATTAATCACATGCATTCATTTATCATGCTATACAAAAACATTTTTTTCAAAAAAGAAAAGATTTATCTATTTTTTTCTTCTACACCTCTCCCTCCAAAGCTCTCTTTTCCCCTCCCCTTCAAACTCCCAAACAAAACCTTATCGAAAATTGTGAGACAAAAAATAAATCCACTAATATTAAAAAGACAAACATATCAAATGAGGTTAAAAAGTAAGTTAAACAATAAATATATCTAAAAATTGTAACATTTTCTTAGAAATAAGACCCAAAAACTCTCATAAATAAAACAAGAGGGGATAGTAATTAGTAAACATGAGTAAATACAATCTGAATTCACTAGTTTACAGCCAAAAACTAACCCGAACAGATGATACAGAAGGATCAATTATGTCATTCTGAATTCTTGAGGTGGCAGGCATTGCACGTTTCTCTCCTTTGAAAGCATATGATGCAATAGTATCAAGATTGGACAATTGCATGGTAGCTTCTGCAAGCTCCACAACGCGTGATTTAGTGGATTCAATCTGACAATGTATACCATTGCAGTTTAAGAGCATACCAATTAAGAGGAAAACAAATTGTCCTGAAATTAAAAAATTATGATCTTTTTGTAACATACCGTAGATAGAGTTTGTCTCCTCCAAGAAAGGCTCTCAATTTCCATATTCAATGCAAAATCATTTACACTATCAACAACATCATTTATTGCAATCAAATCCTGCTTGGCAGATCGATAGTCTTGTGTCACAAGAGTTTCACATGCAGAAATTAGTCTATCTGCAATTCCAACGGGTGTTTCAAGTTTAAGCTTCATTCTATCCATTCCAGCCATTGTTGACCCATCTAAAAAGCTGTGTAGGAACTTCTCAAGCTCAAGAAAGCTGCTGGGACCATATTGAGAACCAGAGACTGACAATTCTTCATTAAGTTTCCCAAAACTAGAGGTAGCCATAAGTTTTGCTTCAAGAGCAGATCGTGCAGATACAGGATATAATATCACATCTTCTGTATTCAGCAACCTCTTTATGTTGTCCTTAATGAAGGACATTGCTTCCTCAAGCTGCATTGATTTGTGAATATATAATGTAAGCCTAATTTGGCAAATGACTATATCAATACAAAAGAACAAGATAATACAATTATGACAATACCAAACATGAACCGTGAAACATTAATATACCTCATGATTACTCTGATATATGTCAGCTTTATTCAAAACAAAGACCACCTTTTTTTTCCATTGCTGTGAATATCGAAGAAAAGCAACCTGGAAAATAACATAAAACACCACATCATACCCCTAACTGGGTAATTATACCAGAGTATGCCCTATGCACAAATAATGACTAGGCATACCTCACTTCCAGTTAAAGGACGGTCAGCTGAAATAACAAAAAGAAGCAAGTCTGCACGAGGCACAAATTCCTCTGTAAGACGCTGCTGTCTCTGGAGAATTACATTAGTTCCAGGTGTATCAACAACTGTCATCTGTTTTCAGAAAGATAAAGAAAACTGTTGAGGAACAACTAATAGCAAACAGAAATTGTGACCAGAGGAGAGAACCAAAACAAAAGGAGAAAACCAAAAAAATAATTGACTTACTTCTCTGAGAATTGGAGCAGGAAGGTAGCAAATATATTGACCATCTGGAAACCTTTCACAACGTTGTTTTTCATTATCTAGGTCATTAAACCGTAAAAATGTGATCTCATTCGTTGTTGGAACAACACCCTCTTTGAGATATCTTTCCCCAAGAAGCGCGTTAATCACAGTAGATTTACCAGAGTTGAATTCCCCCTGGTAATAGTGTCAAATAACATCAGCTCTTTGTACCATATTTCTATGAATTTTATTTAAAACCAGTTTTTTTTTGCATCTCACCCAATTGAAGTTTGATTAAGAAAATTTATGATAAATGGTAATGGGAAGCTAATGAATCAAACAACTACTCATTCTATAAAATAACATGTGACCTTTGATGAGTATTGACAGCTATGGCTGCCATCAAATCTATTCATAACATGTGCATTGTTAAGAGTAGAATAACAAGAACAAAGCACAATAACATGAACTATATGAAGGGAAAAAAAAAACTCCTAAAAGCAATATAGCTTCTAAATTTTGTAAAGATTTCTCAGTGTAAGCAGACAATTAACCAACACTCAAGTAAATGTTTATACATGAAACTAGTCAATTAAACGCAGAAGAACAGTGAACAATGACGACGAGAAAAGTCCACAACAAATAGCACTTATTTGTTAACTAGTTCCAAACTATATGTAGTAACAGAATATTTTCTTTTTGAAATTTAGAGCTAATACCAATGTATATCCAGGAACCAGAATTTGTTGAGATTCAGCACACTATTACCACTATAACCAATAAGAATGGCTCATCAATCTGAGAAACTGCATCAACGAGAAGCGAAACTTCCTCCATCTGCCATTTTAAACCAATCCCAATTCAACACAGTAAAAAATATAATGGTCAAAACACATAACAATGAAAGAAACAAAATTTATATATCAATTTAAATACCAACTGTTTTAATTAAAAGATCACCAGAGGTGCAGCTTTCTTTATAACTCCAATAGCTTCATTCAACACCAACCTCTCCATCTCAATTAACTGTTTCTCCCTATCCTCCAGTTTAACAAATCCACCAACAACCTCCCTTTTGCTCTGCAAACCACTACTTGTATCAACTAATTTACCATCATCAATTTTATCCAGTATTCTCTCCTCATTCGCAATTCCACCATCCAACAGTTTGCGAAGAAAATCATCATCAAACAACCCAAAACTCTCCAAACTAGTAACAAAACCACTAGCACCCGAAGCAAGCAAACTCGAAGCCTCGGCATTTGACAAGTTTTCCCCCACAAACGATGCAAATATAGGTATCTTCACATTCTCAACTACATCACCAATTTCCTGATTTAAACCTTTCAAATCACCACCACCATATATAAGAAAATCAGCACCTTCTGATTTAGAAGCATTCACAGCAGCATCTACAGTTTGAACAAATCTAGCCACCAATGGAAGCACCACCAAGTCACTATTGGAACCTAACATTGTATTCCTAGCAACAACAGTAGGAAGACCTGAAACAGATACAAACGAATTTTTTTCAATTATTTTTTTCAATTATTACAAATAAAATGTAGCACAAGTGTTTGAAGAAATGCTCAAAAGAGAAAGAACGAGAACCTTTATCGGAGAGTAAAACACCACTGGTGGCGGCAGCGGCGGCGATATCGACACGCTCGGCGACTAACAAATACGCGCGGTCACGAACGAGTGATTTCAGCATGCAAGCGGCTTCGTAAAGCTTGCCACCGGTTTGTTCGTTACTGGCGAGAATTACGATTCCAACCGACTTGGAAACTGCTTTATCGATCAAGTTTAAAGCGGCGTCGCCACGTGTCAGGATCTCGTCGGGGTTGAGCTGGAGAATTAGAGTGGGGATTTTGAGTTCGGGTCTCTTGTAACCGCCGGGGAAGAGTGTTCGGGGTTGGGCTTGGGCTTGGGCCTGAGGAGAGAATTGTTGGTTGAAATGGCGAGAGGCATTGGAAAAGATGGAGATGTGACGAGAAGAGCGTCGGAGGGGGAGGTGAGGAGAGCGAGAGAATGAGGTGTGGCGGTGGCGAGGAATAATTGAATTTGAAGGAGTGAGAAGGGAAGAAGAAGGGGTTAGTGTGGAACAGAGTACCATGGATTTGATTTGAAGGAAGTAGAAAGAAGAGGAAAGAAGGGAGATAGTGTTATCGGGTGAGAGATGTGCGTCCGTCACTGAAATCTCAGTTGTTATCTATCTTTTGGATCAACTTTCCAAGGACCGCATGTGCTTCCAATTAAAATCACAGTCAACTTTAAAAGTAATTAATGCAATAATGTAATAATGCTACACCCATTAGTGCATACTTTTTCTTTTAAAATCCTCACCCATTTAAAAAAATAATTAATTTTACGACTATTAGTTAACCACACTCTACTTGGGTCAAGAACAAATGATTACTTCATACTACTATAGTTAGGGTTTAAATATGCTACTTGCCCTTTGTTTGAGTTGAATAACAATAAAATTATGTTTAGATTGGCAAAATTGTACTATTAAATAGAATGAAATGAAATTAAATAAAATAAATTTAGATCTGCATTAATAAAAAGACGTTTAGTGCTTTTTTTTATAAGATTTTTAGGATTTATAAGGGTCTAAAATTTTATAATGCAAATATTATAGTATAATTTATTGTGTTATCTTACAATCATCTTTCAATCATTTTATTGGATCATGTGTTTTCTTGTGATAGGTTTGCGCTTGATCCCGAGGTCCTAGAACCTTCCTTGGTTCTATAGTTGGTGGTTGGTCATGTTTGCCTCACGTCACTTGTCTGGCGTCATGGTGGTGTCTCAATTAAGCAGTTTCTTGACTTTGTAGATTAGTTAATAGGTTAATTTAGATATATTATTCGGCCAATAAATATTGTCTCTGTCAATGGGAGAATAGTTATCCCTCAAGTCTAGTCCAGTTAGACAAGGTGTAACTTGCAATCTTGGTTTATTTTTTCCTACACCCATGTGGCCTTTACGCCTTTGACTCCTATCCAACTTCATTGACTTGGATCTATATATTGATCTTATACTTCTTCTTTTTCATTGATATACAGAAAGACCGTCTTTTGATGTTTTGTCATGCAGGACTAATTTAGTCCAACATGATCTATCTGGGACCTAGTTGTCGTAACTCGGTTTCAGCCTTTGATGTTGTAACTCAGATTGGGAAACTTTCAAATGGTACTGGAACTAATAATCATTACTTTGTTATTATCGCCATAGGACACAAAACATCTCCTTTTAGGAGAGAAGCGAGAGAATAAAGATTTGTCTCCAGTCATATACTTTGAACAACTGTTATCAAGGTACCACTTAGCTTTTACTATTGTAAAGCATTTCTCGACATCTTCATGATTTTCCATAAAATAGATGTTTGCTTCTTATTTTTCTAATTCATTTGAGGATTTCATATCATTCTCATTCTAAGTTATATAAGTCTTCTTTGTTTCTTTTTGAGGTCTTATGAATTTTTCATCTTTATTCATCATCTCTTAGTCTTTTAAGCTCCATTGTGTTCATTCTAACCCTTTTTACCTCGGTATTACCCTCACGGGTAACTTTAATGGTGTACCACATTTCTTTTGCAGCTTCACTGCGACAAACACGCAAAAACTCATCAATACCCAAAGCGATAGTATTAATGGGTTTTTCTTTCAAAATGCGTTGCATTTTTTCTTTATCCTCTTTGGTCCAAATATCTTTATCTTTTTTTCACAATAACACCAACTATATGTGTGGGAACAAAAGGACCATTTTTTATAGAAGTCCGGATATCTTAATTCATTTCCACTATAAAGATTCTCGTTTTTTGTTTCAAATTTCAAACATAAGAGATGGTGAATTGTGATATTCAAATTCCAAACATAAGAGATGGTGAATTGTGATATTCAAATTTCAAAAACCGGTTTATATAAACTTTTGGATAAAAAATTATTTATGTTAGAAGATAAAAATGAAGTAGCAGAATAAAAAAATGAGAAGAGACAAAGAAATAAGAAGTGGAATAAATAACAAAAAAAATAGATAAGGATAGAAAGATCACACCATAAATTTATTTCGGTTCACCCTAAACCACTTGGTCTACTCTAGTCCCTAAGAGTTTTCCCTTGTGATTTCCACTAGAAAAATCTTGACCTTTTTTTCACAGGATCAAACCAAACAACATTACAAAACAATTTGAGATTTTCCATGGGATCATATCAAGAATCTTAAACAACCAGAGCTTTTACACAGAGTCAGCTTAAGAACCTTAAACAACCAGAGTTTTTATAGAGACTTAGTTCAAGAACCTTAAACAACTAATTTTTGTACACATGTTTACAGGTTTAGCTTGCAACCTCCAAAACTATTACAAAAGAATCACAAGAGAGCTATGCTCTTGGATAAACAATTTCAGTACAACACAAATACAACACAACTCTCAAATGAAAATTTTCACTCCCTTGACACTAAGGATACTCTAGTGAAAAATGAACTTTATAAAATAATGGGAAAGAAAAATAATAGAGAGTTTCTATTCAAAAAACCGGTGTATTTTGAAAAGAGGAGACAACTTTGTGCCTTTTTAATTATTAAATCGATTAAAATTATGTGTTGATTAATTAACCAATTCAAAATAGAAAATTTTGAATTTCAACGCTACATAATCGATTATAAGCCTCCTTAATCAGAAGGACCCCTTAATCAATTAGTCAATGTATTTTAAAATTATAAAATTATGTGTTGATTAATCAGAAGGACCCCCTTCAACGCTACAAAATAGGAAATTTTAAAATTATGTGTTTATTAATTACACTTTAATTTTTTCAATTAGAAGGACCCCTTAATCAATTAATCAATGTATTTTACCTTCTTAATTGATTAAATAAGCTTCTAATCAATTAAGCACTTGCCCTGATTGGTTTTAAGAAGTTTTATCAAAAGAGATAAGAATTTTTTTTAAATACTTTTTTATGTGTGCATTGTCTTAGTGCCTCGAGATTTACTTTGTTTCTTTTACAATAAAACGATCAACAACTGGATTGAGCACTAACTGAAGAACTAGACGAGTTTTCACACTTTACATCTGCAAAAACTCAAAATTTGGTCAAATCCATTAAAAAGATCCAAAAAAGTGGGTTGGGTCGGGTAATTGGATGAATATGAGTTTAAAAACTAAAAACTACATTAAAAAATCGGGTTTTAGGTAAAATCGGACCCATACCCAAAAAAATCTATTGACCACCCACTCCCCCCAATCAAACATTTATTATTACAATTTTAATGATTTTGATGAATATTAACTTAGTTGTTACAATTTTAGTCTCTTGAACATTTATTATTTTAGTGACCCGTGACTTTAACTAATTTTAGATGTTTCACTATTTTACTATTTGGATGCTAATATGAAGTTATGTCATGCAACTTTAGTTTGTTGTTAGTTTTTATGATGATTTTTATTAGTTGATGTTATTATTTATTATTTTATGATGCTAAAAAATAGTACAAATAGGTTATCTAATTTTTTTAAGATAAAAATATTGAGTAATTTTTATGAAAAAATATGATGACTCGTGATTTAGTCATTTAATATTAATAAAACAGAAAAATTATTTGGACAACCCACTACTCTACCCAACTCAACCCGAAAAATTAGTGGATTTTCCCAAATCGACTTATTGGTGTAGTGGATGGTTATTTTACCTTACCCAAACCGGAGTGTCCTATGTGAATTGGGTATTGGTTTGTCCAATTCTAACTCAAACCGTCTCATGTACACCAATATTCCTAATGATTGAATTTGTGGAAGATATTTTACATGTCAGTTTCCTAGGTATGGCATTAGAATTCGCTATTATTGCTTCTAGTTTCCATGTACCTCCTTTAATGTCATTTATTTTCGAGTTTGAGGTTGGTTGCATATATAATCTTTCCTAGTCTTGGAATCATATTTGATTTTTTTTACAATTGTGTGGTCTTCTCCATATACGACCTCGTGCTTAGGTGTTATGTGTTATATTTAATTCTACTTGAGAGCTTAGTGGTCATAAATATGGCTTAATGATATTCACACTATTTCCCCATGTTTTAAATTGTTTCCCTGATTTGCTGGAGATTTTTTGATGTTATTAGAATGACGTTTTAACCCCTAATTGTTTCTTATTTCAAAATTGTTGCAGACTATCTATTGGCTGCATATATGATCTTTCCTAGTCTTGGAATCATATTTGATTTTTTCGACACTTGTGTGCTCTTCTCCAGATAAGACCTTGTGCTTTGGTTTTATGTGTTATATTTAATTCTACTTGCGAGCTTAGTGGTCATAAATATGGCTTAATGATATTCACACTATTTCCCCATGTTTTAAATTGTTTCCCTGATTCGCTGAAGATTTTTTGGTGTTATTAGAATGAGATTTTAACCCCTTAGTGTTTCTTAATTCAAAACTGTTGTGGACTGTTTATTGACCGCCATAAGCATATTTTTTTATAGGGTGATAGTTTCACTGTGTCTCGTATGGGTCACCTGAGTGGTGAGTAAAGGTGTTTTACCTCTTTCTCTTGGGCGTGATGCCAAGTTTTCTTCAATTGCAAGTGGATTTTGAATAGGATCCTCCAACTGTGTGGAAGATATCGTGAGTCCGTCTTCGAGAGTGTGTTTTCCCTTATGACCTTACTAGCGATAGATTGTGCATAGTTGGAGCTATGTGTAGTTATTTTTCCATGATTTCTATTACGACGTTTGAGTAGGTGGTTGTGAAGTTGCTCAAATTCATTCCATTATGGTTTTCCCACATACATCACTTGTGATCTTCCCTGAAAAAGTTCATTCACGTGGTTGTGAAGTTGCTCAAATTCAAGCAGTTCTAGGAGGTGATGAAGTTCTCTAAATTGTGGTTCATCATCTTGTAACGGGTGGTACTTGTAAGCATTCTAACGGCCAAATAAATTGTATCGAATGCAAGAGGTATTTCTATGAAAAATATATGTGTACCTTGATTTGACATTAAGTGCTCTTTTTATAGGGAGTTTGTAGGGTTTATGGGGGCTAGAACTTTCTAGTATAACGATTTTCCTTCAATCTTTTGCATGGATCAAATACATTTCTAGGGCATTTCCATGTTTGTTTTTGAGGTCCTAGAACTTTCCTTGATTCTATATTTGATGGTAGGGCATATTTGCATCACGTCACTTGCTTAATGTCATGGTAGTGTCTTAATTAAGCGGCCTCTTAGCTTTGTTGATTCGTTAATAAGTCATGCATTTATAGGCCAAATATATTATTAAACCATTAAATATTGTTTCGGCCCAGACATGAACAAAACATAATATTCATACAAGTCTTTCTTAAAAGCTTTAATATTTATTTGACTAGATTTGAATCCAAAATTTTGATTAAAATTTGAAGAGACACGGGGTATCATTAATAAACTATTTTACATAGTAATTTAATAAAATGGTAAGCAGTTTTTTCCCACTTAACTAGAAGTCATGGATTTCAAATTACTTATGAACATATTGTAGTAAGGGTGTTCCCGTTGCAGTTTGGGTGATTTTAAGGATAAAAATCATTCGAACCGCAAGAGTTAAGAATGTGCGATTTGATTTGGTTCGGTTGTCATTAAAAAATAAATCAAACTAAACCAAACCAAATCAATGTGGTTTGGTTGATTCAGCTGGTTCGATTTCTTACAAAAATTTATTAAGTCACACACAATATATATATATATATATATATATATATATATATATATATATATATATATATATATATATATATATATATATATATATATATATATATATATATATATATATATATATATATATATATATATAGAGGAGGGATCAAATTACACCCGAAGAGTTACACCACGAGTTACACTCGTTCAATAACTACATCTCGAAATGATATTTTTTAAATTCAACCGTTGGATTGAAACATAATATCATATAGATCATACCTATAAAGTTTGAGCTTAATCTATAATGATTTATTATATCATCAAGATATCCAAAGATTAACGTCAAAATGAGCTTTCATATAACGTTAATTTTGATGTTATTCAATGACATAGTAAATCATTATAGATTAAGCTCAAACTTTATAGGAATGATCTATATGATATTATGTTTCAATCCAACGGTTGAATTTAAAAAATATTATTTTGAGATGTAGTTATTGAACGAGTGTAACTCGTGGTGTAACTCTTCGGGTGTAATTTGATCCCTCCTCATATATATATATATATATATATATATATATATATATATATATATGTAACAACATATGTGTTTAGTCATTCATACATTACCATAAATAAGTTAGAATTTGATACATAAATATGAATTGTGTCTTACAATTCTATCTCATGTCGAAAGGACAGTATAAAAAATTTGAAATAAATATGAATTGTGTCTTACAATTTTATCTCACGTCAAAAGAACAATATAAAAAATTTAAAATAGTATATTTTGTAATTATAAGCAAGTTCATTCATGTGATTATGTTAGCCTCATAACACTAATTTCTTTTTTATTATCAATATTTAATATATTAAGAGATATAAAAGTAATATAAATTAAAAAAAAATCTTTTAATCTTATTCTCATCAATATCAACAAATTAAAAATGAAAACAAAAGAATTTATAAATAAATAATAACTTGTTTTTTTATATGTAAATTAAAATAAATATCATAAAAAAAAATATGATAAAATATACAAATAGTATTTGTTGACTTCTTTATAGAACTAAGGGCCAGTTTGTTTCAGCTTTAAAAAAATGGATTTTTCTTTGTATTTTTGAAAATAGATTTTCTAAAACCGGTTTTCAAAATATTACAAGTTTTTTTATATTCGTTTTTTCTAAAATGAAACACTTAATTTGACATCCTATAACATAAACATACATAATTGAAGACCAAAACTTAGTCAAAATCATAATTTTTTCAAAAAGTTGTATTTCAAAAATGATTTTTATGAAGATCTATTTGAAATAGCTTCAAAATTAAGTGATTTTTTAAAATTTTGATATCCAAATTTTTTTTCCATAAATAGATGAAATATCTAAAATCACATTTTAAGACTAACTATTCAAACAAAATTTTCATTTGAAACTTTTATAAAAAGTTTCTTTGTAAAAATTTTTTTCACAAAATTTGATAACACTATAAAAATCATTTTTAAATAAAGCCAAAACAAACGGGCCCTAAAAATATATATAATTTGTAAGATATCATAATGCAGCTTGGTTTGGTTAAATTCGGTTTGTAAAATACAAACCGCAAACTGAACCGTGCGATTTTGTAAGAAAATGACTCAAACACATTCAATTCAGTTTTGAACACCAAAGATATTCCTTTAGGAAAAATTGAAAATTAATTAGTTGCAAAACCTGGGATTCAAACCCAAGTCACTAAGGTGACATTGTTGCAAGCTTACCACCAAACCATGCATGATTAGTTGTTTATAGTTGCAAGGGAGTTCTATATATTAATACTTCATTCTTTTTCAATAATATATAAATTAAAACTGTAATAATATTTAAATAATTATATAAATGTATTATTTAATAATTATATAATTATAAATTATTTAAATGTATTTTAATTAACGTTTTTTTTATAAAATATTTAAATGTATTTTAATTAACGTTTTTTTTAATAATTTTATTTAAATGTTTTATTTAATAAACGTTTTTAATAATTTATCTAATAATTTATATAAACATTTTTTTAATAATTTTAATAAACGTTTTTAATTAACCTTTTTATTCAGTTTTTTTATAATTATATAAATGTATTATTTAATAATTGTATAAATGTATTATTTAATAATTTCAATAAATGTTTTTAATTAACATTTTTAATTAATGTTTTAATTATATAAATGTTTTTTTATAATTATATAAATGTATTTTTAATTAACGTTATAATTATATAAATTTATTTTTAATTAACGTTTTAATTATATAGTTAATTTGATATAACTTATGACATTTTTATACTTATAAACTTATTTTAACATATTAACGTTAATTTCTTAGAAAATTTCTTAATGTTAAAACATATATCAACATTAAAACTATAATTTTTCCCAGAAGGTTTTAACAATTTTTTTACATTAAGACTTATATTAACATTAAAACTATAATTTTCTTAACTTTTTTATAAACTAACATATTAATGTTTTTTAGTTACAGTTTATAAAAATTGAACAAAATGAAGTTTTAAAAAAAATGAAGTTTATAAGAAAATGAAATTTAATATGTACAAAATGAAGTGTTAATATATATACTTTTAAAAATGAATATTTTTTAAAAAAACTGAACAATAACTAGAAAGTGTTATTAGAAACATTTTTGCTTGTTTATAAAAAAAAACTGTATATATTAGAACCATTATAAAAAAAATATAAAAATGATTTATAATTAATATGTAGATAATGCAATAATTAAAAAAACTGAGCAAATTCCTAACAAATATTTAAAAAGTTAATTAAGAAACTAAATAAAATTATTTAAAAAAAACGTTAATTAAAAAAATTATTAAAAAAACATTTAAATAAAATTATTAAAAAAACGTTTATATAAATTAAAAAAACTGAATAAAAACGTTAATTAAAAAAGTTTATTAAAATTATTAAAAAAATGTATACATAAATTATTAAATAATACATTTATATAATTATTAAAAAAACGTTAATTAACCAAATTTTAAATAAAATTATTTAAATTTTTTTATATAAATTATTAAAACTGAATAAAAACGTTAATTAAATATTTTATAAAAAAATGTTAATTAAAATACATTTAAACATTTTATAATTATATAATTATTAAATAATACATTTATATAATTATTTAAATATTTTATATATACAGCTTTTTTAAATATAAGTATAAAAAAATGGAGTATTAATATGTACAACTTTTTTAATTTATATATTTTTGAGAAAGAATGGATTATTAATATATAGAACTCGTTTGCAATTATAAACAATTAAACATGTATGGTTTGGTGGTAAGCTTGCAGCAATGTCACCTTGGTGACCTTGGTTTAAATCCTAGGTTTTGCAACTAATTAATTTTCAATTTTTCCAAGCTTTCCTAAGTAACCACGCTCAATCAGCCAAACAAATGCATAACCAAATTAACTGAGAACTACCCTTCCCCAGGTTATGATCAAAGGTTTTAATTAGTACAAGAAAGAAACTTCTACTTCTTAGGCTCAAAGGGGTTGACGAGGGATTATCATCCTTATATCTCCACTGTTTAGGAATTGAAACAATGTCTGTACATCGTCAGCATAGTCTGTTCAAAAAGCATACTGTATGAGGTTGCGGTATCGTTTTCGTCATCCTCCCTCGAAAGGCATACAGCTTTAACAGGGGTTGAATATCACAAAACACATGCAAAGTAAAGACATAATTAAAAAATGAGTGATAGCGAAATAATTAATTCAAGACAAGCATATGCAATGCACTGATGATGATTATTAAAGCAAATAATGTCTATCATAATTTGAATGTTTAAACAAACAGGAAAAAAATTGCAAATGAAAGTAATTCTAATGATCTAAAAGTCTATCTTTCTAGCCATCCACAGCATTAGCAATCTTGTTGTGATTAGGCATGGTTGCAGGAGAGTCGAACTCAATTTCTCCAGCGTCAATCATATCATGGATTTTGTTCTTCAACGGCCAACAATCATTAGTGTCATGCCCAATGCTGTCAGAATGATAAGCGCATCTTGCATTAGGATTATATTGATGAGATAAGGTATTGGGCTTCAGAGGAGGATCCTTTAAAGTAATCAACCCTGCTTTCAGCAACTGCTGTAACGCTTCAGCCAAAGTTATGTTGATCTTTGTGAATTGTCTTTTAGATGTGCCTGGTTTACGCTGGTTGCCCCCTTGTCGTATCAGCACTTGATTAGAGGCTAGGACCGTCCCCACAGTATTAGATTCATTCCTCTCATTGTGCGCTTTCTTTGAGGTATTAGAATAGGTAGCCACTTGAAGTTTACCGCTTCGAATACCGCTTTCAACACGCTCCCCAGTCAGTATAAGCTCAATGAATCCAGATGATGAACTTCCTAGCAAATGACTATAGAAAGGGCCAGTCAGTGTATTCATGAACATATCTACCATCTCTCTGTCAGCCAAGGAATGTTTGACTCTTCCAGCTAAATCTCTCCATTTCTGAGCATACTCCTTGAAACTTTCCTTAGGTCCCATAGACATACTTTGTAGTTGCATGCGAGTTGGTGCGAGATCGGAATTATATTGGTATTGCTTATAGAAAGCAACAACTAAATCTTCCCAGGTATGGATGTTGGTACTTTCCAGTTGATAGTACCATTCGAGTTGAGTTCTAGATAAGCTTTCCTGAAAGAAATGGATCCAGAGTTTCTTATCAGCAGTATGAGGTTGAATCTTCCTTACATACGATCTCAAGTGCAACTTGGGACAGGAAACCCTATCATATTTAGCAAAGGCGGGAGTCTTGAATTTTGGAGGAATAATGACTCCAGGAACGAGTCCTAGTTCTTCAAAATCCAGTCCAGGTATCTTCTGAATTTCTACGGCTTTCATACGTTCTTCAAGCAGCTTGTATTTGTCATCAGGATGTTCATCCTCGTGGTGATAATCCTCTTCTTCTTCAGAAGGCTTGGCAGAATCATGGTTACTTTTTACATCAGTCTTGACACTAGCATCATCATCTTGCTCGTCCTCATCACTGTCTTCAGCCAAATAGGGGGTGTCTGAAAACAGAATCTTTTTTGTTAAAGGGCCAAGACGACAGGCGCGTGGGCCTTGCGCCCTGTTGCTGATTACACACCACAAAATCAACATACACCCTCCTGACTCTATTTAAAATTGCTAGAATTTTAGGTCTTTTTACTTAGATTTTCCCACTTCCTTTTAGGCAATAAAATGACTATTTTTCCCTTATTTTTTAGACCTTAATACAACTCTTGACATAGAAAATGTTCATAAAAAATACTAGTTTTAGGCTATTTGTTTTAGTCTTTTACTTGATTTGTAATCCAATTCTCTTTCATAAAAATCAATAAAAAATAGTAGTTTCTTTAACTCAATTTTGTACTATATTTTTGATTTGTTATTTAATGCTTGTGTGTAATTTTGTATCATTGCTTACTTGTGATTTTTACTTGTAACTTCACTTGTATGTTCTCATAGATTTAGGACTTATAATCTTTACATGACACTTAGGCTAGTCTTTCTCCTTTAAAATCCTAACACTTTAGGTAGAAACCATGATAACATTAGGATCTAGAAATTCCCATTTTAACATTAGGCTAGTTAATTCATATTAGGCTAGTTTCCCATTTCTTTTCCTTTTCAACTTTAAAACACCTAACAAATGCTTGAATTTAATTCCCTTAAAAATACCAAGAAAACACCTAAAAAGTGACTAATAAATGCTTGACTAATAAAAAGGGAATGGAAACTCTCGTCCCTCTTGTTTAAGGGGATCACTTGAGTGGAAGCTCCCAATCTAAAAAACACCAACAAGAGTAATTCGAGTCTCCCTTGTTTAAGGGGTGTACCCGAAACGCTCGACAAATTTCTCTCTTCTCTCTCTTGCCTTCAGGGCATTCTTTCCCTTAATCGGACACGTTATTTCCGCTCCATTCCCAGCTTAAGACTCCAGAGGTCGAGCAGCAGAGTGCAAATGTAACTGTTCAACTAAAAAAACACAAAAACAAACAAAAACATGTGAGCCGAACTACGGCACTCTGATTCCTGAAAAGGATACATAGGCATTAGGTCGCGGGGCCTAAGCGAGCACAACTATTTATAAACCTTATTTTCCCCGTGTTTCCTTTTCTTTCTTTTTCATGCATTCCCTTAGCATTAAGCTTTAGATTTATAGCACACACCCTTTAGATAGCAACAAACATAGGTGGATACCATCGAGTACGATGGGTGTGAGGGGTGCTAGTACCTTCCCCTTGCGTAACCGACTCCCGTACCCTATCTCTGGTCGAAATACCTTTTCTTATCCTTTCTTTATTCTAGGTTTTCTGATATTCCTTTCCCTCTTTGGGATAAATATATTGGTGGCGACTCTGTTCATTTTCGCGAGCGTGCGACAGCTGGCGACTCTGCTGGGGAGGAAGAATGTAAGAGTCTTGGTTACCATGGATGCATATGCATGAATGCAAAATGTTAATGATGATACAAATGCGGCATAAATCAGGATCAAGGATCAAGGCCTCTTGGATAACAGCTTCTCATGGTCATAAACTATGGTTGAATCCTCCAGATTCAGAGGTTAGACGTTGCTTGCTTGATAAATAGTCTCTTCATTAGCCAAATAAGGTTGAATCCTCCAGATTCAGAGGTTCGACGTTGATTCTGATAGATAATCTGTGCATAAGTCAAATGAGGTCGAATCCTCCAGATTCAGAGGTTCGACGTTGATTCTGATAGATAACTGATGCATAAGTAAAAGATGGTCGAATCCTCCAGATTCAGAGGTTCGACGTTGATTCTGATAGATAACTGATGTAGAACTTCTGTATAAGTCAAATGTCCTAGGATCAAAGGTTCGACGCCTTTTATTAAATAGCAAAAATCCGGGTATGATGAAGGTCAAGTTTCCTGTCCCATCCCAATCTCACGGGTATGTAGTCTAGACACTGACAAGTGGTTCCTAATGGTCACCAGGGTTAACGATTCCCATGGGGTACAATGTGTTTGAGGCAACAAACGTGCCAGACACAATGTTCCATGAAAGAACCTCGCCTGGTTGTGGTACCCCATGTCAAGCTCGATCGTATCAAACGCTACGGGAGTTGACATGAGCATCCACACTAATCCTATGTGTCACTGGCCTGGGTAGTGGGCCTTTTACCTCACAAAAACCCCCCACCTGCAAAGATAAACAGAAAAATATGTGGCCTCCACGGGGACCCATAATATAGTCCAGAATGCGAGAAAATAAACATGATATGCAAGCAGTAAATAGACATGATATGCAAGCATAAGATAAATGAAGTGAAGCATAAGCGATATATAGGCACACCCAATAAACAAACAAACAGACAAACAAAGGCTAGGATCGACTCACTAAGTACGGACCCGCAATAGGTCTATCACGTCCCAATTATTAATAACAACAAATATTTAAGAAAAATGTAACAAATCACCAACATGATAAATCAAATATGTTTAATAACTCTAAATATTTACAAATATCACTAATAAGTATAAATATTTACAAATATTTTGTTGATTAAAATATAATTTGTATGATAGTGACCCGTGAAATAAAATATATTATTATTGGATCAATAATGTTTAGTATTGTCATAATAGAAATTTTGTATGGACCATCTTCTAGTGTGTCAAAGTATGTCCTCTATCATAAATTATTAATAGAGAAACCACTTTGGCCAACATATTACAATTTAAGAAATTAATTTAATATGTATTTTGCAGAATTTAGAGAATGTGTTAATCAACTTATAGTTTTAATCTTGAAACCTTAATAGCAACCAAACCGTAATTCTAAATCATTTAATATGACTTCAACAGACCTCAAAAGATAACATCCTAGAAGTGCAAGACTGCTGCTAGGATTTCAATTAAAAAAGAGATTTACTTGAAGATGTATATTTACACAAATGTGCAAAAAATCTCAAACATTTAGACTTAAATTTTACACTTAAGATTGTTTTTTTTCTTCTAAAATATTAGTCTTCACAAAGTAACAGGTTAAAATATTCTTTTGGTAAAAATATTCAACAAACATTGCAATTACAATTTGATACTACTGAAGAACAAACAAAAGCAAATGAAAATAAAATGTTAACTATAAAACCTGAAACCATAAAGACATAAAACAAAGGTAAAAATTAACGCAACATAAAAGAGTAACTTACCACACACTTTTTGTGGATAAAGGCATTTATAACTTGATTTATCCATTTGTTATGATATTTTATGTATTCTTAGCTTTTAATAATATTTGAATTGGTAGTTTGTATAAAAATGTAGTCTACACTGGAGGCATAGTTTGCATATCTTTGTTAATGTTAACCACATTTTCCCTTTCATTTGCACGGGCATTGTTCCTAACCCACTCTTCATGGTACTTGGGGTCATAAGGAATAACTTGCCCATTAATAAAGGGCTCACCTGGTGAGAGGGAAACAAAAAATACCACATTGGGTATCAAATCAAAATTACGGTCATTTTACATCAAGAAATATGATATGCTATAGAAAGACTACATACGATATACTGATTGTACCACCTGATATTATCGAACTCAAGTATATAATAGCTTAAGTTAATCACAATAAAAATAAGACTAATGTGCAAGGCAAAAGTTAATAACAAATGATTATCCCGTGGTGGACTTATGCGCTTAATGTAAAATAAAAGGTTACTAAACATCCATTCTTTTCATATATAAAAGCAATGAATCATTTTCAAGGAGGCTGAATATGCAGTTGGTTTTTGACAAGGGGAGTAACTGACCAAGGTAAAATAATAACTGAGATGGAACTAAGAACAAAACATTGCATAGAAATGGGACATCATTGTGATAGACATGATTTCAGGGTGATCTTTTGCTAACACTACAAGAAATACTCAGTTGATATCTAAATAAAGTGCACAGTTGAAAGGTACATATTTTGCAAGCCAGATTGGTTAATAAAATAGTCGTTTGCTTTAGTTGACAGTGATGTTACAGGCTCGGGGACCAAGGATCTCCTTAGTGGTTTAAGGTATATAAGAGCATAATTATCGGAGTGGTAAAAGTCTACGTGTGCTATTTGTTGTCAGGGTAGTAATGATAATGGAAGCTATTTGCTGTGATATTAATTGACACAGTATATAAAAAAAAAAGCATTGTAGCTTTCATTAAATATATTGGTTTGGAGCATGATTTAAATTTCAAATTAATATTACCGCTAAAAAAAATTTACCGTTGCATTTCATATTTAATATTTTTTACAATTTTTAATTTGTTATAAAAAAATTAGTTTGAGGATAAATAAGTGATCAACCATTTCAATCTATCACAATTTTTCATCTATATTTATTCTAAAGTTAAATCATTTCTTTCATTTTTTTTTATCTTTTTCTTCTACACATTTTATTTGCCAATGAACCCCAACCACCCCAATTCTTGGTCCAATTTCATGCAAAATTGTAGCATTCCATCATTTATCCCAAATCAACAAAATGCATTCAATAATCCAAACCCACATCATAACTCAAATTTTCAAAATCCTACTTTTATCCCAAATCAACAAAATAATCCACACTTTGGAAATTACCCATATTATTATCAACACTTTCCACCTCAATCAACTAGTCCCACAATGCTTCACGGAGTTCAAATGGATAATAGTGATGTGGAAGTAAATGATCAAGAGCCCAAAATACCACAATTTTGCACTTAAGCTCAAGATGGGTTGGAAACAATAAACCTTGGTGAAGAAGTCAAAACTACATCGGTTATGAATATGTCGAAAATAAGATTTCAACCAAAGGAAGATGAACTTCTCATTCAATCATGGCTCAACATTTCAAGGAATCCAATTGTTGGGATTGATCAAAAGGGAGATAGTTTCTGGAAGAGGATTGGTGAAGCTTATAACAACCACCGCCACAAGAATTTTCTAGAGAGGAATCTGTTGGCACTAAAAGGTCGATGGCATAAAAAAATTAATCCTTCTGTATAAAATATAATGTAAATACGAGAATATGGTTTCATTGCATTATTTCAATTATACATTTTATATATTAATATAAAATATAAATTTGAAATATAATGTAAATTTTGTGGGACCCATGTTAGAGTTTTAGATGAGTAGTATGGATATTTAGAAAATATAGTTAGGTGGTTTAAATAGTTGAGAAGTTTGAAGTATTATAGGAGTATTATATTAGATGAGACCCACTTATACCACCAACATGAGTAGTATAGATGTGGGTGCTCTAAAAAGCAGCTAATGGCAAAGAGTAAACAAATGTACCTTTGAAAATAGTCGTTGAAAAGCAGCTTTTGCGCAGACCTTCAGTAAGTAAGTGCGAGTAGGGACTTCTACATCAGTAGGAATGGACATCAAGTTCATTCAAGTTGATAAAGAACTGTATAGTGGGCAGAGTTTTACGAAAATGTTAAACATCGATTTTGCAGCAATTGTCATTTAATATAAACAAAGTTTTGGAAATGAGCATGGTATTGAAGACGTAATTTTTGTTATTAAAGGTAACCACCATTATGAAAAAACACTTACAATGGGATTGAAGCTTGAGTAAGTGCGTAATTGTCGGCAAAGTGTTGGTTACAAACAATTTCTTTTCTCTTAATGGTTGGAGAGTTGTTGGCAATGTTTGGAGTTTGCTCAAAGGAGTTACAAGTGGTAGGGTTAATGTTCATTGCAAGTAGTATATGATTAGTAAAAGGGATATTGAAATTAAGTATCTGATTAGATGATTTCTGTTTGAAGAAGTTGTTATATTGTATGGAAATGGTGTAAGAATTATTTTTGTTTGAAGAAATTGTTGTCGTATTTTTGAAATTCAGTTATGATACAACTTTTGAATATAATATGGAAATGATTCAGCAACAAAAATCTCGGTTTGAATAATTTTTATTAATTTGCTATGTCGGTGCAGATTAGAAAAGTCGCAACAATATTATAAAAAACCTCAGTGCAATAGATAGGACATCATTTTATGTAACTATCATGTTATTGTAAATTTCAACAAAAGGAACTTAAGTTTGCATAAGACCTCAACATAGTTTGACAGAGCAAAGAGCAATTTGAAAAATACATGTGGTGATTGGAAGGGGATCGTTGTTAAAGCAGTTGCATTCAAAGGGGTTGCCAGTTGATTTGTTTTACTTGTTATAGGTTGAACAATGTTCATAGTACCACCCAAATCTATTTTCCTTGAACCTGCTAGTCATTCCAATTGTATTACATAATGCTTCATATTAAAACAACAATGATAAATGATCTAAAAGTTAGTATCATTCAATCTAGATAATAGACAGTGGTATAAAATAAAGATAGAACTAACAGTGATATAAAATAAATATAGAACTGACAAGATGAAGAGAATTTATCTCCCCAATGAAAAAAGATTTGTCTTCAAATGTCCCTTGTGAACCCGATGGCTGTGAAAGTATTTGTGAAACGACTGGGGATGAAATTGCTTCTCCTAATCTGAAAGGGAAATAAGGTTAACAAAGGCAGCAAAACTATCATGTTATAAAAAATAGTTATAATAAATTTGAAAACTTGTTTAAAAAATAGAAAACATAGGAAGTAGGATATCAAAACCTTAATATTTTGTATAATAGCTTCAGCACATTGTTGTCCATTCCATTCTTTTACGATCCATAGATCCACTACACGAATAGCAATTTTTCATACATTTTGACCAGGCTTTAAGTCACAAATCAGAATTGATGGTCTTGACATGATTTTCCTTTGAACTGAAATATTCTACAAGTAATGAAACAATGAATATGGGGACTAATGAAACATGGACATGTCATGCTGTAAAAGTCTGAAAGCAATAAATAGAAATAGATTCTGAAGAGTAAAATAAAATACAGAAAAAACCAAAACCATTTCAAATACGTAAGTGTAAAACATAAGTGGATTTTGAAGAGTAAAAAAAGAAATTTAGAAAATAAAACCAGAAACAGAAATCAATTTTGAAGAGAAAAAAAGCACAAAATAAAACACTCACAAATACAAACAACAATCCATTCGAAACATTATAGAGCACACCATTTTAACAAAGTAATACTTTTCAAAACAAAGGAGAGGAAGCTGAAACAAAACATTGATTACAAGGTTTTGTGAAAAAAGTAAGAACTAAGAAAATGAACATTCAATAAAGTGATCAATGAAAAATAAAAATGTCGTACCCGATCTAATGAAAAAATGCAGTTGATGAAAATGAGCAAATACATGAAACATACTATATAAATTGGGAATGAATTTCACAAGAAATGAAGAAGAAATAGAGAAGGGGAAATGAGGTGTTGTTGAGCAAAAATACGGACCATACTATCTAAATCATACCTCATATGAAAAGGGAAGACATTGGATCTGAAAGAAGGAAATGAACATGAAGATGCATCTTTCCACCAAAAAACTGGGTCTGAAAAAATTCAGAAGCATATATGTTAACCATACAACACAAAATCGGAAGCAAAACAATATGAACTCATTCAGTAATTGAAAAACAAAATGTATGCAGGCGAGTGTTGTTTTTAACGATGAAGGAGATGAAGCAGAGATAGGAGATGAAGGAGACGAGTCGGGTTGAGAGAAGAGAGAGATTGTAAAGGTTGTAATGAAGGAGATGTGAAGTTGATGTTAAGAAGGTTCAAAGGTTCATAAACGCTTTTACCCGGGTAAAAGCAATAGCCAAAAGTTTTGTAATGCTTTTGAAATTTCCTTTGAAATGAACAGCCACTCGGAAATATTTTTAATTTTGATTGGTCAATGATATTTTATTTAGTCAAATACATTTATGGGCATACTTTAGAGAAGTGTAGTGTAAAAAAAATTATTAAAAAGGGTAAATTAGGAAATTCATTTGTAGTCTCCAAACTTAGTAAATAGTTGATCAAAATCAATCAATGACTATACCAAATCATGAATAGCAACACATACAATGATTTGTAAAATAATTTTATATTAATAACGTATATAAAATAAATATGATCAAAATATCAATACTTTTCTCACTTTGCTTACTAATCACTTCACATAAGTCCAAAATAAATTAGTCACTTTTGGCATCCAAATCACTATAAAACTTACAAGTTTTAAAGTGGTATTTTAATTTTAAATTATTTATTAAATATATTTTTTTTATCAAACTACTCCTTATTTGTATAACTCAAGTTAATACAGTATTAATTTACCCTTTATGATTGACAGTTACATTTTTGTAACGTTTATAACACATACCAACTGTTGTAAATGAGAAAAGAAGAAGGTAAGTAGTTAGCTTTAAAGCTTTATCTGGAACTGCTGGTTCTCACACTCTCAAGAACCAATGGCCATGCTTGCTTCCTCTTCACCTACCTTGCTCTTCTCTGCAACCTCCACCAATCTCCTCCCAATTTCACATTCTTCCACCACTTTGCGCCTTTCTTTCTCTTCTTCACTACAATCCTCCTCTCTCAAAATCTCCTCAAGCTTTCTATCACATCCTTCTTTAACTTCTAAACGTTTTGCTAACCATGCTACCTTCAGCATCAGTGCCAGTGCTGCAGAGAAGAAGAAGGTGTTAATCGTAAATACCAACAGCGGTGGACATGCCGTGATTGGATTTTACTTTGCGAAAGAGCTTCTTGGTGCTGGACACTCTGTCACCATTCTCACTGTTGGTGATGAAAGCTCAGATAAGATGAAGAAACCTCCTTTTAACAGATTCTCAGTTAATGATCTTTAATCTTATTCTCACATTTTTCTGACAGAATTGTTTCTTTTCAAGCTCAACAATGTTATTTTTGAAAATGTTCAGGAAATCGTGAGTGCCGGAGGCAGTACAGTATGGGGGAGTCCTGCAGATGTAGGGAGTGCTGTAGGAGGGGAAGCATTTGATGTGGTTTTGGACAACAATGGCAAGGATCTTGATGCTTCGAGGTTCGTTATATCAATTCTAGTTATTTTTTGTTCATTGCTTCACTTGTTATCTTGTTACGTCGTGTATAGCACCAACACTTTAGATCAAAGATGTTCGACACTTACACAGCACAAACATAAACTTAGAATTCTGTTGTGTTATTATGTGTTATGCCAATGTTTCATATTGCTAACAGCATAATGCAATACTGTTAGAATTCTGTTAAAGAAACATAAACTTTTCAGACATATGTGGTTGTTATCTCTAAGTCAGACATCTTAATCTCATTCTTTCCTTGTAGGCCGGTGATAGATTGGGCCAAGAGTTCAGGTGCCAAGCAATTCTTGTTCATTAGTAGTGCCGGAATCTACAAACCAACGGATGAACCTCCTCATGTTGAAGGGGTCTGTTAAATATTCATACTATAGCATTTCTAAAACCAGTATTCTGATAACAATTGTTATAATCTGAAGTTTGAAAACCACTTTGGAGCAGGATGCTGTTAAAGCAGATGCTGGTCATGTTGGAGTTGAGAAATACATTGAAGAAACTTTTGACAGTTGGGCAGTATTCAGGCCACAGTATATGTTAGGGTCTGGAAACAACAAAGACTGTGAAGAATGGTTCTTTGACAGTAAGACGAAAATTCTTGAAAAAGCTTTCTTTTAAACCTTCAATCCGTTTAAAGATCTTCTAAAAGAAATGTATATTTTTCATTTGTAGGGATTGTTAGGGACAGACCTGTGCCAATTCCTGGCTCAGGATTGCAACTCACTAACATATCTCATGTTAGAGACTTATCTTCCATGCTAACTCTAGCTGTTGAGAATCCAGATGCTGCAAGCCATAGCATTTTCAACATTGTGAGTGACCGTGCAGTGACTCTAAATGGAATTGCCAAACTATGCGCTCAAGCTGCAGGACGCCCTGTTAACATTGTTCATTATGATCCAAAAGCTATTGGAATTGATGCAAAGAAAGCTTTCCCTTTCCGTAATGTGGTAGTTACTAGTATCCTATCTTCTAATCTACATTATAACATGGGAGCTTTTCAAGATTCAAATATGTAACTCATGGTGTTATTAATATTATTGCTTTGCAACTTATATGAACTATGTATGATGCAGCACTTTTATGCCGAGCCTAGAGCAGCCAAAAGTAAATTGGGATGGAGTTCAACCACAAATCTACCTGAAGACCTGAAAGAACGGTTTGAGGAGTACATAAAGATTGGGAGAGACAAGAAGCCCATAAAATTCGAGCTAGATGATAAGATATTAGAGGCCTTGAAAGTTCCAGTTTCTGTCTGATTCATGTATGTCCATTATGTAAAATGATCAGACAAAATTGTTTGATTTCTTGTTACATGATCTAATTAAATTATGTGTATTAAAGAAAGTTTACTTCTTCCATATCGACATGAACAAGCAATCATCTAATTTGTTTTCGGTTTAATTGGATTTCAATCTGTCCTTGAGCAGCTCAGTTAGGAAATCCAAAATCGTAACTAAAAATCTTATAAATTTAATACATGAGAAACAGTGAGGATTGGATTGAAACAAATGCGAACGTAATCACAAACCAACAGAATGAAATCCAACAAAACCGAAAACAAATTAGATCCACAATCTATGGAGGAAATAGTATCAAGTAAGCTTGGTAGAAGAAAGTATATGAAAGGATGCAAAGATAAGATATCAGGAAATAATGATTTTTCCTTGACAGAATAAAAGCATGTTGACAATGGTTAATAACAGTTTTTATGATAGATGACCAGAATTTCATTGCAACTTATGGTACAACCATCAATCAGGCACAAGTTGTCGCCATAGGCACAAAATCCATCACATTCACACCATTTCACTATGGCTGCAAGAAATCAAAGGTAATAATCTGCTGATGGAATCAATTTCAAACATAAGCATGACCAAGCAATCAAAGGTAATAATCTGCTAATGAAATCAATTTCAAACATAAGCATGACCAAGCAATCAAAGGCTGGCAGCATAAGGCATAAATAATAAAGCCCAAAACTTTCTACTGCTAATATCATTTGCCTGTTTCTTGTCTAGACAGATATATTAAGAGCATATATCTGATAAACTTTAAAAAAAAACGAGTTATGGAATCAGAAATCTAAAATACAACGATTAACACTAACTGCTCAATATGAAACAAGTATGTCTATTGCAAATAATCATTGGCCTATAAATTAATCTGAAGTAGAAATCGAATGCCAGAGTCATTTGAATCTTCTTAAATCTCAAGGCCTTTCAGTTTTGATTCCAATTCATCCTCATCAGAACCTTCTTCAGCCTCTTCATCAATGTCCTCTCCTTCAGGATCATTCTCATCCAAAGGACCCAGCAAATCAGGTGAGTTTTTAAATATATTCTTCAACTCGTCAATTCCTTCTTCAGAAATGAAGTTAGCATTGATATTTAGCAACTTAAATCCAGGTTTCTGCACCACAGCTTCAGCCACCACTTTAGCTCCCGACCATGTGATCAAATTTGTACTAAGATCAACTTCATTTAATTGGCCATGACCTTCTTCCAAAGCCTTGATGATTAAAACTGCACCTTCATCCTTCAATTCATTCTCAGATAAATTTAACTTGGTGAGGAACTGCTTTGAAGATATACAGGCAGCCACAGAAACAGCAGCTTTTGCGGTAATGTCATTTCCAGCCATATCCAAAATTTCCAATGATGGCGCAGATTCCTTCAGAGCATTAGCAAGGGCTTCTGCACCATCATCCTCTAAGTTCAAATAACTGAGGTATATCTCACTAAGACCAACAAACACAGGTATAACCTTACTTAGAGCAAGTCCAGCTTCCACACCAAACATGTTGTCACGCAAATCAAGCTTCTTCAAGTGTGTGCATACGCCAAGCGCTTCAGCAACAGCAACTCCACCTTCAGAGCCTACCCTTGTAGATGAACACCGAAAATCTTCCAAAGCTAGGGAACGTTTCACAACGTCAGCTATTGCAAATGCTCCTTCGTCTCCAGTCATGTTATTATGGAAATGAAGAATCTTAAGCTTCTCAGTGGAAGGAATCAATTCAGCTACTGCTTTGGCAGCTTCCTCTGATATACCATCATTCATCAAATAAAGCTCCTCCAAGTCTTTCTGTGATTTCAGAAGTGACCGAAAAGCTCTAACCCCTTTCTCACCCATGGCATTATTTGACAGATTAAGATATCTCAAAACAGAACCTTCTAGCGCAGAAGAAAATATATTCATCACTTCAATTGCTTCTGCTTCTGGTCTCCCAGCAATAAAATCCGACAGATCCACCTCTTTCAGTTGATCTTTAATTGATATCAAAATAGGTTCAGCAACATGAGCAGCATCCAAACCAAAACTCCTATTACTAAAACATATCTTCGTAAACGAGTTCGGTCCCAACAACGGTTTCAAAAGTTCTGAAGCTTCATCCTTTTCAATAAAAGCTCTCCGCCCCCCAGATATATCAAAAACAGTTTCAACACTAGCATCACCCTTCTCTGATCCCAACTCCCCATCGTCCTTCACTCTCGGCCCTCTTTTCAAAACCTCCAACATAAGCCTACTCGATTCCTTAGCATAAATCTGCACAGCAGAACTCCCATCACCATCCGGCTCCTCATCAAAATGTTGAGTCGCAGTCACAAAAGCCGCTTCCTCAATCTCCTTCGCATCCTCCCCAGCCTCTTCCTTACTAAGAAGTCCATATTTCCTAGAGAAAATAGACGGCGTCGTGAGATTCCTAGTCATCCGTTCAACCAACATCAACCTAGTACTCTGGCTAGGCGGCCATAATTTGATCGAAAGCGATCGATGTTGGTACGACGGAACTGAAGAATCCATATCAACAAAATCTACAAAATCAAGTGTGAAAAAACAACATTAACTTCTTTGCACCATAACTAGTTTACAAAACCAAAATGAAAGAACTGCAATATGGCTACATAAAAAAATACAATATCCACAGCAACAGTTTTATGTTTCTATCCAAATCGTTAATATTGAAATCTTTCTTAATAGGGTTTAGGGTTTTCAAAAAATTTACAGATAATTAAACTAACAACAACTATTGCGCTATGGGGAAAAGAAAACCCTAAAACACAGTGGAGCGAAAGAAGAGAAAGAACGGATCTGGTACCTGATTGAGAATGCGGAGAGAAGAGGAAAATTGAAAACCCTAGTTAAGGATAAGTGTGCAGCAGAGAGAATAAAGAGAAGATTTTTGAAATGATGACGATTAGTTGGAGCCTTTTATGCTGGAGGGGGAAAATGGAAATTAAATTAATGTTTTTGTTTGAAAATAAATAAAAAAATTTGGATGTGGGAAAGCGTGCGCGTGGAAAAACTGGAGGGAAATTAGGGGTGGGAATAGGCCTGGCCGGCCTACAGGGGCCTATAGCCTAGCCTACTTAAGGCCAGGCCAGGCCAAGCCTATTTGATAAAAAGGCCAGGCTTGGGCTTTTTTAAAAGCCTATTTAATAAAATAGGCCAGGCCTAGGCTATTAAAAAAGCTTATAAAGCCTTGTAGGCCGGCCTATATTTTCATATATATTAAAGTTAGTCTAAATAGGTTGGCCTATATATGCAAATATATTAGAAAAAATGTTAAATAGATTGGTCTATATATGAATATATATTAGAAACAAATGCTAAATAGGTCGGTCTAAATGTTCATATATATGCGACCTATAAAGCTTATTAAGTAATATGAATTAATTGAAAACATTAATAAGAAAGAGGCTTTTAAATAGGCTTTCAGGCCAGTCCAGGCTTTTAAAAAGGCCAGGTCAGGCTGAAAAAACGAGCCTATAGTAGGCCATAGGCCAGGCTCAGGCCTTGTAAGTTTATCGTAGGCCAGGCCTAGGCCTTATAAAGCCTAGCCTAGCCTAGCCTATTCCCACCCCTAAGGGAAATGATTGAAAATGAAGATATGCGATGCGATGGATGGATCGAATCTAGTTTTTTTTTTTTTAAAAACGCCACCGTTGAATTGAAACCTTAAGCGTGGATTATCCGCTTCCTTGATGCTTTATTGTGTGGAGTAAAATGACAATTTAAGCCTTGTTTGTCCGAAATGTTTCTTCATGAATGACGTCATTCAAACCCTAGTTATGATTAAGCGGTTTTATTTGGGCCTATCGTGGGCTTTGAAAACCTTCTATTGTATCATTAGAGAATTCTTTCTGCCACCCTACAATTTATGTCTGACACTCCCATATTTTTATAATGATAAAAATATTTTAATTAAAATTTATTTTAAAAATAGCGAAACGAAAAATTCGGTAATTCAATTGAAATATTTGTTATGAATAAAAAAATTCAAGAGTGTATTTCAAAAAATTCTGTATGAATTTTTATTGGTTTTTTAAAAATAAATTTGACATACCGGAATTTTTGAAAAATCAAGTTTTTCGTTAATTTTTCAGTATTTCTTTAAATATTTTTCAGAAATCAATGCGTTTTTATCGGAAATTTCCAATATTTCTTCGAAAAATCCGAAAATTTTTAAAAGGGCATAAGTAATGGGGTGAGAGGAAGATTTCTCGCACCATTGTATTAGGAGATTTTTACCTGTCACCTAATAGTTGAACGTAACACCTCCACACGAACTATCATTTTACATTATGCCCTTGTCTGATATTTTTTGTCTTTAAAAAGTACCGTTAAATATTGTATTTTTTGACATAATATTATATTTTTTGAGTTTATTTTAGAAATATTGAATACTGCAAATAAATACAAGATTTTTCAAGTTTATTTGAAGAAATATCAAATATTTACAAAAATTTCGGTAAAAATGTGTTGTTTTCTAATAATTGAATGATTAAATATCGAACTTTTCAAATATTCAGTGCATTAATACCTATTTTTCAAAAAATCTGGTAACATATACTATGTATCAGAAATATTAAAAAATCTGATACATACCAAAATTTCTAAATATTTGGAAAACCCGGTAGGTAGTGGGATTTAAAATTGTTTCTTTAACTTATTTATATTTTTAACAAAACAGTATGACAATATGACAACTAGTCTCTCTCTCTCTCTCTCTCTCTCTCTCTCTCTCTCTCTCTCTCTCTCTCTCTCTCTCTCTCTCTCTCTCTCTCTCTCTCTCTCTCTCTCTCATTTGTAGTAGCTATCACTAAGATTGAATGCATTTTGTTTGGTGCTTATTAAGTAGAGTCGTTGTTCTTCGTTTAGTGTTTGTGATCGTTCATCTGATTTCGCATCAAAAATGTTAATCACCATAAGAGTTAATTGTTTCTATCACTAATCATGATCATTTGTAAGGATTGGCTTAAGAGACATTTTTGTTTTCCGTTATGTTTTATATCGCGATTTCTCTTCATGTATGCCTTTTGATCTACTTTGTTATTTGACTCATTTTTGTCAAGTGAACGAGTATGATGCATTTGTGTCACCATTGGTTTACAATCTCATATATCAAATTTCTTAAGTAATTCTTTTGCATATTTTGTTTGAAGAATGTAAACACCATCAACATTGGTTAATTTGAATTTGAAATAAAAGCTTGAGTTCACCCATCATGATCATCTCAAACTCATTATGTATATGCTTAGAAAACTATTGGCAAAGTTTTGCATTAGTATAATTAAATATAATTTCAACTACATAAATTTTAAAAATTATAAGTTCACTTTTAGATGATTTTCTAAATAAAGTAGTGTTCGTTTGGCCTTTTGTAAAATGATTTTCCAACATACAATTTCTTAGTCCGTTATACCAAGCTCTTAGAGTTTGCTTAAGACCATACATTTATTTTTTAATATTTGTATAGTTATATTCGTAAAAGGCCTCGCCTAGGGCGATGCCATTGGATCGTCGTAGAAGAGATGACGATAGAAGGTCGCCCAAAGGGAGGTATCACTTTGCCCTCTAGTCTTCCCTCGCCCCTACCTAGGAAATATGGGATAAGACGTTACTCAGGCAGAGACAGAGTCAATGTCATTTACTGACCCACAAGTCCCTTGGAAATAGGGATTCAATTGCCCACTATTGACTAAGTGAGTGGTGGCTCTTTCCGAGGAAACCATATGTCTTAGAGACCACTATAAAAACCTCTCCCCTCAATGGGAGAGAGACAAATCTCAAGTAATACACATTCTTAACACCCTAAAGAGCACGACCTCACTATTGTCTTAACACACGACCATTGGTGACTGTATGCTTCCTACCCAGCATTACTGGTCATTAGTATGGCCTCTCATCCCACGTGAGAAGGTCTCATAAATAACCTCAAAACACCACTGTTTAGGGCTTATCGCCTCCATGGGTAAGCCTTCACCACCAAAACGTGTTATAAATCTACTAAAACATCTGGGTCTCCCTGCCATTGCAAGGGAACATGCACACTTGTACTTTTTGACCAGTATAATGGCGCCCGCCATGGGGTGCTGGTAAAACTAACCTAGATCACACTTCTACTCTAACTTTTTCCATTTCCCCTGAAGAAGGCCTACAAAACCACATCCTACCATGTAAATACCATTGGTGGAGGTTTTGCTGGTGGAGGTAACTCTAGATCTTCCTGGATGAAGTAAGGAAGGCAATTATTTGTGGCAAATGTAATAACCCATGGCTTCCCTAGAGACTCTCAAGGGAAAACAGGGGTTAATATCATCTTCTCTAAGGAGGTCACCCTCGGAATCAACCCTCACGATGATGATCTTCTGGTCATCATTATGCAACAAGGGAACAGGGACATCAAGCGCGTCCTGATAAACCTTGGTAGCTCTGTTGACATCTGTCGCACGCTCGCGAAAAATGAACAGAGTCGCCACCAATATATTTATCCCATAAGGGAAAGGAATATCAGAAAACCTAACAAAGGAAGGAACAGGGTCTTGCGACCAGAGAATCTAGGTACGGGAGTCGGTTACGCAAGGGGAAGGTACTAGCACCCCTCACGCCCATCGTACTCAATGGTATCCACCTATGTTTGTTTCTATCTAAAGGGTGTGTACTATGTCTATGTCTACATGTGAATGCATGCAAAAAGAAATACGGGGAAAAGAAGGAATTATTTACAAATGTGCTCGTTCAAGCCCCGCGACTTGATGCCTGCGTATCTTTTTCAGGAATCAGAGCGCCGTAGTTCGGCTCACGATTTTCTGTTTGTTTTTGTGTTTTTTAGTTGGGCGGAGTTAACGCTCGCGCTCTTGCATGAGGGGGCAGCCTAGGATGCAATAGAGCGGAGATAACAATGCCCTTAAGAAAGGAGAGAAGAGAGAGAGTTTGAGTGTTTCGAGGAAATCTCTAAGGCAAGGGAAACTCGAGTTACTCTTTGGTTTGTGTCTTTTAGAATTTGGGAACTTACGCCCGAATGGTTCCCTAAAGCAAGGGAGATCCAAGCACTCGAATGATTCCCTAAAGCAAGGGAGATTCAAGCTTCCATTCCCTTTTTAATGATTTTCACTTTTTTATTAATGTTTTAGGTGTTTTCTTTGTATTTTTTTTAGAGGGATTTTATTTTGATATTTATTAAGTGTTTTAGTGTTGTAAAAGAAAAAGAATGAAAAAGGGGGACTAGCCTAATTTCTAAGCCTAGAGTTATTGTTGTTGTTTAAATCCTAATGTTAACATGGTAAATCCTAAATGGAGCACACAAATGATATTAACATAGGCCAAAGTTATAGGCCGAAATCAATGTAAACACAAACATACAAAATTAGCACAAAAGCATATATGAAACAAATCAAAATTAAGTGCAAAAAAAATAACCTAAAAAACTACTATTTTTATGAGCTTTCTAATGTCAAAGATCACCTAAAAATCTAACAAAATATTAAAGGTTTTATCATGTTTTTATCAACTAAAAGTAAAAACTATTGTGAAGTGAACTAAGATTTAACATTGATTTTATGCATTTTTTATTTGATTTAAAATTGGAATTATGAATTAAAAAAAGAACAAAACAAAATTAAAATGAAAACTAAATTCTACCAGGGGGTGTAAAAGTAATAGGAAATAAACTGAACCTATGTTAGTGTGCGCTTGGGCCTGGAATCGGGGGTGGAGAAAGCAGAAGCGTCAGGCCCAAACAAACAGAGATGTGATAGCACAAGTAATGAAGGGGTGCGATTCTGAAGATGGGTGAGGGCCCAAACATGCTTGGCCCAATCACTTCACAAACCATTCCAATTTTTATCTCATTTTACTTATCATTTTGTTCAGCATGTGATATTATGGCTATGGTTTTTATTTTTATTTAATATAGGTGACATAGAGTTAACATGATATCAATTGGTTCAATGTGATTTTAAGTGAGATAAGGACAAAAAGATAAAACAATGGCCGGGCCAATCAGAATTTAACACTGCATATCTCAATCATATGGATATAGACAAAACTGCAATTAAGTGGGAATCAGAGTCCAATTAGAACGAGCCACGCAAGCAAAGAAGATTGAAAACGTGAAAGAAAAAACAGATGCCGGAGAGCCACCTCCGGTCACCTTCTCTGGCTAATACGGCCACCGGAACCCCCCACTCGCCCAGAAAATGTAACAAAATCCACCATCCCACTCGGAATTTCGTGCTGAGTACGAATCTGATGTTAGTTTTCATTGATTCTATCTCTATTCACCAAACCGAAGGGATTTGCAAAACCCTAACACAAACAAACCTCACCAAAACGTGTGCTAATGGTATCAGAGTAATCCCTACGACACTCATAGCTCAGATACGAAATTCAAACGCTCATACAAACATCATTGCACCCAAACTGAAATTAGTACTTCAAGATCTCAAAGGTTGAATACGATATGCACAGACATGTTATCTGAGAGGACTACAGATCTTACCTGGAGAAATCTTGAATCAGGTGAAGCAAGGAAGCCCCACTCTTAGCCGTTTTGATGCTGATGATAAGTCTTGATGAACGGTGGCATCCGTAAACGGAGCTTGATGGCGGAGACGACGCGGCCAATGATGATGATTCAACTGCTTGAATCTCGGAGATGGATGAAGGTGCAGTGGTGGAGGAGAGTTGTTGTAATGGCGGCTAAAGGTGGCGGTTATGGCGGTGACGAGTTGAAGATGATGATGTGAAGATGGAAAAGTAGTTACGAGTTTGTTGAAGGCTATGGTGATGATGTGAAGAAGATGAAGAAGTTAGTTATAGTTTGTTACACCATGTAACAAACTTTCTTCATGGTGAGAGAGAGAAGAGAGAAAGGGAGAGTGATGAGAGAGCACGAGGGAGAGAATAAAGAGAGAAAAATGAGAGAGTGAGAAGAGAAACTGAAGAATAAATGGAAGTGTGTGAGAGTTTGTGAAGTGATGTTAGATTATATAGTGAATGCATGGGGTGCATGGGGTTTATAGTGTGGGTGACTGTAGGTTAGTTTTTTTGTGGGTGAGTGTGTGAGCACATGTAGTTGTTGTGTGCTGAATGTAGTGAATCTGCCTGGAATGCTGCATGGCTCGACTGGGTAAGGTTCTCATCTTTGGTGAACATATAATTGGGTCGAGGTGTGACTTTGAGACTTTGTACCTTGCTTATTACGTGCTCCAAATTTACCATCCATGGCTTTTTGGAAAGAGGGCATATCAAGGAGTAGTTTGACACTAAGATTGTTCAAAATGGAGATTTATGGAGAATGAAAATTGGACTTGAATTCAGCCCACCATGTGTTTGTAAAAATGCCTTGCGCGTGACCTGGATCTTGGCCTGCCTGATGCTGCATTCTGGCCAGTGTGAGGGCATGGCTTTGAACATCCACAATTGATTCAATACCCACTTAATTTACTCAATTCTTGTTTCATTGCATAGAGGGCCTGGAGTAGAGTGGATGCGTACCAAGTTTGCATTCATAGCATTTTTGTATAGCTGAAGAATCAGCTTGGCATTTGGCATGCCACATGTTTGACAAAATGCCAGGTCATGACCTGGTCTGTGACCTGAATTGTGACTTGGCTCAAATGACTTTTCAGCAACTTCAAACCATTTTATCTCTTCATACAAGCTTCAAATGAAGAAACCCCCAACTAGAGAGTGATCTGAACATTTTTGATGTTGGAAATTTTCTCAAATGAGGCCTTTTGACACGTGTAAATCAGGGCTGAAGTGGACTGCTCATCAAGATTTAAAACCTTAAAAAAATTTCTAAGTATGAAAACTTTCCTTTTTTGTTATTTTTCTATTTTTGGCAACTTTTTGTCAAACTTCCGATTTTATTCGTTCTTTGACTTTCCTCGACCGATTTTCCACCAAAAGTCAATATTTGAATAATTCTTCTGATTTTGACCCAAAAATCAACTGTTCTGATTTTTCCCCGATTTCAATGAAATTCCCGATTAATCCACTTCTGGCCAATGGAAATCAACTGAGCGCTTCCACACAAGCATCATGCCACTTCTCCTCATAAAATCAGCTCTTGATTAAATGTTGACCAGAAAGTCAACTGCGTTGACTTTGGTCCAGAAAACCCTAATTCATGATGACCAGATGAATTACAAGCTTGTACACTCCCACCAATGCCTTGAGTTGAGAATGAGAAAACCCTAATCCAGGAAGACTTCAATGAAAGCAAAGCCACATAATCACACCTCAGATCCTCACATTTGGTAGGAATTTCCTTGCCATAAAAGTTCTTTCTTGCTAGTCTTTGATTGATACCAATGATATGCATGCATGGGTATGGATTATGACCTAAGTGATGTATGTACATGTATGCAAAGCCTAAGCCAGTTAGAGATTAGGGGTAGGACAAATTTGGGGTATGACAACATCCTTTTTTGGATGCCATCCAAAAACTGTAACTCAACTCGAACAACATAAGATAATCAGGGTTATCAGGCGAACAAGTACAAATAATGGGCCACATATCCCTGAGACCACATATGGAGAGGAAGTTGACGCTAGGGCGATTGACATCAATTACCTTATTGTGGATGTTGTATCACCATAAAACATCATCCTTGGGCGACCGATTATCAACTCCCTTGGAGCGGTCATATCCACGATATATCTAACCTTGAAATATCCACTCTTCGATGGTGAGTCGGTATAATATGAAGGTATTAACATGTGACTCACAATCGTACCCCAGGGTCATTCATTCATTGCATATATGCTATTAAGTAGGTCATTCATACATCAGGTTGACTAAAAAGTCCACTTAAATCGCCATTTGCCTCATTACGAGGTTAAAAAATGACTGAAATTGAACTTCATGCATTTTTATCTCCTTATCATGCCTCATGCATTGTATGGAATTGATCAAAATCCAACCAGAATAAAATTTCGATTTCTACAAGCAGACCAGTAGAAGTGGTCCGACACTGCGCGTAAAATTAGCAGGTAAATTTTTTTGAGTTTTGACGCGTAACCGTCTGTTTTATGAAAATACGTTACTTAGGGATTCCTCGGACGGGATCCAGTATAAAGTATCGCATAATAGACTTGGCCATTAAGTCTCCCTTGAGGAACACGACTATAAAATCTCGTCTAAGAGACTTAAAATCCCCAGGCTATTCAACTTTTCTCCTGAGGGACTTAGACTTTCCTCGAGCGAAGCCAAGGAATATAAAATCACGCCTGGAAGGCACAAATGAAGTCTAGCCTAAGAGAGTTGGTCATAAGTCTTGTCTGAGGACTTGATAGAAGTCCTTCCCAAGAGGTTCAATGCCTCTCCTGAAGGACTTATAGTCTCATCAGCCAGGTGCTCTATATAACTCATCCTGAGGGACTAAGAGTCTCCTCAAACAGGTTTATCAAACTCCCTGCCTGAGGTGTGAAGTCAATACCTCCATCCAATGTGTTTTGATAAAGACAATTTATAAATCAAACGATCATGTCAAAAAGTATGGAAAATGTTCAAGTACATTTTATCAATTCAAGTGTTCAAGACTCATCAA
This sequence comes from Vicia villosa, assembly GCF_029867415.1. NCBI lineage: Eukaryota > Viridiplantae > Streptophyta > Magnoliopsida > Fabales > Fabaceae > Vicia > Vicia villosa. Next base: position 144,736,329 of record NC_081180.1, read on the forward strand.
GTGTGAAAGCTAACATCAAATAAATCAAGACTTTTTATTTGAAGACTAGCATGGATGTTGATTAATAGAGGTACAAGCATGAAATTATATTGATAACTTAGTGCTCAAAATATTTTATACATTTTCATATCTAAAATTTTCAAATCATCATGCTTAAAAATCTTTGATTTAAATGCATAAAAAAAAATCTTTTTTAAAAAAAAATTATCAGCAATTTTAAGTCAGGACTGATTAACTGACTTAACAAAACCTGATGTTGTTTGAAATTTGAATAATTATTTGAAATTCAAAAAATGTTCTACATTTGTTAAGTCAAGTATCCATTAAAATGGTTATAACAAGTTTTGCACGAATTTGAAAAAAACATCAATTTTGTAAACCCCTTTTCATGCACTTCTTCATGAAACCTTTTCATTTTAACTTGGCATTTGTTCATAATATTTTTTCATGACTTCACCATGATTCATAAAGGTGTTATGCTTAGGGGTGTTCGCGGTGCGGGTTGGGCGGTTTTGACGAAAAAAATCATCCGAACCGCAAGAGAAAAAATCGCGCGGTTTGGTTTGGTTCGGTTGGCTTTTAAAAAAATCCGAACCAAACCAAACTAATGCGGTTTGATTCAGTTCGGTTGGTACAGTTTTTAATAAATATTTTATTGAGCCATACATACACATATAGATCACAACATAATTTTGTATTTAGACATTCATACACTATCGAATAATAACAAAACTCGTTATAGTTTGACAACAATTTTCTATTTAATATGTAAAAATTAAATTAGACAAAAGTGGAATATTAAACATAAAATAATAGCATAAAAAAATATAAAAAATTATTATAATGAAATAAAAAATATAAGAGACAAGAGATTAGTGAAGGTGAAAAAGAAAAAAAAAATGTTGAGAGATTAGAAAAGAAGATGTGCGATAAAAACGAAACTGAAATACGGAACATTTACATAAAAATGAGAAGGTAAAAAAGAAAGAATATAAGAGAGTAGAGATTATAGAAGAAGAAGGAAGATGCATGTGGCAAAGAAGGTGCAATAATGTTATTAGAGATTTGAGAAGATCGCGACTGAAATTATATGTGTAAATATGAGAAAATTGTTGGTAATCATAAGGCTAAGGTATAATAGGTTTAAGTTCAGGTTGGATGTGAGTTAAGTAAAATTTAGGTTGTAACATAATGCGGTTTGATTCGGTTTGGTTCGGTTTACAAAATACAAACCGCAAACCGAACCAAACCGTGCGGTTTTGTTAAAAGATGACCCAAACTAATCCGAATCATATGCAGTTTTTTGCGGTTTCGGTTTGGTCTGGTTTGGTTTGCGGTTTTCTATTAGGTTGGTTTGGTTTTGAACACCCCTAGCTATGCTCATATAAATACATGAAATTTCAAATTACAATTCACCTCTTCCATTGCAATTTAACATCATATTATTCACTCAAAACTTCAAACAAGTGTTTTGTTCTTAATATTTCATAAAGAATTTTCTCCAAGTATGTTCATAATATTCCAGAAAATTCATATCATTCTCATAAATACTTGAACACTATATTGTCATTATAACTGCTTGTTTGGAAGAGAAGATCAATCCTAATGATTAATATATATTCATCAACTTTATTTACTCAAAACAATTTCTAGATTTGGTCGTAATTCCTTTTTGTCCATAATTGTTGGAAACAAGAGAGTAGAAAGGAAGTGTTTTTTTTCTTGTTCTACTTGTTGGGCTTGGTCCTTGCTATCCAGGATTTTTGGAAGTAATAGAGTTGAGTTTGAGAGGATTGTTCTCATTTCAACTTGGTTTATCACAAAGGAATGTTCTTGGTGATTGTATTGGTCTTGTATAAGTCCTAACAATATTTAAATCTCTTTTGTGTTGAAAGGGGACTGGAATACTCTCGGATTGTGAGGGGAACCAGGATACATCCTTGCGTTATTTATTTGTCCTTATTAACCGCTTTCACAAATCAAAATCAGAAAAGAAAGTAACACATTTCAAAACTCTTGCACCAAACCAGAAAAATAAGAACAACTTGTTTCTAAAACCAGAAAAAATTTAAAGTACCTAATTCCCCCCTCCCCCTCTTAGGCGCACTCTTGAACTTACAATTAACATCAAAGTAGATTATAGGTAACCTGTTCCTAAGAGATTCATATGGCTTCCCCAAATCAAAACCTGGTTTTTAGAGATGGTGGTAGCAATAACAAGCCTCCATTGTTTTATGGTGAATACTTTGATTTTTGGAAAACTCGCATGAAGGCTCACTTAGAAGTACAAGGAGAAGAAGTATGGGAAGTTGTCCTAAATGGCCCCTTTTGTTCCTACAACTGTTGTCAATGGTGTTGGAACGGCAAAACCTAAAGGTTCATGGGATGACGATGATAAGAAAAAAATCTTCTATGACAAAAAGGCAATCAATCTTCTTCAAGGTGCACTTAGCATGGATGAGTTCTTTCATGTTTCGACATGCAAAACGGCTGAAGAAATATGAGATACATTAGTAGAAACTCATGAAGGAACCATTGAATTTAAGAGATCTCGATTAAACACGTTGAGTCAAGAATACGAGTTATTCACATTGTAGTCCTGAGAATCCATTCCCGACTTAGTAAATCACTTGAAAGCACTTGGTAAGACTCTTACTACCAACGAACTCAATCCTAAAGTACTTAGATCCTTAACCAGGTAATGACAACCAAAAGTGACGGCAATATCCGAGAAGAAAAATCTATCCAGAATGACTTCTGCAACATTGTTCAAAAAACTTCAAGAATATGAAACAGAACTAGGAAGACTTGAAAGGCATGCAATTTAAGTAAAATATTCAAAAGACATTGCCTTAAAAAAAAGATGATTTTATCAAGAAGTTTGAAACGTTTCTAAGAAAATAAAGGAAAAAGGAGATCATTAAAGGGGAAATACCAACAATGAAGGTTAAATGCTTTGAATATGGAGAAAAAGAATATGTCAAAAGTGAATGCCCTACACTTGAAAAGAAGAATAAATACTTCAAGAGAAAGAAGGACAAAAGGCCAAAGAAAACATATGTAGCATGGGATGACAATGAAATAAGTTCATCTTTAGATAAAGAACATGTGAATCATGCATTGGTAGCAACACATCATTCCGATAATGATGATGAGGTTAGTCGTGAATTTTCCCTTTATAATGATGATGCACAAGGTGCTATAGATGAACTCTTAAATGAATGCAAAATTTTATACAAAATTATAGCATCTCAAAAGAAACATATTCCATCTCTAGAAGAAAAAGTTGAGAAAATGGAAAAAGATTTCAAAGATGAAAAACAAAAGATGATTGGAGATAAAAAAAATTATATACAATAATTGTGAATCACTTTTTTTCCAAATTGTCCAATTAAAGAGAGTTCTTGAAAGGTATGAAAAGGACAAATTAGGTTGGAGGGTGTCCTTAGTCAACAAAGATATTCTAATGATAAAAGTGAGCTTGGTTATTCAAAGTTTTCAAAACCAAGTTCTAACAAAACTATCTTTGTTAAGGCTAGTGACCAAAAATCTCAAGATAAAGTGAACATGCCTAAAGTGGTTCATCATCAACATAAGAAAAAATTTCCTAAAAAGAAATCTTATGTTCCTAGATATAAAAGTAACTTTGTTCCTACATGTTTTTATTATGGTATAAGTAGCCACACACCTAATGTTTGCTATGTTAGAAACTTTAGTGTAGCAAGTGGACATTATGTGTGGGTAAATAAAGGAACTAACTATGAAGGACCCAAGGCACATTGGGTACCAAATAAAACTTAATTTTTTTTTTAGGCTTGCTTGAAGACCACTTCAAAACTATAATATTTTTATAGTGTTTGCTTCAAGCATTTGATGGGAGACACAAACTAATTTTCATCTCTAGTTCTAAAGCCCAAGGGTTATTTCACATATGGGGAATACCTTAAAGGAAGAATTCTTGGCATTGACAAAGTTGAAATATTAACTTTCACATCCAATTGAAGATGTACTCTATGTTGAAAGACTAAAGCAAAATCTTCTAAGCAAATGCCAACTTTGTGACAAAGGCTTCAAAATCATATTCACCAAAGATAAATAATTGATGAAGTCACTCATGAGGTAAAACTCATAGGTATTAATTTCTTTTATTTTTATAAAATTCTCTATATTTTTAAAAGTCTTTTCCCATCCTTTTTGCTAATGACAAGTGTGTGTGTGTGTGTGTGTGTGTAAATGCCTGTCTCTAATTATTGCAGCCTAAAAGAAAGATGCAAATTCTATATGAATCAAGGGAGAGGTTTGATCAAGGGGGAGTTATTAAAGATAGGGGAAGCATTCATATAAGAGATTCTCATTTGATCTAAGAGATTCAAACATTTCAAGAGATCCAAGCATTTCAACTTTCAATTGTTTGTCATTATTAAAAAGGAGGAGAATGTGAAGTCAAGACCTTCATCTAATTTGTTCTTCACTAGAGGGAACCAGGATACATCCTTGTGTTATTTACTTTTCCATATTTACCGCTTTCACAAATCATAACCAGAAAAGAAAGTAACAAATTTCAAAACTCTTGCACCAAACCAGAAAAATAAGAACAACTCGTTTCTAAAACCAGAAAAATTATAAAGTACCTAATTCACCCCCTCTTAGGTTCACTCTTGAACTTACATGAGCGACTTAGGGTTTCCTCGAGCGCGATTTAATATAAAGTCTCACTTAAGAGACTCAATCATTAAGTCTCGCTTGAGAGACTCAACTATTAAGTATCACTTAAGAGACTCGATCATTAAGTCTCACTTGAGGGAATCGACTATAAAGTCTCGTTTGAGGGACTCAGTATCTCCATGCTATTCAAATTCTCACCTGAGGGATTTAGACTTTTCTCGGGCGAGACAAAGGCATATAATCACACCTAGGAGGCACGTCTGAAGTTTGGTATAAGAAACTTAGTCATAAGTCTTTCTTGAGGGATTGAAAAAAGTCCCGCCTAAGAGGATCAATCCCTTGCCTAAGAGACTTAGAGTCTCATCAACTAGGTTTAATATATAACCTCGCTTTAGGGACTGAATGTCCCAACAAACAGGCCCATCTCAACACCTCGCCTGAGGGGCTCAACTATAAAGTCTCACCTGAGGGGCATATTGTAAGCCATCATCGATAAAAAGCTCACTTTGGATAGATTCGTAAATGGGAACCTTAAGAATATGATCACTATTACCTAACCACGTCTAGTAAATGTGAATGATAATGTGAATGATAGAGGGTCGATCAAAGGGAGAGACCACTCTCTCCAAAATCTAAGGAGACCAAGTCCTCCTATGACCATATTCCTTAGTCACGAAGCTAGGGTAAACCATTTTCTGGATCTCTAGCCCAGGCCCAACAGACTTCTATATATAGTTCTCCTCTAACAAGAGAAAGGAGATAGACTCTCATTCATACCCAACTTACACAACCTAAAAAAGAACCATGCTTCCTGTAACTATAGCATACGACTAACCTAATCGCTCACCTACAATCAAGTAGCGTCGGCCACCAATAGGGCCTCTCACCTCACGTGAATTGGTCCCCTAAATAACCTCAAATACCACTGCACAGAGCTTCTCGCCACCGTGACCAAGCCCCCGTTGTCAAAACGTATGAAACACCTACTAAGGCCTCTGAGCCTCATTGCCCTGGTAGGGGGAACACACACATATGTCATTTTTTACCAGTACAAGATTCATACAAAAAATTTTATGCCCTACGTGTAACTCTAACATGGAGTCCACTGACCATTTCTTTATGAGTTTTTGGTGGGCTAAATATGTGTGGTTTGGTTCTCCACTAAACATTAATTTTAACAAAAAGGATCATACCGAATTTTTGGACTGGTTCCAAAACAACATCATCATAATGAGCAAAGACAATCTTGTCAGGTTCATAAACATTCTAGATGGTAGTTTGACAACTAGAAATAAAGCTATTTTTGAGCTAAAAGACTTACTAGTTTTGGAGGTCATCCATAGACCTAACAAAAGCCATAAATAGTATCAAAATAAAATGCCCTAAATCATATAGTAAGGCAATTATGACCTAGAGAAGAATAAAGGAAAAACTATCATTCAGAATACCATGGATAAGTATCAAAAGGAGAAAGAATTTTCAAGAAAGAATACAACAACCATAATATCATCTGAAATAAAAATAATAACCAGTAAGGGAATAACAATACAAATCTGAATAGAGTTGAAGGCAAAAAGAATATGAGAGCCATCACAGAAAAAGGAAAAACATTATGATTCAGCAAAGAAATGAGAAGATAAATTTAGAAGGTGCATATAATGGGAAGAAGAAGGAAACTCACATTGATAATAGTGATTTGAATATGCATAACACGTCCAAGAAGCGGCCTGAAAATGGTTCGAATGATTTTCAAAACGTCCTTATTCAAACTACGAATAACATGATAAGTCGTCAGAAGTCCATAGACCTAGGGTCCACAAATAGTGAGAATAGGAAAAAAAGGATCACGGTAAGAATACACACCAGAACACAGGGATCATGGAGAAGGAGAAACACCACCCGAAAGATCGAAATCTCATGTATCAGTCCTCAACCAATAATAAAGGTAGTCAAAAGTTATAGACAAAAAAGAAATAAATAAGATGATAACATGAAAACATTAGTAGTTGGTTGAATATGAACATGAATAATTGAAACATTGAAAGAGAGAAGCAGAAAAATATGGAAAAGGAACAAAAATGCTAACTTGATAAGAAACATGAAGGATAAGGAACAAAAGCTGAACCCGAACATATGGATGTTAGAGAATGATAACCTTTAAATGAAAGAGCAATATCACCTGTATGAACCCAGAAACAAAAAGAAAGTTAGTCAAACGATGACGCGAGAGGAAACCAACTCCAAAAATAACAAATCTGAAGAGAACATAATACCTCTGAAAATCAATTTTGATAACTAGAAAGGAAATGGAGAGAAGTAGAAGAACATGCAAAAGCTTAATTGTGCCAAAAATATAAATAAAAGCAACATGCTAAAGAATGAAAAGGTTAAAATTTTGAACTTAGACACTAATAAGCATAAAGTGAGACATGAAAAATGAGACAGTGTCTGAACCTATCACCATCCAAGATGGAAGCCACATAAAGGAATATACCTTATAACAAAAAGCATCAAACTTTAGTTAACATCAACAATGATTCAAAAGGAAAAAACATATAGGAAAATAAGGCAGATAAATGGTGGATACCTCCGAAATATGATTGGCTAAAAATCACCACTGATGCGAGTCTTATTAGCGAGGGATTTTAGGGATTAGGTGAAATCATCCGAAATGACATAGGTCAAAGAATTAACTAAAACACGTGTAGAGTTCGGGGTTAGAAGGATTTGATTGATGTAGAAGTCATGGAGATGAAATTAGTTATGGAAAGAGCTATAAAAAGTGAGATGAAGATGGTCAAGTTCGAATTGGACAACTTATAATTGGTTAGGATGATGAATAGTACAGAAGACGAGCATCCGAGGAATAAGGTGCACAAGTTATGCAATGCTTTGTGAAAAATTATGAAGATGATGAAAGGGGTCGGAATAATACACTGCAGCGCACAACCTAGCTAAAGGTTTGTGTAACTAAGCATCAGACCAAATATAAGGGCAAATTTCTCATCTCACCCTTATACATTCTCCCAGGCCCTTCGCGAAATTCCTAAAATGCCCCCTATTTTCGAAGATGCATTTTCGGACACATCGAAAACCATTTTTTCCTCAATAAAATTCGAAAATGCGCAACCAAAATCATTTTAAGGGTAATGTTCGGAGATGCATCTCCGAACTAGATGAACATATTTAAAGGTCACGCATAACCTTCCCCCTTCTCCTTCTTCATTTTTCAGAAGAAAAAACATTTCTCTCTACCTCTCAACCCATTTCCAATATACACTCAAGATCGATTTTGAAGCTATATTCACGTGTTTGTTACCATTCTCAACTCCTTCTACCAATTGCATTCAACATTAGAGCACTTTACACCCTCACCAACACATTGAAGAGTAAGTTCCTCATTTAGTTTATTTTGATTTTTGATTAATGTATTAACTCAAATGTACTAGTTTTAATGCATTATATAGCTCAAATAGGTTAGTGTACAAGTTTGGAGACGCTGTTTATATGATTTGGATGAGTTTGGTTGGGTTTGTATGAGTTAGGGCAGTTGCTGAAACGGTTCTTCCATTGAAGCAAACAAAGCTTTTTTTTTTGGATATGTTTTTTCGAACTGGGTTGTTTTAGGTGTTTCCGTAGGTAGAGGAGGAACCAGGGTGTTAGGATTAGGAATACACAATAGAGTATTTTGATTGTATTTTGTTTAATGTTATTCGACTTTGAGAATAATAATTGTACTAATATATTAGGGCTCTATAATATTTGGTTTTATTAAAGCTTTACGTAGTTGTAATTAATCGTTGAAACAAATAGCAACATTTTTAATCAAATTGAAATTAGTTTGAAACACCACAATACTTGAAAATCTGATTCTGGAAAAATGAAACAACCAAGAATTCAGAGATGCATCTCCAAACCAATTTTCTTAAGGACAGAAGGTGACTTTTGACAGGTATCTCCGAAATGTCCCTGAATTTATTCAGAGATGCATCTCCGAACTAAAATTTTCAAAAAAAAAAAATATTTGGTGCGTTCGGAAATACATCTCCGAATTAATTCAAAGATATTTTCAGATTTTTAGAGGTGTGTCCCGTTAAACAAGGGTAAGATCAAGGGTAAGATGAGAAATCACGCATATAAAACAGGTTATGATAATGGGCCAAAGGCCCAAGTGTAATTCATGTTTTTAATAATATAGTTTGATCTTGTTTTAAAAAAATTCTACTAATTAACCTCTATGAGAGTATTATGTACCAATGCCATGATACTAAAAAAGTTATTAAAAAAATAAAATAATAAATTAATTAAATGATATTTTAATAAAAGTATCATCAAATAAATTCAGGAACAAACCACAAATATAGTTTTTAATTTTTGCGTGTTTTTATATTTGAGATTGGGCGGGGTATATAATAATACTACTAGGTTGAGAGAAGCTTCTTCTTGGAATTCTGGCGACATTGGTATTCTCATACTTTCAATAAAAAAAATAGAACTATATATGATATACTTAATAATTTATATAAATTGTAGTTGATAAATATTAACTTTTTATGGATAAATCAAGGTTGTTACCAAAAACAAAATAAAATTATCAGCCATGTTTTTTTTTTTGGCGAAAACATCATATATATATATATATATATATATATATATATATATATATATATATATATATATATATATATATATATATATATATATATATATATATATATATATATTATTATACGCCAATAATACTTTACAATAGTCCAAACAAGCCATGTATTATAATGTGTTTGTATGTACATAATTATATGTGTGTACAAACATAACCTGGCAAATTGCCAATTTGTCACGTGATAGGCACGTTATGTGAACCCTAATGCAGATGCTGTCTCACTTGTTAACCTGTTGCGGCTACACTATACTCGCATCCTTTTCGATTTTATATTGTTATTTTTTGCAGTGTTTATTGTAGGTTCCATGTTTATTATATGTGGGAGAGTTAATAGCTAAGTACTCCTTCCGTCTGATAATAAGTGTCTTATTTGAGCTTTGCGCGGTTCTTAAAAAAATGATTGGATGTGTTGGTTTTAATGAAAAAAATTAGTATCATTTACTAAAGTACCCTTATTTATTATAGGCAGTGGAGTAGTTGAAAAACGTGAAAGTTAATATATATGGGTATATTAGTGGAAAAAATAATAAATGTTGCATTGGTATTCTAAATAGACATTTATTTTGAGACATAGAAAAAGTGCAAATGAAACACTTATTATGAGACGGAGGGAGTAAGAATCAAGCTATTGAAGCTTTATTATGGACCCTTGGATCATTTGATCAAATTCTAGACATCAATTGTTATTACTCAATACTCAATACTCACCACTCAATACTCAATACTCAATACTCAATACTGGATTAAAAACATGATCCAATGGCTTATATAGGCTTATGCATGGTGCATAAGTAAAATCCTTATGCATATTAGCCAAAGCCTAGAGAAGGTTCCATCAAAATATATACAACTTGTTTCTCGGTATCTTAAGTTGGGTTATAGGACGACCAATAGCTATCCGGATGAGAATTCTGGCTTAAAACTCTATAATACTTCTAATTTTGGAGATGCATCTCCGAAGTTTTTTTTATTTTATCAAAATTTGGAGATGTATTTTCGAAAACATCCATTTTTTGGTATTTTCGGAAGTGTATCTCCGAAAGCACTTATTTTTCAATTTAAACGTTGAATTTAAACTGTCAGATATTTTTTCGGAGATGCATCTTCGAAAATACCTTTCATATACCTTTTCCCTCCACTATTTCATTCATTTTTCTCCAAACAAAAACTCAAACCCTCTCCAAAACTTCCATCATTTTCGATTCATTTTCGTCTCCAAATCAAGTTTTAAGTGGTTGATCATATCAAAGAGGGCATACAAAGCTACAATTTGAGGTAAATAATCTTCATTTCATCTCTTATTCCACTACATTGTTGTTGATTTGTTGTTGAAGAAAACTGTGTCAATTCGGAAATACACTTCCGAAATACACCATCTAACAATTTTCGGAAGTGCACTTCCGAAATAAGCTCTAATGCAGAATTTTTAAAAACTGTTTTAATAGCATTGAGGTATTTTGCATATATTAGGTATGTGCATTCGGACAACATTGTCACCGTGTTTATGGTGATCTCCGGTAAACAACCGCTAGTCCTCTAAACTATAAAATATACTTTGGTTACTCGCAGGATCGACTAGATTGATCCTAGGACATAGTCAAACAATTGTCTTTCGATATGATTTGATTCATGTTTGTTTGTTCTGACTTCAAGAAAACTTGTTTGTGATGTGATCGTATGAATATTCACTTAAAAACAACACTTGTTATACATGTTTATATGACTTTCGACAAAGGAAATGTAAATGAAAGCGTGTAAACTGCAGGAATGTAAAGTGCAAAAATATAACGTGCAAGAATGTAAAATGCAGAAAAAGTAAAGTGCTTCGAAATGAAAGTTAAACGAAAAGGATAAAGGAATTGAAAATATACTTGAATAAAGAAAGATACAAATGTATTTAAAATGGTGTTGGTGTCATACATACATTTCTCAGCGAACTCGTTCTCTAAACACTTGATACTTGAGTGATTTGTGAGTGATTTGTACAAAATAAACACCCGGAATCCTAACATTAAGACTCTTATTTATACTAATTTCGACCCTAACGGTCCTACACTAATCTTATGCCACGTTGCCCACAAGAATCCCTGGGATGCCATCTGTCCTTGTGCGGTTACGCAGACTACTTCGAAATTCAAATCCTCCCGCCTGAATCCTCTTTCGACGCGTGGCAACGTGATCAGAACCAAGAATGTCACGAAAACACGTTAATCCTCAGTACCTTACGTATTTCGCAAAACGTTTAAGTCTCAAAGATAATTCACTCGAATCAGCTCCGATTCTAACCATCTTCACTCCAACTCAAACAACATTCTCGAAACATGGCCATCAGTAGCCATTTTTAATAAAAAACGGTCATCAGTAACCATCTTTCTTCGAATCATAATCCTTCAAAGAATATTTCCTCCAAACGAAATCTCCGGCCAACAAATTGCCCCCAATAAATGCCTGTTTCGAAAACAAGAGAAATAGGCGTTTCTTGTTATGATGAGATTTCGTTTTACTCACTTCTTAGAGTTCCAAGACAACTGACTAACGTCATAATCATTTATGACCCCACTTTCAAAACGTCTTGTCATTTTCAAAGATGTCTTCTTAGAACTTACATTCCCACGTTCTTTCATTACTTCATGATCATTACTCCTATATACTAGGAGTAAGGCTAACAACTATTCGACCGCCGTCAGATTAAATCAACGCCTGCCGCGTGTCTTTTGACTTTTACCCAAAAGATTTGAAAGGGTTTCCGTTAAACCTTTAAATACTTGAACTTCTACCCTTGCATAACTTCCACTCCTATTCTCCTACGTTCATCACAGAAAAGAAAATCCTCCTTGGCTTCGTTTAACCCATTTCTTAAATCAAATTTACTCATGGCGTCTTCTTCAAATGCTCTTCAACCCATTCAAAAACATCAAAATCCTACACAAATAGGGAATCAAGAACACATTCCAGACCCAAATGCTGCAGAGGCGCGCGCCATCTATGCTTCTCAGGTAATCGTTCCTTTTGAACTTTCTGGAAAAACTCATGCTTTCATGGGTCCTTTACCAGGAGGAAATAACCCCTCTTTGAGTAAATTTTTCCCTGCTTATTATAAAACTAGACCTTTAGTTAGCAAGAATAAGATAGATGAAGATGGTCATCCAATCTTAGCTGATCCTGACAACACAGAAGAAGCCTCGACTAAAACTTTTTCGGTCTTAGAGAAAATTAGGTTAAACTATGTAACCAATTTTGTGAAAGTCTTTAGGTCAATCCCTTTAGCAAAAGATCCTGAGTTGTATTACGCTTGGCTAGCGAAGGTGGAAAAACAAAAGGCTTATTTCTGGAAACAACTAGGGATTTATGACCTAATTCAATTATCTAAAACAGGCTTAGAATATAACCAAACCATGTTAGTAGCGTCAGTTTATTTCTGGGATGCTTCTCACAATACTTTCCACCTTCCATGTGGAATGGTTACCCCTACCCTCTTTGACGTAGCTGCTATCACAGGGCTTCGACCAACTGGAGAAACCTTCGATCCCAATTTCATGGATACTGACACCATCCATTTTAATGAAGCAACAGTCACTTATACTGCTTTCATTCAACAATACCACAATGAAACGAACACAGAAGTCTCAGATGAAGAACATATTGCATTTCTAGCACTCTGGCTTTCGAGATGCGTCTTTTGTTCTAGGTCCATACAAGTAGCAAAGAGATATCTTTGCATGGCTAACCAGCTGAATGCTGGGAAAAAGTTAAACTTAAGCCAGTTAATTCTAGGATTTCTCTACGAGAATCTCGGTGAAGCAACAGACCTTGTTAAGAACTATAAAACGGGATCTCTTCTTTTTGCTGGTCCCTTCTGGTTGTTGCAATTATGGCTCAACGCTACTTTCGAAGCTCATCTCCCATACCAAGGTGTTGTAAATGAAGAAATCCGGCCATCAAAAATCGAACGGTAGAAGGAACTAGATTGGCTCTCCTGACTCCAAAAGAAGAAACTGGCAAACTTCGTGAAACCTTCTCGGCATACATAATGATGTTCGCTAAACGTTATCAATTTAGTCCCTCGATGGCTCCATTCGTACAACGGAAAGTGGGTCCCGAATGGTTTACTCGAGAATTTCCAGCAACTTTTTCCGACCAACAAGCCGAATCCATGTCTATCTGGGAAGCTTTCCTCACCCCAAAGTTGTTATATCACCGACTTCGACCTTCCAAGAGCCACTGTTGTCTTCTTTGTTACCAACCAAATCTGGTTTCGAGACAATTTGGGTTGGTCCAACTCAAACCAAAATGCTTGTACGACAAAAGGAATCACATGTGTCTACACATTTCACATCTGGCAGAAGATGAATATGAGTCAAAAATCTCCAAATATGTTGGCATCACCACTCTGTCTCCCGTCACTTTTGAACCTGCTTTTTATTCTACCATAGATTTTCATCAATGGTGGACAAATTACTATACTACGCAAATCTTCGATGCTGAAAGCCTTTCTCAAGAACTAACTGAAGCTTTTGCTGATGTGCAGGCGAACTTCCATAAAGGTACTTCGACTCACATTAAAGAAATCCAAGCATTTCAAAAATTCTTTGAAACTATCTACAGGCCTGATGATCTTAGTTGGACTGTTCGTGAGGCTGCGGTCACTTTACGTGAAAAGTTTTCTGCTAAACTGGATAAGTTGAAATTGCCCACGCCTGTTCGACCTGAAATACGTTATGAAGTGGCTTTTGAACTTAATCCCCCAAAATTTCCTCCACTACCTAGTGCTGATTTTGGTGTGGCTTTAAGCCCTCCTTTTCCAGACTGGTTTGTGTGTGGGAATGTCATAAAAATCCTTCAGGAACAATCTAAAAAATGCGCTGAACAAGTGGTCCCGACTAAGCATACCTTGGATACTTTCAAAGGACATCTTCATATAGGTCTTGAGCACGTTCGCGTCTTGACTCCAATACCTGAAGGTTGGGGTTTAGACAATCCTTCGACTAACTTTTCCCTCTTCACTGAAATACTAATTCCTATTTGTTCACAGCCGTTACTCGAAAGAGAAATATCAAGGAAGCCCCTGCACAGAAGGGTTCTGGAGCTTCGAGGAGCACCAAGGCAAGTGGGAGTGATTCTGTCACCACCGGCAAGAAACCCACGGTACATACATACTTTATATTCTGACTTGTGTAATTTTATGAATATTACTCACTTGGTTTTAATATTTATTTTCAGAGCTCGAAACGTCCAGCGCCTTCGAAGCAAAAAATTCCTCAGACAGCTGCTTCAGATGACGAAGATAAATCTCCTCCTCGTACTAGGCAAGCAATAAAGAAAAGACAGAAAACTGCCACCCCTTTAACCAAAGAAAAGGGATCTGGGACTTCGAAGCTTACTTCGTCAAGTGATAAGGTATCTTCTGATGAATCACCCTTAAAGGCTGCTAGTACTATCCCCATTATAGAGAGCCACAACTCAAGCCCAGACAATGTTCCAACCAAGGTATTTGGATTTCACAACATAATCATCTTTTCAAATTTTAATTCTAATGATTAAGTTCACATCTTACCTTATAAATGTAGGATGATGTGGGCACACCTACTTCTGATCTCAAAACCTCAAGTCTAAACATTGATCTTGACAATCTTCGAGGTAAATGTCTTCCTTTTCTAGTGACAGATGAATTTCTTGCAACCTTTTCATTTTGATCAATTCTAGCCATTCAGCACAGGTGTTCCTCGACACAAATCTCCCGTGCTTTCTCCGGTTATCAAAGACGCTCAGCCCCTTGCAACCATCATTCCAAATGTGCCTGCTGAAGAAAGCCCCTCAAATGATGATTCTCCACCTATTCATCAAGATGAAAATATGGGGGAAAATCCTCAGTCTTCAGATAGTGATAACGCAGCCGGACAACCAACTGGCAGCGAAGATACTATATCTGAGCAAGATGCTGCGGAGGAAACTTCCAATTTTCCCACACCTGGTCCTCATGAAACTTCGACCTTCGGAACTATAGTCACTCCTGTGACTATTTCGAAGCAGGCCCCCGCAATGCTTACTCCTTAAGAACTAGAGCAACTCAAGAAAACTGATCCCGTAAGCTTCCTCAAGACCATGATGAGTGTTGATAACGTTTCGCCCATTGGGCTTGAAACTTCTTCTAATGTCCTGGCGGATACTGGCGACAAGGATGATATTCCTAATCTCCTTCGTCAAATAAGGTAAAAGTTCTTTGAAACCAACCTTGTTGAAGCTCTAAGCAAGGATTCCACCAGATGTTATAGCTTAAACAATCTTTTGAATAAAGTGGATTTACTTCTGGTCTCAGAGGAAGTCTCAGAAGTGATTGTTTTACTGGGTTCTCTGATTGATCAACTCCAATTTAATCTTCTTCGAAAACGAAATGTTGACGAACAACTCACAACAAAGGTGACTTCTCATAGTTCTTCATGGAAAGCTGCTAATGATGCAACAAAAAAGGCTGACGCCCTTAAGCTTGAACGTTCGAAGAACCAGAAGGAATATGAAGATTGTGAAGCGAATATCAAATCCTGGAAACAAGAAATTGAACTCCTCGAAGAAAAGATAAAGAATGCCCAGTCTCTTCAGGCAGCAATCCAACAAACTAATCAGGAAGAATTGACTGAAGTGGCGCAGTTAGGGATTCAACACTTCGAGACGGCACAGAAGCTAGTGCCAGAGATCGAAGAACTGAAAAGACAACAGGCATTAATCAAACGTCGTATGTCTTTATGGGAATCTCAATATTCGAAGATGAAAGATAACCTTCCCAAGGATTTTAATTAACCACTTTGGACCTTGTACTATCCTTTTGTGTTTCGTACTTAGTTCCCTTTTTTTTTTCTTTTTTTTTTTGTAATCAAACTTCCTCAGGAATGTATATGCAATTTTATCTTTCAATCTTCCATACATCAAATTATGTAGTTGTCACGAGTAGCGTTTTAACAATTCCTGAAAATTGCCAATATTATTTTTATTATCATAATGACTTTAATAACGCACCCACGTGACATGATTACTCTTCGCAGCCTCTCAAGCCTAGACTTGACGTTTCCACTTCCCTAGTCGTAACCATCATTAAATGATGACATCACTTTTTCAAAACGTCTATTTGAGACGTGCGTGCATCAGTTTTCAAAATGATTACACTTCAACTTCCAAGGTGGGAAACGGCGGAGGCCATAACTTCTCTTGGGGATACCAAACGCAGTCCAATCAACTCTTACAAATGAACCGTTCTTTTATGGCCAACGTATTCTATATAAAGCTTAGCATTCTACTTATTCTTTCACTCTCTCACACAACTCTTATCAAAGTTTCCTTTCTTCCCCTTATATTCTTTCAAATACAGAGTTTGATAAAACCTCTTGTACTTCTCATCCTCACAATGGCGCAACCTTTAACTTACGTTACCATCCGGTCCTGCATCAAAAAGGAATTCAATCTCTCTGAGGAGGAATTCGATGAAAACCGCATCAATATTGGCGTACTCTTTGCTGACCAACAACTCCAGTTTTACCAGGAAATCCTGGAGGGGTCCGTTTATCCTAACATGCTGGCAGATTTCTGGATGTTTGCGTCCCTCCGCATAGATCCAGAAGGAAGAACCACCATTGTGTCTCAGGTTCGAAGGGCTCACATTACCATTACTCCCTCAACCATCTCTGAACTGCTGAGGTGTGATAACTTTGGAGAAGCGTTTGATGATAACACCATTAACATGACTACCTCTGATGTTTTGAGGTCCCTCATGGCTAATGATCCCTTTAGCGCTAAGATCATTAGGGTTTGGCACCAACTTTTAGTGGGCAACTTTCGTCCACGAAACCATGATTAAGAAAACATCATGGTGGAAGATCTGGAGTTCATACTCTGTGCTCTCCGGGGAAGGAAAATCAACTTTCCATTACTGATCTTCAAGCAGCTTGTCGAAGCTGTTGCTATGGCCGCCTCTCGTCAAGGCGTAGTGACGTGTCTTCCTTATGGAAGGTTGATGTCCTACATGTTTCTAAAAAAAGGTGTAGTGAGAAGAATGCGTAAGTCAGGATCTCTGGATCTCTTTGAAGCAGAAAGCTTGCCCCTGCTATCTTTGGAAGGTATAGAACAAAGGATCAACTAGAGGGTGCGTTGTTTGAAGCTTTGATGGAGATGTTATAGGTCTTAGTTTTATTTTTGAATGCTCCTTTTAATAGCCTCTAGTATGCTTCTATTTCTGTAGCCCTTGTTATTCATGGAAACACAATTCTCCAAAATGAATGTACTCTTCCAATCTTAATGAAATATATTTTGACATCGCTTTGTCTTCTTACTTTATTTACCGCATATCTTGTTTTAAACACGAAGTCATTTTGGTGCTTGTTCAACCATTTTGGCCTACGTAGCATACTTTGAATATCTACGTTTTTGCAATTTTTACTTCGTGCATGCTTGGTTTGTATCTTTTCAGATACTTCCCGTTCACTCTTAAGATCTTACGGTCTTCTGCCAACTCTTCTATCTCATAAGCGTTATTTGAGAGTACTTTTAATATTCGAAAGGGTCCTTCCCAGTGTGGGGACCATTTACCTAGTGCCTGATTCTTTCGATCTATAGGTAAAATAACTTTCCAAACTAAGTCATTATTAATAAATGTTTTACCTTTCACCTTTTAATTGTATGCTCTGGACACCCTTTCTTTTTGTCTTTTTATCATCTCCAACGCTCGAAGTCTGTCTTCGTCCAAATCCACTAATTCGTTCATCATCAATTCCCAATACGTGTTTGGAGGAATTTCTGCCTGTCTTTGGATCCGGACCGATTGCAAGTATATCTCAACTGGAAGCACTGCATCGTGTCCGAACGTCAATTGGAAAGGTGTAGTTTGTAGCTTCTTTTGGCAAAGTTTGACAAGCCCAGAGTGCTTGGTCCAAAGTTTTATGCCAACTCTTGGGTTTTTTCCCTACGTGTTTCTTTATGAGACCAATTATTATCTTATTTGCTGCTTCAACTTGTCCATTTGCCTGAGCGTAGTAAGGTGTAGAAGTAAACAACTTGAACCCCATTTCTTTGGCGAAATCTTGCATCTTTCGCCCAGTAAACACTGATCCTTGATCTGTGGTTATACTCTCCGGGATTCCGAATCTGTATATAATGTGTCTTTGAATAAACTCAATCACAGTCTCCTGATCCACATTTGCAAGTGGTATTGCTTCGACCCATTTTGTGAAGTAGTCTATTCCCACTAAGTTATATCTTTGACCTTTATACGATTTGGGGTGAATTTCCCCAATTAAATCTACTGCCCAACCTCTGAAAGGCCATGGCTTTATTATTGAACTTAATTCATTTGCAGGAGCATGTTGGATACCTGCATTTTCTTGACACTCTTGACATCTTTTTGCGAATTCTATACAATCTTTTAACATAGAGGGCCAATACATTCCATATCGAAACAAAAGCCATTTCATTTTGCGCCCTGCTTGGTGTGCACCACACGCTTTGCTATGTACATTTGAGAGAGCCAAATATGCTTCCGCTTCACCCAGACACTTTAGCAAAACTCCTTCAGGAGTTTTCTTAAACAATTCGTTTCCCATCAGGAAGTATGATAAGGCTCGATACTTTACCTTTCTATCCGTGTCTGTCGAAGGATCTTTTAAATAGTTCACAATTGGACTCCTCCAATCCGTGTCTGCTAAAGAGTCTATATTTAAAACTTCAAACTCCTCTTTGTTAGCAAAACCTAATTGTGAGTTCTCCATATCACTTGGGGAAAGCTTGGTAGCCATTGCTTTGCCTCTTACTTCGATCAGTTCTTCTAGCTTTTCTTTTGATACCCTGTATCCTGGGGCTAGTTGTGCCAAATCATTCGCTTCTTGATTATTCAACCTTGAAACGTGATTTAAATCTACATACTCAAATTTTTTAAGTAGCCTATTTGCTATGACAAAATACGTGATCAAATTTTCTTTGATACATTTGTATTCTTTCGTCAGTTGCTTAATCACTAGTTCAGAGTCTCCTTTAATTTCGACTCTAGTTGCCCCCAATTCTAACAAAGCTTCAAGTCCAGCGATCAGCGCTTCGTATTCGGCTTCATTGTTGGAGCATAAGGGACCTTCAATCTCGTACTTAAGCTTTGTTGGAATTCCATCAGGAGAAATTATTAGTATTCCAACGCCGGTTCCCTCTTCATGGGTCGAACCATCGAAGTATAACTTCCAAGGCTTCAACTCTACATATTGTTGAGAGTTCTCAACCACTGCATGGTCAACAATGAAATCTGATACGACCTGACCCTTCATTGCCTTAAGGGGTTGAAATATCAAAGAGTAATCATTAAGGGCCAAAGCCCACTTGCCAATTCGACTATGCAATATTGGTTTTGATAGCATATGTTTAATAACATCACAATGAGACGAAACATAAACATCAACTGGCTTTATATAATATTTGAGTTTGATACAAGAGAAATATAAACAAAGGCAAAGTTTTTCTATTGCGCTATACCTAGTCTCTGCATCATTGAGGACTCTACTTAAGTAATAAATGGCTCTTTCGATGCCATCGTCGTCCTCTTGAGCTAACATGCTACCTATTGTATTTTCTGAAGCTGAAATATATAGGCGCATGTGCTTCTTCCCATTTGGAGGAGATAATATTGGTGGATGCATCAAGTATTGCTTGATTTTTTCAAAAGCTTCCTGATGTTCAGCATGCCATTCAAACCTTCCTTGCTTGAGTCGAAGTAAGGGAGAAAAAGCTTGCGTGCGTCCACTCAAGTTCTAGATAAATCTTCTCAAGAAGTTTATCTTTCCCAGTAAAGACTGTAGTTCTTTCTTCGTGGATGGAGGTTTTGTTTCCATAATAGCCTTTGTTTTATTTTGATTAATTTTTATTCCCTTTTTGTGGACCACGAAGCCCAGGAAATCTCCAGCCTTGTAGTTCTGATGAACTTGCATCGTAGAAGTCTTTCGACCTCTGCTTTGATCTTCGAATGAATCTCCGGTGCGAACCTCCTAGGAGTTTGCTTGATAGGCTTTTTTTCTTCCTTTATGGGCAGCTTTAATTCGACCAAATCTCGCCCTAAACCAGGCATCTCATCGCAATCCCATGCAAAGCAATCATTGTTTTCTTTTAATAACGCGATGACTCTTGATTTCAATGTTGGCTCTAATTTTGCACTGACGTATGTTACCCTCTTCTGATCTCCGTCTCCAAGATTTACTTCTTCGAGTGGATCTTGGGCTAACATTTTTATATTTGCCGCCATTGGGTCTTTCTCGAATCCCAATGGTTCTTCATCGTAGATTGCGTCCAGCCTTTGACTCAACTCTTCACCTGAGATCTTTTCGGCTTGAACTGTATCTTCAAGGAATTGAGGGATCGAATGTGTCCCAGAATTCGTCGTTTCTTCCTTTCTTGGAATTGCATCAACAATCATGTTTGATAATTCGGCTTCGACAGCCGTCTTTCTTTTGTTCTCGGCTATGTAAGCCGAAATCTTTTCGAAGGATGATTCAGACATCATCAACTTCGTCATCCCAGCTTGTTGGCCGTATTGTTGGGAAGTGGTCTGCTGGTGTGGTATCTTCTAGACCGTCCATTATTTCTCTATTCCATTGAAATCCATTTGGGTGTAAAGACAAATAGTATAAAGCATTCTTGTTCGGAGTGTATATATCTTCAGCAGCATGGCAAGGTCCTATGTTCGCCAAGTTCTTGTCGAAACTAGTCTTATTAACTTGATTAACTTCGACCATGTAGTAACTCTGATCCCCTTCAATATTCTCCACTATACCATCTTCCCTCCAAATTGTTAATCTTTGATGCATTGTCGAAGGCACTGCAGCAACTCCATGGATCCATTCTCTTCCTAGCAAAAGATTGTAATTCGCCTTTGCTGGTATCACCATGAACATCGTTGGCCTTGTGACCGAACCCACAGTTAAATTCACTTGAATGACTCCTAAAGTTTGCCCTATCTTGCCTTCGTAGTTAGACAAGACCATGTTATGTGGCCTTATATCAGTATCAAACATACCAATTCTCTTCAACATGTATTGGGGCATTAGGTTCACCGCTGCCCCCCCATCTACTAGGACTTTGTTAATGCCAACATTTTCAATATTGGCCCTTATGTATAGTGGTTTTAGATGATTTCTCATACCTTCATCAGGCCTTTCGAAGAAAGCATTCTGCTATTCGACAGCCCCATTGTTTAGCACATAATAACATACAGGTCTGTGTCTCGCCATCTCTTCCTCATCAGCTTCCTCACAATCTTCAGCTTCTGTTTCTTGATTAAACTCATGAGGGAGCACTGACACAACATTGCAATTGAGGTTTATAGACGATACTCCGTCTGAGTCGAAATCATTTGTCATCCTATCGTCTTCTTTCCAAGGGCTGGAATGCATCTTTTCTTCTTCTTTCTCATTTTCAGAATCGAACAACTTGCGTTCCACTGGAGGTTTACTTGTCCTTGCCCCCTGAGTTGGGATTTGGTTGCTACTAGACTCTCCAATCTCCCTTGGTTTGTATTCCCTTTGGGCCTTCTTCATCCTCTGGTGCCTTCTCCATTGGGATCTAGACATAGGATTTTTGCCTTTGTAATTCTCCAACCTGTACATCTCTCGATTTGAGGTCTGAAATTGCTTCCTATATGCCATTGCAGTTCTTCCCCCTTGGTCCCAACTTTGACATTTGTTGGTTCTCGCACCAGCCTGCATCCATCTATCCCTGGGTATGTCTGCAGGGACTTTGAATGTGACCCTTCGAGCTCTAGGGTGCGGGCTGTCAGGCCTCTTCGATGGGGTCCAGTTATCGAACACATACATGTTGGGACGAAGTCCCTGAGTTTCTCGACCCATGTAGAAATATACCCTTTCGAATGATCATGCTAGTAGTTCGTCATAAACTGCTCCACATCTGGGGCACAATGCAACCTCAGTGTTTTCTTTGTGGCATCTGACCAAGAATCCTACTAAACTTTCTTCAGTCCTTGGGTATACGTTTAGCAATAGGTTTCCTCCCCTCCAGGGTTGCTCCATTCTTTCTCGTAGGGCCCTTTCAAAATTAGCTTGAACCCTTCGATTCAACATAATTGAACACCTTGGGCACATCAGCATTTTTCCACAATTTTTCAAACTTTCTCCTCTTGGTGGGATTTCGATGTTTCCTTTCTCCCTTATCAGCCACTTTTCTAGTTCTTCTATTTCAGATAAAGGCTGCCTAATGTTGACCATGTTAACAACTGCCGGAGGAGCTTCAGAAATCTGTATCTGCTGAAGTTTCGCCCTGAGGTCTTCAGTGGCCTCGCTAGTTTTTTCTTTCAGATCTTCAGTCATCTCCGCATCAAAGGATTCTTCAATATCCGTATTGAAGACTGTGTTGTCATTTAGGCTTTCAGTAGCCTGCTTTCCAGTTGAAATTATCTCCTATTCAGCAACATCGATTTCAGATACTTCCACCATGTTGACGTCAAGTGGTTCACACAGGTTAGTGTCAGCAACATTCAAAGGGTCTGTGTCACCCTTCATATGACTCTTGGTTCTATCAGCGAATTTCAGACGTCCGTCCTTGATAGCATTCTGAATTAGATCCCTGAAAAGAAAACATTGTGAGGTTTTATGGCCTAAAAAACCATGATATTTGCAAAAGCCTCGCTTCTTCCGTTGTTCTAACGGGGGAATTTTGGAGTTAGGAGGCACTATCATCTGGCCATCTTTTACTAACAAATCAAATATTTCTTCACATTTAGTGACGTCAAATGTATAAGTTTTCTTAGGAATACCAGATCAAGAAGCTAAGTTTCTATTTTTTGTTTAATATCATTTTATTTTTATTTCGCCTTTTGAATTAAAATAGGGTTTGCCTCAATAGTCAATGGATCTGTAATACACTAACCCCCTATTATTTTCCGTTTAATTCTCAGATGTTCAGAGTCAATCAAGGGTTCGAGGAAGATCAAGGCATTCAAGATATGCAAATTAATTATTGCCCTCTCTTTTTCTACCTTTATTTTTCTGTTACCCTATAAGGGTTTTATTGTAATAGGTTAGGTTTTATTTTTCGCCTTTTAATTCCCCCATCCCCGCAGGTGTTTATTGTAATAGCGTGGGATTTTAACTGTTTTATCTTCTGCCATGGTTAGTAATTTAGTAATTTAGGGAGTGCAAGACTATTAACTAAACCTAGATCACTAATTTACAAGATAAGTATCATCGAAGTTAACCACATGATTGTGCACCCACGCACCTTTAGGGTAACCCTTTCTTGTTGCTTGTTGCCTTATACTGTTGCCTTAATTGTTGACTGTTGCCTCTAAGTGTACTAAATAGTCAAAGTCCCTCGATTCCGAGGATACCTCAAGCAAGGTTGCCTTAAAGAATAAAAATCATCTAGTCCCTCGATGCTGCCTCGGAAAAATAAGATGATTGTCCCATTGCTAAGGTATCCTCGCATGATGCCTAAAAAGATTAATGACTATTATATCCTTTCCTTAGACTACCTGCCCTCTTTATGGCAGGGACAGTCTTATGGCGAACGATTATTCACGATGACCCTTCAACATCCAATTGAAAGACTTCCTGCCCTCTCATGGTATGGATAGACCCTTTCGCCCGAAAGGTTAAAAGAATGATTTTTCAAACTTAGGGTAGGTTGCTTTTAATTGCTTGCTCAATTCAAATTCAAAAATCTTTTTTCCCACTTACTTTCAAAATCGAATTAAAAAAGACTACACTTATTTACAAGCTAAAGTTCTTATTCAAATTTCTATTCACACCCTACTTTTCAAACAATTCAAACATTTTGAAAACAAAGTGAGCTAAGCAATTAAGAGCCCATGGATAACCATGGATGCAAGGGGTGCCTTACACCTTCCCTTTGTATAACCTACCCCCCGAACTCAAAATCTTTTCAAAAGGTCTTTTCCTGTTCTTTTAGCCTTTCCAATTGGATAAAATAAAAGTCGGTGGCGACTCTTGCTTACCGCGACATTTCGATAAAGTCAGTTCACCGTATTACAGTTTCTATGTTTAGGTTGTGGCACAAGATATAACAATCATCTGCTTATATGTCGATGCCTTACTGATAATTAGAAATAGCATGGAAAACTTGTCAAAGTTCAAAGAGATGACGATGATGGGGAAATTTGAAATGTCAAATCCGGGAAACTTGTCGTATTTCCTAGGCATGGAATTTCAAATTACCAAGCAAGGTATGGTGAGCATATACATGAGTGAACCAAGGGTGACACACATGAAGGCTGCAAGAAGAATCATGAGATACTTAAAAGGATCAATAAATTGTGAAATTCTGTTTCCACAAGATTCTAAAAGAAAAGAAGTTACGATTACTTGCTATTCAGATGTTGATAGGTGTGGAGATAAAAAAAAATCGAAGAAGCACGATTGGTTACTTCTTTCAATTATTAGGTGCCACAATCTCATGGTGCTCAAGAAAGCAACCTGTGGTGGCATTATCAACGTGTGAGGATGAATATATGTATCTGGATCATATGTTGCATGTCAAGCAATTTGGATCAGATCTGTGTTGGAAGATATGGAAGTTGAAGTGAAGAAACCTCTAGTGTTACAAATCGACAACAAGTTAGCCATTAATTTTATAAAGAATTCAGTTATGCATGGAAGAAGTAAGCACATTGAGGCTAGGTTTCATTTCCTGAGGGAGAAGGTAAACCCCGTGTGAACTTGAAGTGAGACATTGCTCGAGTGAAGCACAATTGGCCAATATTTTCACCAAAGGACTGAAGATCGACATATTCTTAATTTTGAAAAAGAAATTAGGAATAGTTCAGATTGACTATGATTAGTTTGTTCGACAACTTAAATTATAGGAGTGTATGTTGTTATATAATTCAAGTTGTAGTTCAAACCCAAATTAATTATGATTAAAATGTGTTATGTTAATTACTATATATATATATATATATATATATATATATATATATATATATATATATATATATATATATATATATATATATATATATATATATATATATAAATATATATTATAATTTAGTTTCTATTATCACTTTAGATAATAATAAAACAATCTTTATTCTTTATTTTCTCTCATTTCCTTCTCACTCAAAGAATTAATCTCGACAATTATGAGAATTGGGAAAACGTCATTAAAAAATTAACGGTATATAGATGAGTTACGGTGATTTCTCTATGAATTCTACAAGTATTGATACGGGTAGGTGTCTATATCAGTTTTCCTTTGAAGGGTGATCAAAGGTCAACATCTTTTACTCTATAAATCTTCATTTTACCACTCTAATAAATTTGAAACTATGCTGCAATTGCAGTTGCATTCTACAACACAATAGTCAATTTATGAGTTTAAGATGGAGTACGACATAGGACGAACCCTTCATTAAGAACTTGGGCAAATGTCCTTATGCCTGTTTTTAATGACTAATAACTAAATCTTGACTTGATATGTAAGCTAAAAGTTAGACACTTTGTTTTTAATGACTCACAATCATAACACTCTACTTTAAACTTTTTTGTAGCACTGTTTGTAAGTCTTTTTTATTTAATTTATCTTTAAATATAAGTTATGTTTTTAATTATTAAATTTGTTTATTATTATTTTAACTAAATATCTAAATTAATACAATTAAATATTTTTTTTGTTACCAATATCCGGTCCAATAGACTGTCTAATCTAATCCAGATGTCAGTTCTGACATCAAGTAGTTTCAACTCGCTTTCAATCACAGTCGTGGGAATCAAACTCTAATGTTTCCTACCAAATTTAATGTCAGTTACTACTGAACCAACTAACGATTAATATACAATTAAATATAAACATGAAAAAAAATTATAGTTAAATACATTCATTTAAAATAGGCACATTAAATACAAATTACATCAGAAAAATACATTAAAAAAACACAACTTTTTTATAAACCAAATGTAAGCTAAAATTAAAGTAAATGCATGTAGTCGACATTAGGACCAAATACATTTTTTCTTACTACTTTTATTTAAGTTGGGTGAAGTACCCTATAAGCATCTACAACAAAAACCTGTTAGATGGATAGAGACAAAAGAGAATAAAATGTATTAAGAGAAATAGTAACAACTCTCTCTTTTTAAAACTATCTCATACACTCACTTTTTTATTAGTTCTCTCTTTTTAACACTATCTCAAACACTCACTTTTTTATTAGTTCTCTCTTTTTAACACTATCTCAAACACTCACTCTTTTATTAGTTCTCTCTTTTTAACACTATCTCAAACACTCACTCTTTTATTAGTTAAAATATGTGTGGATCCTACCACTTTATGTTTTAACCAATAAGAAAGTAGATGTTCGAGAGAATGTTGAAAAGAGAGTGTTGCTAGCACTCCTCAATGTATTATATACTTTTTTATTTAATAGTTTGATGAAACATGTATGGTGACTAGGCAAGACAACAAAACCCGTATCCGCGGGTACCCACCCGAACCCGTCTCAAAATTGACGGGGAAAATCCGCTTTGACTGGATTTGGGTTCGGGTTTTTCCCGATTGCAAAATATGGAACGGGTTAGGTAATGGGACACTAATACCCGTCTCTGAATCCGCCCTGTTTATTACATTGTGTATATTATTATATATTTTTGATAATTTAAAATATTAAATATGTGGCCAAAGTTTGATTCGTATTTATTATTTAAAATATTTGAAATGTATGTATGAATGAAATTGTTTTATTTTATTATTTATAAAGTAATTTGATTTTGGAAAAAATAAGTATTTTTATTAAAAAAATTGATTTCACAAAATGGATGGTGGCGGGACGGGATACCCGAATTCAACCTGAATCCGCTTGTTTCGGGTTTGAGTTTTAATTTTTTGTTTCCGTTTGGATTTGGGGCAGGTGACGGAGATTATTTAGAAATTCAGATTTTGGTTTGGGGAAGGTAATAACCGTCCCCGACCTACCTGGTTGTCATTCCTATTGGTGACCTATTCTTTCATTCTAATAAAAAAATCAAGTTTTAATTGAGTTGGAAATAATTAAAATTAAATAAAAAATAAATCATCCATTTATTCCAATAAAAGTTAATTAATTTTTTTTATTGATTTTTTTTAATGTTAACAACAAATCAGCATCAAATTTCTCCAAATCATCTCAACAGATTTTACTAAAAGAGTCACAATAATAATCATGTATAGTTATATACCACTATTTATTTATTTAAGTACAATTTATGAAGAGATTAAAAAAACAAAAAAAAAGGATAAGCATCCTTCACTAAATGCACCACAATTTTTTGCCCCTCACTATAGAATTGTCTATTTTTTATGAAATAATTTAAGCAGTCATCTTTTTTTTTATGTGGGATTTAACAGTTATCTTTTAAATAGAGCTATCTCATTAACTCAATCCAATTATAAATATTCAAGAAACTTTTTAAGAAAGTTTTTCTACTTCTTCCGATCACAATTATAAGCAAAAATAATTAATTTTACTTTAATTAAAAAAAGTTTGTTAAATATAATTAATTTTTTAATTTCATGTACAATCAAAATAATATTTACTATAATATCTTTAATTATATTTGATAAATCAATTAACAACATTAAATGTTATTGAATTAAATTAGAATATTAAATGTTATTGAATTAAATTAGAATATTAAATGTTATTGAATTAAATTAAGGATATATTAGTACTAATATTAGCATAAATTACTTTAAAAGTTAATAATTTTTTATTATAATAGTGACTAAATTTTAAGAATTTTTTTTTATAATAATGATTAGAAGAAGTACTATTTAAGGAAACACAAACTTTTCCCAACTTATCTAATAAGCATAGCATCATTCCTTAATTCAAACTTTAATATACCTTTATAAATAACTCAATCTTATGACCAGAAAGTAATCTCCAATTTAAAAAAAAAAAAATACATATACAAAATTTTTCACTACTATACTTTAACAAGCAAGTAGTTCAAATACCCTAAACATATAAAACATACTTTATTGTAATTTTTTAACGAGTAAATTTTTAAATATAATTTTTTTACCAATTTTTAAATGCTAATTAATATTTCAAATTTATTTATTACCTACATTTAGTACTTTATCAAGACTTTTGCACAAAGAGACATTAACACAAACAAATACTTCAATTAACAACCATGCATAAAGTCCTTACAATACTGAGCACCAACTGAAAAGGATCTTTACAGTCATCTCAGAAAGAAATGCATGCATGTCCATCTCAAAAGAAAAGTCCATACATAAAAAAAGCAAAATAAATTGACAGGAACTAATAACTGCAACACATAATAAAATTTGTCACACATACAAATTCCTGCCCATTCCACATGTAATAAAACTTCAACTCCTCAACACAAAAAAAATAGTTATGGTCCCCCTTCATCCCTCTCTCCAAGAAACCCTTACCACTCTTTCGGTGAAACCTAAAACTTAATACTCTGAATGTCTTCTTCTACTGTCTCAGACCCGTATCAGAAAAACCATTAGCAGATAGCAGAGTACATTGTTTTTTGTTTTTGGTTTTGGTTTATAGTATCGGTTAAAGCGTGAGTGAAAATAAAGAAAGGTGACAGAGAGAAAAACAAGGAAGAAAGTGACATATATTATGAAAGGAGGTGTGTGATGTTAGAGGCTATTTAATGCCGTTTGCATCAGCCACCAGCAGTGGGTGGCTGTGTCATGGTAACAGTGGGAGAAAAGTACTACACTGCAACCACCAAATTCAACTACCAAATCACCTTACAATATAAAACCTTTGAGCTGCACACATACATAAACTTTCAGTAAGAGTGGTATCTTAGTCAGGATTTATCATCTATCCGTGACAAATACAATAGAGATTCTATTTTGGCAAATAAAATTTAAAGTTTATTTTATTATAATAAATTGATTATTAAATTGTAAAACATTTGCTCCATTTTTTTATTCAATTGTATAAAAAAATATTTAGCCGCACTATTAATGTTGTTAAAGTTTGTTTTAGTATAACAAGTTGATTCATTAAATGGTAAAGTAAAGTATCACCATTTTCTATTTTTATTAAATTCTATTAAGAACTATTTGCATGTACAATTAATGTTGTTGTGACAAATTTAAATTCAACGCTCTCAAATAAAGTCTATAATTATATTATCTAGTCTTGAATTTAATTTGTTTTTAAAAAAATCTAGTCTTAAAATTAATTGATTATTAAATGTATGTGTTGTTTATGATATTTTTATATGTTAACAAAGTTTAAATTAAAAAAAAAAGGCGTCATGTTTTTTCTAGTAAAATCAATGTTTTAAAAGTCGTACCGAATCGATCGGATTAGTCAAATAGAAAATTAGAAAGATCATCGACCCGATCTAATTGTTGAATCGAATATACTGTTGAACTTGCGAGAATCAGCCAAAAACCAATAAAAGTCGATGAACCGACAGGTCAAATGCATGTTTTTTTTATAAAACAATGTAGTTTTGATAATTTTAAAAAATATATATATAATTAAACTTTATTCAAAACTTATTTAAAACAACTTTTTGTTGTTTGCGATTTAATTTTATTCAAAATTTATTTAAATTAATATTTTTTATTATTTTGTTGTGTGTAGTGATATATTTAGATTTTGAATTTAAAGAATTAATGATATTTTAAAATTTTGTAGGTGTCGTGATATTTTTTAAAGTCCGAGTCAGATGATTCGACCAATTTAATAGATATATATTTTTGTTATAGAGATTAATTTATTCAATTGAGTTATTCGGTTTAATCGTGTGGTTCGATCAATGACTCTGCGGTTCGATCAATAAATATTTTGTATTTATTTAATAGAATTACTAATAAAAGATAGATTTTAATAAATAATTAAAAAGTAAATGAATATAAAAATTTAGTGAAAGATAGATAGTTATTACCAAATAATTAAAAATAATAAGAAATGAATATAATAAATTATTTGGAAAAAATTACTTTTTACTTAAAAAATAAGAAAATAAAATAAAATGAATATAGAAATTACTAAAAAAATAAATAATTTAACCTCAAAAAATTTTATAGAAAAATATAGATAAAATTTAGGATATAACTATTTCTTGCTTTTTAAATAAATATTTTAGAATATATTCCTTGAAATGTTTTATTGAAAATTTAGTTATGCATTTAAAATAAAAGAAAAACAAAAAGATGTAAAATTGTGTAGTTAAAATAAAATAAAAAGTTTCAAAAATTTTGAGACAAAAATTAACAAATAACAATAAAGATTAAAAATGAAAAAAGTTTATAAGGTGAACAATTTTTTAGTTAAATATTAAATAGTATACATTTTGATTCGTATATAATAAAAACATAAATAAACAAAAAATAAAATTATGCATAGAAGAAAAAATATATATAAATTTTTTTTAAAAAATAACAAAAGGAATAAAAATACTGCTAGTTATGAGAGGGAGGTAGGGTCTGTTTGGTAAAAATAGTGGTTGACTGATAAGTTAGCTGATAGCTTATAGCTCATGACTGATGGTTGATGACTGATGGCTTATAGTTTATAGCGGGTGGTTGAGACTGATAGCTTATAAGCTAATTGAAGTGTTTGGTAAAATTAGCGGTTCAACTAACTTATAAATGTAAAATGACAAAAAAGATATTCAATATATAATTATTTTATTTTAAATTAAAATAAATTTTAAGGTTAAAAATGGACTTTAATTAAAATAATAAGGATAAAAAAGGAAGAAAAAATAATAAGCTATAAGACATAAGCTAAAATGCTATTTGAAATAGCGTCTGAAAAATAAGCTATAAGTTAGTAAAATAAGTTATAAACTCACGATGAAAAGACCATTATCAAACGGGTCTAAATTATCATATAAGCTTATAAAACATAAGACATAAACTAGAAGCTCGAAAACATGTCTTACCAAATAGAACCGGTAGTCTTTTCAATTTGACTATTCTTGATCTTAAGAAAGTTAAGTTTAAAAAGTGGAAGGATTTAAATGAGAAAATAAAAAAGCAAACATTCAAAAACACATTTTAAAATATTAGAGAAGGAAATAAGAAAAAAAAAAAGAAAGGGTGTGCATATGATCAGAGAACGAAAGAGAGAAAAGGTAGATGCATGTTTGGCCTGATTTCAAAAATATGATTACATATGACCATATGCATGCAGAATATTTGCTAGCTTTATAAGATACAGTATTATACCTCTACAAAAATTGTTACAACAATAACAAAATTGTACTTAATATATTTATGAAGATGGAACATGTAGTTAGTGGGTATAGTTATTTTTTCTATAAGATATTAGTGGATAATTGTTATTAAATTAAATTTACCCAAAAATATGTTGGAGTACCACCAATGAAGTTAATGGAGTTAGTGGCTAATTGAAGTTAAGGGAGTTAGTGGCTAAATGACCTAAATGACTTAATTGGAATTCATCTTAAATGAATCGATAAAAAAAAAATTAGGTTTTAATAATTAATGGGACAAAATTTAGGTTCTTTAGTTAGTTAGTGGAATAAAAGTTACTTTTTACAAAATATTTAAATTATTATTAGGTTGCTATAACATGATATTTTTAAGAAATTCATTTAATTATTAGTTTATTTTAATTTATTTAGTTAATTGGAATTTAACTTAAATGAGTCAATGAAAAAGAGAAGAAAATTTGGCAAGTTAGATATATGCATTTTTTGAAGAAAAATTAAAAGGGCTATTTTTTTTATTATGGATAATGGGAAGTTATCACTATGATAATGGGAGGTTATTATCTTTTTATTATTTATTTAATTAGTTACAAATTAATTGTAAACGTGGAAATTTAGTAGGATGATATTGAAAGTTAGTGGGTTAAATAATAATAGATAAATAAATAATTAAATAAATAATTGGAAACAAAATTATAAAATAATTATATAACATAAATAATAAATAAATTTGGAAACGTGGAAATTTAGTAAGATGGTATTGATAGTTAGTGGGTTAAATAATAATAAATAAATAAATAAAATAATTGTTTAGATTTGTATTTATTTATTTTTTAGTTATTTTTTATTTTAATTAATAAAATTCTATAATAAATAAATAGAAAGGAAGTTACAAAATTATCCTCAATTTTGGCGTCAAATTTTTTTTAAAAGACTTAGAAATTTTAATTAATAAGATTTTTCTCAATATTTGTAAAAAATAAGGATTTTAGGATATTTAATAATATTAATTAAGGATTTATTTATAAAAAAACTCATATTTAAGGGCACTTTTATTGTCAACCGGGTATAGTATTTAAGATTAGGGAGTATTCATAAGCACTTTTGGACCATCTCAATTTACAATTAATTGTAACTAAACTTCCTATACCCACATTTGAAAAGAAATATAAGCTACATTAAACAAAAAAGATTTTATCTTAACGTTAGAACCCACATTAAATAACTGCCTAAACCCTCTCTAACATAGGACAATTTAAAAAACAGTGAATGGAAGATTGATTAAATATACTCGTTAGAGGAAATTGGTCAAGGAATCCGTTAGAAGAAATTTTGTCTTTAAAATACAAGTTGTTTTTTTAGTCAATGTAATGAGTACTCCACTTTTATGGTTTAATTGATGTGTAGGTCCTAAACGTTTAATTTTGTGAATTTAAATATATCATTAATCTACTAAAAGAAAGTTTTAATTATTTTTTTAAACTAGATCTATGACTTTTTTTTTCCAAATGGCTAGTCAATGTTGACGTGACATGTTATATAAAAAAGACTCAACTAATTTACAATTTTAAAATTCTCTAAAAAAAATAATTTATACTCAAAGTTTCTGAGGAAATTTAAAATTATAAAATAGTGTGATTAATTCCTAAGTAATGATGTCTTGGGAAAAATATACATAAAAAAAAACTTTAAAAAATAGAATGCAAATAAGATAATATAAAATACTAAAAAAAAGAGATGTCTAATGACCACCAAAGAAAAGTACTATCTTAAAGCAGATATAGAATATCATCATTCATTCATGTACGACCCTAATACATGTATACCCTCTTAAAAAAATGTAATCAACCTCTCATGATACTCCAAAACAAGAAAAGTCTAATACAAATTTAAAGTGTTTCTGATCAATACATTTTATAAAGAAGAATTATAGTCCACACACATACATAAGCATAGTATTAGTCTTCATATATTTCTTGACAATTTTTTATTTCACTCTTAATCTTTCTCCTAATTCCTATGCGAAATTTTTAAAATGCCTCATATTTTTGGAGGTGTCTCCAATAATTCAAACAATTGCATATTAATTTATTGTTAAGGGTGTATTTGGTTGTAAAGAGAAAGTAAAAAGAGAGAAATATGTGAGAGGGAGTGTGAGAAAATAGAAATAGATAAGAAATAACACTACAAGAAAATTAGAGTTTTACGACACAAAAATTGCGACAGTTACTTGATAACCGTCGTAATTCGCATATAGAGACAGTTGTTACGACAGTTAACATCAACCGCCCTTACTTTTTTTAAATATTAATAAAAAATTGCGACAGTTAACAATAAACCGCCCTAAATTGAAGTCTACGACGGTCAAGTAACCGTCCTAAAACATTTATCACGACGGTTATCAATAAATCGTCCTAAATTGAAGTCTACGACGGTCAAGTAACCGCCCTAAAACATTTATCACGACAGTACATCAACAGTCGCCCCTATAAATTTTATCACACACGTCATACACTAAGCAGCTGAAACAACTTATTATATCCACGACAGTGAATCAACCGTCGCGCCTCTAAAATTCATCAAAGATCAAGACGGTAAACCAACCGTCGCCATCACAATTGTATTTTTCCTCCATTTTTTTATTATCTTAAGTTTTTGTTTAATGTAATTTTTTCAAATCTTTTTAATAAATTAAAATAAAATAAAATCTTTATAATCTTGAAAAATATCGTGTAACATTTTTTAAAAGCTCTAATATTTTTAAGATTTTAATTTAATTTGGTCTTAAAAATTAGAATTTTTTTTATTTATTTTAAATTATAATTATTTTATTTAATATAAAATCATCTTATAAAATTTTAATAATTTTATTTTAAAAATAAAATCAAAATTTTCAAAATCATCATGTAACATATTCTCTTAAAAATTGGAAAATAAATTAAATTTGGTTTTACAACTTAAAATGAAAACCAAATAAAATAAAATTTTATTTATGTTTTATTAATTTTTTTTTGTTTACATAAAAAATAAAATTGTCTGTTCATAAAAAATTAAGATTCTGAATGGCAATTTCTTAAACAATCTCCCTCATCTTTCTTCCTAAATAATTCTTTTTAGATTCACTAAATATTTTGTTTCCAATTATTTTTAATATTATGAATAAAAATAAAAAATATAAGAAAAACATAACCATTACGTTCTTCCCTTCTCAGTCTCCCTAAACGTCTTTTCTTTTCTTTCTCTCTCCCCAAAACCTTCGTCCCTTCTCTCTCTCTCACTAAAAACCCTAGTTTATACTCACCATTGAAACATTTCATCACATCTAAGCTCAATCTGCAGCTTACAAACCCACACAAAAGAATCGCGCTCTATTTCCCTCTCATTCCATACGTTATCTCTCAACGCTCTCCGTTTCTTTCTCACCTCTCTGTGATCCTCACGGCCATGGCTTAAGAACTTCAATCAAAACGCAAAAGCACAACCATACAAACCCTCAGACCCTTTCGGTCCCCGATCCCCAATCCATTATTGAGAGTGCTTGATGTTATTTCCCGAAAACTAGATTTTGGCGAACTCTTTCAATTTTCTCGTGTCTGCATAAATTGGGGAGTTTTTCATAAATCAATAGATAAATCAAAATTCTTGACATCGTAAGAACCACTACTTCTTGAGTTTTTGAATTATCTTCTCTGTCTACAGGTTCTGTGTGACAGACACTTTGGTGGGATTAACTACCTTGTTGGTGGTGTTGGCGGCATTACAAAGTCATTGGCGAAAGGTCTAGATGATCAGGGCAGTCAGATACTTTACAAAGAAAATGTCACAAGTATTATCACCGAGCAGGGCAAAGCCGTAAGTGAGATCTAATATTAGCAATGAGGATCATATGTTTAGAAAGTTGTGTATTTTTGTTTCTCAAGATTTGTAATTGTATCGTACTTTTGCAGGTAGGAGTGAGAGTTTCAGATGGCAGAGAGTTCCTTGCCAAAACCATAATATCAAATGCTTCAGGATGGGACACATTTGGTTGGTTTCAAATTATAGTGTTTACAAGTCAATGTTATATGTTGTGTAATTAATTTGTACAATTCTATACATGTTTTGTTTGTGTGTAGTCAATCAAGGAAGCTGCCCTTGGAAATATTCCCACAATTGTTTGCTGTGACACTGATTCTCCTATGAGATATGTTGACATTGGAGTTCCCTCTAATAACAAGGGGGAAGCACATCATTGGTTGTCTCTTTTGGCTTTTGGATAGAATGGTTTTGCATATGCATGGTACTATTCACCCCAGTCTTAAGTGGGATGTGATGGTAAGCTATTTTTTATTTTATGTTTTGCAATTGTTAAGAGTGCGTGTAATCTTCTGTTATGTTCCGTAATATGAAGTATATATACATGACACTATGCCCCACCTTTAAGAACTTGAGGTTGAACTGGCAAGTTTTGGTTAAACACACCGCCTTGTGTTTTCTTTAATGCAGGTGGATCTGTTCTTCTAAAGAGAACCCGAAGAGGCCAAAGAGAAATAGGAGGATGAAGTTCCTGTTTCAGATTACACCATTGCTGACTTCAATGCAGCTGTTCCATCAGATGGTCAGTGGCCTGCAACCATTGATCAACCGTGGATTGATGCAGCTCCACAACCTATTCCAGTAGTTCCCGCTGTCAACTGGACAGCCCCAGAAGTTGGTACATAATTATTTTCTCATTTAAATTATCCTAAATGATGTCGAAGTTATAGGTACCACCCTTCATCTTTGATTGAGGGTTTTTCTTATCTCCAATTTGTTTTACTGCTGTCATTGCATCATAAATGTAATCACTTTTTGTTGATAGAGTATACATTATTTCAGTTGCAGGGGAATGAGGTGAAGCCGTTCCACCTCCACAACAAATTCCAACTCCCAGAATTGAATTTGTTGCAGGTACATGCTGGGAATAAACTTAGTTTATACAATATTGTTAAGGAGCTCCAAGTTGTGGATACTTTTTAACATTCACATATTTTAGAGAACTTGTTGCCACCAAGACATGATGACTATCATACGTTATTGAGGTTACATAACTTTTTTGCTTCATTGTTGATTTAACTATGTGGATGAAATATATATGTTTTATCATCAATATAAATATAGAATGCCTCTTTTCTCTAGTATCTTACTTATAAAGATTGTAGTGATCATTACAAAATGAGAATTGTTGATTATATAGACTTAGATAAACTCATGTATTAATTTGATATCTAAGTGTACATATGCTTACTCTCTAGAGCTTTAGATAAAATGAGAATTGTTTGGTATTTGAAATTGGACTTTTAATATGTTACCCTATTTATTTGGCTTAATTTACAAATGTCAAAGAATTCTATTAGATGTTAAATTTTTAATCCATGCAGTTAGTTTCTTTTAGGAATTTGACACGTATAGAAATTTAAGAGACCATCTTATATAAACTTAAGCTTCAATGTTTTGGTTATGTATAGAAACTATGCAGTTAGTCTCTATTAGATGTTAAATTTTTAATCCATGCAGTTAGTTCTTTTAGGTTATATAGTTTTATATTTTGCTTAAGGTTATATAGTTTTATATTTTACTTAAGTTTATTCCATCGTATTTGAATATCTATTATATCATTGATAATTAAATTTTTGTACCAGTTGTAATAGTCATGCAGTGTTTTGCTAATAAAAATATGTGTTTTGTTTGTAATGAAAGAATTATTGTGTAATGCAGATAAATGCAGAATAGGGTATGAAGTGCATAATGAGTGGTTTTCATTCAACAATGACTTTGTATCTCAAGCATCGTTGGCAGTGGCAATTTAGAAGTCATCTGATTTATCAACAAGCTCTTAGGGTGTTATTCTTTTTTTTTTCTTATTTAGTTCAATGTCAAAAATTAAAGTTTGTACTCAAGAAAGACAAAATAAAGGTTATTGATATTATGGTAAAAGATGTGAATTTTTGTTGTTATTCTGATTTTTTTTTTATAAAATTAATCATTTTAGCGGGGGTTATAACCCCCCTTAGATTGTATTAAACCGTTACAATTAGCATTTAATATGAAACAACAAATAAGATTCACGACGGTTTGAACCGTCGCAATCAACAATGAATACAAAAATCAATTTGAAATTCACGACGGTTGGTAACCGTCGCAATATTCAATTTACGCCAGTTCCCTAACCGTCGTGAGTGAGCACGACGGTTGGTGCGACTGTTTTGACAACCGTCGCGAAACAGCCTGGCGACACACGTTTCTGCGACGGTACTACAACCGTCGTAGATTATAAATTGGGACGGTTTTAACCGTCGTAACTTGCCAAAATAACCGTCGTAATCTATCAATTTTCTTGTGGTGTAAAGAAGATTCATAAAATTGTTTGTTATAAGAGAAATAAAAGAAAAAGAAATTTATAAGTTTTCTAAGACAAAATTATTCTTACTATAAAAATATATAAAATATTATATATTTAACTTAATTATGAGGATGATGGAAGTAAATAAAGCAAAAAATTGTTTCTCTCTTAGGAGAGACTAGAAAAAGTAATGGAACCCACACGATTTCATTTTCTCTTTTCTATTTTTCACCTAATCAAATAAGAGAATGAGTAATCTATCTTCAACTTCTCTTTCACTAACTTCTTTCTTTCTCTTTCAAAAATATTTATTTATTTATTTATTTATTTATTTTTGTAATCAAGGAATATATTAAAGCGAGAACAAAGGGTTCCCGAACCTCTTACACGAAATGGGACAAAACCCGACAAAAAAGAGAAAAGGAGAAATTACAAACCAATTTGGTTACGACATAAATAGCAAAGAATCTTTACTAAAATCGTAAAAACTAGAATTGAGATATGTAATATCACCTATGCAAATCCACTTCCAAACCAAAAATTTAATACTCCATACCGTATCGTTGACATTCCACCAGACATTTCGGAAGCATATCCGATTGCGAGAATAAGCCATATTGCGAATGAGCCATAGTTCAATGATCAGACCAAAATTTTATGGAAAAAGAGATATTGCAAAATGTTTCCGATTTGGATTTTTTTTTTCTTTCTTTCTAAGAACCGAGAATGCAAAAGTGAGACACAAGTACTATGATTTTGTATCTTATATATAATAGAACTCGAACGCTTAAAAAAAAAACAGGTTCTCAATTGCTAAGAAATTACTCGGTCCCATTTTGTGCATTCCAGTTCCACACAAATAAAATATAAAAAACATAAATATCACTACTCCATTATTGAGTCTGAACAGTTACTTGATGAGTTATACATTCCACCCTGCATTTAACATTAATTGTATCATACATACTGTCCAGCATCCTACGGACAATCAAGCAGTGTGTAATAATAATAATATTAATAAAACCCCGATCAGAACATCATCATTTTATGACGTTTCACTGCCCTTCACTTTCGGACATGGCATGCGTCAACATGCCAATGAGTTTTAACATGCCATCGTTGGTCCAGACAGTGTCCACAAACACCATAACTCCCTGGCCCCTATGGTTGCACTCAGCTCAAGAGAAAGGAAAAAAAAAAAACAATACTCATTATATGATCATAGTATTTGATTTTGCAATGGAATCAAGTTTTGGGACATGACTTATAAAACACTTTCCCATATTGTTTTAAAAACATTATCATAAATTACATTTAAAACAAAATTAGTAAAATGTTATTCAGCATTCAGCTAGTACTAAACGTACAAAAGATATTTGTACCAAAAGCCACGGAAAAAAGATGTGTAGCTAATGCCTAATGCTAATAAATGGTGGTTGGTTGGTTATACTTATAGCCTTACAATTTATAGTTGGAATAGAATTGAATGCATTCAGTTCTATTTTGTGCAGAATAACAGCCAGCATAATTTAGCAAAGCGTCTTTAATTTTTCTAGAGTTAAAAGATAGGCTTCATGTCTAAATATAGGTTAGCTCCACAAAATAATGAAAACCAAAATGGTGAATAAAACATAGTTTATCTTATTCACTCACTACTTCCGACAAATCATAATCTGAGTCATTCGAGGAAAACTAGAAAGATAAGAAAATTATCATCTATGTAAAGATAAAAGTAAGAAGATAACACCAAATTAGTTTATGCGAAAAGTTTGTGATAGAAAGAGAGTTTATCTTTTACACGATATTAGAACTTCAGTTTCATATCATTATATTTTTGGAATTTCTCAATAGACTCGTATATCAGTTTTAGGGAATTTTATCAAAATTCTTTTTTTCTCTTAGAATTCGAAGATATGCATATTTGAACGTATCAAATTTATAATTTTTGGTGTCTTTGAATATGCATATCCGAAATAACTCAATATTTATTTAAAAATTAAAATTAAGGTGAATCAATACAATTAATAATATAATTAATTGTATTAATCAAAATATATAATTAAATATATATCATAATAATCAAGATATATTAATAATATCAACCTATTAAATATTTCAACCAACACATTATTTTCATATAAAATTAATTAAAAAAAATTAATATAAATTAATAATTATAATGTTAATAGGAGGATATTTCTAACATGATAATTTCATTAATTATAATGCATAACGTTGTAGTCATTTAAAAATTAATTATTTTTATAATTTAAAAATATTTAAGAGAAATAAATTATTACAAAATTAAAATTTTATTTTATTTCTTTATTCCTTATTTATATTAATTTATATTTAAGTTATTATTTATTAATAATAACTCACTTTAATTATATTATAAATAAATATCTTCTTAAAATAAAATAAAAAGAAATTTGGGATATTGATTAATTCCGAGATGCATATCCGAATTAACCCATATCTTAAAATTTTCAATTTTTTTTGGGGTTTTTCGGATATGCATATCTAAAAAAAACCTCTGACATTTTAAATCTATCGCTTAAATAAAAATGTTTGAAGGTGTTTTCGGACATGCATATTCGAAACATCTTAAAACTGTGAAAATGTACGTTCAGATATGCATATTCAAAAGACATTTTAGGGTTTTAAAAGGTGTTTTTATCCTATATGAGTGCAATGAGAAATTCCCTTACATTTTAAGGTAACTATTCCTATGCAGTATAGAAAATCAATGATGTAGAGATGAAGAGTTTGTCTATTGTGGTAATATGACTTTCTGATGCAGCGGAATAGGAATAAAGCTACAAAGTTAGCATTCTAACATCTAAGTGGAGTAATTCAAACTACTCCGGCTTGACCCCACCTGAGTCGCGGGAGATCATCTGATTAGATCTAACAGTTGGTGATGGGCAGGTGAACATGAGGCGAACATGATTTTGTGTATGAATTTTCAGCGAGGGTATACTTGTTAGCAAGGGTGACAAAACGGGTGGTGGTCCGCCAGGCTGGTCTGTCCACCCGTCAAAAATGGAGAGTTGTGTAGAGATTTTGGACCCGCCGTCCACCAAAGTCCGCCCCGCCGAAACCCGTTACCCGCCAAAGTCCGCTTCACATATTCATTCTACCTGTCCGACTTTAAGTCCGTTTTTTTAGTTAATTCTAATAATTCCAGTTCTTGATAGTTTTGTCTTATACATTTATTTGTAAATATATGCAATATTTTTCTAAGTAAAATATGTTAAAAAGATGCTTTATAAAAAAATATTCTAAAAAATAAGTGAAAATTTTTAATTGAAAGGTAAAAAAAGCCTATTAATCTATTAACAAAATGAAGAAAAAAATTAAAAAAATAGGCGGGCAAGCCCGCCGCCCGCCAACCCTTCACTTTGGCGGAGCAAGCATGATTTTTATGCCCATTTACACTTGGTTGGTTTGCCCGCTCCATTCGTTTTTTGACGGGCTTAAGGTGGGGTGGGCGAGGCAGACGGCCCATTTTGCCACCCATAATTGTTAGGGGTGGCAAAAAGGGTCGTGTTGCGCACCTTCCAAAAAATGGCAGATTGGGTTGGGATTTTGGATCCGTTATCCATCAAAGTCTGCCCCGTCAAAGTTTACCACTCGACAAAGCTCGCCCTGCCAAAATCTGCTGCCCGTCAACCCTGCCCCGCCTATTCGTTCAGCCCTTTCCGCCTTAGGTCCGCTTTTTTTTAGTTAATTCTAATAATTTCAATTCTTGATAATTTTA
The DNA here is from genome assembly GCF_029867415.1 of Vicia villosa. NCBI lineage: Eukaryota > Viridiplantae > Streptophyta > Magnoliopsida > Fabales > Fabaceae > Vicia > Vicia villosa. Next base: position 144,777,995 of record NC_081180.1, read on the forward strand.
TTTTATACATTTATTTGGGAATATATGCAATCTTTTTTAAGTATAATTTGTTTAAAAGATGGTTTATAAAATTTTGCTCTAAAAAATATGTGAAAAATCTAATTGAAAGGTAAAAAAACCTATTAATCTATTAAAATGAAAAATAAATAAATAAAATATAGGCAGGCAAGCTTACCACCCACCAACCCGTCGCCTTGGCGGGCGGCCCGTTTTGCCACCCCTAATACTTGTTCGCGTTACACTTCGAGCAATTCTAGATTGGGTCGCTCAAGTTGGGTCTATCTTATTAGGCTATTGGAACAATCCAAAACAATTCTGACTTGAATGCAGAGATCAGAGATACAGTAAAAGAATAAAAAAAAGAGTAAAAACCATTAAACCTAATAATGTACCTGAATTCTGACGTAATTCGTACGATTCCAACAGAAGGAGTTACCAAGCATTTGGTCAATAGTCTCAGAAACGCCGTCGAGAACAATGTCAACCATCGACGGTGTTGAGCACGTGTGGCTCTCACATGTTTTCGAGTTCGGCGATCCGTTTCCCAAAGAAAGAACCAAAAAATCCTCCACGCCATTCACCGTTGGAAAATCTCGTTAATACTTGCCCCTCAATTGAACTTCTTAATTGCCTCGATGCACTCGAGTTGGTCCACATCTCAGGGCCAATATCAAAGATGTGTTAGTGGTAGTAGGTGGCCTCAGAAAAATGTGTATTAAGTGTTTGTTTTGTAGTTGAAATGTTTCAGAATTAATTTCTTTCACATGGTCGTAAGCGCCTAGGATAGGGAGTGGTGACGACATCATAACATTCGAATGTATTCAAGTGTCCTTATGGCCTCAAGTATCTGAGTCGTTGATTTTGTCTCCTGATATTCTTTATAATCTTAGTCGTAAATCTTCCTTCTTTAATTACCTATGAAAAGATATTTATTACCATAATTTTTTCTCTTGCTTCTTTTTTAAAACGCCGTGTATTTCTTTTTTCCTGGAAATTATCTCTAGCATTTAAACAATGCATCTAGTGATATGTTGAATGTTTCTTTCGAGTTTCGCTTTTCATTTAGGCAACATTTCTAAGTTTCTGGTGATCTTTTTCAATCCATTTGACTTTAACTTCACATTTTCTTAAGGTAACAATTGCATCCTTTACAATTTCAGTTGTTTTCATTTATTGCTTATTCATTGCTAATATAGGAAATCTAAATATTACATTGTTGATTTATTTAGTGGGGATGATATAAGTAACATTTTCCTAAGGACTATGGTGGTTGACCCTGAGATACTAGATGTGTTTCCTTTAGTAGTAAAACACCCTTCCGTAGATTTTATAGAGATTGGAGACAATTTTGATGCAATGGGGAGCTCTTAAAGTAATGTTAATGGGTATGAAGTTCCCCAATAAGAGGAGGACCTCGAGGTGAATGTGGAGGGACATGAGTCTTGTTCACGTTCCAAACTCACATTCGTGTTTTTTTGCTTTTTGATAGGAGTGACAATGAACCTAACCAATTCAAATATATTTCGGAATTCGATTCGACAATTAAATTCTTGAACTAGATTCATGAACCAAATGAATTAAATATGAGCAAAAAACTAAGTTCGTTAACTAAATGAGATGAACTTGAACTATACATAGTTTAATTCGTTAAGTTTACGAGTCAACTTGATTATATATGAGAAGGGTTATATTGGCTCTAAGAGTAGGTTTAAAAATTTACTTCAAACCTTAGCCCTATATTTTCTTTTAATCTAACGATTTTAATTGATCATTTATATTCACAAGTGAGCAAGATATTTCTAAAAATAATTTTACAAATAAAATCAACATCATACAACAATGCTTTTTAAAAAAATAATTTAAAAATCAACATATATTTTCTAATTTAAAAAATATTTTCTAAATTTCTTTAAGAAAATCAAATATATCTTCTAAATTTCTTTTAATTTAAAAAACATCTTCTAAGAAAATCTACATCATATAAAATATCTTAAAATTTCTTATTAAAAAAAAAAAGGTATATCTTCAATATGTTTTAAACTACCAAGAAAATAATACTTTTTAAATTTTTTAGCATTTATCCTTTATATTCTTTTTAGAGTTTATTTTAATTAATTTAGCTTCCAGGCTTTAAATATATAATATTTACCAATATTTTAAGTCCTTTAAGCAAGTGAGTTGAATCTAATGAGATGAATCTAACGAGTTTAACTGAATTATTCGTGAACTTATAATGAGTCGAGTTTGAGCTTAAATTTTTTTTGTCGAACTCGAATTGAATTTTGAGTGAACCAATTATTCCCGAGTTGAGCCGAGCTGAGGCGAGTTCAACTCAACTCGATTCATTTCCTGCCCTAGTCGTGAAGAATTCAAAGTGTAAGGATACCTCAACTATCATCCCTGTTTCGACCTAGACGATGAGTTTGGTGTCGCTTCCCCTACTATTAGACAACCCCTTTTGGGAAGACGGACCACATTGTGTGTGGTTCTGGAGTAGGCGACGTCATTTCTCCATAAAAGTCCACAAATACTTAGGGTTTCCTCAACTTAAAGAGGACTTCAAACTCAAATATTTTGATTGACCATTTTGTCATTCGTCCAACGAGGTCCAACCCGTGGAGGACTTGCTTAAGAGGATGGTTAGTTCGAAAGACAACAATATGTGCCAAAAGATAATTTCATAACTTTCTTGAAGCTATAATCAAGGCCAATAAAATTTTGTCGATCTTTTGATAACGCGTTTCCGAGTTTGCTAAGGCTTTTCTTACAAAATGTAATGGACTCTGTAGGATACCTACCTCTTATATGAGGACAACACTAACTAATTTTGTAGACACTATGAGATATAGGAGTTGAACTTCTTCAAGCATTGGTCTATATAAAACTGGCAAGGTGGATAAAGTTACCTTTAGTGATGTGAATACTCATTCTCATTATAGGGTTCAATCAAACTATACTTCTTTCCTAAACAGCATATAAAACAATAGTAGGTGCTGGGATGATCTCGGGATGAACCTATCGAGGGCAATGAGCATCCCATTCTACTTCATTATACTCTTATTTGTGATCAGGATTCTCCATCTTAATGACCACATCACATTTCTCGGGTTTGGTTTCTATGCCCATCTCTATGAAGTAGAAGCCAAGGAATTTTTTGGCCCTGACCTATAATGTTCATTTTTTGGGGTTAAGTCTCATGTTATACTTCCGAACTCAGTTGAATACACGGGGGATATGCACTTCGTGCATTTACTCTTCATTGGATTTCAAGATCACATCGTCTATGTATATAGTGTCTTGCTGATTTCTTCTTCGAAAGTTTTGTTCTCCATTCTTTATTATGTACCACACGTGTTCTTTAAACTATAAGGCATAATGTTATATTGGTAATTGATATGCTCTGTCATGAAAGTAGTTTTGCCTCTGCCCGCCTCATTAGGAATTTGATTGTAACTGGAGTAAGTGTCATAAACAATCGGAGTTTGTACCCGAATATGTCGTTTACCAATTTGATGATACTACGGAGAAGGTAGAAATCTTCGGAACAAGCCTGATTGAGGTTGCTGTAATCGACACACATTCTCCATTTGCATTCTCCATTTGCCTGCTAGTTTGTTAACCAAGAAGAGTTTAGATAACCCTTTAGTGTACTTCAACTTACAAATGAAATTGGCTTGGAGTAGCCCATAAATAATACTCTTGTCAGCCTCTATCTTTTATGGGGATTGTCATATGTGATGTAATGGTCAATACTCAACTAATAGATGGGTGTTGGCCCTAAGGCATTTGATGAGGTCTCTTTTTACTTGATACGACAAGCCAACTCCTATCTTGACGATTATGGCAAGTTTTTTTTAGTTGCATAACTTTGAATTCTCCATCTAGAATCGCCTTTAGGGGTTTCATTTGGAATCGTCAAATATTAAATCATGTTTAATTTTTATTTTAATTATTTACTATAAAATAATAATTATGCACTGTTGTGATAAATTAACAGTATAAAACTTTTTACACTCACCATGCATTACAATTAATCCCTTATTTTAGTTATGTTGATCACATACATTAATATTTTTTGTCCATCTGAATATTTCTTATATAAAAGATCTTAAGATATATTTCAATAAGTTGAAATGTCTTATCAATTAATTTCAATCTCTATTTAATGCGTCAATGTTACAAGCTAAAATCCATATACTAGTAATACTTTTAGTGCGAAGTACAAAACTATAATCCATATTATTATGCTTTTGAGATATTTTGCTCTATTTTTAACTTTGCTTTTGGAAAAGAAACAGGCATCAGATAAAAGAATATCACAAGTAAAATTATTAACTCTTCTGACAACTGGCATTTTGCTAGGTAAAAAAACATTGGTTACAGTTACAGCGTTAAAAAAATTACCCTAAAAAACAGATATTCAACACAAAAACTAACGTCCGTTAGCAAGAGTAGCGACGGCTGAGTCCTTGCAAGGACTGAACGGTGGGCTTGGTTTCCCACTAGCAACAAGACGTTGCACGAAGCTATCAATCCTATTTCCGTTTGTCTCCGTCAGTAACCGCTTCCCTCCAAACGGTAACGACTCCAATCCTCTTTCCTTCAGCACCACCTCTTCCGCATCTCCATCTTTCTTCACTCCTTCGTTCCCCAAACCAAATGCCTGCAACAAAACAAACACGTCAATTTCAACGGAATTTAGGATTATGATTTGATTAATTTCTATTTTCTGAATTCTGAATTGAATGCAGAGATCAGAGATAAAGTAAAAACCATTAAACCTAATAATGTACCTGAATTCTGACGTAATCCGTACGATTCCAACAGAAGGCGTTTCCAAGCATTTGGTCAATAGTCTCGGAAACGCCGTCGAGAACAATGTCAACCACCGACGGCGTTGAGCACGTGCGGCTCTCACATGTTTTCGAGTTCGACGATCCGTTCCCCAAGGAAAGGACCAAAAGATCCTCCACGCCGTTCACCGTTGGAAAATCGCGTTTATTATGTAAAACATGCGTTACCGCCGCAGCGGTAGGATTGTTCATCACCAAACCACCGTCTACGGCGGAGCAAGAGGTTTTTTCGTCGAGGGAAGAAAAGTTGAACGGCTTGAAATGACTCGGCGTTGCTGACGTGGCGCGGCATACTTTCCAGAGTTCGAAGTTGAAGCTAGGAGATTCTGACGCATCGGCTCGTGAAAAGACGAATGGAGCCGAACTCTTGAGGTCAAAGCAAGGTATAAGCAACGGTTTACACGTGTCCTTCAAGGTCAACATCCGTGCATCTTCTTTTCTAAAGAACACTTGCTTCAACACGTTATCCATGTTCTTCGACGAAAATCTCCTTCGCCGCCGGCGAAATATTCCGGCGGATTTGAGTTTGTAGAGTTCCGAGTTTCTCTCTGTGATAATGCGTACAGCTTCTCTGGCAGTATACAGAGGCCTGCCTAATGAATCGGCGGCGGTTATCATTGCGGCAAGAATGGCGCCAATGCCGGTACCGGCTACAATGTCGAAGAAATCTGATATCTGAGCGTGGAGATCAGAGGTTTGGAGACGGATCTGATCTTCGAGATGGATTAATGCAGCGCCGGCTACAATGGCGGTGGTTCCTCCGCCGTCAATGCTGAGAATGCGGGTTTTGGTGGTGGATGTGTCTTTGCAATGAGAAAGAGAAAGCCAGTTGTGTTCTAGTTTTGAGAAGATCTCTAGGGTGACTTTAGTGAGATCCATATTTGAGAATCTCACAGTTTTGCAGGTTTTGATATGTTGATATGAATGGTTCAATTTAATGGTAGAATTTGATTGTGTGTGTTGCAGTTGCAGGTGTGTTGCAGTAATGTAAAAGAGTGGAAGGTGAGAAAGGAAAGAGTGTGTCACGGTTTGGTGGTGAAAGGAATAAATGGGTGAGTGAAGTGAAGGGTGAGAGTTTTGTACAGTATCGTTTTATCTTTTGATTCTCTGCTCTCTGAATGGAGTTGGTGAGAGTTAAAACTACAAGACTGAAAGGTGCGTTTGGGAATGGGTTGTGGGTGTAAATATATACGCGACCCTTGCGTTTTTTTCTTCTTCTTTTATTACGGTGCCCCTGTTATTTAAGTGTAAAAAAAATATTTAGGGACTGTTTGATTCTGTTTTCAAAAACAGTTTTTTCGTTTTTAAGAACTAAAAAATTAAAAACTTGCTTGGTTAATCAGTTTTCAAATTACAGTTTTGGAAATAGTTTTTAAAAAAATAGTTTTGAGAACCAAAAAACCAAAAGTGGTTTCAGCTGTTTTACTTTTCTATTTCAAAGTTTTCAAAATTAAAAAAACACGGATACAATTAAATTATTTGAAAGGTCATATAAGATGACGTGATACAATTAAATTAAAGAAACAAAATTATATTATTTAAAAAAATTTGATCTACCCTAAAGAGAGAAAAAATTAATTAAAGTTAACATTTTTTTATATCGTCAGTATAAAAATGATCACCTCACAGAATATTACTTCGTAAATGTTTATCCAAATATGTATTATATATATATATATATATATATATATATATATATATATATATATATATATATATATATATATATATATATATATATATATATATATATATATATATATATATATATATATATATATATATAACTGATAAATATTTTTTATAATATAAGAGACATTTACAATTGATTTTTATAAAAAAGATACTTAACAAGTGATTAATATATAGAAAATATAAGACAAATTTTTTTTCATCAATTAATAAAAAAAATAAGAGAAAAAAATGGTCATTAATACATAAAGAAAGACATGACATATATGTTTTAGATAAATATAAAAAATGAAATTCATACTTATCATTAACACTTAAAAATCTATCTTATTTATGTATAAAACATATTTCTAAAATATTTATCATAATTTTTTTGTTACCTTTTACGATTTAATATTTTTAAAACATATTTTAAAAATAAATTATCAAAAATAATTTTGTTATTTTTACTGTCAAACAAGTTTTCTTATTTTCTCTACTCTAAAACAATTTTTAAGAACTAGATTGCCAAACAATTTTTCTTCTATTTATTTTTCAAAAACAGTTTCTAAAAATAATTTTTAATAGACAATTTCAAAAACTAAAATAAAAAACTCATTAAAAGAGAATTTTTAATGTTATATTTTTTCTCCAAAAAAATAAGTATTTTTTATTCTATAAAAAATGTGTTTAATCAAGCAATTGAGCTCGAGTGATAAATGAGTTTTTGCTAAAGATAAAAGCTTTGCAAGGAATCCTAAATTAGGGTTGTCAACATACATATATTTTTCTTCTTTATAATTGTAATTACTAGATAATAAACTTGTGCGTTGCAAAGAGATTAATTAGAATGTATTTAAATAAATTTTTTATGATAAGAAAATAAATTATTTTGGTTTACTTGATTTTCTATAATTTATTTTTTTGATAAATAGTTGTATATGGTTTGAACATAATTATTTATAACTAAAATGATGATTTTGATATGTATAATTACGAAAATTAACTTTATTATTTGTTGGAGAAATAAAAATAAAAATTATGGCTTGAGAAAAACGTGCATATTTTTTATGATTAAATTAGCTTTACATGTATATGCTTAAGGATTTGCTTGCTGCTATAATAAAAGAAGAAAAAACGAATGTCAATTAAGAAATTTAGAGGATTTTTAATAATCATATTTTGTTATCCTATTATTTACTTGAGATATATTTTTTGATGGGATATAGATAAAGGACAAAACTTAGGTACAATTCTATAGGTGTGGTTCTTACTATTTTCCAATGAAAATATGACAAATATACTTAAATATCATTTTTTTTTATGGAAAAAGCATTTCATTAAACTGCAAAGGAAACAGCAGAATTTAAGGTGGGATAAGAACCCAACCACATACAATCTCCTTGTCTATGCCCAATGCTAACAAGGTTATGGGCAGCAGAGTTTTGATTCCTGGGAATGTAAATAACAGAAACTGATTTAAAACTACTACACAAAAACCTACAGTCAACAGCAACCGGCTCAAGCACCGCATGATTTAGAACCCGATTAATACAATCAACAGCTACCGAACTATCCGATTGAACCAGAATTTCCTCAATGTTATTTTGGCGGGCGATATTGAGGCTCCATCGAATTGCCATGATTTCAGCCAAGGCCACTTCCGCGTTAGACGATTCCGCCTTGCTTGCAGACAGAATTATCCTTCCTCCATCGCTGATCACACAACCAAAAGCTATATTTCCATCTTCAAAAACCCCGGCATCAGTTTGAATAACACACTTACCATCTCCATTCTCCGTTGCACTGTATAGTATTTTGTTCTTGATTACAATCTCCGGATTCCACTTGTTGAAATCCAACACAAAATCCTGAGCCATTCGAGCAACCTCTATCGGGGAAAGAGTTCTGGATTGAAAAACTAGGAGATTGCGAGCACGCCATAAATTATAAAGCAACGAACACAAATGTTGGACCGCCCCTCTATCCTTTTTAGACAACATAGCTTCCAGCCAAGTGGTGAGATCAGTGTCTGCTTGCAAACGTAGCCCCAGGATGGATGAGAAAAAAACTTGCTTCGCAAAATCACAATGCATCAGGATATGCTCCACATGTTCCAGACTAATATTACAGAATGGACACGAGGGATCAATTTCCATACCTTTTTTCCTCAGATTGCCACGAGTAGGTAGAATGTTTTTGACAGCCCTCCATAGAAAATTACGCACCTTATTGTTGATCGGAGAATTCCAAATTAGTTTCCAAATCTTCTGAGTTTGTACATTGGAAGGGCCAGAATTTTTGTCAGCTTTCTCCTTCATACATAAGTGGTACGCAGATCGGACCGAGTATTCACCATTTTTCTCAAAGTGCCATATCAATTCATCCTCTATATGCTGTCTTGAAATGGGAATACTGAGAATCGAAGAAGCTTCAAGGGGGCTGAAGTATGATTCCACCAGATTCCTTTTCCAACCTCCTAACTCTTTATCAATCAAAACACACACTTTTGTTTCCGGTTCTAGAGATCCCAGTTGAGAAAAGGCTTTAAAACCTGCATTATCCGGAATCCACCTATCTCCTTTAATCGAGACCTTTTCTCTGTTTCCAATACGCCACCGTGAACCATTCTGAACCACTTTCTTTGCACTTAGAATGCTCCTCCAAGCATAGCTTGGGGATTAACCAATAGAACTCAATTCAACATTGGAACGAGGGTAATACTTGCCTTTGAACACTTTCTGCATAAGCGAATTTTTGTTGTTTAGCAAGCGCCAGAATTGTTTTCCTAGCAGGCTAGTATTAAAGGCACTTATTCCACGAAATCCGAGACCTCCATCCTGTTTTGATCTAGCCATTCTATCCCAGCTTAGCCAATGAAGTTTTCCTTCGCCGTTCTTCGTACCCCACCAGAACTTTGCTATCAGCTTCTCAATCTCAGCACAAGTTGCTTCCGGCAGTTTATAACAACTCATGATATAGCTTGGAATTGCTTGGGCGACCGCTTTAATAAGGACCTCCTTCCCGGCACGCGAAAGAAATCTCTCCTTCCATCCTTTGATCTTCTTCCATATCCTCTCCACAACCAATGCAAAAACTTCTTTCTTGGATCTCCCGAATATGACTGGCAGCCCCAGGTACTTGGCATGGCATTCCACTGTCTTTACTCCCATCCTGTTCCGGATAAAATCTTTGCCTTCTTCACTCACATTTCGACTAAAGGATGCCTCCGATTTGTCTAAATTCACCAACTGTCCAGAGCTATCTTGGTATTTCTTCAGGATTTCCATAATGTTTGAAGCTTCGCTTAGAGTTGCTCGTGCAAATAGAAGAGAGTCATCTGCAAAGAATAGATGTGAGATACTCGGGGCTTTGTGAGCAATCCTCAATCCATGAACGCTACCTTCCGTCACCGCCTTCTTGATAAGACCCGATAGTACATCTGCACAAAGAACAAACAAATAGGGTGAGAGAGGGTCCCCTTGACGGAGACCCCTGGTTGGTATAAAGCTTCGGCCTGGCTGCCTGTTTAGGAGAACGCGATAGGAGACCGTGGAGATACATCTTCCAATGAGCTCAGTGAAACGTTCAGGGAATCCCATAGAGGATAACACACATGTGATGAATTTCCATTCCAATCTATCATATGCCTTTGACATATCCAGCTTAAGAGCCATGTGACCTCTTTTGCCCTTCACTTTCTTTTTCAGCCAGTGAAAACATTCGAGCGCAATCAAAGCGTTATCTGTTATGAGACGACCCTGGATGAAGGCGCTTTGCTCCTCGTCTACAACTTCTGGCAGGATTCTCTTCAGTCTGTTAGATATCGTCTTTGTCACCATTTTCATCACGACATTACACAGGCTAATTGGACGGAATTCCTTCGGGGTGGATGGATTCTTCCCTTTTGGGATTAACGCAATGTTGGTGGTATTGATGCTGCTAGGGTTCTTGCCGTTGTTTAGAACATCCAAAACAAGCCTACTTACTTCCTCTCCAACAATATGCCAATATTTATGGTAGAACAAAGCCGGCAATCCGTCAGGACCAGGGGCTTTCAGAGGATGCATTTGAGCCAGAGCTTCTTTAACTTCTTGCATTGTAAAAGGGGCTTCACACCATGACACATGTTCTTGCGATAGTTTGTCTCTCACAATACTGCACACCTCTTCCACCGCGCTAGGATTTGAGGACGTAAAAAGATTCACAAAATAATCCGACAAGATTCTCTCACAGTTTTCCTCCCCTTTCCACCATTGACCATTGTCGCCTCGCAATTTTGTAATTTTGTTAGTCTGCTTCCTCTGGTCAACTTTCTTATGGAAGAACTTATTGTTCTTGTCACCATATTTCAGCCATAAAGCCCTGCTTCTCTGTCTCCATGCGACTTCGTCAATCCTCGAAAGGTTATCTCTTTGCTCTTCCAAGTTCCTGTATCTTCTAATGGATTCCTCACTAGCATCCCAATTACACTCCTCTTTGAGCAGGTTCTCTATACGGTTCAACTCTTTTCTAACAACGCCAGTTTTGTACTCTTTGAAATGATCACTCAACTCGTTCATCGCTGCTAACTTACCCACTGTGTGCCTCGATCTATTTTGCCATATTGCCTTTATTACCCGTTCACACTTCGGGTCTTTGCTCCAATTCTCCTCAAATTTGAACTGGTACCTTTTTTTCCTCTCTTGCACCGCAGATTCTGCCTCGAGATCGATTCTAATAGCTGAATGATCAGAACCATACCTGTGTAAGTGTGTCACTCTCAGCGGATTGAATCTGTTGATGAAGCTGTTTGAAGCAAAAGCCCTGTCAAGCCGGCACTGAATATTATCCTCCCCACTTCTTCCATTGGATCAGGTGAACGGGTATCCGACGTATCCAATATCTGAAAGCTCACATGCTGCTAATGCTTGTCTGCCCCAAGACATTTGGGTGGATGATCTGATGTTTCCTCCTTTCTTCTCCCCTTCACAGAGGGATGATCTGATGTTTCCTCCTTTTGTATAAAAGAAAGAAAATTAGGATATTATTAATTAAGATATAATAGTGTTAATTGAATATATTATTATTATTTATAATTATGGTGGTCGGTTATTATATTATTATATTATTATTACTACTATTTTACTATTATTATTAGTTAGATATTATTTTATTATTATTATTATTAGTGATGGTTTAATATTATTATATTATTATATTATTATTAATATTATTATTATTATTATTATTTATTTTAATATTATTATTAATTTTGGTATTGATTTGGAGTTGGTGTGAAGAATTAAAATAAGAGTGATAAAAATTCTAAATTTTAATATGATGTCACATAAGCATTAGGATTCTAATATGATTCCACCTAAGAATTAGTGGTAGGGTTGTGTCAAAGATTGTCATCATGACAACCTTGAATTTATATTAAGTAGATTTCATCCATTTAATAATGAAATCAAAGTTTAACTAATGTTACAATTTTTTAAATAATAATTTTAGGTAAATAAATGTATTAGTAAATCTAATTAATAAGTACTGTCAAACAAATTTTAACATTAAATAACTTAAGTTTTTTTAATTAAAAAATTAAAGTGATTAATATTAGGGGAAGTAATGGATGTTGTAAGGAGGGTGGAAATCTCTGAAGAATGGCCAGGAGGTTTTACTAAGAATCTCGATATGTGTAGTGTATATGTGATAGAACTCTGAAGAGTTTATGAAGGATTAGAGTTTGATAGGATAATTCATTTAATAATGAAGTTAAACTCAATCAAAGTTTAACTAATGTTACAATTTTTTAAATAATAATTTTAGGTAAATAAATGTATAGTAAATCTAATTAATAAGTACTGTCAAACAAATTTTAACATCAGAATAAAAATAACTTAAGGTTTTAAATTAAAAACCAAAGTGATTAATATTAGGGGAAGTAATGGATGTAGTAAGGAGGATGGAAGTGTAGGGTATTAGAGATAATAATGAAGTTTGGCCAGGAGGTTTTACTAGGAATCTCGGTGTGTGTAGTGTATATGTGATAGAATTCTGAGGAGTTTATGAAGGATTAAAGTTTGATAGGAGATTGAGCTTGAGAGCTATTAGGTTAATAAGATTCTATCCTTATAGCGTTGGATTGAGAGGTTGTTGTTAGTCACGTGTATCGTTGGGCAAATTTATGTTCAGATGCTTTAGCTAACTGTGGAATTGTTCTAAATGAAGTTATGTGTTTATGATTCGTGTTCAACTCATATTAGGCAATTGTTACAAGCTGATATGTTGGAGATTTATGTTCCCCGATTAATTCTTATGCAGTTTTTTATGGTATTTGTGCCCTCTTTGCAACAACAAAAAAATCACATAACCAAGGGTAAGGCAACCCAAGCAAGAGCTTTAAGTCTTCAAATTTTGAGAAAAAAAACTTTAGAAAATGTCCGTAAAAAATTTAATTTTGTTATAAATATATAAAATGAAATATAATTCACATATTAGAATAACTAAGTGGGTAATTGAAAGTTTTTTTCTTTCAAAATAACCATGTTTTCCAACAAAATTTCTCAAATAACTAAGTGGGTTGGCGCTTGCATTGGTCAGAATAAAGGCCAAGTCTATTGAATTGGCGCCTTCTATAAGCTAAGTCAATCCAATTGGTGCATATGTATCAACAATAGGAGAAGGTGATAATTCTTCTGGTTTTAATGTGTTGCAATTTTTTTTGTAAATTATTATATTTTAATATGTATCTTTTAGTTTAAATAGACGTGTGTTCTATAATTTTCTTCACACGTCTTCTCATTTTCTTCTTAATTTTTTATTCACTTGTTCTAACATGAGTAGTAAAAAACATGGGCATGTTTGTTTTTTGAGAACCAAGCCTCTAATGAAGATGTGTGATGGACTAATTTTTGTAATTTTTGTAAGTGCAAGTATACGCGGCCAAATTAGTATCAAGTGATAAAAAAGTGTATCGATCCCACAAAGATTGTATTAAGCATAATGATTTTCATACAAGAAGTTGTAAAGTAAACATGAGAAAAGGTAATAAAATAATGGTACGTGTCACGTGGTTAAGAAGGTGGAAAAACAGATGAGATAATTAAGGTTTAACACAGAGAGAAAGAATATGTTTGACAATGTTCCATCTAATGAATTCAACAACCAAACAAAAGATTTCACTTGGTTTAGTTCCCAACAAAAACAAAATTTATCCCATATAGAAATTATAATATTTCCCTTACACCAGATTCAAATACCCCGCAGATATAAAACTTCACTCTCAAAAGCACTAAGACAGAAGTTAGAAAATTAAGAGAGAGAGAGAGAGAGAGAGAGAGAGAGAGAGAGAGAGAGAGAGAGAGAGAGATGTATTTCAAATACGTTTTCTGGTGTGTAATAAAGCGAATGAGAGCCCTCTATTTATATGACAAAAGTTGGATAAAAAAGGAAAAGATCCACGGGCATTTTTAATCCTGTTACCCGATTAGGTCATCCACATAATCAGTTAAAAAGTACAGAATAGAAGATTTTCAAAAGAGCTGTTACTAGTAGACTATTAACCCTAATAGTTGATTATGAGGTGTTACAAAAAGGTATAATCGATTAAGCCTAAGGGTTAATCGATTATATTAAGTAAAAAAGCATTCATAAAGATATTTTTGAGTTATTAACAAATTATCTAGGCACAAAAACATTTTCACATGATTTTAATAAAAAGAGAGAGACTTTCCAAAAGGTTGAAAGTTAATCTTATACCTTCACACTTTCTCTCTTTCATACTCTGAAGCTTCTAGTTCCTTGCCACATTATTTTGACTTTAGTACTTCACTGGAACCTTGAATCTTCTTCTAATGAGGCTTAAGATAACTCTTCAAGATAAGCGTCGTCATTAGACTCACCGCCTGATTAGAGAGATCTTCGCTGACTTCATCGAATGTCACTTGGGGTAAACATAAAGGCTTTGATATCTTAATCTCTAATCATCAGAACTTGATCATAACAACTGAGCTTTAATATCTTGAGCACATCTTGATATTCAAGCACTACCGCTTGATTTCATCAGATGATAACTTCACTTATCATCATCTAAACAAATAAGCATTGAACATCACTTCTGATGAATACTCCTCTTAAGAGTATTGTCAACATCAAAACCAAACAGATCACTACATATGTCATACATACAAGCACACGGATCTATAGTTGTTTTACTCGATGATGCATTTTCTTCTTTTATAAACAAATTATTATGATTTTATGAAATAGATAAATTAATAAAAAAATGTTTATGCTACAAAATAAATTTTATTTTGTTAAGCCCAAAATGTGAAGAACACAATAAAGTGACAAAAGATAAAAAAAAATTGGAAAGCCCCCATTAACATGAGGAGCACATAAATATAACATATTACCTTATCATTTCAATGAACCTGGACATAAACAACTTCCCTATACTTTGTGACCCAAGGCGATCTATCGATGCCATTATCTTATAAGGATTTTAGTCTTAACCCTACTAAGGATGTGTTATATCAACATCAAATATAAAGAGTTGAATCATAAAAACAACTCAACAACAAAAACAACAACATTAAAAACAAACCCTAAAGGTGGTATGATATAAACGTCAAATATAAGGAGTTAAGTCATCTTAACAACACAACAACATGAGCAACAACAAGAAGAATAAAAAATTCAATAAAATAATTCAATCTTAAATCTCAATAATTACAACATTAAACATTATCTGACACAATAAGAAAAACAAATTACATTGCTAAGTTGAATCCATACTTTCATTGTCTCATTAATGTTGGAGAAGAGAAGATGGAGATCAAAAACTCGTTAATGAAAGAAATGATGTTTTTGAATTTCATTTATTCTTTGAATGATGTTTTCGAGTTTGGTTTAGTGGAGAGGCATGGTTTAGTTAATAAAAGATGAAGTTTAAAGGTAGAGGAAAGCAAAATCGTCTAAGGTTCCGTTAACAAAAATGCCAAAAATGAATGAACGTAAAGTATTATATATAACTTGAAAAAGAAAAACTAGTTGACTTTTTTCCTTGGTTGGATTGGGGAAATATAATTTATTTTTCATTAAAAAAAAGGAAGGCGCCACTGTTTTATAAATAAAGGACAAAATTGTTATCGCTGGAAGTCGAGCACGTGACTTATTACGCTTTTCCCCTCGATTGGGAGACGCAATCGATGTGAAATATTATGTTTGTTAAATTTAAAAATAAAATATGAAAGCGTTAGTAGTCAAATTAATGATTTGTTCAATTTTTCCTTCGGTTTGGCCTTTCAACTGAGGTGAAATATAATACTCCCTCTGTTTTCTTATAAATCGCTTTGGAGAAAATTTGTAAATATAAGTCGTTTTGCAATATAGCAATTTTCAACAGGGTTTTGATGTGTAAATGGATTTGGAGATGTTTTGTGGATGAAAATTCCCATATGGTACAATCTGCTGCAATAGAGATACGGGCCTCTTAAGAGAAGGCTGGTGTTCGATGAAGGGAATAAAAAATCGGCGAAAGAATCGCTATGGTGGCGTGACTTATTAAAACTGAATATTCAAACAGGCTTGTTGGCTGGTCTAGGTTTGCGAAATGGATAAATTGGAAACTAGGGGACGGTGTTAGCATTCTGTTTTGGCATGTTAGATGGATCGGTAACAACCCAATATTTTCTTTGTTCCCAAATGCTTATGCTGCAGCAGTTAACAAAAATGTCGTTGTCGCTGATTATGGTGAGTGGATTGAGTCGGCTTGGAAGTGGGATATTAGATATGAGATGTCGCATTATAATTCTTTGACGCTTGTAGAAAGTGAACGACTGGAAACAATACTGAACGGTATCAGTGTGGCACACAACCTTGCTGATCAACCAGTTTGGTGTTTTGACACTCGAGGCGGTTATTCAGTTAAATCTTGTTATGACAAGTTGATGCAGGAGCAATTATCTCCTCCTTTATGTGGTAGGTACAGGGAGACCTTGAATTGGATGTGGGAATCAAAAATACCGCACAAAGTTAAATTTTTTGGATGGAGATTGCTACAAAATAAGTTAGCAACGCGTGATCAATTAGGGAGGAGGGGAATCATTGTCGGTTTGGATAACTGTAGATGTGTATTTTGCAACGGGAAGACCGAAAGCATTGACCATTTATTTCTAGCGTGCAACATGTCAAGAAGAATATGGCTTTTTGTTTTTCGTTGGCTTGAAATTGTGGTATAGCAGAATCACGATGTAGCAGTAGGAAATTGCTGCAATCACTTTTCTAATTTTTTTCATGATTATGAAGGGAAAGGTCTCTAAAGGTAGGGAAGGGCGGTATGGTGCATATGGATCGCTCGAAATGGGATGGTACTCAACAATGAAGTTAATGACGTTGACGAGATTGTTCATAAAAATAAGATGTTTTCATGGTGGTGACTTCAAATAGACTCAAATCGACTGAATTGTAAATTTTACGAGTGTTGTAAACACCCCTGTGATTACCTTTAATTAGTAGGTTTGATTAGTACTCCATCCGTTCCTTTTTAATTGTCACACTTGCCAAAATCTCTATAACCAAGACAACCAAAAAAGAACAAAAATATTCACCTTTTTTCCTAATTTACCTTTACCTTTATCTTTATTCAGCCCACCATTCTGCTTTTCTATAAAAAAAAGGTATAATTGATCTTATACCGTGACAATTAAATAGAAACAATTTTTTTTGACAAGGGTGACAATTAAAAAGGAACGGAGGGAGTATTATTATTATGTTAATTTTCATCCTTTGTGTATTTGAGTTTGAATATCCCTAATCCCAGATTTGGAATACAAAGTTGCTTATAAACAAAATTAATATTATTTTTCCTACGACACCTTTAAATATTTATTATCATCTATTTTTAATTATTTAAATTTATTCTTTTAATATTATCATCTATTTTTTTTATTATTCATTATCCCAAAAACTTTTGAAAATTGCTTTTCACCACTCCCAACATTCTCTTAGAAATCTGAAATTTAACTATTATTTAGGAGTATTTAAAAGTTACGTCTATGAAGTAATTCACTAACAATAGGATATGTGAAAAACAATTATGTTGTAAATATACTTAAGAATGGAGTTATATATTACTCCAACAAAGAAAAAGTAAAACTATACTAGTATATTTTTACGAACAAAAGAACCTGTCCTTGCACGTGCAACCGCGCGTGCTGTTATCGGGTTGCGGGTAGTGCGAACATGGGCTTTTGACCGGCTCGGGTTATGCTTGCTCAGTAAGTTAATATAGGAGTACTATTAGCAATCTTCCCCAGCACAGGATCGGTATTTTATAGTACTTGTCTCTGCCATTGTTTATTTATTCATTTTGACAATATTTCCCCCGTTTATTTCATGATATTTTTTTGATTTGTTTTATTTTCTTAACTTAGTGTTCAATGTTCATCATATATTACTTCCTTCTTATTGCAGAAGAAGATATGTGGAAAAATAATTATTTTGATATAAATATTTAAATGTTATATTTCTGAGATATTAAAAAAAGATTAAACCTTAGGTGAAATAACATTCAAGTTAAAAAATACATATGTTAAAATAATTTTAATTATATATATATATATATATATATATATATATATATATATATATATATATATATATATATATATATCCCTCCAATTAAAAGTGATTTTTTCTCACCATTATCCTTTAGAATATGAATCAGGATGACCTTAGTCAACTCTGAAAAGGAGCCCAAATTTTATAAACGGAGTTAGGGGTAAGTTAGGAAGGAAATTTTTCTTTACATCCATATAAAGTGAAAAATACCTTTGAAAATTTTAAAATATTATCTGAATATGCATATTTGAAGGCATCCTTTTACATTATAAGATGTTTCGAATATGCATATTCGACAACATCTTTTTTGGATCTTTTTCATATATTTTTTTTTATTTAAACTTGGATTTAAAATGTCAAAGGTTTTTTTGGATAATCATATCCGAAAAAACTCCAAAAAAATTGAAAAATTTAAGATATTTATTAATTCTGATATGTATCTCCGAATTAACTAATATCCAAATTTTCTTTTTATTTTATTTTAAGAAGATATCTACTTATAATATAACTAAAGTGAGTTATTATTAATAAAGAATAACAAATTATTATAATAAGAAGTAAAGGGATTAAATAAAATATTTTATTTGTCGTAATTTTTTTTAAATTATAAAAATAATTACTTTTTAAATGACTATAATATTATGCATTATAATTAATGAAATTATCATGTTTAAAATATTCCTATTAACCTTATAATTTTTAATTTATATTAACTTTTTTTCTTTAATTAATTTATATAAAATTAATGTGTTGATTTAAATATTTAATAGATTGATATTATTATTATTATATCTTAATTATAATGATATATACTTAATTATATATTTTGATTAATATAATTAATTATACTATTAATTATATTGATTCACCTTAATTTAATTTTTTAATAAATATTGAGTTACTTCGAATATGCATCTCCGAAAAGACCAAAAATTATAATTATAGTACGTTTGAAGATGCATTTTCGAATTCGATGGACAAATTTTTTTCGCTAGAACTCCCTAAAAAGATATATAGATGCAATGAGAATTTCTCGATTAGAAATCATGATGTCCACACCACTAAGCCCCACTCCCACCCAATCTATTCAAAATTGTTTAGTTACTTTATATTTATTTTTATGAAAATAATATGTTATTTTAATAATTAAGTATTTTAAAATTGATTTTTAAAAATATAAATTGTATGAGTAATAATTTATTTAAATATTATAATTTAATTTAATTATTTATTTTTAATGTTATGAAAAAGTAAAATGTATATTTAAAAACATATAAACACGTTTCACTTTAAATAAATCTTTTAAATTTCTATGGCGGTGAACAAAATTGATTCTAACAGAATTGAATTTGGTAGAATTGATTTCAATATAATTGAGTTTATTAGAATTAATTTATGTTTGGATACATTTATATAAAAGTGAGTTGAACAATAAATTTCTACCATGTTCGATTGGTTTTTGGGAGATCCAAAATTAATTTTAGAGGACTAGAATTGATTTTGGGTGATTTTGAGGTGTTTGTTTTATCAAAAGTAGAATTTATTTTACTTGAAGTTAGAATTTATAGCTTCTACCTCCAGAATTAATTACATAGTTTTATGATGATAAAAATAAACAATTACGTAAGTAACAAATTTAATGATTATAAAAATGTGTGAGATCTAATATCATCGTATCACAACATCGTGAGATCTTTTGAAAAAGTAATTAAGTAAACAATTTTCTTAATAATACATACTCTGATCACATTTAACAAATAACAAATGTCCTGTGATAAAAAAAAAAAAATTGTCCTGACAAATTATGATCGAATCTTAACATGTTATAGTTCACTAAATCTCTATCATTAGTGACAAAAGGTCGAATCGACCACTAACAAAGAAGTTAATTACTACTATAATACGGTTGAAAAGATCCTTGCTGATTAAAAAATTTTCAAAAGATTTTGAAGATATTAATTATTAATTATAATAATGAAATAAATCAAAAGATTTTAAAGATCTCGTATCTGATCTCTTGAACGCTTAGTATTAAATTAATGAAGATATATCTGTTAATTATAGTAATGAAGTAATCATGTATATTAACAAGAAGAATGAAAGGTATGTTTTGGAAATACACTACTATCCTAATTAAACCTGACCATGATTTAATACCAAAGCAAATGGAGATAAAATGATTTGGATGATTAATCCAAGCAAATAAATGTTATCCAAAAACATTTTGTGTGTTTATGAAATTGAACAACAAGTTAACAACGTTGGTGAGGTTGATGGAATAAGAGCCAAAGTGGTAGAAGGCCTTTGAAGAATTTATGTTGCAGTGAATGATGTCTTGGTGGTTCACCTCCATCTCATCATAATTTTGCTTGTGGTACGTGAACGGTGAATGCTACAAGTTAATTTACACAAAATATGTTGCTATCAATCAACACAATAAACAACATCATAACCAAATATATCAACATAATATAATACTGCTACTATGCATTGCTGATATATTGGTTCCAACATTAATTAGTATAGAAGATCAAAGAAAAATTAAAACTAAATTAAAAAATAATGAATACGATCGATTTTTATTAACTCAGTTCGATCAACGGTACCCATCTTTATGCATATAGAATAATTATAGTTTATTTTATTTTTGTGATTAATTAGGGACTATCGTCCCCACACCCCCTAATTATTTACTCACCAGGCCACCACAAACAATTGTGTTATGTCATGTTTGGAGTTTCTGCATATTGCTTTCCTCTTTGTCTCACATGTTGTGTTCCTTTTTATCTTAATATAAGTCACATTAACAATCTCCACTTAAACAAATATCAAACTCTTATGAAATTTTTTTGCATGACGATCATGTCTTGGAAACTAGAGAGGTAAACTTCTCCTTAACATTGAAAAACATGCAAAAAGTTCGAGCAATGTTTAAACTTGTCACTGATGACTGGTTTGATCAACAGATTAATTGCATTCTCTAAAGTATGAACATTTTCAAGTAACATCTATCCAAATACAAGTAAATCTTTGATCTTGTGAAACCTCACATCAATATGTTTGGTCCTGGCATGATACACTAGATTGTTTGTCAAATAAGTGACACTCTGACTATCACAAGACAACAAACTTCATTTTTCTCAACACCCATTTCTCTCACCAATATTGTAAGCCGTAAGACTTTCTTTGGCAGCTTCACCTACTGTCATGTACTATGCTTCAATTATCAACATGATTACTACAGATTGAATTGATGATTTTCAACAAATAAGTCCTCTTGCTAAAGTAAATACATACCTTGTTGTAAACCTTATATCATCCATATCATAAGCATAGTCTGAATCAACATATCATATAACTTAAATATCACCTTTTTCACTGTAAATCATGATGCCATGACTCGTTGTACCCTTCAAACAAGAAATGAAAAACACCACCACTCCCTCACTCGCTTTTTCATCCCGATTCCAAATCTAAACTCCATGTTCTCAAACACTAACTCAAACACCATGAAAATCAAGCACGAAGGCAAACCCTAACGGACTGAAAATTTAATGAAACACCACATACTTATGTGCAATCAGAGCCTACACAAGGTAGGACTTCAGCTCATGTCCCAACATGCTTCTAACATTCAATTGGGACCTAGAATGATGCGTGAGAGAGAGATAAAAGAGAGCTTCGGTGGTTACCTAACGGAGATAGGTTCGTTTCCTCTTGAATGCGTGCAAAAGGTGAGAAAACTCTGCAAGAAGCTTGATGAAGACTTGAGGAAGATATATTAAGGCTTGCTTTACACTGAAACTTCTTCAAGCTTTCAAACCAAACTTGCTCAGTTGATGAAGAAGATGAACTTGAATCACGTGATACGACGGATCCAGCTATGATCTAATGCAACTAGAAGATTATGCCCATGGTAGAGATGAAGATTGATGCAAGAAATGAGAGAGATACTCAAAGAAATGAGAGAATTTGAGTTCTGAAATTGAGTGAATGAGAGAAAATTTCTTGATCTGAAATGGTGATTGTGTGTAACTATATGAGTTTAGGGCCCGAAAAACCTTTTATATTTGAGCTTAGGTATGGTTAGAAGTGATCCTTTTGCTTAACCATGGTAGAGAGTTTGTTAAAAGTTTGTTACAGGTTGGTTACACTTGAAAAATGAATGGAAAGATAGCCTCGGGTTGCAACTTACTGTGAATGATTTTGGTTTGGTGTTAACCTATGGAATGAGGTGTGAGGAGTAGGGATAATGAGCTGGCATAATGTATGCATGTTGATCAAGTTATTTTCAAAAAGAAACATTCTTCTATTTTGGCAAAAGAACAAAAGTGAGTGCATGTATCGTAAGAAGTATGCTTAGGCATTTTTTTTTGAACAGCCAAAAGAATAAACTCTTTATTAATAAAACAGGGAATAAGAAATGCCATTACCATCTAGTTACTGGTAGCCATAGAACTATAACAGAACCAGACAAATCTCCTGCTAGACAAGAAAAACTAAATAGAAACAAAATTAGTGGAGATGTATAAAAAACATCAACCATGTTATAACATGAGCTTATAATTATATCTCCTGTGACAGCAGAACAGCTACCAGCTTTTGTTGGAAGAGCAACTGCATATTAGTGCAATACTGCAACCGACTCCTGGCCGATATAGTTCTTACTCTGCTGCTGACTATTCTGACAAAAATTTCCAGCGAGGTAACCAACCAAAACTGACTCCAAAACTCTGCAACAACCTAATCATGAAAGTGTTTTCGGAATTACCACCTCTTATTAGGTCCCCCGTCTTATGCAAACTTTCGGGTTCGAAATAAACTGATTTAATGTGTAACAAAAGCCTTCGACCTTTGACTTTAGCCATTTCCAAGAGATCTCCTGAATATCGAGTATGCTGGGATTTCTACACCGATCAGGGGTATCAAAAATCTTCTCTTTCCTCCTTTTCCAAATTGTCCAAAGACACGCTAACCAAATGACGGAAAGTCTGTCTCTTAACACTCTCCCGCTACTGGTGATACCTGCAAAATGATTGAAATTCTACAATGCAGAATTATGAGAAACATATAAGAAACCGAGCCATCTTAGGACCTCACTCCATGCATTCCAAGCTAACGGACATTCGAAGAAAATGTGAGCAACACTTTCCTCTTCCTTGCTGTAGCAACCTGCCCTAAAAATTATAACTTAGAGAGTCGCCACCTATTCTATCAAGGCGAATAGGAAACCTATGCAATTAAGAGATTTAGGGTAAGATACTATATTCGGGTTAAGGGAAGGTGTTAGGCACCCTCAACCCTTTACTAAAGGTTAACATTGCAAAAGATAAGGGTTATGGCAAAACATAAAGAAAGGTAACAAACAATTAATAGGGTTAAAGACATGATTAAGATTTGGAGGAAGGGGACTCGCCTTGTTGCCAAGTGCCTACGTATCTCCTTATGGAGAATCAGAGTCAACGTAGTTCGGGAAAGGGTTGTACGCCCTTAGAGTTGAAATTTGATTTGAGATGGTTTTAGAGGCTTTTTGAATGGCCTATCGTAGTTTTGAATAAGGATGAAAATCCGTAGTCTGAAATTTGTGGTTTAGTGTTTAGATGTGTTTTGGGCGTACAACCCTGGTTTGATTTAGCACTATTAACCGCAACGATCAATAGATTCAATCGCCATAGTTAACAGATTTGAAGTTGTATCGTTACCAATTTTAATCAATTGATTTGATTATTACTGATAACGAATTATGGTATTTTTTAATAATTAAATAATTAGTTTGTATCATTACCCCTCGTAATCGATTGATTCGATTAAAAAGAATAGCGAATTAGAATAAGGGAAAATTGCTAATCATCGTAACCAATAGCTTTGGTTAAAACCATTTAGCAAAATAAATATTATATTTGTTTATATTTAATTAAGTAATTATTTGATTATTACCCACCGCGATCAATTGATTTAATCGAAGCGAATATTAAATTAAATGGTTTGGCTAAATACCTAAGTCGGTCGTAAAATCCTAAATCCTAATACTTTGGCCACTGGCCAATGGGATTGGGCGAACCCTAATATCTTAATATATTTTATAGGATTTTTATGGTTTTTATAACTAAAATAATTAAATAAATTAATCGAGAAAATAGTCGGGATATAATCGGGAAAGTAATCCTAAAGAATTATAATCCTAATCTTAATTTATATTCTAATCATAACTTAAATAAATTAATTAAATCAAATATAATTAATCATTAATTAATCTAAATACTTAAATAACAAAATAAATAAATATATAGGAAAACCTGGTTTTGATTATGTGAGGTGAGCACTTGAAGTTCCATGGTGTGCCTTCAGCCCTGTACGTTAGATCTGGATTGTAGAGAGATCCTGTGGTATAGAACTGAGAGAGTAACATGTGCAACCTTATGTGAGGCGCACTGGATCTGAATCTGCAAAGGGAATCAAGAAGAAGAAAAAGCAAAGAAACCAGTGGGAGTCGAACCGGTGCCCCTTCGTATTAAACCTGAGCGCCGATCCCTTTGCCACTAGGCCAAATTCGCTTGGTGATTCTGAATTGCGACGGAGTCTCCTTCAACCCTCAAACGACGCGAGCAGCTTTTAAAAAAAACCAGCACCCTTCCTCCATGCGTGACTTTTCCTCTTTTTCCTTTTGAATTCCTCGTGGTCCTTTTTGTCTGCAGCCCCCTTTTTTGTTTACCAAACATTGTTATTTATATTAATTCATTTAGGTTTCTTTTCTTACACCTAATGGGCCTACTAAAACTAAACCTAATAATCCTAAAAATAATCCTAATAATAATAGTTAGTAATAATAATATTTAATAACAATAATCCTAATAATAACTAATAATAATAATAATAATAGTAAAATAAAATACTAATAATTAAATAGTAATGATAGAAACTAATAATAATAAATGATAATTCTATCAAAATTAATAATAATATTAACCAATAAATATTAACCTAAATAATAATACTAATTCTAATCCTAAAAATATCAACAATAATTAGTTAGTAAAATTAAAAAAATATTAATACTGACTAATAATAAAATTAATAATAATAATAATAATAATAATAATAAAAAACAAAGTGTTAGTGAAACACAAATAATATCCCAAAAATGATAGAACTTTTTTTGTAATAATTGGGCCCATTGTTTGGATCCCAAAAATACCTGTTAATTTCACCCCGTTTTAACTCAGGGTGTTTTATAAGAGGGTGGGTTTGACAATAGGAATGTCAAACCCCATGACTCTTAATTTGGACCCTTGATGAATTAAAAGACATGAATTGATCAGGCAAATTTTGGGGTATGACACTTGCAGCCAAATGGGCATGAATTTTGAGGTTCAACCAAGATGCCTCTCTTAACTAGGTTATCTCTAGTGGGAATTCTGTTTTGCCATACTCTCCAAGCCAAAACCGAGACCTTCTGAGGGATTAGGTTACTCCATACTGCAGCCAGTTCCTTATCATCTCCTACATGAGTGATCAGCCCCTCCATAATTAGTGAATACGCGTCTTTAGCTGTGTACACACTCTTGTGCCATCTCCACGAATCCTTAGTGTCGACCCTCAAGGAAACTCTTTGAATCTTCTCTATTATTTCAGCCATTCGCATTTCGTCTTCTCTTTCTAAGCTGTTGTCCCAAGTACAGTTCCAAATTAAATTCCCGTCCTCGGTTCTAATCGCTTCCTTCACCGTAGAGTTCTTATTGCTAGCCAGCATATGCAGCTCCGGATATGTGCTTTTTAGAGTTCTTCCTTCCAACCAAGGTTCATCCCAAAATAGCGTTTCCGATCCGTCCCCTACTTCTCTCACCAAATTAGAATCAAACCAATTTTGCCTGAACCTTTTTTCCTCTTTGTCTAATGATTGCAAGTCTCTCCACCACAGAGAACTAAACTTGTCAACCTTGCCTCCTCCGAATCCGATCTCTCCATACTTACATTCTAGAATTCTGGCCCACAGCGTCTTCTTTTCACCAAGAAGCCTCCATTTCCACTTACCTAACAGGGCTAAGTTAAAAGCCTCCAAGTTTTTGATTCCTAAACCTCCTTTCTCCTTTTCTCTGCAAATCTTGTCCCACTGCACCCAATTTACCTTTTTTCTCTCCACTCCTCCACCCCACATAAATCTCTTAAACATTGATTCCAAACTAGAGATAATACAGACCGGGGCTTTAAAAAAGGAAAGATAATAAACAGGTAAGGCAAACAGTACTGACTTAAGAAGGACGATACGACCACCAATTGACAAGTGATTGTTGTTCCAAGATGTCAATCTGCTTCTAACTGTGTCGACCACTGGTTTCCATACGCCTTTCCTACGGTGATTACCTCCTACAACCAGCCCTAAGTATTTAAACGGAGTAAGTCCCACCTTGCAATTAAGTACTGATGCCGCCTCCTCCAACCAATCAAGAGAGATATTTACACAAATTAGTGAACTCTTATGGAAGTTCACCTTTAAACCCGACACTAATTCGAATAATTGCAATATCAATTTGATTGCCCAAACGTTCTTCCAACTCTTTTTACCCGTCACTATAGTGTCGTCGGCGTATTGGATGTGATAAACTTTCACTTCACTATTCCCGAACTCGTAGCCATCAAAGAAACATTTTTAGCAATGTTGGTGTGATGAAATCATGTGTGGCTGAGGTTGAGATGTCATCATAAGCAAACAAAAATATTCAAACATGCTTTGAGACAAAATTGGCAAGGTTGAGTTGTTGAGGGTTCAAGCTTACATAGGTAACTTCTCAAGAATTTATCTTGATGAGGAATGACTCAAATGATGAGATCTAAGCATCACATTAAAGCTGACATGAAGTAGAACATTTCTCGTGTTGGAAACAAATTGAAAAGAAGCGTAGAACATCAAATAACATTAGCTTGAAATCACATCATTAAAACTAACTTAACACTTAGAAAATTTCTAAGTTATTTGACCATTTTGACTAAGTTGAGGTCTCAACTTCTACTCTACTTTTCCTCCTCTTAACCATAGTTTTTTGACTCAAATTTCCTCCTCAACATAGTATCACATGTCCTTTACAAAAGCATACCCTAAGTGTCCAAAATGAATCCTGGGATTGATCACAAATTATCTTGAAAGTTATGCACCTAATCATTTTGAAATACTTAGAAAAAATTCAAAGTATTATGAACTTTATACCAACTTGAAATCTTGACTTCATCATCTAATATCTCTTGATTAAAGGACGCTTTTAAGTTCAAACCTTTTGCAAACATGTAGTATCAAATGATATCTTGAGTTGTAGCCCTTGGTTTCAATTTTTGGATCAAGGAGGAAAGAGATACATCCTTGGAAAGTCATTCACTTGACCATGCAAACTTATACTCAGAGAAAATTCTTAAAACCCTAATTTTGTGACTTTTGCACTTTTCATGATTTCTCTTGATGAAACTTGATCAAACCTCACACTTCCATGAATAATGACTTGAAATATCCTTGGTGGAGCAAAAATCTCAAAGGTCAACCTTTGACTTTGAGCACCAGTTGACTATTTCTCAATTGAATTAATCTTCCCCTTCTATCATTTGGAATCACTTGAAACACTTTGAAAAGATCAATGAGGTACACATGAATGCCTTGGATCATATTTTGAACAATGGAATCAAGATTTGGTCAAAAAGTCAACCTTATGTTGTCTTTGACCAAAACCCTAATCTTTAGCCAATGGGATAGAAGCTTGCAATCCATCTTGAAACAATGAAACCCTATTCTTATGATGAGCTTGAGATCTTTGTAGCGAGTGATGGCCTCAAGACTTGAGGGTATAGCCATGATGATGATATTTAAATCTTTTCCTTAGCTTGAATTTCTTATCCTTCTCTTTGAATGGGGAAAACCCAAATCATAAAAAACTTAGATCCATTGCCCTTAGAAGTCCAATGAAATGCATGATTGTGTTTGTCATGACCTATTGAAGGATGCAAATGAATATGGAGCAAACCCAATTAGGGTTAAAAATAAAAGGACAGATTTTGGGGTACAACATTTTCAAATTCGCGAGTTTGACTAGACCGTTATAAGTCCTTATTCTCTATAGCTTTTTCTCTTAGATATTTCCTTCTCCTCTCCCAAATCCAAAAATCAACCTACATCATGTAGCTCTATTTATTGGTGGTGCGATGAGAGTTTAGTTTCCTCGACACCACATCTTCACCCCGTTGGAGTTGCTCTGCACAGTCCATTTGCTGGTGTTGTTAAATATGCCTTTCACACCGTCCTTCGGAGTTCAGGTTGGATTCTTGTTGGTCGTCGTTTTTGGTATTTATGTTCAAATCTGACTATTGTTGATATAAATCTACATTTCACCGGTGCTGGTGGTGGTGTCTCAATAGATTTTGAGGCATTCACCACCGTGATTTTGAGGCCTTTGTCACTGCACCGATGGTTTTGTGCTCGTTAATACCTTTTTGTCGATTGGTTGTTCTATTTATGTCCGTTCAAGTGTCTTTGAGCTTGCTCGACGCAGTCTGAGTTGGAAAATTTATTTGCATTTTATAATAAAAATATTTATCATTAAAGCGCTTATTGAAAATTTATTTTAAGAACAACTTAAGTACATGGAAACTACTACTATTCAAGAGTTAATTTATTGCAGTATTTGGAACATTGTTGATAATTTCACCATCTTTACACACGAGATATCATATGATATTCTCAAAATCACTATCCATCTGAAAATTTGGCACACAAGAAATATAGTTAGATTTAATGACACCCAGACTAACGTTGACAAAGAGCTTAGAGATATAAAATATTTGATTCGCATCGTAACCTCTTCTCTCAAGGGATATATGTACTAATCGGTACAGGAACTCATTATTCTGAAATACTTTGATATTGAATGTCGCCCCATGCACCCTACATTGATCAACTCAATTGGAAGCATCCACAACTTCATTGGGTTAAATGCAACACATATGAGGTGTCTTAAGCGAATCTTGGACTTGCAACTTATGAATGAGTTTTTCGCGATTTGTTGGGAACCTATTTAGGCGCATTCTTAGCAAATCTAGGTATCACGACCTCTTTTTAGCTATGAACTTACAAATATCATTATAGCTATAAAGCATGCTTCCAAGAGATGATGAAATCAACTTTTCTATGAAAGTGACCCTTCATACCATCAGGCCCTTCTATTTTAATGTCTCTCACATGTACTGTGAACCAATAATTGTGTTGATCGTTAAACATATGCATGTTCTTATATTAAAGATGAAATTTGGTGGAAATTTATCCTTAGTTGTCTTAAGGAAACTTTTATAAGAGATCAACTTGATTTAACTAATTTGGTGAAAATTCATCCCTATTTGTACGAAGGAAGATTTTATAAGGGATCCCTATTTATTCGATGTTGAGATCGATTTATTTTTTGATATTTCAATTTAAATCTGACTGTTGTTGATCTAAAGTTACGTTTCATCGATGTTGGTGGTGGTGTCTCGCCTTTGATTTCTATTTATAGTTGATATGTGGTCGAAGAGTCTAGTTGTTTATGTGGTTTATGTTCCACCAATTTTCTTTGTATTTTATTTTTTTTATGATATGTTTTTCTTAAAAAACTACATTCCCATTTTTATTAATTTTCAATGATGGGTAAGATTCTTACCCTATCTTTTCATTTTTATTTTTCTTTCACTTATAAAACATTTATTTTATAAAAAAACAAGTCAATTTAAACCAAACATAATAATATTCAAATCTTTTAATTGTATTCTACCCAAAAATAAAATAAAAATACCAAAATAAAAATTAAACAAACATGGGTACCAAAATAAAAGCTTACCTCTTATTACTAAAATAATAAAACTATGCGCCAATTTGATTTGTACAGAAAAACATTGTAACACGGTGCGGTTGTGGTACGAATGAAAACATAAGCATAAACGTTGTTACTGTAATTGTTATTGTTTTTGTTATCCACAAAGAAAAACAACGACACAAGGCGTAGAGCGAGTGTCTCTCTCATCTCATGGCAACCTCTTTCTCTCCCACAACACCACTCCGTTCCATCTTCCAAAACCATCCCAAACCTCTTCTTCTCTCCCACCACTCAGGTATACATACACTTCTTCATTTCATATCCATTTTCCAAATGCTTATTCCTTTTTCTTCACTCTTTCTGCAGATTCCTCCTCTTACAGCTTCAAACGCTCTTCAACCTATGCCACTCTTAACCTCCCTCGCAACTTCACACTCTCTAGGAATGGAAAACCTCTACTCTCTAGAAGGTACCATAATCATCACTCTAGTAGTGTATGTTCTTTCAATTTCTAACTGCTTTATTGGTTTTTTGAAATTCACAGAAAGGGAATTGTGAGGGCTGCTACTATTGAAGAAATTGAAGCTGAAAAAGCATCTATTGAGAAAGATGTTGTGAGTCTCTGATATAAAGTTAACCTTTTTTTGTATGTATATGAATGGGGGTTCTGAGTTTTTGATATGTAATGGGTAATGTTATTCATTTTGCTTCCTCAGAAAAGCAGAATGGAAAAGACTCTTGATAATGTTCGGTCGAATTTCAGTTCCATTAGAACCGGAAGAGCAACCCCGGCTATGCTTGACAAAATTGAGGTATGATTGCAACTGCATTATTGCTCTTTTAATATGCTTCTGCTACAAAGCACGTATAGTATTAGAATGATTTTAATTTGTGTTTCAAAACCAAATCAATCAGCTGTATTAAGTTTTCGGCTGTGTAGGTTAACCACAGTCGAAGTGTGGCAAATCAAATAGGGCCCTATTTTGTCATGTTTTAACATTGACAAATATTTTATGAGACCCTTTTTAGCCTCGGTTTAAATGTGTCAAACTTTGGGCCTTGTACGGTACTCCGTCTTGCACGCCTTCAAAGACGGATTAGACTAATGTGTAGTGACTGTTACTTGTCATTGCATGAATTATGTATCTTAGTATAAGCTTTTGCCTCTTTAACTTACTTCCTTTTGGTTGATTTGTGTTTGGTTTTGTATCTTTCACTATTGCTATGTCTAATTAGTAATCATCCCATTGCACTTTCATATTAGTGATAAATATAATACATAAATGTTATTTGAACATCAATTTGGGGCAACAAAATTTGAGAAGGTTTTAAATGGTTAGCGCAGTTCAAGGAGTGGTTAAAGAGGATATCAAGTTTGAATAACACATTAACCATCAACTAAATTAAATTAACCGAAAATTTGAACATTGTTAACCACAAAATACAGTTTCAGGTGTTCCAACTACATATAGATTTGAATACTTTAAAATAAAGGTTTATCACATTGAAATTTGTGTTCAATAAAGTTCACTAGATGATTAATAATTTGTGACACGAGATATATCTATTAACAAAATCTAACACTTCATTTACTATGTTTGATCCAATTATGTAAATAATAATACTACCGGGCATCCAGCCGTCATGACAAACTGTTTCTCCAAATTGATAACTTATGCTCTTGTTTTTGCCCAACTCATGTAGTTTGCTTTGCATATACTTACACAATGCTAAAAATTGAGATGTCCATGTAATCACCATCTTTTAACTAAATGCTAAACTGAAGTGACCTCGTGTATTTAGTTTGATTTTTTTAGAGTCTTGTCCTGTATATGAGCTGTTTCATAACATGTTCTAGGTAGAATACTATGGATCTCCAGTTAGCTTGAAGAGCATTGCTCAAATAAGCACTCCTGATGCCAGTTCTCTGTTGGTACAACCATATGACAAATCAAGGTATGTCAGTAACACAAGACAAATAATTTTATTTGTGATTAAATGTGTCGATATGGTACCTTTTGTGATGAATAATTCTCAGTGAGCTCTTGACTTCCAATATTGATTTTCAGCTTGAAGTCTATTGAGAAAGCCATAGTTAACTCTGATGTTGGTATGACTCCAAATAACGATGGAGATGTGATAAGGTTGAGTATCCCTCAATTGACATCTGATAGACGAAAGGTATGTTCTACTTCCATTTATGGTGTAGGGACAAAATTCTTTTACAAGATCTTATGACTTTTTCCTGTGAATAACACTCTCACTCACTCATCTATTCAAAGAAATATTCTTGATTTTGTATTATCTTATTATCAAAACGATATAGCATCATCTCTTCTCTTTTATGACCATTGAATAATTTGAACGATTTTAATATTCTTTGCAAATGAATTTTTACAACATTTTTAAGTGTGCCGATTTAACTTACAATAAGAACAGTGAAGGTTATCTCTGCCACCCTTGTATTGATGACCACCTTTACGACCATGACCATGATCTCTCCATTTGGTTGGATTAGAAACAAAACTAGAAGACTCAAACGTCTATTTCTAATCACCTCCAATTGAAGCTTCTATTGAGAGAATTCTAAGCAAACTTTCAACGAGTTCTTCCATTATAGGCAGAATGGGAGATGCTGATGGCCAAGATGAGATTGGCAATGAGATCTGGTTAGTGACAGCAATGTGGTATGAGCACTTCATGAGCCTGAAAATAATCAGCTGAAAATTTGTGCATGCGAGCACATGCACCAAATTCTGTTGATTGCACCCGCAGGTGAGGAGAGTTTGCAGCTTTTGAGATGGATGGGGGTGTCAATTTGAACATTAGTGAGAAGACGAGTACTGACAGTACACCAGCGCTCGCAGCGGCTGAAACTCAGTTATCCATTTATTTTTTCCGTGTCATAATTCCAACAGAGTTGTTTGAGTTATCCATTTACCTTTTTATGAAACTGTGCCATTTATGACCGTTCTTTATAGAACCTTTGAAGGTCTATACAAATATATGGATTTTGTGATGCATAGTTGGAACTTTTTTTGTTTTCCCTTTCCAGGAACTAACGAAGATAGTGTCTAAACAACTTGAAGAAGGGAAGGTGTGCTTACAAAATAATTTACTCTGGCTCTTGTTTATCGCCAATTCAAGGGTGTTCTCTTTCCGTTGAATGATTTGGCATGTTGTCTTCTTTAATAGGTGGCTTTGAGGAACATAAGAAGAGATGCTTTGAAAGCTTATGAAAAACTTGAAAAGGTTTCGATTCTTGAATTGCTTACCTTTTCTTTCTTATCTTAACGCCCTTTAGTAATTCCATTTTACCTTCTGCTAATCACCATTGGAATTTTCTCGTAGGAAAAAAAGCTTTCGGAAGATAATGTGAAGGACTTGTCTAGTGACTTGCAGGTAATCATCTCAATTTTCGGCGACCTATCTGTTCAACATCAATGTGAATTTTTCCTGTTAAGATAATTTGTTGTAATTATGCTGTTTTGTAGAAGCTGACAGATGATTATATAAAGAAGGTTGATGTGATCTACAAACAGAAAGAAAAGGTAATAGTATGTCTCTACTTACTTGAAAGTTTATCTATGGATTATATTAAAGATTGTACTCATCACAAAGCCATTTTTCCAAGGCCTAGTTTGAATTAAAATGAGTTTATAGTTCGGTCGTCTTAAAAAAAAGTTTTGATGAGTTCATATAGTTTATACAGATAAGTTCTTATGCACTGGTTTTTAAGTTTAACTAGATGTATTTATGATAATCAAACAATGCATGATTATATTATATATGCTTGACAAGTAACTTCTTCCTATCTTTCAGGAGTTGCTGACTGTTTAATCCATTGACACGAAAAAGTAACCGTGTTTGAGTTGTATCTTGAGATCAAATTTTGTGTCTACTTTGCTAAGTTTGATCATTGAAGCATATGTTTATTTGTTATAGAGAGACAACTTTTTTCTGTGAAATAGATGCTTTTTCAAATTAAAGTGTGGAGATTACCTTACTGCCTTATCTCCTAAAGTCATTCCCTCCCTTTTTAATTATATATATCATAAGTTCACTCCACTAAAAATAATGTATATTCAAAACCTTTTAGTTATGATCTGAATTACTTGTCATTCCCTCCCTTTAACTCATAATGGTAGGTACAAAATAATGTATTTTATACCTACCATTAACCATGGCATAACTAATTTATGTATCTGTTTGTTGTATTGTATATACATCTAATTTATTTTGGGCAAAAGGAGGTATAGAATGTGACACATGTATTTTTTTTTATAGAATGTGACATGTTTGTAAATGTTAGAATTTTAAGAATGTTATGTTTTCATGCTTAATTTCATTAAAAAGTGAGCCTTGGATGTGTGTTTTTTTTTTTTTTTTAAGAATGTGGTGAATCCAGTAAACAAAAATAATAAACACAAACACTTATGATGTGGAATTGAAAAATTCAATCACTAAAATAGTTGATATGTTGTGATAGTGAACATCAACAACTAAAATAAATGTGCTCAATTAAAAACAAATTTCTCAAACTGTGTAAGCTAATCATAAACAAGCAAATCATAAGAACAACAAGAAGAAGAAATAAGGAAGAGTATATATCAAATTTGTTTAGAGAGTTTGATCAAAGTGATATATTCTAAGATCAACTCTTTGATTCATCATATTTAAAGAGTTGTTATAAGAAAATATAAAACGAGTTTAAAAATTTGACTTTTAAGTTCATAGAATATCTCCTTTTCTACCAAAGTGTTTTTCATTATCTAATCCACTCAATATATGAATCATCCAAATTCATAGTGTTTAAGTGTTTTTCAATGTTCATAAATACCTTAAAAAAAAATCAATTCTTAGAACAATAAATCTTAAGAAAGCTTCCATTTCTCAAAGTTTCTTTCACTAGAAATTCACCTCTCATTTTCATATCCTATAATTCACAGTGTTTAAGTGTTTTTCAATCTCCATAAATACCTTAAAAAATATTTCAATTTTTAGAACAATAAATCTTAAGAAAACTTCCATTTGCATCTCAAAGTTTCTTTCATTAGAAATTCACCTCTCATTTACATATCCTAAAGGGCTTGAAAAATGCATGTTATAGGTGTTAGGGAAAATACACTGTGTTTTTGGAAAAAAAAAAGCACAAATGCATTATGTTTCCCTAGTGTGTTTTCAAGAATCTTCCAAAAAGAATTTTAAAGTCGATTATCATTATTCTGCATGTAAGATTCTGATTTTTATTAATATTTTTATTAATTATGTTAGTAATTATATTATTTAATATTTTTTTAATAATTACTTATTTATTTTATTTATTTAATTATTATGTGATATAATAATGATTTAAGTATTTAATTATGTGAGTGCTTGTGTTGTTTGACTTAATTGAGTTATTAGAGAGATATAACTAAATGGGCCTAAGTGATAGAAACATAATGGATGGATTGGTGGGTTAAGTCCAATTGACACAAGAGAGATAGCAAGAGTAGAAAGTTAGGGTTTTAGACTTGGAGTCTCATAACTTATTTTGGGGGAGAAAGAAGAGGGAAGAGAAAGAAGGGAGGAACACTTGAGAGAAGAAAAATTATGGAGGAAGCCTCAATTTTCGCAACAAGTTTCAGCATAGAGTCACCTTGGCAAAACAGGCGTATCTCTCAATCCAACCGTTGGATCGTTGCGGTACTTGGACACAACGTTCCTGACCTATAGAGGTAAGTTCTGACCGGAGCAATTTTGATTTTGAGGGTTTTAAGTTCGTCTGATAAGTTGATTCCCGAACTGGTTTTTAAGTGTGTCTCCAAATGATGTTAGAAAGGATTTCTTTTGAATAAAAGCTTAGAGCTATGGTGAAAGAGTCCATATTTACCAAGGTAAGGGTGGGGTTCTTTCATGATAAAGGTTTGTATGATAGTATGTTATGGTGGATAGATTCTATACTTGATATCCATGTTCTTCTATGTTGCAATTTTGGGTATTTGGTGGTTTGTTGGAATGTGATGATATGTGATAAGTTGTGTGCAATTGTTGATCTTTATGTATTAGATTGTTGTGTTTGTTGTGGGTAAATCATTGATAGTGAAATAATGGGTTTTGTTGTAGAATTAGAAATGGAATAGAAAATAGAAGTGAATTGAATTAATATAATATGATTATTAATTGATTGATTTAATTAATAGTGAATTAATTTCAATAAGTCTATTTGATTGGAAAATACTTAGATTTGGATAAATTATTCGGTTTATCGGTAAACTACGGTATTTTAAGAAATTGACCGTAATAGTGTTTTGGTTTAATATTTACGTTGAGAATAATATATTGCTATGCCAATTATGTCGTTTTGATAATTAACATGATATCAAATTAGTTAAATGTTAATTGGAAGTTGAATTTGTTTACTTGATATATTGGCATATTGTGATTATTTTGCGATTTGAACCAAAATTGTGGTTTTGGTTTGGATGCCTTTGTTGCGGATAATGTTGTGGTTGCTAATATGATCATTATTATTATGCATTTTTATGTGGATAACCTTATAGCATGAATCCTAGCGAATTGTCGTTAGTTTAGTTGATTATGATGATATGTTGGTATGTCGAGATGGTGATGAATTGTTGATTATTGTTGATAGAGTTGATTGAATTAATTTGGTTGATAAAGTCGATTATTGTTGATAGAGTTGATTGTTGTTGATAGAGTTGATTGAATTGATTGAGTTGTAGTCGAAAAGTTGTCGCATAGCATAACATTGATAGTGTTGGTCTTTAATGGCAAAGATGATAGAGCTGGCCTTTAATGGCAAAGATGATAGAGTTGGATGTTTGCCTCGGAATTACTGGCAATTGATAGCGTTGAGAGTTTACTCCAATGGTACCACATGCATATGCATAGTTTGAGTCACATATTGAGTCGCATTTTGAATTGTTGTGTTTATGAAGTGAATGATATGATGTGTGAATGCATACTTTGCGAAGTTGAATTCATTTGATATGAATTGTTGATGTGTGTAGATGTGATATATGTGAACGAAAAATATATGATGAGAATGCGAATATATGTGTATTAATGATATATGTATATATATGGAATATATGAATCATGTTTGGCCATTGTCGATAGTTGTATTAATTTCCGTTGTGATTATGAAGTGTATGTTATTATGTGCTTGAATGACATACTTGTAAACTTGAATACATTGTTATAGTTGATAGTTAACATTATTGGTGTGATGCAAATTGCTTATATTGAGAAGTGGTGAATTATGTATGATCTTACCTTTGCTATATGTATTATCATACTTTCCTTTATAATGTTTGATATCTCACCCCTTTTGCTGATGTTTCCCCTACCATGAGAAATGGGCAGGTACTCAAGTATAGTTGTGGAAGTTTGTAGCTTCATCGTGTCTGATTGGTGTGTCGCTCTGATACGTAGCACTCAGGGGGTTGTCTATATTGTTGTTTCTATGTTGTTCATGTTTTAGTTGTTGAGTTCCAAATTGGATAATGAGAAGTACTATGATGTTTGAAGTTGTTTCCGATTAAATAAGATGATTTGTTTATAAAGCTAAATGTTATGATTCCGCTGCATATTAAATTGAAGAGCGGTTATAAGTTGTTTTGTGCTTCTCTGAGATTAAAGTGCTATGTATATGTTTATGAGTTGTTTATATGAAGTAAATGTGATATCCCAAATGCTTGTTGATAGTTTTTAAAAGACTCTGATTTCTCGCATGATATTTTCGAATAGAATTTGGGGTGTTACATTAGTGGCATCAGAGTAGGTCGGTCTGTTTGGTCAAGTTATCGAGGCAGTTGAGTTGTGTTACAGTTGAATGATGTCAGTGTTTTATTCCTTAGAACGCGACATGTGTGTGAAACACTGTTGGTACTTGTTTGTTTTGTTGCAGGGTTAGTTTGAGCTGAATGGGGGAGAAGTTGTGCTTCTCGGATATGTTTCAGTTGTATGTTGTTTGTGCAATATACTGCTTAAGAAGACAGAGCAAGCAATTTAGAAGTTTGTTGGTTTCCGAATTCGAAGGTAACATGGATTTAAGATTTTGGTTGTTTAACAAGTCGAAAATTCTTGGAATAAGGATAATTGTTATAAGATGGAATTTAGGAAGTTGCTATATTCAGCATTATTGGTGGACTGTGAAGTTATCAGTTTGAGTAACCGTTGCGTAGGATGTTGACGTAAGAACAATGATTAAGCGACGGATTACGGTAGACCTTATCAAGGGATCCTTGGCAAGAGATTGGAAAAGTTATGGAAGTTATTGGAACGTTCAAGTCGGAGTTAAAAATGCGAAGGGACGAG
The DNA here is from genome assembly GCF_029867415.1 of Vicia villosa. Lineage (NCBI taxonomy): Eukaryota > Viridiplantae > Streptophyta > Magnoliopsida > Fabales > Fabaceae > Vicia > Vicia villosa. The sequence goes on from NC_081180.1 coordinate 144,816,270, forward strand.
TATGATTCCAAGAATAAAAAGTGTTGATAATGGTGTAAAGGAATTATGTTCTAATGTTATAACAAGGTGTGTGTTAGCATGTTCAGATGATTTTGGGAGTTATTGAAGTATGGTACTTTTGGTGACGTAAAGGATTCTATTGTAGTTGAGTAACGATGGTTTACGCTACCATTATGGTTGTCGGCTATCTATTGGAAAATTGAGGAACTGATCACCCTTAATCTCTTGTTGATAGTAGACGAGATCGTATTGGATGGGATAGACTTGTCTTGCCAGATTGATAATATTGGAAGTGAGTAAGTAGGCGTTCCCAGACACTATAAACCTTGGTCGGAGAAAAAGTTTTCTTCCATCTCCTAAAGGGTTTTAACTCTTCGGAGAAAGTGGCATTTAGCCACAATTGCAGCAACCAAAAAGGTCCATGCACCAAGACATTCTTTTTCTTGAGGGTATGAGGGTTGTAGTATCTAATTTGCCTGGCAACATCTATCAATGATGTGTAAAGGTTAGCCAGTATCAACTGTCCCAGAGAAATGTTGCCACCATTATATAGGTGACTTGCAAGATAAACAAATTGCTTGGCCACCTACATTGACCTGGAACAAAAAACACATCTCGATAGCCAATACGTCAAGAAAGCGACGTGTTCTTCATCACTAATGACAGAGGTATTTTGATGATGATGATGAACAATGAAGTTGTTGAATGTCGGACTCTTGGTGTCACCAACGTTGAACTTCACAGGAATCACGTCGATGTCCGCATGGTTAAACACAGGGCCAGCTGGTTTCAAACCTGTGATAGAAGCAACGTCCAGAAGGGTGGGGTGATCATGCCACAGCTAGTATGGAAAGTGTTCCTCAAACCTTCCCAAAAATATAACATAGCCGTCAGCATGCTGTGAGAATAAGGAATGCCTTCCTGCGACATGTTCAACAGGGTGTCGATACCTAATTCTTCCCAGTGCTTGCCTTTGCTGGGTTTCAAACGTGCCATCCAGGCACCAAACTTAGGGCATCTTAGGGGTGGAGCCGTTCGAAAGTTTCTATCAAAATAGAGCAAAGAAATAGGGGTTGTAGAAGATATACCAACGGTTTGGATTCTTTGCTGGTGGGAAAGAAAGCTCCATCATCAATGGTATAAATTTCAGAGGGAGCATCAACGGGCAATGGACCTAAAAAGGATAAGGGTTTACCCTCAATCTGAAAAGGAATAAGTACTTGAGATTGCCAAGTCTTCGCCTTTTCGTCAGCAAAATAAGGCTCTGGGACGTATGGTTTGCTGTCGATAAAGACGAAGTTCATAAGCTTTGGCCTGAGCGGTGGTTCGAGCAGTGGTTGGAGTAGTAGCCGCCATTGATGGATGAAGAAGTTCTTTAAAACTAAAAAAGGTTTGAGGGAGCAAACTGAAAAATTGGAGAAGTTGAGATGGAAGAAGATGAAGCGTGAAAGAAAAAGAAAAGAAAAATCTTGGGGAAAGAGGCTACTTATAGCCAGCAAGAAAGTAAGGGGAATGTTAACGTGACGTTTTCAAAAAGGGTACAAACGTGGCAATATGGATACACGTGGAGCTGAGAGGTCGCAGAAGAGTGGAGCCCACCATTGCCATGAAAAAGGCGCCATCACACCACATTTAATGAGCCCACATCTCGATGCAGTAAAGTGTGGGGAGGTAATGATGGTATGACGTCATAAAAAAGACGTGACAATAATGCTACTTTATGAGTAAGTGGAAACGTTCAGGTCGAAATGAGAATTTCATAGATGCCATTATCTCACAGTTCAGTAACCTGAAGGTCGAAATGGCATCTCTGAGGGGGCATTTTGTTACCCTAAAAAACTCCAAAGAGATGGAAGGACACGTGTCCTCAGTTGGGGACCCTTCCATTTAAGAAGAGAATCCCACAAGCAAGAGTTGGAGTAAAAGGTCGAAGTTGAATGTCGAAGACATCTGAGGTCGAAGCAAATGGCGAAAGTCGAACATGAGAGTTTCATACTTAAGAAATTATTAGACAGGACCTTCGATCAGAAAGTACGCGTCAAGGCTGGAAACAGTTATTAAAGGGAGTCAGGCGGGAAGTTCCAAGATTTGAAATGTTAGTGGGGGGTTATTAAGCTAGATCGTGTATCAAAGGCGCCAAATGCAGGAAAGGATCCCACGAGGCAGTTGTTTTCAGTTTAAATCTTAGCCGTAGATCATGATAGACAGTTATCTTTTATAAATCCTATAAATAGGTCACAATAATGTAGAAAAATGTGTGTTCACTATTACAATCAAACTACTTGCTGATACTCTTCCCAATTTCCGCCTTAAGGAAAAAAGAGTTGCTAAGAGTTTTGATGTACGTGAATCACCATCTTTATTTTCAATGCAAACCCTTTACTTTTTAATTAAATGTTTCGAAGCTTTCATTTGTGTTGTGTTCTTTAATCAGCATTTACTTTGTATATTTATTTTTATTTCTACCAAAGAGTCTGGGACCGGTTGTTACGCCTAAAAACAACCCCTGAATCGACGTTGTCTGGTGGTCACGAGTTACCCCAGTAGGTCGAAGTCAGAACATTCATACTTTACCAAATCCTTTAGGTCTACGTTTTTTTGCGTCGGTCACGAGTCACCTGTCGGCCAAATCTAACATTCAGTGTGGAAAACCATTGTATTTGTTTCTAGCCTTAGAAAATTGTTTCTTAGGCAAACACTCTCGACAGAACAGGTACAATCCCAAAACTTTAGCACGTTGTCCTAAGATCAACTGGTCGATCTTGCAAGTAACCCTTAGTTTTAAGGCTTTGGGAGGACCAGCGGTTGTTTACCAATTTCCACAGTAAACAGGTGTCTAATGGGCCTCCAAGATAACTCTCTAATGGGGCATCAGCTGCTTCATGGGCTTCAGAAACTACGGGGTCTGTTGCATCACTTGGGGACTTATGGCCCTGTGAAATTGATGCTTAAGAGACAGATATGAGAAGCAGAACCTCAGCACTGCAAACTTGATGGTTGCGAACCATCATACAAGTTATCATAGTCCTAGTTAACAACCCTCTCACGTCGTACCGATGCAGTTAGGGGCACACGTCCGAGCCTAGCTCTATCAGGGTTGTTTTTAGGGTTGTTTTTAGCCATTGCACCTGTGTTACAAATCGACACAGAGGAAAACAACATGTTAGTACAAATCCACAAAATCCATAAAATTATCCAAATCCATAGATGAATCTCTATAGCAATGAGAAAATCTGGAGATGCATCTCCGGACCGACCTACAATTCTCAACCAAGGTAAAAACGCCATAGCTGCCCTAACTCTCCAAAAACATGTCAATGCATATTCTTGTAACTATCAATTTCGCTTACAATACCATCTAATGTAACCTAAAATAACTAATATAACTTAAAAAAACTAACTAAAAATGAAAACATAAAAAGAAAACAAAATTTGAGAAACATACCAAATGAAATTGATGACAATGAGAAGCTTCAATGTTATCGGATGTTGGAGAGGAGGAGAAAGAGATCCAATGAAATGCTTCAATGTTATAAAAAAGGATGAGATGCTTCAATGGTCTTTCTTTTTATAAGAATATTTGAGAAAATAAAGGAGAAAGAGGGAAGGATCTGATGCAAAAATATGAAACAAATGCGTTTAGAGATGCATCTTCGGGCCACTCACTTATTTTTAAATAAATGATATTTACATAAATAAATCTTCAGATTTTTTTTTTGCCTGAAATTATGATATAATAGGATTTCCATATAATTTATAAATATTTCCGGATGCCAGAAACAATTCAATCTTTTCACGATGATATAGGAGAATACTTAAGAATGCAAAATGCAATCCTGACTTTTGTATCCAAATAAATATTCTAGCCTACATAACTCTTGACCATTCCGGTTGAGTTGTTGCTACGACAAATTTAATTAGAAAATTTCTTTACCCACCTCCCTATGGGTGGTCACCTCCTGCGAAAAACCAAAACTACCCCTGCTTCGGAAGTTCATTTCCGAAAGCGTGTTTTTTAAAAAAATTGACTTACTTCGGAAGTTCATTTCCGAAACAATTATTTCGGAAGTTCACTTCCGAAATACTGCGATTTCTGCAGATTTATCAAAACACTCCCCCTCCCCCAATCATTTACCCTAAATCAAAACAAAAAGTGGCAGAGGCGAAAATTTGTGCAAACAGAATTCCAAAGCTGCATCAAGGCTCCAATCACACTGCTAAACAACATTCAAAAGCCTTCAATCCTAACACTTTGTAAGTTTTGAAATTTTTAGATCTATTATTCAAATGCATGTTATTTAGGGTTTTAATTGCATAAATGATATATGGCTAGGTTGTTAGTAGTATTTAGGTTGTTTAGAAGCATTTTGATTTGGTTTGAAGGTTGATTTAGGGGTCTGCCATGGAAGTTACAGGAAATTGCATCGCAGGGGTGTTTCGGAAGTTCATTTCCGAAAACACCTCCATCCCAGTTTTCGGAAATGAACTTCCGAAATATATCAGAACTTCAAATTTTTTTGTCTCGCATATTAATCGATTTCAATTGTTTACAGGAACATGTCTTCTAGAGAGGGCGCTAAGGGAAGAAAGGATTCTTCAAAGAAAGAGGTGAAAGAGGTGAAGGAGGTGAAGGAGGTGAAGGAGGTGAAGGAGAAGAAGAAGGTTTCGACCGGCTCTACTTCTCGTTCCCAGGGGGCCCGGGGCCCGGATGCTCAAGCTCAGTCTTCAGGCGTGAGAGTCGTGATCAACGCTGATGGTTCTGAGACTGAGTGGGATGAGGATTGGTATAATTATCTTCATTCGGAGGAGTTCGCTCGTCGGGAAGAATAACGTGTTTTTTTTTGTTTGATGTGTATTTTGTAACGCTCGTCGGGCAGAATAACATGTTTTTGTTTTGTTTTGTTCTGATTTCGGATTGTATCGCACAGTGTATTTGTATTGGATTTATCATGTTAGTTTTTGGAAGTGGTAACCGGGGTCGGAACATATGACGGATGAGGTGGATGTCTGGAGGAAGTAGAACTGGAGATACGTCCACCACGAGACAAAGTAGCCAATCAATGTAAGCTATAGTTTATGATTATCATCTGGGGACGTCATTTCTAAAAAATCAAGATTAAAAATAATAAGATTTTTTTTCCAATTTTTTGTAATGACGTCCCCTGATGATAATGATAAATTATAGCTTACATTGATTGGCTCATTTGTCTCGCGGTGGACGTACCTCCGGGTCTTCTTCCTCCGGACATCCACCTCCTCCGTCATATGTTTCGGCTCCGGTTACACCTCCTCCGTCATTTGTTACTTTCAGTTGTACGTATTTTTATTAAAATAATAAATAAACCTTTTGAAATTTGGAAGCCTTTTTTTCTCCCCACCACTCTCTCATCCCCACCTACCCGTGTTTAACAATATGTAACTTTAATTTTATGTAATATTATCGTTGTAATTTTCACCCGATTAAATAAAGCGAATTGTTCACTTTCTTCTGTCCAGACCTATTTTCGGAAGTGCATTTCCGAATTCCTCCAAGGGGGTGCGCTCGGAGATGAACTTCCGAAACACCACATTTTCTGAAAAGTGACTTTATTTCGGAGATGCATCTCCGAAATCAATATTTTATATTAAAAAAAACACGTTTTCGGAAGTTCATTTCCGAAAACACTCTTTTTCCAAAAAAAAGTACCGTTTCGGAAATGAACTTTCGAAACAAGGGGTATTGTGGTAAATTCACCAGGGGTGGGCAAGAAGGTTAGGAGGTGGGTGAAGAAAAAACTTTTAATTAAAATAAATTTTTTCATTCACAAAAAAACTTATTCAAATATATTTGAAATATTTAAATATTTAAAGTCATACACACCTAACACCTAAAAGTGTTTGAAAATTGATCTAAGAGACTAGAGTGTTCCATTGTACAGCTTGCAATATAAACATTATTTAATTTATTAAAAAAATACTTTCGTCACACTACTAAACTCAACCTGAAATAAAAAATATTATAAAAAAGTGATCAGAATAATTTTCTAAAAACAAATGAGACCAGAGTACAAAATATTATTAATATTAGCAGCCTAGTATTCGTAGTCTAATTAAAATATTACATTTTATATTCAAAAATTAAAATATTATATTTTCTGATCATGTCGATCTCCACGATTAGCTAAGAAACAAATTCACATTCCCGAAATTCAGTTTTCAAAGAATGCATCTCCAACGTGGAAGAATAAATTTTTGCCACTTAAATATATACGTCCAAATTAAATTAATAATAAAAGTAGGTGAACACTCCGGTACCCTTGAGTTTAATTGGGTACCGGTACCTTCGTCCAATCAAATAGTAGAATTCAATGCCACATCATTTATTTATGTTATTTTATTTTTAAATAAATTAAAATTAAAATCCAATTTATACTAAAGGTACTGGTACCCAACTTAAACTCATAGGTACCAAAGAATTTACCATAAAAGTATTGCTACATTTGTTTATGAAGACAACTTGAATCCAACACATTTATTTAATCAACCAAAGATTAGATTTTATTTCTTTAATATTGTTTTTATATTGAATGAGTTGGTTTGTCTTAACCCACTAATATATTTATTATACCTATCATCTATTGTGCATGTTCATTAGTACTTTTTTAATAAATAAAATTCAGGTGAAAGGTAGATGATGGCAAGTTTAATGACTTAGAGAATACTTATTGAAATATATATAGATTAACATATATTATAAATTTTTCAAAAAACTGATCAAATTCATATAAAGAGAAGACCGTGGTTCGATCCCACAACTGTAATCGAAAGGGAGTGGGAATTACTTGATGTTAGAACGAATCGCTAACCATATTAAACGGTCCAATAGACCAAACACGGGTGTCAAAATGGGCTACCCGACCCTAAACGGGCTGGCTCAGGGCTTTTCAGGACCGGGCCCAAAAATCCCATTTTTAAATGGGCTCCATTTTTACTACCCAGGCCCAGCCCTGTCTGGGCTGCGGGCTACCCGACCCTAAACGAGCCTATTTCTAAAATAATAAATTTTTTTCCTTATTTTTCTAATAACCATACAATTGCATGCAATAATATGTTGTTTTAAATTTTAATTGTAACTTATATAGATTCTTTAGAAATCGTAATATTAGATATGGAAATTGATATATATATATATATATATATATATATATATATATATATATATATATATATATATATATATATATATATATATATATATATATATATATATATATATATATATATATATATATATATATATATATATATATATATATATATAGGACGACTCAAGTGAGAACACTTGGTTAATGTGAGAAATGAGAACAATTAATCTTAACCATTAAATTTCAATTCATTGAAATTAATGAACAAGATTGATTTCTCTTTCCATATTCCTCTTTATTAGTAATGTATATAATCTTCAAGAATATTAATTCACATTTATATTTTAAGAAAAAAATATTTATTTTATTGTTTTTTGGAAATAATGAAAATTGATAGAAAATAATTTTTTAAAATGATATATTTTATTTAATAATTAACCTTTGAATAAATATAATCATACTATCACAAATTAAAAAATAATAATAATATATTCATCCAACAAATTATTTACTGCTAATATAATTATAAATATAAAATTTATTTATATTTTAAAAATAAAAATTAATATAATTATGAATGAATAAAAATAAAAATTTTATCTTATATTAATTTGCATATTAATAATATTGTTATATATTTATTATAATCCTTAGTATATTTATATGAATTGTGTTATGAATATTTATGTTTGTGGATGTCCATCCATCTCCTAGTTCTTCATCTTCCTATTCCATACTTAAAATGTGTTTAATATGTGTGATTTTCTATCTCCCTTGAGTCCTATAAATAGAGACTCATATTATAATGTAAAGCACACTTGAAATAAGATAAGATAATATTGCTCTCTTTCTTCTCTACCTCTCTTTGATCTCTATTGTTTTAGTTAATTTCATAACACGTTATCAGCACGATACTCTACAACGCGAGTGAGGATATAGCCAGGTTTTACGTTACTTTTCTAATCTTAATATATTTGAACCAATATAATATAATTTATGTTTTTGTTACTATTTTTTTCCTTCATATAAATATGTTTATTTTTTTATATATATTTTGTAGAGAAATTGATTTATCTTGTACAATATTATTAGATTTCTTTAATCATTCTTGTTAAATTCCGGAAGAATTTACCATTAAGGCATTTCTATATGTTTGCCCGGAATTGAATTTTAACACATAAAAGTGTTAATTTAATATTCAAGCATCCCTGAAGGATTGCACAAAGAATAATTTTTCTCGATCATTGATTATGGAAATAGTTTGTGATGTGATATTTGTAGAACTAAAAATTAATATTAAACTATCTCCAAATTATTGTTCAAAGATTGAGTTTAATCGACTATCGTGTTTATCAATAATTGATGAATTCCAGAAGAATTCAACATTCAATTACCTTTAAAAGGCCGCATCTATAATATTATTGAATCCTAAAGGATTAAAAATATTATTATTTTTATTAGATTTGTGATTGAGTTCCTGAAGAACTACAAAATGTGATTGAATTCTTGAAGAACTATAAAAAAAATTGTGATTTCATCATGATATTAATGAATCTTAGAAGGATTGCTCCTAATCTCCTATACTAATAACATATTCCAGAAGGATTGCATCTGTTATGTTACAAATTTGAAAAATAATTGCATCACCTATATTATCGAATTCTAGATGATTGAATCAATAATAGTGAAGCATCCTTGAAGGATTTCACAAAGAAATTTTATTTTTCTTTTATTGATGATGTAAAGATTTATAACCTACATTTTTGAGAAATAAAATTTCATAAAAATGATCCAATTTTATTTCATAATTTAATGGTATACATCTATGAAGGATTGCAAATATTGTAATTTTCTAAGTAAAACGAAGCTCTCAGGATAAAATCAATTGTGATTTTCATGCATCCCAAAAATATTGCTAGAGTAATATTAAAATATCCCTGAAGCATTTCATAAATTTTTGTTGTTGTATCGATCTAAAAATTTATAATTTGTAATATGCTTATAAAAAGATTGTTATTCCAGAAGAATAACACAAGTAATTTTAACGCATCCCAACAGGATGGTTATATGTCTTCGATCATTATTTATAACAAATTATTTATATAGTTACTGAAGATCTTATCAAACATCCATGGAGGATAGTAAAACAACATAATTATATGATGATATGATTTTGTACAATTTTGATAATTATATGTTAATATGTGTATATGAGTGTGTATGATTAAAATTATTAATCATGGGATACTATTATATTAGTTTTGAATATATTGTCAATCATTACACAAATTAAATATAGTTCTTGATGCTCCAAAATTAGGATGATCAGTCTTTAATTTATGTACTCAATTGTAATACCTCATATTAAACAATGTCTTGTTGATACAATTTCTTTATTCATATTATTTCTAAATATTGATATTTTAACAAGAGAATTAAAACATTGCAATCTATTAAATAATATATCAATAGTCTAAAGTTGCTACATATTTTAAAGTTGTTATAATAGTGCTTAAATTTCTCATATAAATCTTAATTATACTATTCTTTTCTTTTTACAAGTATAGTGTATGGATGACATTTGTTAGTCCATCTTAAAGGCACCCGAAAGTAATCTCATATTTTGATAGAGTCGAGATTCGAATGAACTTTAATCCTTTATATTTTTTTTTTGTGTGTTCTCTTTATGTCTTGCCAAATATTTTTTCGTCATAGATAATTCACATGAATTATATTGGAGGTATTGAATATCTTTGTATACGACTCAAGTGAGAACACTTGGTTATTATGCGAAATGAGAACAATGAATCACGACCATTAAATTTTAATTTTGTTGATTTTAATGGACTGGATTGGTTTCTCTTTCTATGTTGATTTGAAATAAATACTAAGGATCATAGAAAGAGAAACCAATCCAGTCCATTAAAATCAACAAAATTAAAATTTAATTGTCGTGATTCATTGTTCTCATTTCTCATAATAACCAAGTGTTCTCACTTGAGTCGTCTCCATATATATATATATATATATATATATATATATATATATATATATATATATATATATATATATATATATATATATATATATATATATATATATATATATATATATATATATATATATATATATATATATATATATATATATATATATATATATATATATATATATATATAATGTATTAACATTCTCTCTCTTGATGAATCCAATGGTTGATATTTGTTTTTCTCATCTCTCATTATAAAATGCTCTCACTTGATATGCTCTCATATATATATATATATATATATATATATATATATATATATATATATATATATATATATATATATATATATATATATATATATATATATATATATATATATATATATATATATATATATATATATATTAATTACTTATTATTTTTAACCATTAGATTGAAAAGAATCAATGGTCTAGATTTGGAGTAAGTTATAATAACTTACTCCTGGAGTAAATATAACCCTCCTCATATATATATATATATATATATATATATATATATATATATATATATATATATATATATATATATATATATATATATATATATATATATATATATATATGATTTGTACTAACTCTATCCTACCATAAAAAATTATATCATAATTTTTTAAATCTCATTTCAACCTTATTTTAATTAGAATATCATGGTGTCTTTTCTATACTATCTACATAATTATATTATGATGAAACCTTTTAGTTTGAAATTAAGTCAAACCATCAACTTTTGTTTGACATTTATACCTTTATAATACTAAAAATAAATTAAAATACATAATGCGCAAATTGTTTATAGCATACCTTTATGAATTAGGAAAGGATAATTTCTAGTTATATTAAAAAATTTAATTTTTTTCGGGCTGGCGGGCTACCCATGGCCCATACTGGCCGACCCATATTTTTTAGGGCTTTTTAGGGTCAGGCTTAAAAAGGCCCAGATGTAAATGGACTCGAAAAATAAGGCCCAAGCCCTACTTATTTTCGGGCCTGATGGGCCGGCCCATGGGCTTCGGCCCATTTTGACAGCTCTAAACACGGGTAATAAAAACTAAAAAGAAAAATGTGACAAACAGACATACTAATATGTTTAGATCTGTACTGCAAACACCCGAAAAAAATAAAATCGGTTGAATAAAAATAATTGAAGATGTGGGTTAAAATTTTATTTCGCCCAGAAAAACGAGGGTGAAACTGACGAGCGTGGAAACTTTGTATCATAAAAGTTAAAATTTGTGATAATTTTTATTAATGTTTCTGTCCGTAAAAAAATCGTAAAAGATGAACGAAATAAAACAGACATATTAGAGGGTGCAAATTAAAAATCTTAATCCATTTAACAAAAAAAAGGAATAAAACAATCATGTCCGATGGACTAGATATTGGTGGAGTTATTATGAGCATCGATACAAAGTTGATGAGTATTCATTATTGTGAGAGTCACACCACTTATTCATCTAAAATCTTAAGGTTGATAGGTGAGTGGATTCTTCCACTTATATATTCTCAAGTCACCATATTTCTATCTGATGTGAGACTATTTCGCTATTTACTTACATTTACATTATTATTTCAAGATCACCTCATTTTCTAAAAATAAGCTTAGGTCAAAGTATATTAAATACTCCTAATAAGCCGGTTATATAACATCAATATTATATTAAGATTCAAGTCACGATTGGTCATGTGCAGGTAGATTAAACCATTAATCAATGACCAAATCGTATAAAAATGATTAGTTTAATCTTAATAATGGGGCATTAGTAATAGTTAATGTATAGTACATGACAAGTGGAAGTGGTGGTAGATCCCTCTCTTGACGTTTCTCATAATATTTAATGCAAATAAAAAATGTTGAAAAGCCAAAGAAGGATGCTTTTATTAATTCTTTTTACAATTTTATAATTGAATGATTTGTTAATGCTTTAAGATATACTCCTAGAACTTGTTCATGCATTAGAATAATAAAACTGTTTTCAATGACGTGTACTTTTATTTGCTTTCTTTAATTTTAGTACTTAATAAAGTAAAATATGGAGCTTGCTTTTTTTAATGTTGGAAATTGGAATAATATTATTTGATTTGATTTGTGTCCTCTTGTAATAAAATAATACACCTTTCTCTTGTTCAATTAAAGGGTGTATAATTTTATTATCAAGGATTTAATTATAGCCAATGTCATTGAAAAAAGGATAAAGGCATCTATCTATGTGAATTGAGGAACATGCTTTTTATCACTATGTGTTGTGTGTTTCTTTTTTCTTTTCTTTCTAAAATGGGATATGTTCAAGTTGCTTCAGATTCAATCTTTTAGTTCAAGTTATAATAGAATAGGAGGGGCCTCAACATGTACAATAATGCCATTAATAAATCTCAATTGAAACTGAGTAAGGAGTTGAATTATCCAGGAAGGTTCTGTGTCATATATAGTGATACCTCTTCAATAAAGTTAGTAATTTTTAGATATGTAAAAATAGTGTTGTTCAATAATTGACATTATGAAAATCCTATCAATAAAGATAACAATAGTAAATGAGATATTACAATTAGTGGATTTAGCATTGAAAAAGTTTTGAGAATTTTTTTATTGACCTCTATGGGATGATCCCAACGAAATTCCCAACTTACTCCTGTTTCGGAGATGTATATCCGAAGTATTTTTTTTAAAATTTTTTCAGACTTCGAAAATGCATATCCGAAAACACCAAAAAATTGATGTTTTCGGAGATGCATTTCCGAAATGCATGAAATTTCAAAATATACGTTGGTTTTAACAGTCATGTATTATTTCAGAAGTACATTTCTGAAATAATGTGTTCATATACCATTTTCTCTCCTTCACTATTTTATCATTTTTCTCCAAAACAAACCCAAACCATCTCCAAAACTTCCATCAATATCAATCCATTTTTCGTCTCAAAGTCAAGTTTCAAACCGTTGATCACGTTAAAGGGAGCATAGAAAGCTACAATTTGAGGTAAACATCTCTCATTTCATCCCCTATTTCACTACATTGTTGCTGATTTTTGTGATGAAAACTCCGTCAGCTCGGAAGTTCATTTCCGAAATAAGTCACCTAACAAATTTCGGAAATGTACTTCCGAAATAATGTATGTCAGAATTTAAAAAAAAACAGTTTTGACCATTTTTGCTAATTTTTGCATATGTTAGGTATGGTGCATCCGGACAACATTGTCGCCGATGACGTAGTAGTTCCGGAAGATGTCAACGTTAATAACAATCTGGTTAACGATGTTATATCCATGATCGATGCGGTGGATGTACGACAACAATTTACAAATGATAGGAGCTTCGCTTGTCGTGAACAATTGCTTGATTGGGTTCGTAGTGAAGCTAGTAAACTTAGATTTGACATTGTTATATTAAGGTCCGACAATGGAAATAGTAGACGGAAAGCTTTTGTCGTTTTGAATTACGAGAGGGGTGGGAGGTATGTACCAACAAACTGGGTGTTAAAACACGAAGACACGGGATCGAGAAAGTGTGGGTATCCGTTTAAGTTATGCGTGACTCAGAGGATTGATGATTTGTGGCGTTTAAGCGTCATTTATGGAATTCATAATCATGCCTTGGATGCCAAGCTACATGGGCATCCAACGGCGTGTCGGTTGTCCCGCGAAGAGAAGAATGTTATTTTAGATTTATCGATAATCAAAGTGGCGCCGAGAAACATACTTGCCGATTTGAAGCGAAAAAAAAAGGATAGCGTTTCAAATATCAAGCAAGTATACAATGAATGGCACAATCTTAAAGTCTTGAAAATGGGCCCGAGGTCGGAAATGCAACAACTTTTGAAACTATTAGGCGATAACCAATACGTGTCAAGCTTCCGAACGTGCGAGTACAAAGTTAAGGTGCGTGACATTTTTTGGACTCATCCCGAAAGTATCAAATTATTCAACACATTTCCAACCGTTCTTGTGATGGATTCGACGTACAAGACCAACAAGTATAGGCTTCCGTTTCTAGAGATTGTCGGTGTGACGTCGACGGACAAGACATTTTCGGTTGGATTTGCTTTTTTGGAATGTGAAAAAGAAGATAACTTTACATGGGCTTTGGGAATATGCAAGTCTTTGTTGGTTGATCAAAAGAATATGCCAAGTGTCATTGTTACAGACCGAGACAATGCTTTGATGAATGCATTCGATACCGTCTTCCCGACATCGACCGCATTACTTTGCCGGTATCGCATAACGTGCAACGTGAGAAGTAAGCTCAAACCCGCGGTTGGCACGAAAGATAGACCGGATGAAAACGGTAAAGTCATCAAAGCCGGTGTTGTGGTGGATAAGATTATGGCCGCATGGAGGGAGATTTTAGATGCACATTCTGAAGAGTTGTATAGCGAGAAATTGGTACACTCTAGGTCTCTGTGCGTTTCTATTAAGACTTTTAGTCATTGATGAGTTGCTGCTTTTTATGAACAAATATATTGATAACATAGTTGATGTTGGCACCGACGAAAATTGTGGATATCGGGCCGTTGCGAGTTTGCTCGAAAAAGGAGAAGAAAATCACACTCTTACTCGACGAGCACTTATTTCGGAGTTGACTTCGCATAGGGACATTTACGCCCGACTCTATGAAAATCAAGAAAACTTTGATAAACTTCATGATTCACTTGTTCCATCACTAAGCGGTATCGTCCCGGTTTCGAAGTGGAAGTCATTCCCCGATATGGGCCATCTCATAGCCAGTGCGTACGATCGTGTGTGTGTCGAATTGACAAGATTTGGATTATGTGAGGCATTCTTTCCACTTCATAGCCAACCTCTTTTGGACGCGTCGAGTCGCATCATATGTATCGGGTATCTAAGATCGTGCCACTTTGTGCAAGTTTTTTGAAATCGGGGTGTCCTATACCGGCTACTTCTTGTCAGTGGACGAAACATCATACATATGAGGCGGAGACTTAGCCGGATCCTTTTGTTGAAAGAATGACGGAGTTTGAAGAAATGATGAAGCAAGAGCGTGAGGAAAATAGAGAGCGGTCGAAGAACATACCGATTTTAGATCTAAGCGCCACCGATTGGTTCGGCAAATTTTAGTTTTAATCAGACCGTTTTTTTTTGTAATGACCGGCGCGTGTCATTTTTTGTATGTATTCTCGTTTAGCATGTAAAATCAAAGCGATTCAAAACATATATAATATAAGTATGTTTAATGTTGTCATTGTTTATGTTGTGCCTATCTTGTAATATTATGTGTATTTGTTATGATTATCTCAAAATAGAATGCAATGCACAAAATTTGATTTTTCACCTCTGTTTCTGCTAAATTCTGAAGTTCATTTCCGAAATATAGTTGTTTTTGGACTTATTTCGAAAGTTCATTTCCGAAACATCCACTGAATGCAAGATAAGGTTTGTTGGGCCATTATTACTCCAATAAGTCTATAAATACAACACAATCTTTTTCATCCTCATCACACCACAAAACACCAATGACACAAACCTACTCCCACCTAGCATTTGTCTACTTCACCAGTGGCTACCCGATGTCGTTCCATTCCGCTTCTCACGCGACACGCCGTTCGCGGAATTAATAACGTTGCTCAACACTCTCTTGCAATGTCCGGAAAATCAGAAGGTTGTCAAGCTTGAGTACCGCTCGCCATCGCTTAACGACGGGGGAGACGTTCAATTCACCCCATTTAAAGTCAAAAACGACGAAGATTTAGCGTTTTTGTGGACAACTTTTGATCGATTTTCTTCGAAGGGTCCGATCGAGTTGGATGGGAAACTTCAAAGATCGGGGGCCGACGTTATCAAAATGTTGACTCATCCTCACCTACCCGTGTTTAACAATATGTGACTTTAATTTTATGTAATGTGATCTTTGTAATCTTCATGCTTTAAATAAATCGAATCGTTGTTGTTTGTTATTTTTTTTCTGTATCAGACCTTATTTCGGAAGTACATTTCCGAATTCTTCAAAGGGGGTGAATTCGGAGATGAACTTCCGAATTCACCTATTTTCTGGAAAAAAACATTATTTCGGATGTAGATTTCCGAAATCAATTTTTTTCAAAAAAAAAACATGTTTTCGGAAGTGCATTTCCGAAACCACATTTTTTCTCATAAAAAGGTGACTTCGAAAATGCATTTCCGAAGTTAAGGGACATTTTGGAGTTTTGACCACGGATGACCAAGAAGGTAGGTGGTCAATAAAAAAATTCTCAAAGTTTTTTATGATCAATGGTTTGTAAGGATTAACAGCATTTCCTATTTGCTTAACATTGTGAAAAAGGGATGTGGGGTTTAGAGTAGTCAACAACAACAATAAACAAAGTTTTATCCTACCAAGTAGGATTAACTAGTTGGATCAACTTTCATTATACTTCATTCTATTCATAAAAATATTTTATTTGTATTTTTAAAGCTAAATTATAGTCCTAGTCCCTCAATTTTTTTGTGTTTTCACGATTTGAGTTCTTCTATTTTATTTTTAAGTACTTTTGGTCTCTTATCCTTACTTTGGCTATAAAATATACTTATGTCTAACATTTTAAAATATATTTTTTGGTCTCCGATCGTCACTTTTGGTCTCTCATCCCCACTTGAGGATGAACTACGTATTCTAAATAGTGACGCATAAGTGTTTTTTGTAGCCAAAATGGAGGTGAGAGACCAAAAGTGTTTAAAAACAAAATAGGGGGACTAAAATCGTGGAAACACCAAAATAAATGGAACAAAACTGTAATTTAGCATTTTTTATGTTTCAAAATAATTGTCCATTTACAATTCCAATACATCATTTATTATTATTTTTCACTATTATACTCATATTCATTAATTTTTACTTTATTCAACTACTCTATAAGTTACAACTAATAAGGATATTCTAGTAAATGATATTAATTTTTTCATCAAAACCAACACATTTAATCATTTTTTTTTGACAAACATTTAATCATTTTCTTAAAAACTACACATTGCTCAAATATGACCCTTTTAATGAAACATATGGAGTAATATTTTATCAAAGATTATGTCTCTATTCAAATCATTATTTTTGAGATATTTTTTAATAATTTCTCTAATAGTCTTTTCTAGTTCTTCGTCCTCCTCTAATTATTTGTCTTCTCTTCTCTTGATCAACTTCACCCTACTTACTACAAAGTCAAGCGATCTTTTCTCTACAAGCTCAAACGACTTAAGTTTATTTTCCACATTCTTCTCAATTATAGGTGCTACCACGATACGCTCTCTATAATATTTTCATTTATAATTTTATTTTATCGAGTCTTATCACACATCCACCGCGACATCTACATCCCTACTATTATTTTTTATTCTTTTATTAATTATTAACTGTCTGTCCCGTACACGATAAAAATCTTAAAACACTCCCATAAAATTTTCCTTTTAAATAATGGATAATTTGTGAAACGTGGCAAATATTTATGTAACTTTTTATGAAATTTTTTAAATAATAAACATAAATTAAAAATAAAATTTCATTAATTTTCAGTAAAAAAAAAAAGGTGATGAAGATACTCTGAAGTCTGAAGGACCAATCCTCTCATTGATTTATATTTTTATATGTTTCACACCGGCTAATCCAGCTGCACCCCACTACACTGTGCTCGCTTAGTTTACTTACACGCTCGTCTCAAGCGCGTGTGCATGAACGGGTCAAGAAGAAAGATATATATTTATTTTTACTACCTTAATTAATTTAAAAAGATAGATATAAACAAAGTGGGCCTTAAAATATTTCTTCGACAGTAACGTGTCTGCCATGTTGGCATTCACAAACAACCATCATCCAACGGTATTATTTGCGCCGAAACCATTACCGCAATCTCAGCCGTCCATTATTACTTTATATTATTCGTTAGTATTTTATTGACTGAATAATAATATTTTTTATTTAAAATAATAATAAAATATTTTTAGTAAAGAAAACGAATAAAATGTAAATATATTTTCTACAAAAAAATTAATATAAATATTATTCGTTCTCATGTCTCAATCACCAAGTAACTTATTCAATTATTTATTGAAAAAAATATTTTATTAATATATATTTTAATCATTTTTTGAACTTTTTCCCAAAAAAAAGAATTTTAAAAAAGGTTCAACCTTACGCGCCACTTTTTTATTAAAAAGGAAAGATCAGGTTATTAAATAGTTAATCATGCATTTAATAATTCTCCTTATGAATAAAGCAACGTAATGAAACTAAAATAAAAAGAGAAGAAATTTGCTCCTTTCACAAAATTAAGAACCACCGTGGAAGTTGATTTTCCGGCAACACCTCGCCGTTTTCTGTTACGAATTGGTTCTCCGGTGAAATTTGATTACATGATAGAAGAAACCAGGAACTCATGGATAGAATCAGAGAGTCTAGAAAATCATCTACCAACGGATTTCCAAAGCTCAGACATCGGAATATTGCTCTCAGAGACTCTTCCGGTATTCAAACGATTCGTTTCTCTTCTTCTGCTTTATCTTTACGTCTATTCGTATTGTTTTATTCGGTTGATTGACGGTGACATTTTCGTTTCTGGCAGAGGATAGAACGGCGGTGGAGTTGAGGGAAGCTCCGAGTAAGAGAGGAAGGCATCGCGATAAGGATAGGGATTCTTCGAATATGAGTAAGAGGAGAAAAGGCTCTCACTGTCACATAGACGAAGACGCACTAGGCACTGAAGAGAGCATCGGAAATGAACAAGATGATAACTATCGAGACGGAGGTTTATCTCGGATCCGTTTCCCGACGCCGTTAGTCTCCGATCAAAATCATCGCCGGAACTCCGCGCCGGATAAACCGCCGATGTTTCAGAGAACTGACGAGATGATCGGTGTTGTAGTTCCAAGGAAAGCTCGTTCAGGTTGATACGATATAAATACAAATGCGATTTTTCGTATCACTCGTTTTTTCACTTTATTCTACTCAATTTTTTGTGCTCAGTAGACGGTGTTTTATTGTACTTTTGTTTTTGATGCGTTTCTGCAGCTTCTGTGAAAAAGTCACACGAAAAGTGGATCGCTGCACGCGGCGGGGAGGGGGAGGAGCGTAGTTTTCGACGAGAGGTTAATTCTCCTGGAGTAGCAGAACTCTTGCCGACGACGGACTTGCCTTCTTTGAATGTTTCTTCTAATCAGAAGATGGTGTGTTCAAGTTTTTTTCGTGTTTTTTTAATCTATATGTTTGAATTAAAATTTGAAGAGTTTTCAATTTTCATGTGTACGTTCTGTTGCAGAAAACGATTGGAGATATCGCTAATACGTCGAAATCGTCTTCATCAGACATGGAGATTGAGATAGCTGAGCTTCTATATGGTTTGATGACTTCCAAGAACCATGAGTCTTCATCGCAAAAGCTTGAAGCAACCATCAATCACAACACCTCCTCTATGGATGCTGGTAGGTTTGAATTTTTGGAGATTTTGTATTTATTATTTATTTGTGTGTTTAACTAATTTCAAGGTCATATTTTTTCTCCTTTTTTTTTATCATCAGAGAAGAAGAAATCAGAGGACTGTAATTCAACTGAAGAGTTGATCAGTATTCATAGGGAGCAACCGGATGTGGGCTGTCATGATGATAATGCTACTTGTGGTAAAAATGGATCATCAGAGGTCCAAAAAGAAGACATTGGGGAAGACAGCGTGTATTTGGGTGATGGATTTGGTGGTGCTTCGGCAGATGGAAGACCTGTATCCACCACATGGGGGTCACAATCATGTTCCAAGTTAGATGCTGATAAACAGGATTCAGGATCAACCAGAGTGTGAGCACCAATGAATTACAGTTTTGTTTTTCTCTCTTTCTCTTGAATACTTACAGGATACCTGATCAACGGTCTTATTTCCTTGTGGCCCAATTTATTAGGATGCCTTCTGCTTTGGAGGATAATACTCAAAGGGTATGCAAGTTTGACATAGATTTGATGGTGAGGATCTTCTTATTCGCTTCTATTTGTATTTCCTTTGCTTATTACTGTCAAATGGCTGAAGAAGAGTACCTTTTTATAACAGGCTCCTCCTCCTCCTCCTCCTCCTATGATACTATCCCGAGAAGGGAATCATTTGTCACAAAGCGGTTTAACATCAGAAATTAAAAAATTGGCACCGGACTTGGAAATGGTGAGTAGGTTGACTATAGATCTTGAAATATTTTTCTGTACTCCAAGTCTCCAACAGTCCAACTTACAACAACTTCTGATGCAGATGAGCGAAGATAGTATTAAGGTTGAAGACAAGGTGGAAAGACTAGTTACAGTAGAGAAAGTACCTGAAGAAATTGAAGAAGCAGCTAAGATGGACGCGTTTAAGAAAAAGTTGGATGTGTTAAATTATTATATGGTAAAGCCAAACAATGACAATGAGATAAAGACAAACAATAAATTAGAAGAACAGGATAGAAATAAGGAACATCCTACCGCATTGTCAAATCCCAAAGTGGAAAAAATTGGTAACTACTTTGATTTTGTAATATACAGGATGGAGTGTCAACTCTGATTTTGACTCATTTTTTGAAGTCTAACGTTTCTTTCCTTATTCAGCTCATTCTAGTTCAGTGCCTCTATCAGCCGCTGTATCAGGACCGTCGGGCAGTCTCTCTCCAATTGTGAAGACAGATAAAACCACTGGATCATCAACAGCACAGGTTTTATAACTTCTCACAAATTTTGCTCTTTTAGTTGTAATTATTCGAGTACTTTCTTTATTCTGTCACTAGTACCGATATATTAGCACCCTGCCTATATACATGTAATGGTATGGTTAACAACTCTTTTATAATTCAAACATGCAGCATAATTCCGTTTTCTCTCAACCACAACGAAAGAGATGTGCAACCCATTATCACATTGCTCGTAACATCCTACACCAGAAGTTCACAAAGACAAGCCCCCTCTTGTCAGCAGGCTCTAGTTCACTTTATGCCACAAAAACGAACAATGTCAACTGTCTTCTCTCAGCAGAAAGTATGATTGTTAGCAAGCAATATCAGAAACACTTGCCAGGTTTAAACCAAAATTGTGCACAAGAGAAAGGGTTGGCTGCCACAGGTGATCATAATCTCACTGCATCTAAAAGTTCTAAAAATGCCAATCCAGTAGATTCAACACATCAGATGCAGTTTGTGCTACAAGGTCAACACCCCGAGTCAACTGGGAATCTAGTGGTATGGTCTTGTTGTGACTCTTGTCGTATTACTGGTTCTATACAGTTGAAAAACAGGGTGTTGCCCATTTTACTTGTGCTCATATGGTTTTTTTTTAAGTAATGTATTGTAATTTTGAATGCAGCACGGTCCTGCTTTCATATTTTCTCCGGCCCATTATCAAGCAACAGTTGCAGGAGCTACTAATCAGGCAGGAGGTGTGAATTCGCCCAACAATGCTTCCTCATCTAATAGGTCCCAGCATTCAATTGCCGGATCTCCCTGTACCTCCTCAACTTTGCCAGCTGCTGCTTCTGTAATGAGCTTTAGCTACCCTAATTTTTCAGCTAATAATTCTCCGTATGCGACTATAGTTCACAATAACGGATATTCATTCCCCATTTCGACAACTTCTCTTGGGGCAACAGCAGCAACCAGAGGTGCAAGCCCTTCACAAGCAACACATATACTAGGAGGGCCTTCGTATCCTTCTCAAACATTCCATTCTTTTCAGGATCCGCAACAGCACCCTCATTCACAAGCACTCGTACAACCAAGTTATCTTACTGCGCAGACATCATGTAGTTCATCATCTCATATGCAGTCACATCGTGCGCAAGTAAATGGTAATAATATCTTGACCTCTACAACTGCAGAACGACAGTCACAAAAACAACAGACTCCACCGCAGTCTCATCCTCACAAGCAAGAGGCTGAGGTGAATGGAAAGAGTGTACAGTCTGTTGCTAATCATGCATCTTGCCCAATAAAGAATTTGCAAGGGCAGAACTTCACGATTCCAGCTCAGCCAGTGAACTTTTCTTTCAAGCCATGTGCAACATCGGATATTGTTGGTGGCAACAGTAAGCAGCAACAGGCTTTAAATGGGGGAGTTGAGGTTATACCATCTCAAGCATTTGCAGTATCATTTGCTTCATTTAACGGAACAAATCATCCATCAAACCTTAATTTCTCATCCATGAAACAGAATCCCCTGGTGATTCAAAGTCTGCCTGATGTTGCATGGCAAGGATATCAAGCTGCAAGTACACCTCATACTGTTCAGCAGAAGACTTACTCAATTACTGTAGATAGGAGAGGAGGAAATTCCTCCCACCAAGACGATGAAAAAAAACCCACTCATGGTAAGTCATCAACTAATAGGCCAACCACCCTTGTTTTTGATAATTCGTCAAAGAATATTAACTTTGTGCTATCTCCTTCAAATGGAAACTGGCCTAGTCACTCCATTGCTTCAACTGTGATAACAACCATGCCTTTTTCCAATAATAATTCAAGTTCTCAACAGTCTTCGCAATTGCTTCAGAAGCAGCATGGTATGCAACAACAGCAACCTGCAATGGCTATTCGAAATAAAGCTTCATCCATCAATACCACTTCTACAAATTTTGTTAACAATGGCCCTGTTTTCTCACAAAGTCACACTCAATTCAAAAGTTCTAACCAAACTTCTCACTCTAAGATCACGGGAAGAATGGCGGGTTCTCATGTTAATCATTCATCTAGTATAACATCCAAGACTCCAACCGTCAAAAATATTTCTCAGGAGAAAGGAAGAGTGTCACAGGGTCATATGCAAATTTCTTTTGGAGGAGATTACACAACCTCTCTGTCATCCCAAGGACAACAGCAACTAAATAACAGCCAGTCTTTATGTACAACATCTGCAGGTACTCCTTTTAATGGGGGCCACTTGAAGCCAAATTCGGAAGGTTGGAAAGTCAATTCATCAGTGAACACTTCACAGTTGCAACAAACTGAGAATTCTTCTGCTGGGAGTAGCCAAAAATCTTCCCCAGTTTGTGGGAGAAATGTTCCATCAATCTTAAGCTCGTGTCCCGGCCACTTATCTGAGCTGAAGTAAAGTACAAAAAATCAAGTTGTATACTTTACCAAGGGCCAAGGTAGAAAAAAATTCTCTCCAGTTCCACTCATAATCTTTTGTAATCAACATATATTCTGGAGGGTGTTGCTGCTACTGCTTCATCTTCAAACCGAAGCCTTTGTGGTAGTTCTCTACATTCATCAAAGTCACACGTAAATTTGAAGGAAAAAGTCATGTGTAAATTCGTCAAAGTCTCGTAAATTTGAAGGAAAAAGTCCATGTAGCTTATATCACGCTCGCGGAAGGTACAATGCTTTGTCATAGCAGCTTGGTCCTAGAGTCTTGTTCCTTACTTAGACAACAATGACATATGAGAGGTCTAAGGGCAATGTTGATGTGAAATACGCTCGTCTGAATTTCAATGAAGTGATAGGATGGATGTATGATACCACATTAGTTGGTGAAGTTGACAAGAAAATAGATATGAAAGGAAGATGGAATCTATTGGGCCTGCAACTGCAATCTTAGTTGGTTACCCTGTGTTGTAGGATTCAACAGTCCCGCGGGGTTTTAATTAATTTGACATAGAAAGGCAATTATATTAATATGTATATATTATTTTTTTTGTTCCCCTACTAATATTAATTCATTAATGAAAAAGCTGCAATTATTTCTTTGGCTTTTATTTCTTCTACCAGCACAATTATGTAAATGTGGTTCCCGTGCTTTTTTTCCCTTCCATTACGTGTTTCTTTATATAAGGGCAGTCTCAATATCCTGAAAACTGATTCATACCATTTAAAATTGGGTCTGTTGTAAAAAAACTGGCTGGTTTAAAAAAATTAACTGTTTTTTAAATTCTTTTCTTCAGATTTTCCTAAAATTAGCCTGATTTTATTTACAGTACTTGTGAGCTAGGGTCTTGATGTAAATGCAGCAACCTAAAGATTGCCTAAATGTAAAACTAACTCTAATGATTTAAAATTTGATCTGCATTATTAACTTGGTAGTAATACAATCGTGATTCCCCTAGTCAAGTATTGAGTCCTATCTAAATAAACTGTTTAAGACGAACATGTTAGAGCAAGAGATGGCTTGCTCTGCAAAAAATGAGAAAAAGAAGAAATAAAGAGATGAAAGTTGAGAAAGCAAGTGAAGTATAAATTGTATTGAATTGGATGATCATACGCTTACACCTTTTATATGCTAGCTCAAGCACTAAGAGATATACAAAGTTATTTACTAACTAGGAGTCGGTTATAACTACCAACTAACCATCCAAGCTAAGTTTTATATTCATATATTAAAATTTTAGTATCTGACCTCGCGATTGATTAATCGGAGGAGACAAATTTTATCGTCCACTTGCGGGGATCATGTCTAAAACTAGAACAAAACTCTGTATGGACATGAACTAGTTAACTTTTATATTGACTTAATAACAAACAACATTTTCCCTTAATAATCTTATGTCATTCATTTGACTTTAAACATGTCTAATTCATTCATCAAAACCAAAAACATGTCAGTCTTCAACTCTTTGGTTAGGCATCAGCAACTTGTGTAGCAATAAGACAACTTGCAACCTCTAATTTTTCTTGATTGACCTGCTCCATCAAAAAATGAAACTTTGCCTCATATGTTTGTTCAAGCCATGCAAAACTAGGTTCTTTGCTAAGTTGGTAGATGATTTCTTATCAATTTGCAACTTGATTGACTTTTCGACTTCAATCTTTAACTCGTTAAAGGCAGATAATAGCCACATAGCCTAACATGATTCATCTATATACTCTGATTCACATGATAAAAGAGCTACAGAATTTTGATTCCATGAACAACAAGAACTTAGTGAATCGAAGAATTTAAAGTAGTAGTTGTAACTATATAGTGTAGCCTAAGAGGAGGGTGGTGAATTAGATTTTCTGGATTTTTATTGTTTTAAGCAAAGATTCCTCCCTTTTATTTTTTCGGAATTAAGTTAATAGACTTTGAATGAAAAGTGCAGAAAAATAAAGAGTAAGATAGTAAATGACACAAGGATATATCTTAATTCTCCTTATAATCAAGAGTACATCTAGTCTCTTCACTCCTTATAATATTTTCCACTATCTTAGATCTTTGCACAAGTCTCACATCAAGATCATGGTTTTAAATTGCGGTTGCGGCCACTGCGGTTGCGGATATTGCGGTTACTGCGATGCGGATTGCGGTCGTTGTGGCGTGAATTTAATATTTAGAGCATAAAATATTATACTTTATTATTTAGTTTATATTTTACATGTCTTCCATTTTGTCTCTAATTTTTCGTACATATCTCATTAATAGTTCGCTTTCACTTTAAAAATCACTAATCCGCTCAAAAGATACCTTAAATCTATGATAAAATAAAAAGGAAGATATATTAAAAGATTTTTGCTAGCAATGTATAATCTATGGCGGGCTAATGCGGTCCAATGCAGGCTGGTGCGGCGTAACGATGCGGTAGTTGCGGCGTTATGATGCGATTTTTAATGTGATTTACGATCACACCACAATGCTTGATGCGGATGTGGACACTACCGCAACCGCAATTTTAAACCATGATCAAGACACTCTTACAATCTTCTAACACTTTCTTTTTCACTACACTTAAAAAAAACACACCACTTTCTTCTACACTTGCTTGTCACTGCACATTGGTGATCAAGTTACAACAATATGATACTTTTTTAATAAAATTGATAATGGAAAATTTCCAAGAATAAGAATTTGATCTTCCTTTTTAATATACAATTCATAATGTATAAAACTTAAGTGCTCAAATGTTTCGTTGAAACTTTGAAATGGTATATGAAATTATGCAGAAAAATTTCAATGATATTTGAGAATGAACACTTGAAAAGAATTTGAATTGTATGAAAATTTGTGTGAAAGAGGTGATTTAAAAATCTGATGTATCCTTAAATACATTCTAGAACACCTCTTGGATTCATTAGATGCAATTGGATGAGGAAGTTTTATAAACAATTGCATAACATTTGGTACACAATGGTTCAGATTTTTCAAAATTCCGCAGGGTGTAATTGATTACATATATGGTGTAATCGATTACCACATTAAAAAAGTTCATAAATATTTGGCAGAATGCGTATGTAATCGATTACATAAATAGTATAATCGATTATACTAATGTAAAATTTAATTTTCGGCCTTTGAGAATGGGTATGTAATCCCTTTCCACCATCATTCTCTCTTAGAAATCCTTCCAAAATGCCAAATCTTTGAGTAATTCTGGCTAGTTTATGATATACTTCCAAATTGTTCAACCATATAATCCATAAGCATTTGATTAGAAGGACCAGATTCGCGAGGAGGAGCAGAAGGTTCAACAAATTCTTCATCAAAATGCTTAAAGGTTCCTGTAATTGGACCATAAATAACACAAATCTTGTTGTTGATCACGTCAATGTTGATTTCACAGTTTTTTGGAGTCATTTTTATACGGAGTTCATTGGTTGCGTCTACATGACAATATTTAAAGATCCTTGTGATGAACCTAGCATAAGGTAGTTGATCGTACCTGATCAGAAGAATCGTCGTAGGCTGCTCGGACTGGATCTTCTAGGAAGGAGGAGGAGGGGGGGGTGTACCTGCAAGGTACTCCAATGCCAAAGTAAGTTGACGAGCAGAGGAGCGCAAGTACTAGCTAAAGTGAGTAAGAATTGAATACCTGACCCTCTAGTTGAAGAGGGTATATATAGCCCCCAGCGCTGGGCCATGATCTCGCTATTGGGTTGGATTCCCAAGCCCAACTAGGAGACTGCCAGGTTTCCTGAGCGGAAATATCGGAGGTGCGTGTATGCCCTCTGTCCTGGTTAACCGCTCCGAAGTCCAAGGGAAGACGCGGTCTTTTAGGAGCCACGTGGGATCCGAGTTATTCGGAGGATTGGATATGAAGGAGCCCTGCGCGGAGCAGGGTCCTCGGCAAGGATGATGTCCGGGGGAGAATGAACGCCGAGCGCGGTGTTGGTGCCGAGCAAGGCGTGTCGGAAGGCCATGAACTATACATGGGCCTCTGAGGCTTATTGGGCCGAAAGCGGTGTTGGGCCTAGCCTTGGCCCAGTCCAGAACAGGAGCCCCCCAAGTCGGAGTTTTCCGGTTAAGAAACTGTGACTTTGCTTCTACGCTCGGACCCTCATTTCTCGTGGTTGCTCGGTGGATCGGTCCTCGTTACATATACGCGCTCGGAGGAGAGTCCAGTGGTGGGCGAAACGTCGCGCGTGGGAACCACGCGCTGACGTGGCATAGGCATTGATGGCCTAGGGTCTAGGAGGCAGCGCCTGTCAGGAGAGGTGACGCTTCGCCTTCCGAGCCTTTTTCCCTATAAAAGGGGGCGAATTCTCTCATAAGGGAATTTTCCTTTCTCTATTTATCTGCTCGGCTTCGATCAAGGGTTCCTCGGGAGGCATAATTTCTCAGCTCGTTCGTCATATCAAGATCGTTGCTTAGCGAAGGATTCTCCCCGGCCATCTACATCATGTCTGCAAGTAAGTTCGTTTAGCCTGTCGTTGCTTTACTATTTTTCATAGAACTTGTGTTTCGCTTTCGAGGTCTTCGCCATCGTCATCCTCCCCGGGTTATCCAAGCGATGCCCGGGGTCGGTGTGGGTTGGCAGGCCGTAGTACGTTGGCGTTAAGATAAGCTTTCCGATTGTCGTGTCATCTGTGAGTCCTCGGCTGACGAGCGTTGTTCCTCGATGGGGTTTGGCCGGGGGCTCCGCTGCTCCTGCTCTACCCTTTCGCTTGTCTTGCGGTGGAAGGGTGGATTTGATAGACTATCGAATTCACTTCTCCCTTCTGCGTGCAGGTGAATCAGATTCGAGCGCTTCCTCAAGAACTGGCTCGGACACCGACTCGACGACCAGTGATTCCGACAGCTCGACGGCAACTAGTTCCGACGTCGAAATTATTGAGGAAGAGGGCACTCCCTCGGCCGAAGGCGTTCACACGGGATCCCCTGGTTCGAATGCCGAGGGAGGGGTTTCCCCTATGCCGTTATTCAGTTATGAACATACCGTTGCGCCCGATTGGATAGCCGAGGAGGCTCTGTCTGTTGTTTCTCGGTATACCGCGTCTCTGGATGGGGCGTTTACAGAAATTGAGGTCCTGGGGGAAGGTGATCCGCCCAATTATCAAATAGGTTGCCCGTCTCCAGAGGAACGCATATGTTCTCGGTTTGCCGGGGACGGATTTGCGATGTACGATTACGTGTTTAGGGAGCTCGGCTTCCGGTTACCCTTCTCTGATTTTCAGGTTTCGGTCATGGCGTTTCTATCTCTGGCACCGTCCCAAATTCATCCGAATGCCTTTGCCTTTATGCGGGCATTCGAGATTGTTTGTGATTATTTGGGTATAGGTGCGACGTCTGCGTTGTTCGGAAGGTGTTTTCGTGTTCAACGGCAGGCGTCAAACGGGCGGTATAGCTGGGTTTCGTTCAGGAACGCCGAGCGTAAACTCTTCGGAATGTATACTGACTCCGTGAAGGGTTTTAAGGATCGATACTTCGTTGTCCGCCCCCTAAGTCCAACGGCCTATTCTTCGGTGTCGGATATGGTGGCCGAGCGGGATGCCGAGGGGGAGATAGTAAGGGATGAACATGGGCAAGAAGTAAAGGAGTTCTGCACGACGTTTCCGTTTTTCTGGTGGAAGGGTCATTTTGCGTCTCCTCCGAAATACTACGCTTGGGAGGACGATGACTTGGATGAGCAAGACCGGGAGTCGTACTCGGTCCTCTGCAAATATGTAGATAGCTTTACCCTGTCTCGTTGGGTGACGAGGAATGGAGATCCCATACTGAACGAGGACGGGGTGCCGATCACGGAGCAGCGGCCTATTAATACCAAGGCTTTGCTAGCTTGTCGGACTCCCGAGGAGACCTGGGCGTTGTTAGGTTGTGTCTATTCCCCTTGCTTTGTGATCTCTGTCCGGTATTTTGCTAACTCGTTTATTTTTTCTTTGCAGAGGCTATGCCGGAGAAGGAGGATAATATCCTGAAACAAGCATTGGATGCGAGGAAGAATCAGAAGAAGAGGAACCAGGGTACCGGAGCTGGAGAGAACTCAGGCTCGGCAGGCTCCCCTCACAAGATTCATGTCGACGAGAGGTTACCCAAGAGACCTCGTGCTTCCGAGGGGGGACGTCCGGATCAGTCGAACCTGGGTCCCGGGCGCGCCTTCGTGTTGCCTTCTTGCTACAAGGATGGAGGCTATTTTGAGAAGTTCCCCTTGGCTACCTCACCGGATGAAGCTCGTCGGATCAGTGATATGGATCCCCCGTCTCTTCAGAAACAGTTGGCGTGCGACAGTGCCGCCGTGGTGAGGGTCTTGGAGATGGCCCAAGTGTTGGCTAGTGGAGGTTCGGGCTCGACCGAGGCCCTGAAGGAGGCCGAGGCGGCTAAGAAGGTGGCCGAGGACAAGGTGAAGACCATGGAGGTCGAGCGCAAGGAGTTGAGGAAGAAGGTCGATGCGGCCCTGAAGCAGAAAGATGCGGAGGTCGCGGCTGAGAAGAAGAAGCTGGCTGACCTTCGACTCGAATGGGCTCCCTCGGCTGACGAGTCGCCGGATGTGGCAGCTCTGAAGTCCAGGGCTGAGTTTGCGGAGAAGATAGAAAGCCTGAAGATAAGCCTGGCCGACATGGCCGACGTCGGTTTCGAGCGTGCTCTTAACCAGCTGAGGCTTCTGAACCCTGGTTTGAAGGAGGATAATGTCGGGCTCTCTTCGAGGATCGTAGATGGCGTGTTGGTGCCCGAGTCCCCGGGGAGTGAAGAGTAGAAAGTGTAGTTCCGGGCCTGCGTGTCCGTTTTTCTCGGCCTGCGTGCCATTCTTTTTGTTGGGCTATGCCCGGATAATTTTTGGGGCCTGCGTGCCCGGTAATGATTGTAACCTTTGACATCGCCGGCCAAGTTGGTCGGCAATTTTAATGTCTTACAATTCTTCTTGCTTATATCTGTTTATTTTTACTTTCGGCGTTATCACTGTATGTTTGTTCTTTTCGATAACATTCCTGCCGTGCTTGTATGACGAGGTATTTCCTCTGAACTTAAAGTATTTTGCGGTTGTTCTAGGTGACCGATGACTTATGCTCGGACGTGCCGGAGAGTCACCAGTATACTTGTGATATTATTGGTTTTGTGGGCTATGCTCGACCTAGATTGATTGCCCGGGCGTGTTGAGTACGGGCCGGGTGCGCAGAGCAGGTATGCGCTTTTAGCGAGCGCGAGACCGCGGTTGCGGCCAAGCGTTCGCGGCGTGAACGATCCCATCGCGAGCTGGGGTTCTGCCATGCAGGTACTTCCACGGGGGGTCTAGGTGTAGAATCCGCCGAGGGGTCGGTCCGTCTATCCGACGAGAGGAACCGATCGTTGCTGTCGTGGAACACTCACGTCCGTACCGACGACGTGGCTCCGTGCCCGTCCGTTACCTGAGTTTGGTCGGGGGCCGGGCGTTTTAGCTTATGTTTAACTGTAATAACGTCTGAGTTTTTCAGCATTCCAGGGTCGAGCAAGTTTTTCACCGAGAAGATTCTCGAGGTAGTAGGCGCCGTTCTCGGTTTTGTCATAAACTCGGTACGGGCCTTCCCAGTTTGGGGCTAGCTTGCCTTCGCGCGAGTCTTTCATGTTTCTGCGAAGTACTAGGGCGCCGATTTCAAATTCGCGCTTTATAACTTTGGCGTTATGGCGAAGAGCTATTTGCTGTTTTAGTTTAGCTTCTCGGAGGGCTGACCCTGCTCGAATCTCTTCTACCATATCGAGTTCTTCCCTCATGGCCTCGTCGTTAAGTTCTTCCTCGAGGGGGAATTCGGTGCGCCGAGAAGGCTCTCGGATTTCTACGGGAATTACGGCTTCGGTGCCGTAAGTTAGTCGGAAAGGAGTTTCGCCTGTGCTCGAATGAGGCGTCGTCCTGTACGCCCAGAGTACACTATGTAGTTCCTCGACCCAGGCTTTTTTGGCTTCGCCGAGTCTTCTCTTTAATCCTCGGAGGATGACTCGGTTGGCCGCCTCGGCCTGCCCGTTCGTCTGAGGGTGCTCGACTGAGGTGAAGTGTTGCTTCGTGCCAAGCTTGGCCACAAACTCTTGGAATTTTTTGTCAGTGAACTGGGTGCCATTGTCGGTGATTATGGCCTGAGGGACCCCGAACCGGGCAAGTATGTTTCGTTTGTAGAAACGGAGCACGTTTTGAGATGTGATCTTGGCAAGCGCCTCGGCTTCTATCCATTTCGTGAAGTAATCGACGGCGACCACGAGATATTTATTCTGGTACGAGCCGACCGGGAAAGGGCCGAGGAGGTCCATTCCCCAGGTGGAAAAAGGCCAAGGAGAGGAGAGGGATTTGAGCTCGGTGGGGGGAGCTAGGTGCATGTCGGCATGCCGCTGACATTTGTCGCATTTTTGAACGTGCTCTTTGGCGTCCTGCTGCATGGTCGGCCAATAGTAGCCGGCTCTGAGGGCTTTCCTTGCCAGCGACCGGCCGCCGAGATGCTGGCCGTTAATCCCTTCGTGGATCTCCTGCAGTACTTCCATTGCCTGCGAGTCGTCGATGCATTTGAGAAGGGGAATGGAGAAGCCGCGCCGATAGAGTTTATTTTCAATGACTGTGTACGAGCAGGCTCTCCTTTTAATAGCTGAAGCTTCCTTCGGATCATCGGGGAGTTCGTCGTTCATGAGGTATTTGTATACCGGAGTCATCCAGCAATGGTCGTCTCCGATGGCAAACACTTGTATGGCCGGCGCGTTTTTGGCTACGCTTGGATCGGACAAGACTTCCTGTATCACCGACTTGTTCCCTCCCTTCTTTCTCGTGCTTGCGAGCTTGGATAAGAGGTCGGCCCTCGAGTTGTGTTCCCGAGGGATGTGTGCGACGTCTGCCTTCGCGAACCCTTTCATCTTTTCTTTGACGAGCGACAGATACTCGGCTAGTGTGTCGTTTTTGGCCTGGTAATCGCCGCTAACTTGCGACGCGACCAGTTGTGAATCGGTATAAATCATGACTTCCCGAGCGCCTACGTCCTCTGCAAGGCGTAGGCCCGCTAGGAGGGCTTCGTACTCGGCCTGGTTGTTCGATGTGGCGAAGGAGAGGACTAAGGATACTTCGATGACGAGTCCCTCGTCGTTCTCCAAGATGATCCCAGCTCCGCTGCCCGCGTGGCTTGAGGCACCGTCTACGTAGATGGTCCACTTATTCACGGTGGGTGTTAGGGAGTTGGAGATCGTCGTCATCTCGGCCACGAAATCGGCGAGTGCTTGGGCTTTTAGCGCTTTCCTGCCCTCGTATTGTATGTCGAACTCGGACAGTTCGAGGGACCATTTCAGCATCCTTCCGGCCATGTCTGGTCGGCTGAGAAGCTGTTTGATCGGTTGGTCTGTCCGGACGACGATAGTGTGGGCAAGGAAGTAGTACCTCAGTCTTCTGGCGGCCGTTATTAGGGCCAGCGCGATTTTTTCTATCTGTTGATAGCGGACCTCGGGTCCTTGTAAGGCTTTGCTAGTGAAGTACACTGGCTTCTGCCCGTCTTCCGTTTCTCGGATCAGGGCCGCGCTGGCTGCCTCGCCAGAGACGGCCAAGTAGAGATAGAGAACCTCGTTGCTGTCTGGTCGGGATAGCACCGGGGGTTTGGAGAGCACTTGTTTGAGGTGGGATAATGCTTGTTCGCATTCCTCGGACCACTCGAAAGCTGCTTCTTTCCGAAGAAGCTTAAAGAATGGAAGTGCATGCTGGGCGGATTTCGCGACGAAGCGGGACAATGCTGTGAGCATTCCGTTTAGTACTTGGATGGATTTTTTATTGGTGGGGGTAGGGAGGTCTGAGAATGCTCGGCACTTATCAGGGTTGGCTTCTATTCCTCGTTCTGTTAAGTAGAAACCGAGGAATTTGCCTGCCCGTACTCCGAAGGTACACTTCTCCGGATTGAAGCGCATCCTGCAGGACCTGGCCTGCTTGAAGACCCGCTCGAGATGTAGTGTGTGGTCGGAGTCTTCTCGAGATTTGACGATCATGTCGTCCATATACACCTCGAGTGTGTCGCCGATTTCCCCTCGGAAGACCTTGTTCATCATCCGCTGGTAGGTTGCCCCGGCGTTTTTGAGTCCGAAGGGCATTACGTTGTAGTAATAATTGCCCGATTCGGTCATGAAAGCCGTGCATTGCTTGTCGCATTTCGCCATGGGAATCTGGTTGTAACCAGAATAAGCGTCCATGAAGGACAACAGTTTATAGCCGGCCGAGTTGTCGACCAGTCTATCAATATTAGGTAAAGGGTAGGCGTCTTTTGGACATGCCCGGTTAACATCAGTATAATCAACACACATTCTCCATTTTCCATTAGATTTTTTAACAAGTACAACATTTGAGAGCCAAGTTGAGTACTTGGCCTCGGAAATAAAACTTGCCTCTAGGAGGTCTTTTACAGCTTTCTCGGCAGCCTCTGCTTTCTCGGGAGACTGCCGACGCCTACGTTGTACTACGGCCTTGGCGGTTGGATTGATGGAGAGGTGGTGACAGGCGACCTCAGGGTCGAGTCCGGGCATCTCTGCGGCGCTCCAGGCGAACAGGTCGGCATTGGCTCGAAGGCAGGCTATGAGTTGCTTCCTCGGCAGGTCAGGGATACCCTTGCCGATCTTCACTGCTCTGTTGGGGTTGTCTCCCAGGGGGATCAGCTCGAAGTCTCCGTCGGGAACAGGTCGGACGGGATTCGATTGTGTTTCCTCCCCGGTCTTCAGTTCTTCTTGTGTGAACCTTGCATCGAGGTCGACTGAGCTGACGTTGGCCGTTGGAACCTGATCTTCCCGAGGACGCTTATCTTCGGCTCTTGGTTTCTTGTTGGAGCTGGTCGGAGGAGCGATCAGCTCTAGTCCTTTGACGGATGCATCGAAGATCCTTCTCGCAGCTTCAATGTCGGCGTTGATGGTGGCCACTTTCCCTGTCCTCGTGTAGAACTTCATCTTCAGATGGACTGTGGAGGGCACGGCAGTTAGCTCGGCCAGTGTTGGGCGTCCGATGATGCAGTTGTACAATGTTTTGCAGTCGATTACCAGAAACCTGGTTTTGACTTGTCTGGACGCTTCCCCTTCCCCGAAGGTGACAATCAGCTCGACGTAGCCCCATGGTTTGGTGGTGGCTCCGTTAAAACCTTGGAGGTCGGAACCCACATAGGGAGTGAGGTGCGAGTCGTCCAGCTGCAGTGTTTGGAAGAGGTGGGAGTACATAATGTCGACTGAACTGCCTTCATCTACCAGGACCCGTCGCACATCGAAGTTTGCCATTCTGGCTCGGACGAGAAGGGGAATGGTGGCATTTGGAGCTCCGCCGGGCAGTTCTTCGAGATAGAAAGTGATTGGCTCTGACTTTCCTCGGAATTTCCGAAGAGTAGGGCCGAGATCTGCATTGGCGCTGAGTAGCTCGTCGAACTTTCTCTTGACCGAACTGACGGTGAGAGAGCCGGGGTCGCCGCCGTTGGAGATGACCATTGCGGTGGGGAAATGTTCCCAGGTGCTGAGGGCGGTCGTCACGCCGACTGAAGGGATGAAGTCTTCCGGTCGGGTTACGGACAGCGCGACTTGGAGCGGTCTGCTGTCTGGTGAGTTCCCCTCGTCAGAGTTTCGAGGGATGTCTCTTCTGGAGGGTTCTCCCTTCTTGGTGTATTTTGCCAGGTGGCCCTCTTTGATCAGGGTCTCTATGGCATCTTTGAGATGTACGCATTCGTCGGTCATATGCCCGTGACTCTTGTGGTACTTGCAGTATTTGGACTTGTCCGTCCCCGGTCTTGTAGGATTTGACTTCGGGGGCCTGATGTTGGATTTCTTGAACTCGGCGTTCTGGCAGTCGGACAGGATTTTCTCCCGGGAGGTGTTCAAAGGAGTGTAGTCGTTGAAACGCCCTGCTGGTCCTCGCCGTTCTTTGACATCTCGGGCCCGGTCGTCCCTTCTTTTGTCTTGTCCTCGGCGCGACCCCGAGTCTTCGAGGTTTGAGCTGCGAGCGGCGCCACTGCCCCTCGGGGCTCTGATTGCGGCTGCCTCGCCTTCCTCAAAATCGATGAATACCTTTGCTTTGCTGAGGAGGTCATTCATCGAGTTTACCTTCTCGATCTTAATAGCTTTCTTGAAGTCACTGCCGGGGAGAAGTCCTCGTTCCAAGATGTACCTCTTCATGTAGTCTTTTGTCTGCACTTGGACGGCCTCCTTGTTGAATCTTTCAAGGTAATCTCGGAGAGGCTCGTTGGGTCCTTGGACTACGGCCTCGAGATTGGCTTCCGATTTCGGTTGCCGTCGGGAGGCTGTGAAGTGGCTCAAGAAGAGTTCTTTGAGCTCGGTCCAAGAATGGATGGAGTTCGAAGGGAGGTTCCTGTACCAATTCATCGCTCCCTTCCTGAGGGTGGTCGGGAAAATGCGGCACTTGATCGAGCCTCTGACGACGTGATAGTCCATGACCGCTTCGATACTCCGGATATGGTCGTCGGGGTCAGTGGTTCCGTCGTATTGGTCCAATGCTGGCGGTTTTTCCATCCCCCGAGGGAGGCGGGCTCTCCGTATACTAGCGGACAAGGGGCTGCGGAAGTCCTCCTCGTCGCTCGGCCCTGGTGAATCGTAGTGCCTGTTTCGTCGGGGATCTTCTTGGTTGTTACCCGTCGTTGCTTTGGAGGGACCCCGACGGCCCTGTTCGGGGGAGGGGCTTCTTTGTTCAGCGGTTTCAGGTTTCTGGTTCTTCCTGTTCTTTCTGTGTGGAGAACGGGAACGAGTCCTCCGGCGGCGATGTCTTCTCGGGGGAGACCTTGAAGAGGACGGGGAACGCCGACGGTATCTTCTCGGCGGTGAGCGCGAGGAGGAATAGGAGCGTGACCTGTAGCGCCTCCGTGGGGAAGGGCGACGTCGCCGCTGTCTTTCCAGCTCGTGAATTCGGTCATCCTGAATTCTGAGGAGGCTGTTGGTCAGTTGTATTTCCTTGAGCAAGCGGACGGTAATGGGGTCAGTGCCTTCGGGAATGTTGAGCGGCTCCTCTTCTTCTCCATGACGGGCTCTCTGCCTCTCGGAGGTGTGGGTGAATGAGGAAGCATGTTGCCCGTCGCGAGGGTCGGTTTCATTCACATTCTGGGCATGTTCCGGCACGTTGGTCGTTCGGATCGGTTCGCCGTTCTGAACGTGCCCTTCTGGAGGAACATGGTCAACATTCTGGACCTGTTGTAGGACCTGCAGCAGCTGGGTGTCCTGGGTTTCATGCCCGGAGCTTTGTCGCCGACGACTCCCCCGACGATGATTAGCTAGCTCGCGGGAGGATTCCTCGATCAGCTCTTGAAGGAGGAAAGGGTCAGAGCTTGGGATGTTGTTGTTGTCAGCCATGACGATTGGTGATGGTTAGCTTTGATCTTTGTTCTTTAAAGATGGGGAAGCAAGTTTCCCACAGACGGCGCCACTGATCGTACCTGATCAGAAGAATCGTCGTAGGCTGCTCGGACTGGATCTTCTAGGAAGGAGGAGGAGGGGGGGTGTACCTGCAAGGTACTCCAATGCCAAAGTAAGTTGACGAGCAGAGGAGCGCAAGTACTAGCTAAAGTGAGTAAGAATTGAATACCTGACCCTCTAGTTGAAGAGGGTATATATAGCCCCCAGCGCTGGGCCATGATCTCGCTATTGGGTTGGATTCCCAAGCCCAACTAGGAGACTGCCAGGTTTCCTGAGCGGAAATATCGGAGGTGCGTGTATGCCCTCTGTCCTGGTTAACCGCTCCGAAGTCCAAGGGAAGACGCGGTCTTTTAGGAGCCACGTGGGATCCGAGTTATTCGGAGGATTGGATATGAAGGAGCCCTGCGCGGAGCAGGGTCCTCGGCAAGGATGATGTCCGGGGGAGAATGAACGCCGAGCGCGGTGTTGGTGCCGAGCAAGGCGTGTCGGAAGGCCATGAACTATACATGGGCCTCTGAGGCTTATTGGGCCGAAAGCGGTGTTGGGCCTAGCCTTGGCCCAGTCCAGAACAGTAGTCCACCTAATTTTTCATCATGTTCCAACATAGTGTGCATAATCACATGAGCTCAATTAAGTGGAATATTATTCTTAAGGGAAAATAACATTTGCATTTCCACATCAATAATCTAAGCATAGACAATTTTGGGACTAGCAGATAGGACACAAATAATGTAACATCCTATCATCAACAGAAAAATTTCCAACCGACTAAAGAGGCGTCCAAGAGTGACACCATAAACACACTTTCTCTTCTTGCAAATTTCAAGTTCAGATAAGCAACTTATGCTATAGCAAAAAGTTTTCTTATCATAATTATCCCAAATAGAATCAAAATTAGCCCAAATCGCATTTCCAACAAAATGGATTTCCAAACATTCTCCTAATTATTGTGTGATAAAAGAAATGGAAACAATTTTAATAGAGGAGGTCAACTTATTAAACTTCAAATCCAAATTGCTATAAAACACTCTTACTAAGTTAGGGTAATATGACCATGATCCATAACTAAAGTCACTACTCATTAAGTTTCAAATAAATTTGGAAATGAAAAACTAGCCGTAGGAAAAGAGTCAGGTACTATATATATATATATATATATATATATATATATATATATATATATATATATAGGCAAATCCCATGCATGTTATTATCTACCAATACAACTCCCATGCTTGAAATGACAATTCCATGAACCAAGAAGAAATCCCCCTAGCATAAAGTGACTACACACTGCATGCATTGTAAAACGCACCTAGGCACTATTCGACCAAGCTTTGGACGACCCCTAATACTTGTAGTACAAGTTCGACAAGCTTTGGACGACCCTTAGTGCTTGTAGTACAGGTTCGGCCAAGATTTGAACGACCCTCTACTTACTTTCTCCTTTGTTTGGACGACCCCAAACTGGCCCCATATGATTTCGTCCTTTCTCTGGACAGCCCCCACATGTCCATATCTGATTGCCCTTGTTTATATACCCACTCAAATTCAAAGTTACACACATTTACACCAAACTATTGTTAAATAAAATGGCTCAGAGAAATTTTATTGTGTTATTGTAACAACACACTACAATAGTTATATCATCAACGATCTAACTACCGGTTTCTCATTTAACAATATCGAAATATTGGGTTTCAAAATACATTGCAATTCCGATTTTATTAATTTGAAATAGCATATTGAAACAAAATTGCAACATTCCATTGGTGAAATTATATATGAACTTTCATTATTTAATGGATCTAATTGATGTTAGTCCTAATGGTGTAGTACTCCTCCAAGAAGAAAATGAAGAAGGCATCTAATTAAAAACACAGAGACGAAAGAAAAAGAAGAGAGAGCGTGAGAGGAAGAGTCCAAAGGAATCAATGGCGACGAGTACCAATAGCAGCAACAGCAGCCAGCCCTACAAACCATACCGTCATCTCAAAACCCTAACAGCCCACAATCTCGCCGTCTCCTGCGTCAAATTCTCCAACGACGGAACACTTCTCGCCTCCGGCTCCCTCGACAAAACCCTAATCATCTGGTCCTCCGCCACACTCTCTCTCCTCCACCGCCTAACCGGCCACTCCGAAGGCATCTCCGACATCGCCTGGTCATCCGACTCCCACTACGTCTGCTCCGCCTCCGACGACCGCACCCTCCGCATCTGGGACGCCAACACCGGCGACTGCGTCAAAATCCTCCGCGGCCACACGCACATCGTTTTCTGCGTCAATTTCAATCCTCAGTCCAATTACATCGTCTCTGGCTCGTTTGATGAAACCGTTAGGGTTTGGGAAGTGAAGACCGGGAAGTGTATTCATGTTATCAAAGCTCATGATATGCCTGTTACTTCCGTTCACTTCAATCGCGACGGTTCGCTTATCGTTTCCGGTAGTCATGACGGGTCTTGTAAGATTTGGGATACGAATGCCGGTGCTCTGTTGAAGACTCTGATCGATGATAAGCTTCCAGCTGTTTCGTTTGCCAGATTCTCGCCTAATGGAAAGTTCATACTCGTTGCTACTCTCAATAATACCCTTGTGAGTTTTCAATTTTGCTTGATTCATACCTATGTTTTGGTTTTCAAATTTTCTATATGTTTGTTTCCCTTTTTTGCTTAGTTTGTGATTTTACTTCATATAGATTGTTGAAATTTAGATGATTTGTGGAATGTGCTTGTTGAAAACAATTTAAGCTATGTGGAAATAGCTGAGATTAATTATTCTAATGTACTGGTTTGTTCTGAATTGAATGTATCTTTTTATTCTTGTATTGATTGATTGTGAGAGGAAGTGTTGAGAAAATGAATTGATTGGTATGTTGTTTTGATTGGCTTAAGCCAATGAAGCACGGACATGATATGGAGATTCGTTCAGTCATTGAGAAATCTTGGATTGGATACAATACGATTGAGATGCATGTATAAAAAATTAAATTAAACATTTGATAAATTATCCTCTAACAAAAACCAATTGAGTTTGCAAAATTTGATAGTAATTGGTAATGAATTATGAGAAAAAAAGATAGTTAGTTGAGAGAAAAGGAATTAAAGGAAAAGTTTGATTCTTGTCATAGAAAAATGAAAATGACAAGGTAATTAAAATTGATAAAAGAAGAATTAA
This sequence comes from Vicia villosa, assembly GCF_029867415.1. Classification (NCBI taxonomy): domain Eukaryota; kingdom Viridiplantae; phylum Streptophyta; class Magnoliopsida; order Fabales; family Fabaceae; genus Vicia; species Vicia villosa. The sequence continues at coordinate 144,856,015 of NC_081180.1, forward strand.
GGTTGAGGAAGATTGATTCATGTTCTAGAAATACGAATAGTCATGAGATTAACTAGACGTATTTGCAGCATATTGAAGACGTGTCAGATACTCCTTTGATATGTACCGGCGACATATCAGAGCATATTGGTGTATCGGTACATATTGGATATGATACGGCATATATTTTAGAGTATTCATGCTACGTTGGCTTAAGCTCTTATTGTAGTATGCAATTCTTCAATTGAATAGAGAACGAGGATTAACTCTGAATAAACTTTGTTTAAGTTGTTTCTATTAAGTTCTACAATCTCTTCTAAAAGTACATATAAGTCTTATGGCATTAACATAAGGACAATAAGTTCTTTCAAATATGTCTTTTTAATAACTACTTGTCCTGCCAATATTTTGTGGGTTGAAAACTAGGAAACTATGTTCTTCTATGAGGTTTTGTTATGGTTGTTGTAATGGTTTTTATTTTAGTTTTGTTGTCTATTTTTACTGGCTGGTGGAGTGTTAGTTTGGTTGACCCTGGGTTTTCTATGATAACTTCCTGACATTTCTTGGTGCAGAAGCTATGGAACTATGCTACTGGGAAGTTTTTGAAAATATATTCCGGCCATGAGAATAAGGTGTACTGTGTAACTTCCGCATTTTCTGTGACAAATGGGAAATACATTGTGAGCGGTTCAGAAGATCGATGTGTTTATCTGTGGGATCTTCAAATGAGAAACTTGATCCAGAAACTCGAAGGCCATACAGATACTGTTATAGCTGTTTCCTGCCACCCAAGAGAGAACAAAATTGCTTCTGCTGGCCTTGATGGTGATAGAACTGTGAGGATTTGGGTGCAGGATTCTTGAATAAAGGCAAAATTTTAAGGGAATATATATAGCTCTTTTGTCATACAAACTGAGTTAATTAGAAGAACTTACCATATTTACATTTTTCATTAATTAAATGGGTAAAATCTATTGGTTATGGCTCTGTGGAGATTAAAATTAGAGTTGTATATAGCAAAAAAGAAGATAAAAAACTGTCCATTAGCAAAGTTACCTCGTGTATTTTAGTTTACGTGTCTGATTTCAATACTAGTTCAATAGAATAAAAAGCCTTCACCCATTGCATTTAACCAAAATAAAATAGTAATTTGCAAAAGTGCCTCAATGTGAAAATGAAAACCAACCGCAGGTTCATTTTTCCTGCATATGTTTCCCTTCAATTAGACAAAAATTAACAAATGCTGAATAGTTTATTGTCCATAGGTTAAGGCATGTCCAGAGATGGTTGCTGAACATAGTGAAAGAGTTATGCAATAAAAAGAAGTGCGGTCCAATCCATAGTTTTAGCACGATTGTTTTCTTTGTCCACTCCACCCAATCATATTAATACTTATAATATTCTAGATGTATTAATTAAGAATTGCTCAATTTTGTGACGACTTATGGTTAATTAAGAATTGCTCAATTTTGTGACGACTTATGGTTAATTTTGAGATAAGATCATTCTCTTGATCTTATTTTTTTCGTTTCTATTTAAATAAATGATTTTTAATAATATTTAGGGTCTGTTTGTTTCAGTTTTAAAAAAATAAATTTTTTCTTTGTATTTTTTAAAATAGATTTTCTAAAATTGTTTTTAGAAATATTATAAGTTTTTTTATATTCGTTTTTTCTTAAATATTAATATCCTATAATATAAATATACACCAAAACTTAGTCAAAATTGCAATTTTTCAAAAAGTTGTATTTCAAAAATATAATTTTTATGAAAATCTATTTGAAATAGCTTCAAAATTAAGTGATTTTTTAAAATTTTGATATCCAATTTTTTTCCCCATAAATAGATGAAATACCTAAAATCACATTTTAAGAATAACTATTCAAACAAAATTTTTCTTTGAAGCTTTAATAAAAAAATTATTTGTAATCTTTTTTTTCACAAAATTATGTAACACTAGAAAAATCATTTTTAAAAAAAGTCAAAACCAACGGGCCCTTAAGCTTTCTGTGTTTTTCTTCTAGTTTTGATGTTGGGGTATACTCTTTCCTCTACCATATATGAGGATATCACACACTTAAAAATCCGAAATTGTCCTTCATGTATTTGGAGATGCATTTTTTAACGCACCAAAATCTCACTAAACTGTGCTATTTGAGATTCATCTCATTTTGAACAAAATATGATCCAGAGATGCATCTATGTATGTTATTTGAGTGTATTCGGAGATGCATCTCCGAAATGTTCTATGAATTCCTTTAAAAGGTTTTGGAAGTGTGTTAATTGCAAGAGTCATTTATTTTGGAGATGCATCTCCAGAAACTCCTTTGAATCATATTAAAGCAGCACCATTGTCACAACATCGTAATTTTTTAAGGCCAGCTTATATTAAAGTAAAATCCAAATAAAATGAAGTTATATTAAAGTTAAATGAAAGTAAAAATTCATACATTAATCCAAAAAGTCAAGATCTTACATAAAATTTGTCCGAAATTATAAAAAAGTAATATTTCAAAACATAAACTAACAATTCGGTATGTTTAACCCCATGACTCCTCCTCCTCCGCTTGTACTGCACGACATTCCGTAACTCGGTAACCATGATCTCTACGAGGGTCAATCGGGCACTGCCAACCTCATAGAATCCCAACTCTATGTCTGCTTTATCCATCTCTATAACATGCCAACAGACTGTCGTCACGCTCTTTGTATGGTCATCCTGAGCCTCAAGTACCTCATGGTTAGTTGGCCTGGGTGGTTTCTAGGAGCGTGTGATGTCATGATAGGGTGTGACACCTTATAGAACCATGTCAAGTAGCCCTCAACATAAGCCCGCTAAAAAGGAATTGGCATCAGACGATACTCCTTTGGTACCAGGTGACTCTCGAAATCATCCAGTATCGCACCAAGATCTTTGCGACAGACGCTAGAAGGAGCGGACTCATAGGGAGTTCTCAGAATAATCTGCTAGTAGACAAACTGACGCATCACTCGCTCAGATAAATAAGGATACATAAGAGAAGACCACATGCTGAGCATTACAAGTATAAAGAAATGATGCCAGACTAACATGTCTGAAGGTGACCTTCGTATGAGCAGAATCAAATGTCACTTGGTATCAAACGACCAAGAAAGACTTTAAATGACTCGATCACACTATTCCTCCTGTACGAAACTTCCCTCCTAGTGATGCGAAAGAAGTGTGAGATGATCCATCCTTGAAAATGGTTCGGATAAAATACTAGTAACAAGTGTAAGAAATGAATTATGAAAATATTAGTAACAATAAATTATCGTAAATAGTGTGCAACTCACTATCATTTGATTTGTCTTCCAAAGACAACTATCACCCGACTTAGAGTACAGATAGACCAAATAGGCAACCTCCGAATTATACCCGTGAATCAAAGTCAGGTCAATGAAGTACTTAAGGTAGACCACATCGACATAGGTTGCCCTTTTGTCCACAAACATGAATGTGCTAACCACGAACAAGAGGTAACACCTCAATGCGTAACGTCAGTGGTACTCTACCTACATATCATCCCCTACACTATAGATTATTTTTATAAAGGTTTTAAAAAACTAAACCTAGCATGGACACCTCTAGTGTCACGTGCCTTTCGTGAGGCCTCAGCTAGGTCAGTCCCCAAATGAGTAGCCATCAAGTTGACATCTTCCTCTCGACTGATCCTCTCGTGGTCCAATAATCTCCCCCTGATGGGAAGATGCAGGAGGCATGAGACGTCATCCAAGGTGATGGTCATCTCGCCTATAGGTAGGCAGAAAGATGACGTCTCTAAATGCTACCTCTAAGCAAAAGTTGTCTGCACGCTATGGTTAATGGTCATGTAAGCAGAAGAATATAAATTGGTAAGACCGGAATATCGAATAACATCAATGAACCAAGCACCAGTGGGTTGTACCCGCTCCAAAATCTTCCTACCATGGTTAATCGATTTCAAACAATTATGCTCATGTAAAAAGAAACTATAATCACCAATATGGATTTAATTAGTTGACAACATATGTATTACAAAATAAAAGGAATATACTTATTCATGCCATACATGCCTAGCAGCATGATCTGCATAAAGATGAAGTAAGTAGATATCAAATGATCATCCTGGGTAACTCTCTAATAGGGCATCAACATCGACGGCGACTTCCTCATGTGCTTCAGGGGTAACACGGGATTTAGGAAATTCAGGTTCTAATATATCATACGCTTGAGAGGCCTGAGAGGTCTGAGAGCTTCGGCTACAAGAACCAGACGAGCGAGAACCTTGGGGCTGCAAAGCAGATGCACCATTAAACAAGTTATCAGAAACATGTGGCCTTATGGTTCTTGCTGCAATCCTCTTACGTTGTACTGACGCGGTTTAGGACACACACTTGAGCCTAATTCGACCAGTGTTGTTGTTAGCCATTGCACATGCGTTTGAAACAAAGACTAATATAAAACATTACAAGAGAAATCCACAAACTCCACAGAATTACCTAATTTTTTGCTTGAGTCCAATCGGGAGATGTATCTCAGAAAATAATATAGAGCAAATTCGGAGATACATCTCCGAAAAAACCTGCAATAGTCTTTCATGATAAAACCCCTTTTTCACTCTACCAATTCCAAAAAAATCTCACTTCATGTTCTTCTAGCCTACCAATTTTGTTTACACTACTATCTAATGTACCTAAAACAACTAATGGAACTTAAACAACTAACTACAAATCACAACATAAAGGTAAATAGAATTTTTTTAAACTTACCAAATAAAATTGATGAGAAGTAGAAGATTTAATGTTTGAGATGTTAGAAACGAGGAGAAAGAGCTCCAATGATATAAGCTTAAATGAATTGATGAGAAGTAAAATCATTGCAGAGCTCAAATAAGTTTTTTTTTAAAAAAATTAGAAAATGAAGAAGAAGGCAGAGGGAAGGATTAGGCGCGAGATATGAAAGAAATGTGTTCAGAGATGCATATATGGACCACCCACAATTGTTTGAATAAATGGTATTTATGGAGATGCATATTCGGACACACTTTTTACACATACGGAGATGCATATTTAGAATAAATTTTGACATAATAGGAGTGTCTCTTCAATTTGGTCTGAAAATGGCTAAAATAGGTGCGTCTGATGATGCATATCTGAACACCAAGGGTATCAACCCCTTCAATGTTTTGCTTTGGTTTTTGTAGTTTACTCTTCTGAGTGACAAACCTTCCTCTCCACCGGTTATATTCACGTTTAGTGGTTCTTCTCACACGATTAATTTTTTATTGTACTTTGTTGCACGCCTCCATTTCCATTTTTTCCCAGTTTTCTCCACTTTCGCTTTTATCTTTTATTGATCTAAAACACCAAACTTACAACCTTCTTTTTCATTAGGATTCTCTTCTTTGCTCATTTTTTCTTTATTTCTTTTGACTGGATATTTAGGTTTCTTGATATTTTTCTCGATTCTATAACTAATTTTTGTTTTGATACTAGTTGATAAAACTTATTCTTTACATAATAAAAATGAAATAATTTTTAATAATTATTGGTACAAACAGAATTTAGGAGTATAGAGAAATAACACACAAACAGACTGACATGGATTAATTTGGTTCCTTCCAAGAATTGAAGAGTATTGGATCTCTTCATTCCCAAATGATCAAGTTCTGGGTCTCTCTGAATAGCCACTCAATAACTTCTCGATCATCAACTTTTCTTCATCTCTTCGGTGAAAGGTTTGCATCACACCTTCCCTTGGCCTTTTTCTCGCTTTCCAATTTTGAATTGGAAACACTACCTTCATTGGTCTTTATCAATTATGTTATCCCAATGCATAAAATTAATTTCCTAATTTATTATTAATTTCCTCTTAAATCTTTAATATAAGCCTTCATCTCGATTGTCGTCTTTTATTCCATGTATTGTTCGTTGTTGTTATGTTTCATTGAAAGAGTATGCTGATGTCTAGACCATTCGTCTTTGTTAGAACATTTTCTCAGTGATTGTGAGTGACGACATTTGTAATCTTCATCATCATTGCCATGTCGTCTTGGTCCTCCATTTTGAAAGTTGGAGTTACAATATTTTTGACTTAGTTTATCTTGAGATGGCTTAGAGGGAGTTCAACTTTTGGTCACCACCACACTAGTTTGATCTTGAGGGATGGATTATTAAGTTGGATATGTAATTTTTAAGCTTTAGCGATGATAAATTGTATACCTTCTTCTCATATGTTTTTTTTCTCCGAATGGGGTTACAAATACATTATGATGTCAAAGTAAGACATGGTGTAATATCTATCAAGTAAGATAAGATAAATTGAGGGATCATACCTTATTGGTGAGTCTCCTATGTATATAGTAGGTAAACTCGTAAACATTTTAGTGTGTTGTTACTTTTACTATAGTGATCATTGATATCATATTAAGATAAATATCATGTATTGACGTCAAAGTTTTAGATAGGTGGGACCATATATATGGTTTGCATGAATTCCTTTATGTGTGTAATGATAGAAACATGCAATGATGTAAGTGCTTCTAGAGTCCTTATATGTTGTGATCTTTACGAGCAGAACAGGTGGCCAGTAACTACGAGGCTTGAGCTTTTGGGCGGCTGAGAGAAAAAAGGTGGTTGTACCTGCAAGGCACTCTGATGCCAAAGTAAGTGTTTGGACAACAAGGTACAACAGAAAAGTGAGAGAATTTGGGTTGAAAAGTGAGTACCTTTCCCTCTGGGGTCAGAGGGCTATTTATGGGAAAGTTTTGTAACGCTCAAGTCCATTTTTTGGGGGTCCACGCGTGAATCGCGGCCAAGAGACACGGAAAGCTAGCCGTTGCCGAGCACTTGACTTCAGCGTGCTCGACCCTAACTTGGTGAATGCCCGGAACGTATCGGGAGCTTGCTGCTGCGTGTTTGGGCCATAACGCGTTGGGCTTATAGAGTGGATTGGGCCAATTTTGGATAATTAGGCCGGTCTGGAACATGTTGGTTTGTTTATTTTTCAGGATAACGATAAGAGTAGCTTATACTCCCTATAATCTATTATATTCACGTACCCATGTAGGGTTTTCTATGTATTAGGCTAGGTGATTGGCATGTTAGCCCATTCTAATATAATTTTTTATTGCATAGTCTAATCCTTATTTAGGTTTGGCCTCTTAAACCTATATAACTATACTTGTTAAGAAGGGATGATTATCTCATTTGCATTTTGTAGACAAAAATAAACCTGTAACTTTTTTACTTGCCTTGATATGGGTGCATGATCTTCAATTGGAACTGATTGATTTTGAATTGGATTCTAAACAAAATGTTGATAATTTCAATAATGCAGGGGATATGTTTATGAGTTTGGTACTATATTAGCTGATGGTAGACAATAATACTTTGCTTATTTAAAAATTCTCATGTTAGGTTTATTAGGAAACAAATTTGCGAGTCAACTAATGTTAACCCATATTTTGTGAGTTAATACATGCTTTTGTAGTTGTTTATCTAGTCTTAATATTTTGTTTATTTGCTAAAATTTGCTGCATTTCTATTGTCTTAGTTATTTTAGCTTGGAGCATAATAGATGCTCCCTTTTATGATTTAATTTGTGTTTTGTGTATGCAAAGGTTAGCAGAGTCAAGCTAAGGCAAGACTGAATTAGTCTGCTGATGGAGAATGAGTTGAAGGAACTTGGATAAATGAGAATTAATATTGGAAGCTTCTAGCTAGCGAGGATAGCGTGGAAGGAAGTACTAAATGGAGGGAAAACTCGGTGGTGCTGAAAATGAGAAAGAAATTATTCAAATTCAAAGATAAGAGTGGAAGCGCAAGAAGACAAAAGTTGGTATGATAGTACACTAATCCTGCAGAGAGCGCCACTTGCACCTGTTGTGGCAGTCTACCATATTACACCTTGTCTCATACTTTTGTCTCCCTTGTACGAAGATTCCTTGATCCAATGCTGGAGAATTGCGTGTTGGCGCTACTTTATGTAGGCTTGATGTAATTTCATGAACACAAGCTCATGATCCAATGCAACATGCAAAACCCTAATCCTTGGTCTATAGATAGAGTTGTATTGAAGATTGAAAGGAGTTCAGCAATTCCAAGAAACCGTTACAAAGAGTTCAAGTGTGTAGATAGTGGAAGTTTGAAAGAGTGTTCTTTCCTCAACCAATTATGTGTCAGTTGATGAGCGTTGGTGCGACTGGAGTTATCTCTCGAGGATTAACCATCTCAAGTCATTCTCTAAGTTCCTCTTAGGTTTATATCTTCTGTTCAGTTATTGTCTTAAGACGTTTCCTTTGAGAACCATGTTTGTAGCTTGCACTCAGCTCATTGTGAGCTAAACCTTTTGTAGTTGAGCAATGTGAAATTAATATTAAAGTGTGTTTATTATATATGTTGTGTGGCCAATGCTTGCTTTACCATGTGTTTAACTGATTAAACACTCATTCCTTTGATTAATCAACTTAGAAATAGGTAACAACTTCTTGTATTGAGAGATCCTACAATAAGTGTATTTCATGAGTAAAAATGGTTAAAAGAGTAGGATAGAGATATTCACTTGACCTAGTTTACTTAGAGATAAAAAACTGCAACCATTAAGGAAAATCAAAACATTTAACAGACGTATATTAGGGTTACAAGTGGAGCTTAGAGATTTGTTTTTCTTGCCTTTTTATGCATGCTTTTGAATGATGTAGAGATACACCACTAGATCCTTCTGACCTTGCCTATCACGACACCACACAACATTAACACATAACTACACTAAAGATATTATTGGATCAAAGCTCAACTCAATCACTCTTAATACATTTACACTAGTTATATCTCTACACTTTTGGTACTTGTTCTAAGTGGAAACTGAATTCAACTCAATTCATATTATTATTTTCCCTACTAAAGCTTAAATTGAAAGAATAAAATTTATACAAAAGTCACATCTAAGTAGTAAACACTCCTTGTGGATACAATACTCTTATATTTATTACTTACTGCAATCAAAACATGTATACTTGCATGTGACACCTTTGAAAAGCGAGCAACTAACAACTATATTCTTAGTTCATCTCCTACATTTTTAATTGATATTTCAACATGTTATTACTTAAATGTTAATTTCAATTTTTTATAATGAATTTATTCAATATCTTTATACATGATTCAAATATAATTATCAAATAAACTTATCATTGTTTTTTTAAACATGAGAAACCTATTGTTCGACACCAATGAGATTGTTGTTATTGCCCGCATCAACCTTTGAGACTGACTAGTCAGAAGAAAGATCTACTTCTATGTGAGATTCTTCCATTTTTTCTTTATTATCAAAGTAAGAAACAGTTCCCACCCATGGAGGATCCACCCATCGGTACATATATGTGCCTGACGACTCCACTAAGCCAGCGAGTCCCTGTTTAACCATTTCTTTCCGACTGTAGTGAAAAAGGTAATATTGACAATAACTCTGCTTCTCCTAAAAACAAGATGATTCATAATCTCTATATCACCAGTGCCCCAACCATGTGTCACCCTATAAATATTGGTAAAATGGCGAGCTCGTCGCTCATCTCGAGCTGCTATAGTTATATATGAATCCATATAAGATTTGATGGAGGAAACAAGACAAAAAACCACCTCCCTAAAATATTGATTGTTGGAGTTTCCCACTTCATCTTCCTCAGAAGTACTGACGGGGAAAATTAGTGCTCTCTACATAACCCCTCCAAATCTAAAGCTATCATTAAGCATAATAAAGTTGGGATTTATGCTATTAACGTATAGGGATCAACATTTGGGACATCAAGGTTTTTGTATATCACCGTGTAATACGATGAACTGACTTTTTATCGAAATGTCGCGGTAAGCAAGAGTCGCCACCGACTTTTATTTTATCCAAATTAAATAGAAAGGCTAAAAGAACAGGAAAAGGCCTTTTAAAAAGATTTTGAGTTCGGGGGGTAATTTATACAAAGGGAAGGTTTAAAAAGCACCCTTTGCATCCATGGTTTTCCATGGGCTCTTAATTGCTTTGCTCTTTGTTTTCAGAAATATAGAAGAAGAAGAAAAGTGGACTTTAGCTCGTAAATGAGCGTAGCCATTTTTGAAGAATTATGAGAAAGAATATAGAAAAGTTTAGAGCAAGGCAAAGCAATTAGGGGCAATTACCTTATAGTTTTGAAAAAGGGGTTCTTTTAGCCTTTCAGGGTAAAAGAGTCTATCCATGCCATGGAGGGCAGGAAGCCTTTCATTTGGATGTTGAAGGGTCGTCGAAATATCCTTTGCCATAATTCTGTCCCATGCCATAGAGGGGCAGGTAGTCTAAGGGAAGGATCAGAATAGCCTTTCGTAGGCAGCCAGAGGATACCTCAGCCTTTTCGTAGGCAACTTCCGAGGGTCGAGGTCATATTAGTGTATCGAAGGCAGCATCATTAGGGACTTATGACCTTTATTTGTATCGAGGCAGCATGGCTGAGGTATCCTCGTATTCGAGGGACATGGCTATTCTGCAAAAAAAAACACAAGGCAACAGGCAACAAGGCAACAGGCAGCAAAGAGGTTACCCCAAAAGTGTGCGTGGGTGCAACAATCATGTGATTATATTCAGAAAATTATCTTGTAATTAGGTGATTCTAATTAATTACAGACTTGCACTCCCTAGGATTACTAACCACGCAATAGTATAAACAATTATGGGGAAGGGGAAGTGAAACCAGCGGAGGAGAGGGGAAGTGAAACCAGCGGAGGAGAGGGGAGTTGAAACCAGCGGGATTAAAAACAGAAAACATAATAGTTTAGGGTTTAGGGTTACCGATACTCGTAGCTTTGGCAATTGACAAACCCTGAAGATTTGGAAAAGGAAGAATAAACAGAAAAATGGGTGAGCGCATTATCGGTTCGGAGGCAAACAAAATTAACCCTAAAAATAAAAAAAGATAAAGAAATTAATAAATAAATATATAAACAATAGATGCTTAGCTTCGAATTTGATCTGACATGGTTGGCAGTCGGAGGAAGTCTCGGAGTAACCCTGAAAAATGGCAAAGGCAAAGGAGAATGTGAGTGTATGCATAGTTCAAAAAAGATTAAAAGGGTAAACCCTAAAAAAGGGAAACAAAATAGACTTTTAGAATGAAAAAGGCACTTAGCTTTGTGAGGGGCATGGCACGTAGTCGGAAGGTACTTGAAGAGTCAGCCCTGAAAAGGCACAGAAAGGAAACATATTCAGTGTAGGGCAAAACCTAATTAGGATTCAAATTGAGTATAATGGTAAATTGATTTAATTAATTATTGGTCTCGCGACCTAATTAATTAAATCGGGATAAGAAAATAAAGTCAAGCACAAAAACATTTTTTGGGATTTTTTGGAATTAAAATAAAGCATATACGAATTTTTGGATTAAATAAATAAATAACTATAATTAAAATAAATAAATATAATAAGTAAGTATATATAATAAATATATTAAATAAAATAATTATATTAAAGAAAAGAATTTAAATAATATATATGTATATTTAACCAATTAAAAGAAAAAGATGAATATTAAATATTAATATGTTAAAAGAAAATAATTAAAATAAAATAATTATTATTAATTATAAAAAAGTTTTTGAAAATAATATATAGTTTATATATAGTAAAAAAAAGAACAAAAAACATATATATATATATATATATATATATAAATATATATATATATATATATATATATATATATATATATATATATATATATATAAATATAAATAAATAAACAATTTTATGTAATTAAATATAAAAAAATTTGGAAAACTTAGCTGGCGATCCAGTGTGGCACGCATAGGCAGTGCATGATGCTCCTTCGTATCTTGGCGCGTTGGATCTGGATGAGAGATAATCATACGACTAAGATGGTGAGGGAACATTGTACCACGTGTTTCTTAACGCGCCAGATCCTTCAGAATTCAAAAGCAGCGCGCGCGTTTTCTGGCCAGTGCGAAGATGACACGTCTTCATCTTCAACCTTGGGAAGATTCAGAAACCTCTTTTTACAGCGCTTTTCACAAAAGCGCTATAAAAGCATCACCTGAAAATAGCGAATAGGTGCAAACGTATACAAAAAAATTTCGCGAGGGATCCAACGTGTTCGTATGGATCTCACGAACCTGATCATGGCCTTAATTGGATCAAAAGGGACCTGTATAAGAAAGCCCTAAAAAGTTCCCGAAAACCCTAATATGGCAAATTGTTCGTAACAGCATGATAACGTCTCAAAATTTCCAGAATCGATCATTAGATGATAATAAACATATATATACAATTAAATATGATCAATGATGCTTGTATGATGCAAATCGAATCAAGTTTAGAATTGACAAACCGTGGCAAGTTGGGGATGATTCTTGATGCTTTAAGGCTTAAAGATGATCGAGAATCGTCCAGTGATAATCAGGGAACAAGTCTTGATTGATTGCAACACCTGAATTGGCTTAGAACTTCAAATTGACTCTTGAATTTTTCTCTCTTTTTGGACTCGGGATAGAAGCTCTTGGAGGCAGAAAATTGTAACCCTTGGGGTCTGCACTTGTTACCTTTATATAATAGAATAGTTTAGGTCAATAAATGTGTAGCAAATCTCTTTAAATCTTTGATTCCTATCTTGAGAAATTTGATTGGAAATTTTGTTTTGAAAGCTTCTAATTATGGCCAAAATTGATTCACTTTTCTCTCAATCACCTATGCACGAAATTATATTGATTTTGGAGTATATTTGAGGATTAAAATAGATCCAAATCACATCTTTTATAAAATATTTGATTTTCTTTTAATTTAAATGATTTTAATTATTTTTTAATTGAATAAAAAAATGAAATTAATCATATATTTTCGTGGCAAAGAGATTTTGGGCTCTTGGATACTTGGAGACCAAGATTGAATCAAAATAACTTAGGCCCATTTGCAAAAATGTTCAAATTCTTTCACATTTTTCCCTCCAAAATAGCTCAACTTTGACAAGGCCCGTCTCTCTCAATTTTTGAGATATGGAAGTGTTCTAGGATTTTTTAGAAACCTTGGAGAGTCCTCTAACCAGTGTCTTTGGTCTCATATCAAAATGATTTTCCATGCTCCTTATATATCCTTTTGAAAAAAGTATCTTTTTGTTGACTTTTGAAAAGGACCTATAATGTTTTGGTCCATATCTCTCAAATGAAGCATTTTTAGACTTGGCATGTGATACACAATTTTGTAGAGAATCAAATTTCCTTAAAAATGAGCTTTGGATGGAAAATTTCTGATGTTCCATGTGAGAGTTATGGCTGGTCAAAGTTCAGTTGACTTTTCCTATGCAAAACCCTAATTTAGCAACTTTTTGATTTGTTGATTTTTAATCTCTCCTTGATGAACCATGATCAATTCTTGATCAAATGGTGAATGATACTTCAATATGAGGATCTTGACAAAAAATCAGGAGTTTTGACTTTATTTTGACCACAGGTGACTTTTTTAAGTTAACTTAGTCGACTGTTGACTTTCTGAACATTTGAGTGACCAATCCTTTGAGATGAGACTTGATACTTGTTATGGAGATGATGTGAGATATGTTGAGCCATATGAGATGCCTTGGAGCCATTAATTCACTGGTTTTTTCTTTGAATAAGCCAAACCCTAATTCTCCGATCTTTGCTTAGGAGAGTGTGTCTTGAAGCTTTGTGTTTTCATTTGAATTTGAATAGGAGAAAATGTGTGGGAAAATTTTGGGGTATGACAGCTGCCCCTGTTCAATCTTCTTAAACCTGAAGATGTAGAGTGGTTTGTATGCCAGTCGGAATCTGAGGGTAGAAGAGGATTGAACACCAGAATGCCCAGAAATTTGCCCTCGCTGAAGTAGGGACTTTTGCCGGAGATGGGCTTGAAGATGCCATCCAGTAGTTGTTTGAGTGTTGATCGTTACGGAACCGTCCGAGGTTTCCGCTTTAGATTTTGAAACGCTGACTGTTTGAGGAACCGTTCGAGGTATCGACTTAAATCTGAGGGTAGATTGTTTAAGGAACCGTCTGAGGTATCGACTTTAAACCTGAAGGCAGATCATTAAGGAACCGTCCAAGGTATCGACTTAAATCTGAGGTAGATCATTAAGGAACCGTCCAAGGTATCGACTTAAATCTGAGGTAGATCATTAACGAACCGTCCAAGGTATCGACTTAAATCTGAGGTAGATCATTAAGGAACCGTCCAAGGTATCGACTTAAATCTGAGGTAGATCATTAAGGAACCGTCCAAGGTATCGACTTAAATCTGAGGTAGATCATTAAGGAACCGTCCAAGGTATCGACTTAGATCCGAAGGTAGATCGTTAAGGAACCGTCCAAGGTATCGACTTAGATCCGAAGGTAAATCGTTAAGGAACCGTCCAAGGTATCGACTTAGATCCGAAGGTAGATCATTAAGGAACCGTCCAAGGTATCGACTTAGATCCTGAAGGTAGATCGTTAAGGAACCGTCCAAGGTATCGAACTAGATCCAAAGGTAGGAGTTGTTTATTTGACTGCAGCAATGACTTGAAAAAGCAAAGTTAGTTTCTTATGCCATGTCATGATGCATCTAATGCGTTGATGTGACGGGACTCTCAACATAAATGAGAACCTTGCATGTTATGTACGCATTTGTCACGATGCATTATGTATTATGTATGAACATGTATGCACTTGTATGAATATGTTTATGATTTATGACGTATGACTATGATTTATGCTATTTGACACATCTTGATTGAGAAGGTGGATCTCCATGTCATTGTAATTTTGATGTTTGATCTTATCTTGAAGATGCTCAGCTGGGGATTTATGATTTCTGCTTGGGGACGATCAGTAACTTGATGTACCCTGATTGGGGATTAGAGATATTAATACACCATGTTGGAGAAGAGCAAAGTTTTGGAGAACCGGTAGTGTTGAAGATGTAAACTCTGTTGGGGAGATATGTTTGAAGATATCTTCTTGAGGATTGCTCTGTGGGGATATGATCTTGTGAAATCGGAGTTGTGGGAAGGCATGGATGCCTTGAACATTGCCCCCAGTATTATAGTACCTACCATTCCTGGATTTGATTAGGACACACCACTGAGTATTGATCAAGATGTCAAACCGGTCTTGCATAGATTTGCCCCTGCTAGTAGGAACTTTTGGAAAGATTCGCCTTGCGAGGACTTTATGATATGTGCACTATGGGAGACATGCCCCTAGTAATCATAAGCCCAAGACAATGTCCTGTGTTGGTTGAGAAGTAGCTTGAGATCTTCTTGGATGCATGCCCCTGATTGGCATCCTTGAGATATTCTTGGAATCTTGACTTGATTACCCCGGATTGATTGGGAAATAGTTTGAAACTCGCTTGGGATGTATGCCTTTGACTGTTTGTCATTTGAGATTCTAGGAATCTTGACTGGATTGCCCTAGATTGATCGGGCAAAACGTGTCATGCCCCTTGTATACGTAGGAGACATTGCTTCTTGGAGTAATCTGTGTTGGTCGGGATAACTTTGAATCATTAGCCATACCCTGTGCAAATTCATTCTGATGCTAACATTTGAAATTATGTAGCAAAATTTGTTTAATAATGAATTCATGAGATGCAATGCATACGTTTGTCTTGAGTTTTTTTGAAAAACGTTAAAACAAGAGAAGTAAAGGTGTGATATTTGTAAAAACATGATATTTGTAACAATGAGATGTTAGTAAAAACGTGATATCTACTTGGCATTTGTGGTAAACCTTAAGGAGTCAGGATACCCTTTTGGTGACAGTATGCCTTCGAACTAACCATGCTTCAATTAGGACTTTCAAGGGTTGTAACGTGGCTTGGTTCACGGTTTAAGAAACAAAGGATAAAGGCTCAAAATTTGATTGTACCCACCCCTCTTCGTGATGATCTTCAGTCCTAAGCTCAGTTAATTCAACTTATGCATTCAGGTTTCATGAGACTTTTGATAATGACGATGGTTCAAAAGCAAAGAAAGCTTTTGAGATGGCAGTCACTTATTCCTTTTGGTAGTCATAACATTGCGTTGTTCAGGAATTTATTGACTTCTCTTTTTTCAACTTTTTGGTATCCCTAACTTTTGCCTGAACTGTCTATTTTGAGCTTACAGTCAGTGGGATGCCCTGATTTTTGCCTAAGTCATCTTTTGATTTTTGACTTAGCAAGCTTTTCTTTGTATATATGCTTTTTCATTTTTTTCCTTTTTGAAAGATATTGACTGCCTTGTTTGATGATTGATGAATCATCATTGTCTTTTGATTGGTCTCCTCAACACTTCTTTGATGTGTGCGGTTGAACGTTTGTGATTGAAACCTTTGTTGAAAGGTGTACTGAATGATTCTCTTAAAATAGAATGCACAGCCAAATTAACTGAGAACTACCCTGCCCCAGGTTATGATCAAGGGTTTTAATTAGTACAAGAAAGAAACTTCTACTTCTTAGGCTCAAAGGGGTTAACGAGGGATTAACATCCTTATATCTCCACTGTTTAGGAATTGAAACAATGCCTGTACATCGTCAACATAGTCCGTTCAAAAGCATACTGTATGAGGTTGCGATATCGTTTTCGTCATCCTCCCTCAAAAGGCTTACAACTTAGCAGGAGTTGAATAAACACAAAACATATGCAAAGTAAATACGCAGTTTAAAATGAGTGATAACAAAATAATGTATTCAAGACAAACATATGCAATGCACTGATGATGATTATTAAAATATATAATGTCTATCATAATTCGAATGTTTAAACAAACAGAATAAAATTTGCGCATGAAAGTAAATCTAATGATTAAAAGTTCATCCACTTAGACATTAATCAGTCTTGTCGTGACTAGGCATAGGAGCGGTGATCACCACAGGAGTTCTCGGATGGTTGAATTCAATTTCTCCAGCATCGATCATGTCTTGAATCTTGTTTTTCAATGACCAGCAGCTATTTGTATCATGACCAGGACTATCAGAGTGATATGCACACCTCACATTAGGATTATAGCTACGAGCAGAAGTACTAGGATTCTTAGGGGGATCCTTTAAAGTGATCAACTCCGACTTCAGTAGGTGTTGTAATGCTTGAGCCAATGACATATTGATCTTTGTGAATTGACGCTTAGGTACATCTGACTTGCGTCTTTGTTGTGGAACTGGTGTAGAGATCAAAATTGTCCCCACAGGTTGGTTGTGTTCATTGCAACCTTTCCGATTGTGCTCAGCATTAGTCAGGTGAGGTTCTTCAGATGAGTTGAAGTCAATGATCCTTTCATCAATTAAGTCTTGAATCTTGTGCTTCAATTGCCAACAATCCTTTGTATCATGACCAGGACTATTCGAATGATAAGCACATCTCGCATGGTACTTATACCCAGGAGTGAGGTTGGTAGGAAATGAATATGGAGGCAATAGAGTTATCAAGTTCTGATTGAGCAGTTGTTGCAGAACTTGAGACAGCGGCATATGCAACGGATTAAATTCTCGCTTAGGTTTGGATTTCCGATTATCTTTACCACCTTGATGCTTATGTTGATTCTTCTCCTTCTCGATCAGGAGTGCCTTTAATTCTTCTTGCCCCTTGGCCAAATGAAAGATTATTTTTCGGAACTGGTTATTCTGAGCCTGAAGATTTTTGACAGATTGTTCGAGATCCATTTTCTTGCTGAAATAAACAGCGAGGTCGGATGAGAGATCTATTGTAAGAAACCTGTTATGCGATGTTATGAATGCAAATGCAATGTTTTTCAAGGATCTATAGGAATTTAGTTAGCAACATTAAAATGATTTGGTCGCATCTTTGTCTGAAGAATCTTGGTTTTCGTCCTTGAATGTCCTTCTTTGAGTATCAAGCTCACCATATCGAGTGGGTCATCGCCTCTGATTCAGGATACTTCTGAACTTGAAGATACATGGCCAGAGGAAAATAAATCCTCTTGCCCCTTGATAGGTACTGAGTCTCTGAATTGGAAAGTACGTGGCCAGAGGAAAATAAATCCTCTTGCCCCTACATAGGGATTCAGTCCTTGATAAGAGCACCTGAAATTGCGCGCCCTAAATTCCTAAGATCCTTGAAAGGGTTAGTTAAATCATATTATGCTTATGATGTCATGATGTCATGAATGTTATGCGGATGCAGTGCATTAGGCATAATGTGAGATAGTAAGGACAAATAAGTCCTTTTAACACAACCTGCAAGGCAATGAAGGTTAGTGGCAAACACAAACACGTCACACAAGTCAACAAGTCACACAAGTCACACAATTTCCTTAGGCTCGGCTTGCATGGAGTTTAGATCATGTGAGGTACCATTCCCCAAAGGTATTTCTAAGGATAGAGATGATATCAGCAACGGGTTCTACCGAGTTACCCAGAATTGTCAGCCCCTCTAAAGCACCCTCGAACATGATACATACATACCATGCAATGATACTTTGAGAAAAGACCTATCTGAGTTGTAGTATCGGGTAGCGACTATGCTCTCAACATACATCAAGAGTAGTCCCCACACTACGTTCCTAAAAGTCAGGATGGGTTAAAGGTTACTAAAGGTCCTTAAGCTCCGACTCACCCACGGACATCCGCACGAACCTCCCTCATACAAGAGAAGCATGCAAACACCCATAGAGGCCTAACTTAAGCGTGAACTCTCATATTGACCAATCCTCCACATACATGAAGGAGGTCTCCATGACTATGCCACTTCCTATCTTACATGTACTTGAATCCGGGTGTAGGATTCGTCCTTCAGTTAATTCCCAAAACGCCCCTGAAAAATAAAACAAACAAAGCAAACAATAGAAAACATTTAAAGTGTTCCTAAACTTTTAAGGTAACCTCTCTTTTATAAGAAAATTCTCCCCAGCAGAGTCGCCAGTTCTGTAATACGGTGAACTGACTTTTTATCGAAATGTCGCGGTAAGCAAGAGTCGCCACCGACTTTTATTTTATCCAAATTAAATAGAAAGGCTAAAAGAACAGGAAAAGGCCTTTTAAAAAGATTTTGAGTTCGGGGGGTAATTTATACAAAGGGAAGGTTTAAAAAGCACCCTTTGCATCCATGGTTTTCCATGGGCTCTTAATTGCTTTGCTCTTTGTTTTCAGAAATATAGAAGAAGAAGAAAAGTGAATTTTAGCTCGTAAATGAGCGTAGCCATTTTTGAAGAATTATGAGAAAGAATATAGAAAAGTTTAGAGCAAGGCAAAGCAATTAGGGGCAATTACCTTATAGTTTTGAAAAAGGGGTTCTTTTAGCCTTTTAGGGTAAAAGAGTCTATCCATGCCATAGAGGGCAGGAAGCCTTTCATTTGGATGTTGAAGGGTCGTCGAAATATCCTTTGCCATAAGACTGTCCCATGCCATAGAGGGGCAGGTAGTCTAAGGGAAGGATCAGAATAGCCTTTCGTAGGCAGCCAGAGGATACCTCAGCCTTTTCGTAGGCAACTTCCGAGGGTCGAGGTCATATTAGTGTATCAAAGGCAGCATCATTAGGGACTTATGATCTTTATTTGTATCGAGGCAGCATGGCTGAGGTATCCTTGTATTCGAGGGACATGGCTATTCTGCAAAAAAAAACACAAGGCAACAGGCAACAAGGCAACAGGCAGCAAAGAGGTTACCCCAAAAGTGTGCGTGGGTGCAACAATCATGTGATTATATTCAGAAAATTATCTTGTAATTAGGTGATTCTAATTAATTACAGACTTGCACTCCCTAGGATTACTAACCACGCAATAGTATAAACAATTATGGGGAAGGGGAAGTGAAACCAGCGGAGGAGAGGGGAGTTGAAACCAGCGGGATTAAAAACAGAAAATATAATAGTTTAGGGTTTAGGGTTACCGATACTCGTAGCTTTGGCAATTGACAAACCCTGAAGATTTGGAAAAGGAAGAATAAACAGAAAAATGGGTGAGCGCATTATCGGTTCGGAGGCAAACGAAATTAACCCTAAAAAATAAAAAAAGATAAAGTAATTAATAAATAAATATATAAACAATAGATGCTTAGCTTCGAATTTGATCTAACATGATTGGCAGTCGGAGGAAGTCTCGGAGTAACCCTGAAAAATGGCAAAGGCAAAGGAGAATGTGAGTGTATGCATAGTTCAAAAAAGATTAAAAGGGTAAACCCTAAAAAAAGGGAAACAAAATAGACTTTCAGAATGAATAAGGCACTTAGCTTTGTGAGGGGCATGGCACGTAGTCGGAAGGTACTTGAAGAGTCAGCCCTGAAAAGGCACAGAAAGGAAACATATTCAGTGTAGGGCAAACCCTAATTAGGATTCAAATTGAGTATAATGGTAAATTGATTTAATTAATTATTGATCTTGCGACCTAATTAATTAAATCGGGATAAGAAAATAAAGTCAAGCACAAAAACATTTTTTGGAATTTTTTGGAATTAAAATAAAGCATATACGAATTTTTGGATTAAATAAATAAATAACTATAATTAAAATAAATAAATATAATAAGTAAGTATATATAATAAATATATTAAATAAAATAGTTATATTAAAGAAAGGAATTTAAATAATATATATGTATATTTAACCAATTAAAAGAAAAAGATGAATATTAAATATTAATATGTTAAAAGAAAATAATTAAAATAAAATAATTATTATTAATTATAAAAAAGTTTTTGAAAATAATATATAGTTTATATATAGTAAAAAAAAGAAACAAAAAACATATATATATATATATATATATATATATATATATATATATATATAAATATAAATATAAATAAATAAACAATTTTATGTTATTAAATATAAAAAAATTTGGAAAACTTAGCTGGCGATCCAGTGTGGCACGCGTAGGCAGTGCATGATGCTCCTTCGTATCTTGGCGCGTTGGATCTGGATGAGAGATAATCATACGACTGAGATGGTGAGGGAACATTGTACCACGTGTTTCTTAACGCGCCAGATCCTTCAGAATTCAAAAGCAGCGCGCGCGTTTTCTGGCCAGTGCAAAGACGACACGTCTTCATCTTCAACCTTGGGAAGATTCAGAAACCTCTTTTTACAGCGCTTTTCACAAAAGCGCTATAAAAGCATCACCTGAAAATAGCGAATAGGTGCAAACGTATACAAAAAAATTCGCGAGGGATCCAACGTGTTCGTATGGATCTCACGAACCTGATCATGGCCTTAATTGGATCAAAAGGGACCTGTATAAGAAAGCCCTAAAAAGTTCCCGAAAACCCTAATATGGCAAATTGTTCGTAACAGCATGATAACGTCTCAAAATTTCCAGAATCGATCATTAGATGATAATAAACATATATATACAATTAAATATGATCAATGATGCTTGTATGATGCAAATCGAATCAAGTTTAGAATTGACAAACCGTGGCAAGTTGGGGATGATTCTTGATGCTTTAAGACTTAAAGATGATCGAGAATCGTCCAGTGATGATCAGGGAACAAGTCTTGATTGATTGCAACACCTGAATTGGCTTAGAACTTCAAATTGACTCTTGAATTTTTCTCTCTTTTTGGACTCGGGTTAGAAGCTCTTGGAGGCAGAAAATTGTAACCCTTGGGGTCTGCACTTGTTACCTTTATATAATAGAATAGTTTAGGTCAACAAATGTGTAGCAAATCTCTTTAAATCTTTGATTCCTATCTTGAGAAATTTGATTGGAAAATTTGTTTTGAAAGCTTCTAATTATGGCCAAAATTGATTCACTTTTCTCTCAATCACCTATGCACGAAATTATATTGATTTTGGAGTATATTTGAGGATTAAAATAGATCCAAATCACATCTTTTATAAAATATTTGATTTTCTTTTAATTTATATGATTTTAATTCTTTTTTAATTGAATAAAAAAATCAAAATAAATCAAATTAATCATATATTTTCATGGCAAAGAGATTTTGGGCTCTTGGATACTTGGAGACCAAGATTGAACCAAAATAACTTAGGCCCATTTGCAAAAATGTTCAAATTCTTTCACATTTTTCCCTCCAAAATAGCTCAACTTTGACAAGGCCCATCTCTCTCAATTTTTGAGATATGGAAGTGTTCTAGGACTTTTTAGAAACCTTGGAGAGTCCTCTAACCAGTGTCTTTGGTCTCATATCAAAATGATTTTCCATGCTCCTTATATATCCTTTTGAAAAAAGTGTCTTTTTGTTGACTTTTGAAAAGGACCTATAATATTTTGGTCCATATCTCTCAAATGAAGCATTTTTAGACTTGGCATGTGAGACACAATTTTGTAGAGATTCAAATTTCCTTCAAAATGAGCTTTGGATGGAAAATTTCTGATGTTCCATGTGAGAGTTATGGCTGGTCAAAGTTCAGTTGACTTTTCCTATGCAAAACCCTAATTTAGCAACTTTTTGATTTGTTGATTTTTAATCTCTCCTTGATGAAGCATGATCAATTCTTGATCAAATGGTGAATGATACTTCAATATGAGGATCTTGACAAAAAATCAGGAGTTTTGACTTTATTTTGACCACAGTTGACTTTTTTAGGTTAACTTAGTCGACTGTTGACTTTCTGAACATTTGAGTGACCAATCCTTTGAGATGAGACTTGATACTTGTTATGGAGATGATGTGAGATATATTGAGCCATATGAGATGCCTTGGAGCCATTGATTCACTAGTTTTTTGTTTGAATAAGCCAAACCCTAATTCTCTGATCTTTGCTTAGGAGAGTGTGTCTTGAAGCTTTGTGTTTTGATTTGAATTTGAATAGGAGAAAATGTGTGGACAAATTTTGGGGTATGACACGCCGATACTAGAGAATCTCCACAATTAGGCCCGTTCATTATATTCTCAGGAACATTTTATAAGTTGACCATAGTAAATGCTAGAAAGATAAACCACAAATGGTAGAGAAATAGACTATAAATGCTACACGAGTAAGAAGCGAAACAAAGAGAGCAACTAATAACAAAAGGAACATGATAATGAGGATAAACCATGAACAATTGACCCAGACAAGAGAAAAATAAGACCAAATTGAAAATCACCAAAGCTTAAGAGAAAAAGAAGAAAACATTCGCAAAAGAATATAAGGTTCAGTTTTGAAAGGGAACAAACATTGTTTGAAAGGCCAAAGCAACCTTTATATAATGAAGCCAAATGAAGCGAATCAATATTGCAAAATGAAAAAAAAATGAAAAACAAAAAATCAACGATCGAGATGACACCTTAAAATGTAGTGACACTTGAATGCACTTGAGCACCCTATGGGAAAGCGCCACACTTAACATATGAACCTAGGGCCACATGTTAAGAAAACATGCAAAATGTCTCAATGATTATATTGACATTTAATGTAGTTGCCTCCAAAATTATACTTCTCAACATAGTATCCAGTATCCGACCCAATTCCTTGGAAGACTTCTTGTGCATCACACCACAAATGTTTGGGGATAACCGTTTTAGGCTAGTTACATGCCCAATACGGTGTAGGCCCAACAATCTTCCATTAGATATACTCCCTCGGTCTCAAAATAAGAGTCTTTTTAACCAAAGAAATTTGTCCCAAAATAAGAGTCTTTCTACGTTTTCAATGCAACATTAGTTAACTTTTACCAACTTTACCCTTAATAATTATTCTCTACAATACTTTCAAGCTATTACATCATACTATACATTTATGACAACCAATAGTAATTAAGGACAGTTTAGTAAAATTATTATATCTGATTATTCAATCATTACTTTTCTTAATCTATGTGTAATAACCTTAAAAGACTTTCATTTTGAGGCAGAGGGAGTATAACACAACATGAGCAGTAAATCTATATTATTCGATCCATAATTTACTCTATCATATTTTATTCACAACTAATTTGAACGTTAAAATAATAATTTTAGAGACTCATCTTGCACAATTTGAACCAAAATTATTACACCATTGCATCACAGTCTTGTACTAACAATTATGGTTCCAAACAGAACAAACAATAAGAATAAGAAAAATGAGATAAATACACATATACTCTTTCTAGTCATTATTATAAATAAATATTCTCTTATGTATACTAAATAATTAATGTATATGATCTTTTATGTATACAAAATCAGGGCCGGTCCTTTGAATTTGGATGCCCTGGGCGAATCAAAATAGTGGTGTCCTAAAAATTGTTTTTAACAATAAATACATAAGGATAAAAGAAATAATTGGATAAAAACACATTTTCATTTGACATTGTGCAAAAAGAATACAAGTATGGATCTTTGAATCAATGTTTATACTACATCAAAATATAAATCAGTATAAAGAGACTTATTCTTCTTCTTCTTGATCCGATCTTTTTTCTATAAAAAAACTTACCAAACCTTTAAAATTATTTAGATATCATCCTCTTAGTATTTTTTTATTGCAAGATCATTAATAATTTGCCCATACTCAATTTTCTTCAAAAAGTTATTTTCAATTGAAATCAACGCAAGACTATTTAATCTATCTTGTGACATAGTAGATCTCGAATAAGATTTTAATAATTTTAATTCAGAAAAACTTCTTTCAGCAGATGCAACACTGATAGGAATAGTCAATATTATTCTATGTGTGCATTAGGAAAACAATTAAAAGTATTTAAAGAACCCAATATCATATAACTTGATTTTGATTCAATTGTTAAAACTTTTCTAATGACTTTAAATTCTTCAAACAAAATTTCACTATCAAGATCAAGAGAATCGACATGTTTTAAACAAGTTTCAAGATGTTTACAACATACTTTCAAGTCTCTATCAGATAATGATCTAAGCCTTTCAATACTAAACAAGAATTCAAAAATATTTTCATATGTGCTATACTGCTCAAATCTTCTATCAAGTGAGCCAATTGTTTGATCTACAATATATAAGAAATAGTTATTTCGGAAAGACTCTTCAGCAGACTCAAGATTCAGTTGTGAGTTGAAACGAATTTTCATTATAGTGTTGTTTTTAGGGGATTTTCATCATAATAATTGATTTTATTCTTCTCTATATTTTATTTATGGGGAAATTAGATTCTTTTATTAATTAATTCTAACTTGTAGTGCCCCTATAATTTTGTTAAGCAGTAGTTTTCAAAAATAAAATTCTAGCAAGTATTTTTATATTAGAAAATTTTCTTTTAATATATATAGGGATAAAAAAAATTTGGTGCCCCTAAAATTATGGGGCCCTGGGCTCCCGCCCCGCGAGCCCGTGCTCAGGGCCACCCCTGTACAAAATACATTTATTATTCAATAAATCTAAAAAAAAATATTTTCTTATAATAATGACTAGAGAAAATACATATTAGTGAGGGAAAGAAAGAGAGAGAAGGAGAAAAAAAAAAGAAAGAAATTTTTAAAATTTAAGTATATTATGTATATGTTGACCTATGATAAATTAAGCGGGAGAAAGAATATACTGTACCTTGTTCTCAATTTTATCTAATATTTTAAACAATAGATCAATTAAAGCTATATAATATAATTTTCTATATTTTTTTTTTTTGCAAATCAAATGTAATTCTCACTAATAATTTTATTTAAATCAGTACTTATGGAAATAAAAACAACTGTCATAAACTTAATGACATTTTTCAAATTCAATTTATAAAAACTATAATAAAATATGTTGAGCCAAGTCTTTTTAATCGAAACAAAATACTCTTCACTTTAAACCAAAATTTGGACTATCTTATCTTTTATATTAAAATCTTAATAAGTTTACCAACAAGAAAACATCATATCCTAAATTTAAAATAACATCACATCATTTTTAAGATAACATCATATAATTTTTTTTTCTAGGTGAGAACAATGTTTGGTCAGTGTCCATATCTCTCGGCACAAGCTCTAAATTACTAGAATCTCTTTTTCTTAAATTTTTTTTTTTAAAAATAATAAAAAAATTGATGTTTCACAAAAAAAATATTTAATCTTAATTTCTTAACATTGAAAAACCATTAAATATTCAAATATTAAATATCTCACTTTTTTATAGAACATTCTTTTTTATCTTAACTAAATAATAATTTATAGCTCAGAAATATCAAAGATTAACTCATTTTTTCAACACATGTTAAAAATTTAGTAAACTCCTCAAGGTAGAATATTATTGAATATTTGTCAAAAGTAATTTACCAATAAAAGAAAAGAATATTTCCGTCAAAATAAAAAAGAAAAGAAAAGACGAAGAAAATCTCGCACACTATAAAATCTGAACACGGTTTGCTCCGTAGTGGTGGTTTCTTTCTTCACTCTCCCTAAACCCCGTCTCCACTTTCTCTCTCTAGAGTTTATCGCTCTAAAACCTTTAATTCCAAACACAACCTTGGAACAATGCTCCTCAAAACATTCCAATTCATCGAACGGTTTTCTAGGTTTCGTTGATTTCTCTGCAATCACTCTCACATTGGTAAGCATTTTCATCATTTTTTTCTGTGTTTGATTTTGATCTGATCATTTTGTTCAATTTTTTCTAAGCTGTTTGTTTGTGTTTTGTTGCAGAGACTGTGTTGGTGAGTTTGGTTTGAATCGTGCACGGGAGTTTGCTTGGTTTTTGCTGTAACTGTAAGGTTTTTTTGGGTTAAGAATTGAATGGGTATTTTGTGTTTTTTCCTTCGGTTTACTTCAGGTTTATGGTTTTTGTAGAGTTAGGGTTTCGTGAGAAATGAGGTTGAGATCTCGGACTCGGTCAGGGAAGGTTTTGGGTGAAGGGAAGGTTGTTCAGAAAGAAAGGGTTTCTGTGAAGAATGCTTGTGATAGTTTAGTTTCGGGTGATGAGGGTTTAGAGGCACCTTCGTCGTTGATTGAGAAGAAAGACGATGGAAATTTAGTTTCGGGTGATGAGCGTTTAGAGGCATCTACCTCTTTGGTTGAGAAGAAAGATGAGGATTTGGTTTCGGGGGACAACGGTTTAGAGGCACCTACCTCGTTGGTTGAAAAGAAAGATGAGGGTTCAGAGGCACCTACCTTGTTGGTTGAGAAGAAAGATGACGATTTAGTTTCAGGGGATGGGGGTTTAGAGGCACCTACCTCATTGGTTGAGAAAAAGGATGAGGATTTAGTTTCAGTGGATGAGGGTTTTGAGGCACCTACCTCGGTGATTGAGAAGAAAGACAAGGTTGAATGTGCTGGTGAAGTTGAAGGTGCTGGCGAAGTTGAATGTGTTGCGAAAACAAAATTTGACTTGGATTTAAATGCGAGTCCAAGTGAAAATATTGACTTAGCTGAGAATGAGAGCGGTTTGGATTTAAATGTGAGTGTGAGTGGAAATGTTGACTTAGCTGAGAATGGAAATAGTAGCCCTAGGAGTTGTTTGAAAGATGGTGATAGTTTAGAAGCTGAGGTTGATAGGGAGGAGAATGAAGGGTTGAGTCGGGCTCGAGTATTGCGGTCAAGATCAAAGAGGGGAGACGATAAAAAACCTGATAATGGAGGGAATGACGTTGCTGAGAATAATGGAGAACCTGGTGGGTTTGATGAGGTTAGAGAAGCTGATGGAGTTTTTACTGATGGTAACGAGAATGAAGGAGTTAAGGTGAAAATGGGAGGGAAGGGCAAGAGGAAATTGAAACGGAAGCGTGGGAGGCCTCCGAAAACGGAGATAAAAGCGAAAGATGAATTAGTTGATCAGCCACTGAGTAAGGTTGGGAGGCGTCCAAAAACCGAGATAAAAGAGAGAGGTGAATTAGTTGATCAGCCACCACGTAGGGTTGGGAGGCCTCCAAAAACAGAGATAAAAGAGAAAGATGAATTAGTTGATCAGCCAGCGCGTAGGCTTGGGAGGCCTCCGAAAACAGAGATAAAAGAGAAAGATGAATTAGTTGATCAGCCAGCGCGTAGGCTTGGGAGGCCTCCGAAAACAGAGATAAAAGAGAAAGGTCTATTAGTTGATCAGCCACTGAGCAAGCTTGGGAGGCCTCTCAAAGAAGTTATAAAAGAGGATGATCAGTTAGTTCAGCCACCTCGTAAGCGTGGGAGACCTCCCAAGACCGACCAACAAAAGTATCCCATGACCGTGTCACATAATAGTAAAGGAAAGGCGAGGCATGAAAATGGGAAAAAAGTTTCCAGTAAAAAGTTTAAAAAGAAGAGAACATCAAATACTGTGAGTGAACCTGCTGCTAATCGAATTAAATTACGTGAACAAAAGCAATTGGTGAGTAATCAAATGAAGAGGACATCAAGTACTGTGAGTGAACCTGCTACTAATCGAATTAAATTACGTGAACAAAAGCAATTGGTTAGTAATCAAATAATGGGATGTCTCTCAGATGCAGGATGGACTGTTGACCATAGACCTAGAAATGGAAGAAATTATATTGATGCAGTATATGTTGCTCTGGATGGAAAAACACATTGGTCCATAACCAAGGCGTACAAGAGGCTTAAAGAGCATTGTGAAGCGGGGAATGGTGAAGGTATGTCGTACAGACCAGGATTCAAATTTACACCAATACCAGAGGAAGATTTCAATTTACTGACTAGAATTGTTACTAAGAAAAGATGTTCAGTTAAATGTGTGCCATTTGAAGGAAAAGTTGGAAAAAATGTTGGTGGGGTCAATCGAAAAAAGAAAAAAATAAAACCAGGTTCTGGTGCTGGCAAGGGTAAGTCAGTGAAAGGGAAAATGAAAAGGAAACGATCACTTGCCGAGGACGGCGATACAGATCGTAAGCGGCACAAAACACAGAACAAGACGCGAGGTGCTTTGTTGGTTCGGGATGCTACAGAAGAGGTAGATTCAGTAATTAACGGATATGTGCCATACAGTGGAAAACGAACTGTACTTGCCTGGATGATTGATTTGGGCACAATCCTTCAAAATGGGAAGGTCCATTGTATGCAAGACAAGTTGGAAATTGCTCCACTGGAAGGTAGTATCACAGGAGATGGTATTCACTGTGGCTGCTGTAATTCAATCATAACAGTTTCTGACTTTGGAGTTCATGCAAGAAGCAAACAATCTGATCCTCTTAAAAGTATATATATGGAGGATGGAACTTCACTCCTACAGTGCCTGCTAGATTCATGGAATAAACAAGATGAATCTGAACGTAAAAGTTTTCATTTTGTTGATGTTGCGGGTGAAGATCCTAACGATGATACATGTGGTATCTGCGGAGATGGTGGAGACCTGATGTGCTGTGATGGTTGCCCATCAACGTTCCATAAAAGCTGCTTGGATATAAAAGTATGTCTCTTGATGCTGGCTGCACGGGTTACTTCAATTCATTTTGTTATAACTGATCTTAATAGAATTCTTTCACTGTAAATTTGTTATTAGGATATTTATTCTATTTCAAACTGTTATGAACTATTCATTTTCCCCTTTTCGTTTAGTATCTATGGTCTCATCGTCAAAAAGGGCTTCAATATATGTTAATTTGGTGACAATTTAATAGATTTGTTCAACATCTGTGCCTTTTCTTACCTATTGCTTCTTGGTGAAAATATATATGCTTGTTTTTTTTTTTGTTTCTGAATTTCTAGAAGATTTCATGAGAATTAATGGGAAAATCTTATTGTTATTTTATATACTTCACATTGGGAAAATCTTGTTATTTAATATACTTCACATTTCTGAATTCCTCTTGCTTATTGTTATTATATACTTCTCATACTTTACATTTTTATGACACATCTGCATATTGAAAATTGTGCAACTTAATCATGTTCTGGAAAATAAAGCTTCTTTTTTTTACTTGCAGAAGTTTCCATCTGGTGACTGGAACTGCATTTACTGTTGTTGCAAATTTTGTGGGTTGGTTGGTGGATGTTCAAACCAAAGTGTTGTCAATGACGAGTTTACTATGCCTGCATTGCTCACATGCCATTCATGTGAGGAAAAATGTATGCCCTTATCTATATTCTTTTGATAGTTAAATACTTATTTATCACAAGGGGTTGTGTTTGTGTTACTTCCCAGTTAGAAATGAATATGGCTTTTTTACCTTTTGTAGTTCACAAATCCTGTATTGAGGCAAATGGTGGTAAGACTGATGATTCCGGGAATGCATTATTTTGCGGAAACAAATGTCAAGAGGTATGGTATATTTTCTTTCATAGTTTCATCTGCTCGAGTTTTAATCACTGTATGTAATTGGTTGATGCTAAGTTAGTTGTATATTTGTAAGTTGAACTGGGCTAAAATTTGACTTGAAGTAGTTGCTATAATTTCAATTGTCTGTGATCTCATCTTTATAAATATTGCTTAATATTTACACATTCTGGTCACTACAGACAAATTGTTAATTTTTTTTTTTGACCTCCAGTTATCCGAGGGACTTGAAAGGCTTCTTGGGGTTAAACATGAAATCGAAGATGGGTTTTCTTGGTCTTTTATTTGGCGATCAGATGTTGGCTTTGATGCTTCTCTGACAAAACCTCAGCTGGTAGAATGTAATTCTAAGCTGGCTGTTGCATTATCAATAATGAATGAGTGCTTCATGCCATTTATTGATCATAGAAGCGGGACCAATCTGATCCGC
Source organism: Vicia villosa (assembly GCF_029867415.1). Taxonomy (NCBI): domain Eukaryota; kingdom Viridiplantae; phylum Streptophyta; class Magnoliopsida; order Fabales; family Fabaceae; genus Vicia; species Vicia villosa. Next base: position 144,886,465 of record NC_081180.1, read on the forward strand.
AGTATTGTATACAATTGTGGGTAAGTTCAAGTGGCCTCTTTTTATATATCAAACTAGCATTGTCCAGATCATGCATTTGCCCTTGCAGATATTCCTTGGTGGTTGCAAAACTTCATGTTCTGCAATTCAACTTGATGCTATATATGTATGACCACTTAAATGCTCATGCCCAACAACTATATGTAGGACAATCCAAGAGTGATCCTTTTGACGGGATTGTTCCAGATAAAAAATCCCAGAGTACGCTCTCTGCAGGCTTCTTCCCTAATAAACCTGGAGTGTTCCCCTAGGATGGAGTGCTCTCAAGATTTAGATATTCTCCAAAGAAGCAAAAATGACAATATTTTTCATTGTTCACAAGCCTAAAATCTAAATTACATAAGGCTCTTAAACCCCACGATATTGTAAATCAATTAATTAAATAAGTAAAGATAATAAAAAGCCTAGATCGATTTTAATTAGATGTTAAATCTTAATAAAGTTTCCTAAACTAAGATCAGGAGTCCCACATTAGAGGATATATTGTCTGAAAAAGTGTTTATAGTTGGCAGACATGCTTGCCTTACAAGTTTTTTTTGGGAGTAAGAATGAGTTAAGCTCAATCTAAAATCTAAGATGATACCGGAGCTTATGTATGATCCGCTTGGCCACCCACTCGGGTCACACCCTAAGTGTCATGCAGTATCATCTTTAGATGGTATCCAATCCTATCAGTTGGGTAACTCGCCATAGTATTTACTCACCAAAACCAATGGTAGTGGGCATGAAGAAATAAGGTCTGACAATAGCGTATAAAGAGTCGTATTCCTCACCTTAAATAGTTTTGTAAGAATTAGTTAGATCTAATGCAAAATCTGAGAACATTTAAGAAATAAATGACAGTGTCAAACTTATATGCTATTGTCAGACCTTATTAATGCAAAATCTGAGAACATTAGAGATGTTAAATATTATTCTTATACCATACACAGTACTTATATGCTTGTTACAATTTTTAGGTCAAACTTCAAACGCCTGAACTATAGTGGATTTATTACTGCAATTCTAGAGAGAGGTGATGAGATCATATGTGTTGCATCTATCAGGTATTTGTCCACTGAAATTTTTGATATGTTTATATATGCTTTTATAAGCAGTCAGAATTTAACATAAATGCAGGGTGAAGGCTGGATTTAGATTTTTTATTTAATGGTTTAGTGTATCCGGTACTTGTTTCAGTTACCGTTTTTTGAAATTAATATGTTATAGGTATTTCTTGCTCAGATAATCAGTATTACCTTGCCTTACATTATTGTAAGCAGATTAATTACCTTTCCTTACTTAGACTGGAATCTGCTGTTGATCATGTGCGTATCAACAGTTAAAACTTAAAACATCACTATATGATGAATGAGTGGTGCTAAAAGGTTGCCCTACTCATAATAGTTACATATTCGGATATTGGTTCTTATTGTTACAAAAATATTTGGTTTGCTACTAAATAAAGCTAAACATGTGCTTCAATCTGTTAAAAAATGTGCTGTTTGATATTTTACCCCGTGATCTAAAAAATAGTAAGGTCTGGTGACAAATATGGTTTGGTAATGTGTGGAGCTGATCCATGAAGCACTTGTTACTAGGGGTATACTTGATGTAGGATAGCTAAATAGTTACTGATAGAGGGAGACCAAGGTAAACTATAAGCCAAAATGTTAACAGAGAATTGGAGTTGAATGGTATTCCTTTTCTGAAGTTTCCTTACTCATCTATAATAAGATATCATAATCATAAATTTGTCCTTGATTTTCTGTGCTATAGCTAAAACAAAATTTCCCCGTGTATAGCTTTACTTCCCTGCCCAGCAAACATGTGTAATCCATTGTACTTGGAGAAGTATTTTCTTTTAAGCAATGGAAGAGACAGATTTTTATTCTGATGATTATAGTTTTTGATTGATCAAATAGGATCCATGGGAACCAACTTGCAGAGATGCCATTCATTGGAACCCGCTATATGTATAGGCGACAAGGAATGTGCCGTCGGCTTCTAAATGCCATTGAATGGGTAAGTTCAGCATTTTATACATGTCTCTTCAGTCTTAGTTGCACAGAATTTGGCTTGCTCATTATTGAATTAGATATAACAATTTTCAATTTTTTGCTTTTTCCATTTTTTCAATTATGTCCTTATCCTTGATTGCATAAAAAATTCTTTTAGCCTGTAAATTTTTTTCTTCCGGCTAATCTTACTTCTGTCACTTTTTTCAAAAAGAAATGATCTGCACCATATTAACTTAGGGTGGGATACTGTTTTAGTTTGACGCCGAAGTGTAGGACATTTGACATGATTTGCTCAATACCTTGCTTAAAATAGGAATCTTAAATTGATTCATTTTTGCTTTTATTTCTAGAATGTGGAGAAAATGAAAGCCAAATTTATTTATTGTGCTCCGCTTTCATATTAACAAACTAGAGTGTAGAGTCTTAGACCCATAGGATGCACAAATGAACTAAACAAGGGAGTAATATTTACAGAAAATTTATATTAAGGATTTTCTAAAACAGCAATACTTAAAAAATATTTAATATAGTCAGTTAATAATTGTCACGTACATACAGACTTAAATTTGTTTCACATAGGTTTATAAAATTTTTTAAGTACTTGCATAAAAATCAACTGAGTTGTGTAAATTACATTGGTTGAACATAAGTTGAACAAAAATATTTAGCCTTCTTACTTTTATACCACATTTTAGCAGATTATAAAAACGAACAAGACCATAATATAGTAATACGCTTTTCATATTGTAAAAGAGTTAAATGTAACCAAAACAGCATGCGAAATAAAAAAATCACGTACTTAGTATATCATATTTTGGTAAAATCTATTGGAAAGCTATGAAACTAAATGAGAGCCTATCATTTTTTTGCTGCAACTGTATTATTGTATGCAGATGTGTTGTCCTATTTATAAAGAATTACATCCCAACTCTTGTAATAAACAATTGTATCATGAATAGCTTCATAAGCCGCCCTTGCTGTAACTGAACACTGAAAGAGAGAATTAGTTAGTATCAGTGGTCAATTTATTGGCTTATGTATATATTGGAGGCAGCTAGATAGATGAGAGTTGTTCGAAGTGGAATAAGGAGAGATCAGGCCCTTTCAAACACCCTGGTAGCTTGTATTCTGGTCTTGATGCGTGGGGGTTGTAGACAGTGAATGGTGTTAAGTGTCAGCCTTCAACCATTTTCTTTCTGTTCACAGATATTCTTTAATTTCTAGTTCATTCATTATTATGCAGTACCCGTTCTATTAGATTTCCTGCCAGTCTTTTTATATAAAACTTTCCTTTATTTTGTCCTAATATAAGAAACAGACAAATCTTAACGTGTACTTGGTTATTTTTGAATCAAAATTTAGTATTAATTCCTTTAAATACTCTTCCTTGGTCTTGATGATTCAATATTATTTCCGATGAAAAGGACCAAGGGTAGTATGTGGCAAAGTAAAATGGAGTTTTAGCTTTTTAATTTGAGGGTGATGGTTAGTCTTATTGTAGGACAACAGGAAAGGATAATGCTGCACTTTCATGTTATCTGTTTTCCTTTGGATCTTTCATTTTGCTGACATCAAAACTCAATCTCTGATTGTTATAGGCGCTCAATTCTTTACATGTTGAGGTATTAGTCATACCAGCTATATCAGAACTCAAAGAAACCTGGACCTCTGTTTTTGGGTTTGAGCCACTTGATCAAACAAGGAAGCAAATAACAAAGAACATGAATCTGTTGGTGTTCCCTCACGTAGATATGCTACAGAAGAAGATATCAAAGCATGAATTTACTAATGAAAATTTGATTCCTACTGAAGGTACATTTTCCTAGATGCTTGGCATGATCTGTTATTTTGGTTGTGTATGCTTGTAGATCTACGTCTTTGTTGTTCTTTTTCTAAGTTTGAACTTGTTTTCTGCATTTTTCATCATTTATCAGTTTGAATTTGTGTTCTCAATTTGTTGTCATTTTTCTATGTTTGAACTTGTGTTTTGCATAATGCAATTTGTTGTAGTTTCCAATCATAAGAAGAATCATACTGCATACGAGGCAGCAAATCAGGATGGGGAAGACTCAACAGGATCTGATTGTTGCAAGAAAATTGATAACTCATTGAATAACACACCTGACATTACTAGCGACAACATACAGAACAGTAAATCTACAAAAGATATCACATGTCAAGCTGTTCATGAACAATTGGTTGTGGACAGCAAAAGCACTGAGAATGCCGGTGACCATGTGGCTGATTCTTGTTGCCAAGTTGGAGACTACGATGGTGCACTGTTGGAGGTTACTGAAAATTGTTCAAACAAGGTCAAAGTAACAACTGAGGTTGGTTTAAATAACATCAGTGCTGAAAAATCTGTACTCTCTGGGGCAGAAAATATTCCTATTGACTCACAAGTTATGTTTAGGACAAGGGAATCAAAATATTCTGCTGACAGTAACCATGATTCACACAAGATTTCTGACAGCTGTGAACTGAGGGTTAAGACCGACTGTGCTCAACCAGATGGTATTGGATCAGAAGTACATACTCAATTTGACAATGGTTGTAGCACTCATTCTGTACCTGATGGTGATATTGCCTCTGGTGTAGCAGGTCTCCCGACCAACATCTTTACGAACACTGAATCACAAAAATTCACCCAAGATTTGCCTGTTAGTTGTGAAAACAATTCAAGTGTTGTTAGTGAGCCAAATGCTGATGAGGCAGAACTATGTTATTCCAAAACCATTGATCTCCAAACAAACAAAAATCCTAGAGATTGTCAATCTATACTAGTATCTTCTGGTATTTGTGAGAAAATTGCGAATGGTGTCAATGAGACGAATAAAGCTTCCAGTGAAGCTGATACCAGTTTTCTTCCTATTGAAGTAATTCTTGATGATAAACCTGGTTCTCATTCTATATCCAAGGGTCGCAGTGTCTCCGACGAAGCAGGTCTCACAACCAACATTTTGATGCATCTTGAATCACAGAGTATTACCAAACATTTTCCTGTTAATTGTGAAAACAATTCTAGTGGTCATGGTGCGCCAAATGCTGATGAATCCGAACTATGTCATTCCAAAACAATTGATCTCCAGACAAACATAATTCCTGAAGATTGCCAATTCATACTAGAATCTTCAGGTGTTTGTGAGAAAATTGCAGATGGTGTCAGTGAGAAGAATAAAGCGCCCAGTGCAGCTGATGCCAATGCTCTTCCAATTGATATTGAAGTAATTCCCAATAACAAGCCTGAGATAAAGGAGTCTTCAGAGCCAGCAGAGCTCGATTTGCAGGTTGATGAAACTGAACAGAGTGAAACTAAATCTGCTTCAGGTGCGGCTCTGCATTGTGCATCTGCTGGCAGTAATTCATGTGGTAGTGCTGACGGCTTAGTTCTGTCAAACAAGGCAGTTGAGTAGGGAAAAATATGGCAATGCATTCTGGAAAGGATCACAGGAATGACCTTGATCTTTAAACTCAGAAGGCGCGTCCTCCTAATTAATACGGCGAGATTTGCATTTTTAGCGAATTATTCTGTAAAAAATTCTTAGAATAGGGTGATCTTACATTTAGATAAAGATTTCTGGAGGATAGCTCCATTTTTTTGGAGGTGGATGAGTTAAAGAGAGGAACAACACAATGACCCGATGTCACAAGGCTCATGTATTTTGTTGCTCACATGGTTATTGCCATTTGGATGTGAATGGAGTAGAGCAATGCTTTTGTTATACTTGTTGCTTATACTTTTTCCCTTTTAGGTGTTAGAAAATTAGACATTGACATGATTAATTAAGCCTTGTAGATGGCAATGATCTTGTACCCTAATTGGCAGTGGTTACTGGAAAATTGAAATTTGAGTTTAGTTATTTTCAGAGTCTAGACGACAACCTGTTTTTTTCTATTATTTTTCTTTCCCTTTTCAGGGGTTGCTTTAAAGGAAATCGTGGCTATTCATCGTCTTGAAAAAGGAATGGAATATGAAAGTAAACTCAGCTTCATGCATCCAATTATTATGGTTATATAGTTATTTTTTTCCGACGTGCTTGTTTCTTCCACTTTGTGTTCTCCACTAATCTTCACTTCTGTTTCCGGGGAAACTCTATTTCCTATTGTGAGTTGAGAAATTTTAACTTTGGAGTTCCCATATCTAACGCCATTATAACAGTATGATGGAATTAAGTATTTAGAGGCTGTAACCGTGATATCTTGGTTATGAGTAGGGGTGGAAATAGGCTAGGCTAGGCTTTAGAAGGCCTGAGCCTGACCTACTATAAACTTAAAAGGCCTAAGCCTGGCCTAAGGCCTATCATAGGCTCAGTTTTTTGGCTTGGCCTGGCCTTTTTAAAAGTCAGGCCTGACCTGAAAGCCTATTTAAAAAGTCTGTATCTCATTAAAGTATTCAATTAATCTATATAACTTAAGAAGTCTTGTAGGTCGGCATATATATATATATATATATATATATATATATATATATATATATATATATATATATATATATATATATAGCTTTTTTTCTAATATATATGCATACATGAACCAACTTATTTAACATATTTCTAATATATATGAAAATATAGGCCGGCCTATAAGGCTTCATAGGCTTTTTAATAGTCTAAGCCTGGCCTATTTAATAAAATAGGCTTTTAAAAAAGCCTAAGCCTGACCTCTTTATTAAATAGGCATGGCCTGGCCTAGGCCTATGTAGGCTGGGCCGTAGGCCCCTGTAGGCCGGCCTGGCCTATTCCCACCCCTAGTTATGAGCCATTTCAGCGAGATTTTATAAAATATTAAACATATTGCATTATTAATTTTTCATCATTAATATTCAAATTGTATTATAAAAAAAAATTAATTATAATTTTGGTTCCCATATTTTATCTAATTCCCGAAATATGTCTCTCTATTTTAAATTTAAACAGTTTTGATCCTTTTATTTTAGATTTAAACAGTTTTGATCTCCTTTTTATACTTTTTAATTTAAAATTAACGGTGTTTTCATTTTTTAAATGACAAATTACATAAATATGACAAATCATCACATATAAATCTATTATTAAACTTTATAAATAAAAATATAAGTTAAAAAAATGAAAAATTCTCATCAATTTTTTATAAAAAATCATGAAAGGGGGACTAAAATTATTTGAATTTAAAATAGGGGATCAAAACTGTTTGAATTAAAAATAGAATTCATCACATTCTGGTGCAGGAATCCTATTGGGTCTTAATACAAAACAAATAACATAGAAATTACTTAAATATTAAAATAAAAAACATTTTAAATATTAAATTGTTTTCCGACGTGCGATTTCTTCTTTGATACGCGCAGCTAATCTTCCTACATCACATTTCAATTATAAAGAGTTTAATGGACATGTATAATTTTTTTGTTTACATTGTCATCTAATATAATGAAGGTATATCATTCTGCCGTGTTATATAAATTATTTAAATTTTTCAGTCTCGCTTGTTAGAATATATGGTTGTCATTAATTGACAGCATCAATATATATCCTTTTTTTCCTTATAAAATCTTCGATATGTATTGTCAACAAATATTTTTTTTTACGCATTCAGTGCATCACAACCACTCTTATGTAATATTTTGAATATGATCAAGACAAAAGTCAAACAGTTATAAAAATTTGACAATAATGATTAATTGACGGTGTAAATTCCTTTACACCTTCAGTGTATTTTAATTAAATTCTTTTACATTTTTTTAGGTTTATCACCACCGGTTTAATCTAGTTTGGGGGCCAGTTCTGGCATCAAGTGATTTCAGCCCCCTTCCGCCAGTGATTTTAAAGTTTAAGAGCTTAGACCTAACTGTAATAATATTGTTCTAAGGGGTATGATGGATATCGCCGTCACCATGCCATGTCAGTAACATGTTCAGAAAATATTGAACGATGAAAGAGTTTTGTAAGTAGTGTCCTGTTATATCCATTATCCTGAGGACCACTTAGCTATGTGAATCTTAGGAAATTTTTGTGGCTAATATCTCTAAAAATTCAAAATTGTTTTTAGGTGTTTTCGATGATGCATCTCCGTACGCACCTTAAATCACATCATTTTTCATAAATGACGAAAATTGGTTTGAAGGTATATGGGGAAATTTTATGGGATGTATTCGGAGATGCATCTCCGAAAACACTCCTGAACCCATTCACTACGCGTTTTTTTTATTGAGCTGATTTATTTAACCATTCAGTGACATTTTTGGAGGTGCATCTCTGAAAATGTCAAGCAGAAAATTGAAAATATCACCACTTTGCACGATCATCTCTCCCGCACTCCATGCCACATCCTTAATTCAAAACCCTTAAAAAATTTCATTCTCAATCAACTTTTCGACTCCAAATCATCATTCTTGTGTTTTATCACATCAAATGGAACAAAAGAAGTTGAAATTTAAGGTAAAGTTCACCCATTTCATATCTCATTGCTAGCATTGATTTTATTCTTGAGCTGAAAAAAATGAACGTGACGTCCGAATGTGCATCTCCGAACTCACCTATTCATGTTTCAGATGTGCATCTCTGAATTTGCCTGTTACTGTGAGTTTTATAAACCGTTTTTTCTGTTTTAGTTCGTATTAAATATGGTGCACCTGAATATATTTTCCAAAGCTGCTGTAAGTAATGATGTAAAACCTGATGAGGTGAAGGATGATGTTAAACTGTATGAGGTGAAAGATGATATTAAACAGGGTGCTAGACCAATTATTGTCGAGATAGATGTTGGTCAACAATTTAGAAATGAACAACTATTTATTGTTCGTGAACATATGCTTCAACGGGTCCGCATGGAGGCCAAGAAATTGGGGTTTGGCATTGTAATAGGAAGGTATGCCAATGATTCTAATAGAAAGCAAGCATTTGCAACCATGATATGCGAGAGAAGTGACATGTACGTTCCAATGATTCAGAAGTTGAAACGTGATGGCATCAGATCGAGAAAATGTGAATGTTAGTTTAAATTGCGCGGATACTGTAAGATGAATGATACATGAAAATTTAATGCGGTTTCTGGTTTACATAATCATGCCTTGCAAACTGAGCTAGCCGATCATCCCATCATATGTCGCCTTAAACCGCGGGAGAAGGAAATTGTTTCGGACATGTCTTTAATAAGGGTGGCGCCAAAAAACATACTTACAGATTTGAAACGGAAAAGACCTGAAAGTGTTTCAAATATGAAGCATGTATACAATGCACATTATTGAAACAACACGACGATAAGAGGTCCAAGATCTGAAATGCAACAACTTTTGAAACTTTTGGATGATAACCACTATGTTTTTAGGTACATAGTTTGTGAGGATAAAGTCACAGTTCGCGAGATATTTTGGACTCAGCTCGAAAGTATTAAGATGTTCAACATATTTTTCACTGTTCTCATAATTGATTCAACGTATAATACCAACAAATATAGACTCCCACTACTAGAAATTATTGGTGTTACTTCTACGGAGAATACTTTTTCAGTGGGATTACATGTTTAGAATCCGAAAAAGAGGTCAATGTTACAAGGGCCATGGAAATGTGCAAGACTTTGTTGAAGGACCAAGTAAACATGCAGAATGTAATTGTCACTGATCGAGACAATGCACTGATGAATTTGGTTGCAAAGGTGTTTCCGATATCCTACACATTACTTTATGAATACCACATAATAAAAAATCGACTCAAACCCGCGATAGGCACCAAAAAAATGAAGGGTGAAGACGGAAAAATGGTCAAACATGGTGTGGTCAAACTGACACAAGATGACAATTCAATGAAGCGACCACCTTTATACTTTGAACATGTTGATTCACATTTCCCGAGTTCTCTAACTCCGAAATCTCAAAAAAGTGTTTGCATAGTGCTCGCATTAGCAAACCACCTCCTTTACCACCGATGGCGAAAGTATTCTTCATTGAAGAAATGTCGCCTTTTATGCACAAACACGTTGAGCGGATTCTAAATGTTAAGGATGATGTTAAGGATGATTGTAAATGAGAGGAGAGGAGAATCACTTTCTTGTCCGCCAATAACTTTTGAAAGTGTTGAATATGCATAGTAAATTCTACCCATCACTATACGAAAAAAAAGAATATGTTGATGCAACTCACAACGCTCTTACTCCTTGTGTTAGCGGTCCTGTACCGCAGTCAAAATAGATGCGCTTCCATGAAATGGGACATCTTATAGCAACTACATATAACAGGGCGTGTAACGATCTCACAATATATGGATTCTCGAAGACATTTTTTTCACTTCGGAGTGGCCTATCTCAAGATCCACCCGAACGCATCTTGTGTATCAAGCAAATTTCAAAATCGTTACATTTTATTGAGATTTATTTGAATCCTAGGTGTCCTATACCAAGTACATCATTGTAGTGGACAACACATTCCACAAAAGTGGCGGAAACTTGGTCGGGTCAGTTTTTGGAAAGGATGGAAGAATTCACCAAATTGAATGAGCTTGAAAAAGAATCAACTAAGGAAAATTCGAAGGAGGAACCAATAGTACAATTATGTGGTGATGCATCTTTTGATTCATTTTGGGTTGTAATTGGTACACTTTTTTGAATGTATTATTGTCAATGATGTAATTTTGATACAATTTAATACACAAGTAATATATATTCAACAATGATGGTGTAAATGTCGATTGTTTTTGTTTACAAATTTTATGGTTTATTGTCAACGATGTAATCTTGATACAATTTAATACACAAGTAATATATATTCAACAATGATGGTGTAAATGTCGATTGATTTTGTTTACAAATTTTATGGTTTACATCTTCTGTTTATATTTACATAGTTTTTGCTTTATTTCTAGTTCAAGGGTGATTCCAAATATGCATCTCCGGATACACCCCATACTAAATAGAAAACACAACAGGACACTTTACGGATGTGCATATCCGTAAACACCCTTTTTTTCTTCTAAAAAAGGGTTTATTCGGATACGCATCTCCGAAAAGTTCCTTGATGACAACATAAGGTTTCTAAGATCCAAAGTGATCAGAAACTTGTATAAATAGAGTGTCTTTCATCTCATATTTTTTATAAAAGACACCACAATCAGAGAATGAATGATATTCCCACCTTGCATTTGTATATTTCAATGGGGAGAAGTCGCCACTTCAATTTAGGGTCATTGAGGACACACCTTTTGCCGATATGATATCCAAACTGAATACTCTCATGCGATATCCAAAAAATCGAAGAGTTGTCAAACTCGAGTATCATTCACCCTCGTTTGATAGCGAAGGAAAGATACAATTAACCATTTATGAATTGAAGGTGAATGAAGATTTAGAGGTTATATGGAGTAATTTTTGACGTTATGCAACAAAGGGTCCGATTGAAGTGGATGCGAAAATTGCAAGATCCGTCGAAGATATTACCAATATGTTGCAACGTCCTAAATTACTTATTTATAACGATATGTAATGTTAAATTTATGTTAAGGACAATCTATGTAATGTTGAGTGTTTTAATTTAATGTCAAGTTGTCGTGGTTTCTAGATCTTTCTCATATTGTCTTTGTTTCTGTTTGAAGTATCAATGCTATTTTGGATATGTATCTCAGAAATATACCAAATACACGTTCAGAGATGCAATTTTAGACTAAAATTAAGTATAATAAGGGTGACTCACTTATTTGCGTTTAATTTTGTGGGAAATGAATGCGTCCGGATATGCATCTCCAAACTCTAGGTATAATTTTGAATTCTTACCAAATATTTGTAAAAAGGTATGTAGGTGAGAAAAGAAATTCCCGAATGTTAAGCATAATTTTGGTAGAACAGGGCTTACATCGATGCTAGAAAAGTAGGATTTGAAGTCAACATCATTCAACTCCTTTCTTATAAACCAAATATTTTTATGCATTTTTGGTCTGTGTTGTTATACATTTTAAAAAATTAATATAAAGAAAAAAAATAAAATTCATATTAAAATTTAAGAGAATATAGTTAAAAACAAAAATTAAGAATCACTTAAAAAGAGGTCAAAAGATTAAGTTATAATCAAAATAGTACTTGTATATTTTGTATATCAAAATGTACAAAAGTAGTGTTGCAGTAGGCGAATTTTTTTAACATTTAGCAAAAAATATAGTTGAAAGAGTATGTTTCATCAAGGTCGTAATCTTGTGAAATAATACTACTTTGACCTATAAATTGAACACACTTGAATTATCCTAGTTAGTCATGCGTAGACTCAAAGACATTTGGAGAGTGCTTGAAATACTATTAGGAAAGTGATTTCATTCACGATTCAAACCTGAATCCATTTGATTTTCAAAGTTTATCTAACATTTAAGAATTTCTCTTTCACAAAAAGCATTTTTTGGTTGTTTGCAAGTAACACATGTTCAAAATTTTCTCCTTGCTATTCCTATTGATGGTCTATGCCAACATTTGTCTGGGTAGAGTACTGTACCATCCTTAAATACCGACTTATGATTCTCTAATTTTTTTTATTGACGGAGTTTTCCCTATTTGCCACAAGGCGTGCTTGGATAATTTTGGGGAACATGTCATTCATTGTAAGGAGCTTCTAGGATTTAAATATCGACATGACTTTGTTAAGGATGTCTTATTTGATATATTTAGACGTGTTGGAGTATCTCTGAAGAAAAAAGCGTTTGTGAATTTCTTGAGTGACCCATAGGAGGAGATATCAACACTTAGGTCAACAGATGTTTTGGTGTACGAGTGAGTATGAGGGAAACATACACGTGTAGGCTTATCTAAGGTTTCTCCACTGGTGCGAATGAGGATCAGAGATTTTAATGTGGGGTAGACAACTCTCAAAGTCGCTTCAAGTAAAGTTGTCAAACATGATAAATCGTGTTCCGACAATCAACATGCTTTCATACCATTTGCCTTTGACACTTTTTATTTCCTAATATCAGAAGTAGCGAATCTTTTAGTGCAAAGATTCTCACATACCAATATTGTGTTTTATAAGATAATGAATTTAATTTTTAAAAAGATTAAGTTTACCATCCAAAAAGAAATATCAACGGATGTTGTTGTATATTTATTTGTTATTCATGTATAGTCATGATTTTATATATATATATATATATATATATATATATATATATATATATATATATATATATATATATATATATATATATATATATATATATATATATATATATATATATATATATATATATATAAATGGAATCCCATTTTTGAAAAAAATAAATTTACTTTAGAAATTATAATGGTTTTCTTTTTTACATATATGCAATTTTTTCTTCTTCTATCAAATGAAGTGATCTTTTTAGATTATTTGAGTTCTTCAGTTTACTTCAAGTTTGTAATTAGAGTAATCTTTTACCGGAGAGTCTCAGTTTCATTTGATCTCGAATATTGTTATCAGATTTAGTGTTGACACCAAAAATCACCGTCAACATTGTTAAATTTGATTATGTAACTATTTGTATTGTATCTGTTTGTTCAATTTAATAACCATGTTATACATATTTCAACTACTAATGTAATCATTATTAATGATTATTTACATTAAAGTTCTTGAATTTCTGAATTGGTGGACCAAAATGAAAAAGGTAAAATAGATGTGCTAAAAGTGTTGCCAAGCCAAAAACAAAAAGACTAGTTTATTTTGGTGAGTTGTGCATCTTTGCTAAATAGATGGACTCAAAGACAGTATCAGTAAAGTACACAAAATGGGAAATTAAAGTAGGGGCCGGTTTTATAAAGAAAGTAAAATCAAAGAAACTTGAGAAAGTAGGGGCCATTATATGGAAATCTCAATTATATTGCATACCATAGGAAACATAACAAATAGTAGGGGAAGGATAGCATGGTGAACAAAATTTATTGCTTCTTCATGGTGAACTAGTAAAATCACCATTAATTTAATAATAAATAAATTGAGTGGTCATGATTCACTAAGGGTTACCTACTATTCAAGTTATAGGTAAATAAAAAAATATTTACATTTTTACCTTAACAACTATTTATATTTATAGCCCAATATTTACAACAAATTGAAAATAAAATACACCACTTTTGAATAAAATATATGGAAGAAGTGGCTAATATTAGACCATTCCCCTCCTTTAATGGAATTCTTCAGTTTTTTATTAATTAAAAAATAGAATAAATAAATTCCTAAATAGAAGACTTGTTTGCTAAAGTTACCTTCCTCACCCAACACCAATTCTTATTTTTTTTCTTTTTTATTTAATTATTTAATTATATATTTTTTATCTCATTTATAATAATAATAATAATAATAATAATAATAATAATAATAATAATAATCTATGATTGTAACTAGTACCACTTTATAATATATTTTTTAAATTTTTTTAATGTTTTACGTTGCCACTGTATTTTAATTTATTTTATTTTACAATTTTTTTAGTTTTTATTTTACTTTATTTTATTAATTATTTTATAATTTAAAAATAAAATATTTATTTAGACCAATAAATAATTATATTTTTTTGGATATTTATGTAAAAAATTATAAAATGATTAATGTAGTATGTTAGTTTTTTGTTTAAATTGAAAAAGATTTGTTTAACTTACAATAATAGGTAATTTTTAGTTCACCATGATGAATCCATAAATATAGTTCACCATGTTAACCTTCACCCAAATAGTAAAGGTTTGTTTTTATAGATTTTATTTAAAAGTGAAAATTAAAATAGATTCATCAAAATACCAAAAGTAAAATAAATTTAAATTATAATATTGTTAACGATATATAGTTCTATTTATAAATAAAAATAGATAGTTTTAAGATGGTAAACAAAACCTTCAAATTCAAATTCGAACTAATTCAATCTTGTCAAATTTAGTTATATTTTTTCTATGATTCTATTTATAAGAGAAAATTTATTTTTTAAATTTATTGAGTAATTAATGTATCTAAACTGTATAATAGTCCAAATACATTGATTATTCAATGAATCTAAAAAGTTAACTTTCTCTTATAAATAGGATCAGAGGGAGTAAAATATAAGATATGTTTTTATATTTGCAGGACCTCCTTCTTGGCAACACTAATTGACAACACAAAGATCCCTCAATGCAAATGATAAAACATCTCTTTCATCGCTTTTCGATTGCTTTACTCAAACAAGCAATGTAGTTATAATCATTGTTCGGGAAGTTGGATTGGACATCTTTGATAGATCTAAGTGCAATAGGAAAGTTACACTTAGAGGTTTCTAATCCAGTGATTTTGTGTTGCGAAGAAAGCTTGCTCCTAACTTGGAAGGGCCATATCGGGTCTCAACTAGCACAAATAATGAATCTTACACCATTGAGACTTTTCACGGAAAACTTATCGCATAGATTTGAAATGTTGTGAGGTTGATATGCTATTACAACTAAGTCGCTCCTTTGTTTTATATTTTAGTACATGTGAAAAATCTTCGAGTGTAACCCTTTGCGGAGCAAATTAATGAATAAGATTTTCTTAAAATTTTTCTGGCATTATCACTCTTATAGACAATAGGGCTGAGCATTAACATTGTCACTCTTAATGGCACCAATATTCGAAAAAAAAATAGCCACGAGCGTCAAACTAGACGTAGGCGAATTCCTTATATATGCCACACAAGATGAAGAGGAATGCAACACTAGGCATACCCCCAATTGGTATCTAGCCTCTCCAAAGTGCATGTGGTGGAGCCCTACTTATGTCGTCCTTGAACCGAGTTCTTATCCGTGGGTGTGGAAGGGGAACAAACCCTTGACCGAGTTCAATCCCCAAAGACGTATAATAAGTTAAAGATTGATCTTCGTCGGTGCGACCATAAAAAGTAGCGGGGGATAACCACCCAAGAAAGGATAACAACCAATCCAGAAAATGAAAGCATAATAGTATGTCAAATGATGAAACAAAATCATTCATAAAAGTGTTCATAATATCAAGGACAATGATCAGTACAATACAAGTAGACAACAAGTTAAAGGATGAAAGTCGACACAAATGCAAAATGAATGAAAAAGCTGAAGACGTGCCTAGGAAAATAAATCTTTTACGAGGGAGAAAAGCTTTCCATTCACGACCTCCAATTCAACATTGAATTTATTCCTTGGGATATTCAGTCTAGGACAAAGTACTTCCACTTGGTTTAAAGCATTATCGATAGAGGTTGTCATGACATAGCTTTCAGCATGAATGACTCTTTTAGACTCATTATGCCAAAAGTATTTTCCCTCCTTGATCAATATTTCCTTCACATTTTTAGCCCCTTCCAAGGGAGATTCCTCCACCTCCTTTAAATCGATTCCATATCTTCCACCAGTTTTTGTGCCAGTCTTAAGAGACTTGATTTACTCATTCAAAGGAACTTTGACACTAGAAAAAAGGTATGGAACATCCCTAGGTTTTTCTACGTACTTCTTCACCTATTCCTACAAAGATTTTAAGAGCTTCCTCGTTTCAGCAAGCTACTTCAGGAAATTGTCTCTCTCCCAGAAAATGGAGTCAAAGCTAGTTCCACTTGAATTTATACCTTGAGATATTCAATCTAGTTCAAAGCATTATCGAGGGAGGTTGGCATGCCATAGATGCCAACATGGACGACTCGACTCAATCAAATGAACAAACTAGTTATAATCATAACTCATAAAGCTAGACTAAACATTGTTGTAAGATCTAGGACCAATGATGAGAAAGAAAAAATGCATGGATTAGGAAGGTGGCACGCATTAAGTTCCACTATTATTAATTTCCCTTCCTCGAGCACCCCTGTCTTGAGCTTCTTTGAGACCGGCCCATCCAAAATAAGCCTTTTGTCTTTCTCCCACTTGGAAGAATCATCACTATTGGAAAATCATTATATCTTTTACTCCAGGCCTCAGAGGTGGGAGGAACCTAGTTTTTCACCCCTTCCAATTATCCTCGTGGGGTTAATCCTTTGGAAATTCTAGACCTTATTGTGAATCCTCTTACTCAATGTCCTTTTGAGTTTGCATGTCTGCCTCCACTGATTGATTCAGATGCAGAGGTGGATAAAGGTGCACTTTTGCTAAGATCGTTCCTTAATTCCACCAATTTGTTAAAAATACTCATATTATCTGCAAGATAAAATGATAAATGATGACTATACAAGAAAAAACAAGTGATACCGAAAGTAACGAGTAATCTGAAGTTCCCCTCCTCACCGAATATTTTCTGTCTCTCTTCCTTGGTGGTCACCTCTACTAACAACCATGTTTCTATATGTCGTTTCATTTTCTTCAGAGCCTTATCATCGAAAGGACTGAGCTCACATAAAAAGCCAAAATCCTCCTAAAATGCGACAAGATTGTCCTTTAAACTCTCTTCTCTAGGAGACAAACTACAATATTTGTAAATATATATGCTCGTACCTTCTAGAAAATAATTTTCCCTAAAATACTTAGGAACATCGTCTACACACTTCATAACCATTAGGGGATTCTTAGAGGAAAACATGTCGCATCTCAGAAGATAATCTCTACTATTGACCCGATTCTCTAGCATAACACAAAAACTCTCATGAGCTTCGTGCCTAAGCTGGGGTAACCAAATAGCATCTATCTTTAAAATTATTTAAACTGTCCTTATAAACTTCAAACATTTTCTTCCTTTTTCTGAAGGAAACCAATCCTTGATCTCGGTATATCGTGGCAGAGGTCTGAATTGCTTCAAAATGAGGGCATCATTCATGTATTCACACCAATATTAAAAGACCTTAACGTAGGTCTGACTCACTAGGTGAATTTGTGAATGGGTGATTCTCAAGTGATTCATGACCCAAACTTTAAACTCATTGAAGGGAAGACTGAACTTCGCCCTAGAGAATAAACACTCATGAATGGGAATCTCACAACTATCGAAGAGACTATAGATTTTATTGTTGGGAGTTTCATGTGAAATCAACCAGTCAATGGACGCACAAACATCTTGGTAGGCACTTTTTATCATGTTGTGCCTTGCTGAAGATGGATGCCATACCCAAGACATCTCTTTCCACCTGGGAAAATTGATTTACATTAGTGGATAGATCAAGAGCCCATTCTCCCTTAGCACCACTTCCTACTCATTGTCAACAAGTAAAAAGTTACGACAATGGATGTTGGAACATGATTGGGATTATATCCACTATCTCACCTCATTATCACTTGGTCCGCAACCATGTTGACGCATAAAATCCTTAATACGATATGGGCATTTGACTCACTCCTCCACATCTTTACAGTTTTTGGATTCATAATTGGGAGCTCAAGGACTCCAAAACCACGAGAAACTTCAACGTAAATAATCCTAAATGGTTCAACTTCCTCATTCTCATCTAAGTTCATTTTGAGATTTTTTTCTTCATGAGGATCCCCCAACTCTTCTGCATCATGTCTTGGACTCCCTGTAGTGTCATCACTTAAATTAATCTCTATAAAGTCTACAGAAGGATGCCTTACGACTAGAGGATACACCTCATTCTTTATGTGTTCATAACTTTGGTTTGTGAGGAGGCGTCACTTATCACATCATCGCTCGACAAGTCTACAAAGGAATGTTCTTGTTTCTTATATTGGCCATGGCTAGAAATAAAAGGAAACAAATAAAAGGGTAAAGAAAGAAAATGTACATAGAGTATTTGCAGAGTTCAATTCAAAGTAATGAAAACCTGACCACTAAACTCCTAGAAATATTGCACAAACAAAGATGAAGATCGAAAGAAGTGGGAAGATCATTCGTAAATAAATATCACATGAAAGAGTGAAAGTATGAAACTCTAGAGCAAAAGAAGAAACTGATTGTGTTTCACAAATTTATAAGCAACCAGAGGTGTCTAAATCGACAATAAGGAATCAATAGTACATTAAAAGACGTAATCATGGGTCCCTGGTCCACCTCATTTCCATAACGACACTCGAGTGAACTCAAGTGCTATAGTGATGTCACCATCTCTTTACCTAAACGTCTAGGGCCATGTGGAAGATTTTCACTATGAAACATTTCAATTACAAGACAAACATTTAATGCATTTGTTCCTAAGATCACCCATTTTCATTCAATACACCACCAAACACTCCCTTGACACGTAATACCGCCCAGAGGCTCCGAAACAACGAAGAAGAACGTTATGGAGGCCACTCTCAATAATTCTATAGCAATCCTAGCTTCATGCTATGTAGAAAGGACTTTGTACCATTTTGGGCTGGCCAAACGGCTGAATAAGACCGACCAGATTAGGAAAATCTATCCACATCTGTCCTTGTTGAAAATTGACGGGCAAGTAGACTCTCACTATGGGGTCGCACATCGAAACTAGGCAGCACACTTATAAGAACCTTTGGAATCATTTCGATAGTTGCTAGTATTCCATGCCACACTCACTGCGGACGGTTCTAATAGTCATCCATATATAAGCCTAATTTTGTACCACACCAAAGTACAATTCAATTTATACTTGCAAATTACACCTCTGTGATCTCACTGACTTATGCGTTGAAGCACTAATCATACATCAACGCCTCCTCTTCACCAATTTTCTATTTCATCGGAATAGAAAATATCATTTTTTTAAACATGTTTATCTAATTATTAAAGAGAACTTATTAAAAAAAAACAATATAGGACTAATATCATGTTTATCTTTAGTAAAGAGACATTTTTTTTCTAAAGAAGACGATACACACAATTCAACATGAAGGACTAATATCATACATGAAGGACTAATAATTTCATTAATAACAATGAAGGACAATTAGTTTTACTTACAACAAAATACAGTGGGACTAAACTTGAGACAAGCCTATGTTGTGATGTTTTTCATGAACAATGTAAAGATATATAGCATCTGATACATCACTTTCTTGTGCATAAAATGGACCAACCATAAGTATCTCAGTACATAATAGGATTGTCTTTTCCTATTTGGAACCCTAGCTTTCTTTTAATGGTTTTCTCACATTCATTCATCATAACTTTTACTTTCTCTCATATTACATTAATTTCTTATGAGATATGAAAACATCTAATAGCACTAAAATTAATCATTGATTTTTTCTGCCTAATGATTTATTATTTTTTGTGTTATGCTTTTTGTTTGATACCTACCTAGTTATCTTCCCCATGTGCAACATTGCTTTCATCCCAAACAAAGGCATAGTGAAAATTGATATATATATATATATATATATATATATATATATATATATATATATATATATATATATATATATATATATATATATATTGATGAGATCTTCATTTTCTTACAAAAATGCCAAGCACAAGAAATATGAGAAATCTCAACAATTGTTTTTCAGATTCAACTCTATCAAAATCTCCACCTACAAGTCCCACTGCTATTACTACTACTACCAGTGCAACTTCCTCACATCAACATCATCACAAACCTTCTCCTTCTACATCTCCCACATCATTTATGATCAAGAACTTCAACTCTCTCTATGACCCTTCCTTAAACTCTGACCATACTTTATGTTCTTCTTCACTCTCTACCACTTTCACCATATCCACATCATTCAATCTTGATGTCGAACCCGAACCCGAGCTCGAACCAGTTGACTTTGCAGCTGCCTTCGCCTCTCAACGGTTCTTCTTCTCCTCTCCTGGAAGTTCGAATTCACTAGTTGAATACACAGATACAAATTGCAAGTCCAATAGTAGTGAGCGTGAGCGTGAGAAGAAGAAGAATAACAAAAAGGAAGAGAAAGAGGAGGTTTTGTTCAACGGAAGCGTGGCTGTTCCGACCTATTCGCCCGATCCTTATACGGATTTCAGGAGATCGATGCAAGAGATGGTGGAGGCGCGTCCGGAGTTGATGGATGTGAAGTCAAATTGGAACATCTTGCATGAATTGCTTCTTTGTTACCTTGCTCTCAACCCAAAGAACACTCACAAGTTCATTCTTGGTGCTTTCGCGGATCTTCTCGTTACCCTCATATCATTGTAATCATGATTTTAAATTACAGTTGCACTAGGGTTGCAAAAGACACTCATCAGCTTATTCTATGAGCTTTTTCCTTTTTCCGATCTTCTCATTACCTGCGTAATATGATAATCATGATTTTAAATTGCAGTTGCAAGTGTATGCACATTGGAGATATTTTTAATATTGCGGTTGCAATTGTAATTGCAGTTTGAATTATGATTCATGTGATCTCCAAAAACATGTAGGGTTGATGTCAGCTAATGATTTGTCTCATCATGATCAATAAAAGTGGTATATGATTCATACACGTTGATAGTTTCTTGATTTGGTTAAAATTTAACGTGTACTTGAGTATAGTACGTACATAGTGACTAAATTTTTTAGTTTCTTTCTTCCTAGGGTGGGGAAGAGGCTACAATCAAGGTTTTGGTCCCCTACTTCATCTATCACCATCCTCATTATCACTTTGCTATTTTATTTTTTTTATTATAAAAGTATAGCATGATAAATAAACTACTATAGTTTTTAATATTGTTATGATTTAATTTAATTTTGCATTATAGAAATAATACTAAATTAATCTAATGACATTGGTTACATTTTTTTCAATTCAAATTCAGATAGATCATAAAAGACACAAAGTAGCAAAATTAGTGTATGGTCTCTTTTTAGATCTTGACGACACTCATAGTTTAATTTGGCTGGTAAGCAAAGTTGTTTTTAATTAATATAGTTAATTAGTTGTTATATGTTTTTGACTTATTGGGCAGTGGAAAGGGAAAATTGATATTACTCCACTATTAAACAAATGTAAGTGATTAGTTAATAATTGTTTGATTGAGCAGAATCGATGCATCCAGACGATGAGAATCATCAGATGCTCAGAGGGTCAGAAAGAAACAAAATGGAAATTAGTTTAATAAGACTTGGTAAACAGACATAATCAAGAAATCTCGATATTCTGCCCCCTTTCAATTTTGGTTTTCATTTTCTATTTTGATTCTAATAATATTTTAATGAGATGCTGGTTATGAATGAAGATAAGCCACGCTGAAGATTCACTTGCCATTTATTTAAGACATTTCGTTATTTATTTATTTATTTATTTATTATATATCTATATAGTTTAATTATTAGATTAAATATGTATTTCGTCCCTGTAAAATTAATAATTCAATTTAGTTTTTGATTGTACATGATCAGAATGGATTGTTAGGGCCTGCAATTGTAATCTCCTATGAACCTGCAAGGTATTTCGATGCTAAAGTAAGTATAACAGTAGGAGAGAAAGTACAGAGTATGTGTGATAGAATGAATAATGAATACCTCACCCTCTAATGAAAGAAGGTATTTATAGCCCCAGCTTTGGGCCAAAATTTCCCAATTGGCCCGGATCTATTGGAGGCCCACGTGCTAGGAAACCTCAAGAATCCTACGTGGTAGGGCTGAGTCAGCAAGTGGCTCATATTCTGGATGAGCAGAGCGTAGGGTTCGGAAGGAGTTGTATGAATCCTTCGCAAGCGAATCTGACCACGTGCTCTTTGTGTAGCACGTGAGTTGAGTTCATAACGGTCGTAAGGTGAGGACGCGAATTGGGCTTGGAGCGTATTTAGGCCTGCTTGGCCTAGACCAGAACAGGAGCCCCCCAAGTATCTGTTTCTTCTAGAAGCAATGACTTTCGGCTATTCGGCTAATGGGGAGCGTCGTAGAGACCTTAAGGCCGAGCTCGATGTGTACCGCCGTGATCGTAATTGTTGCGGAGGATTATACGCGCGCTCCTAGATGGTCGAGCATCGTGTAGGGACGAAGATATACTCTGACGTGCATCGTGTTGGGACGATGACGTGTCCTGACGAGCATCGTAGTATCAACTTCCTGGAATATTTAATTGACACGTGTTCTCGAGACCTCCGAGGAGTCCTGGGGCTGAGGAGGCGGATTGTTCCAGTTGCCTTTATATGTTTAGGAAATACAAAACGTCTGAGTCCCAACAGGTAAGGTGTCAGGTCATTTATGACGCGTGGCAACTAATTGCGGCGCCATCATGACCTAAGGGAGTCTAGCTGTCTAGGCAATAATGGCAATGATGGATCCCCTTCACACTTCTCCGTAACACTTCGTTATAAAAGAGGACAAGAGGATCATTTGCGCATTTCACTAAGTTTTTATTCTCTGTTGCTCTGCCATCAAGAACAGAGAACTCTCCCGTCGTTGCAAGCCTTTTTCCAGCCTTCTCCTATTAGCAGGTTAGTAAACTTCTCTTTTAACTTGTAATGTATTACTAGCGTCCTAGGTTTTTAAGGGTTGTTTACGGGTTAAATAGGTGCGTAGCAGCGGATTGTTTGAATTTCCTAGCTTAAATGTCTAGAAATTATATGAATTCCCCGAGCACACCATGAACATACCGATGATAGAGCGAATTACTTTGAAGGACTTTAGATGAGTGGGACGAGCACCTTTTGATTAACCCAGAGAGGCCATGAGTGAGACGGGGAGGGTTAATCATTATTCACATGTTTTCGTTGAGCGAGGTATGGATGCGACGGGGATATTAGAGGGATGATCTGAGGAGGATCCACCTCCAGTAAGTACTATGTGAGTGATGGAGTATTAATTCCTGCTCATGGGCCTGTTCATACGAAGGAGGGCCCGGGCTGTCCAACTATCCTTGCCCTTTCACTTGATTTGCAGTGGAAGGGTAGATTTGATTCTCAGTCGAATTCATTATTTTCTATGCCTTTCAGGTAAAATGGCCGAAGATCACCCTCAAATAGATCCCAAGAGATTGTGAATGAATATCATGGAGGTGGAGTTCCTGTCGAGCAGGGGGTTCCCATGGTGCAGGTAGTCCCGTCGAGGAGACTCAAGGACTGGGTGGCTTCCGATCCATTGAACATAGCTTCGCGCTTTGCCACGCATCCCGAGGAAGCATTCAATATCATTGAGGATCTGGAGCCGGGCACGAGGGGGTTATGGAGGGCTTATCCTCCTAAGCCTTATTAATATATATGCTCAGAGTATTTGGGGAACCTCTTTGCGATGTGTGAATTCACCTTTAAAGAGGTGGGGATGTGGTTGGCCTTCACGGAGTTGCAGATGAATGTTTTCAACTGGTTACAACTATCCCCCTCTCAACTTTACTCCAACGCGCTCTTTGGCCGTTCGAGCGTGTCTGCCTTTACCTTGAGGTTGAATCGAGCATAGGCTTATTCTTCCAGGTATTCCATTTGCAGAGGAAGAGGGAGGCCGATGGGAAATATGCTTGGGTTTCTTTTAAGCAGCCGAGGAAGCTGTTAGGCATTTATCAGGATTTCGTGAAGCATTTCAAGGATAGATATTTCGTGATAAAGCCTCTCACCCAGGCCGCATATATGACTTTGTTCGATACCGCGGAGTACAAGGAGGAATGGGAGGTGAAGAGTGGGATGGTTTGCAAGTTTCCCTTGGAGTGGCAGTACGAGCACTTTGAGAGGGGAACTGAAGCTTATATCTACAAGGATGAAGATATGAATGACCGAGATAGAGCCGTCTACCAGCTACTTGTTAGGTTTGTTGGCGGTTTTAGACCGGCGAGGTGCACTACACTCGACGAGAAACAAATATTCGATGATCAAGGGGTGCCTGTCTTCACTGCTCGTTATATAAACACTAAGGCTCTTCTCGAGTGTCAAAGCGAATGGGAGGCTGTGATTTTGTTAGGTATAAGATGTTTATCATGTGTTTGTGTGTTTTATTTCTTCTTGTGCTAATCTTGTTTTGACATTAGTAGGAAAAATGGCCGATTTGCATGAGAAGATAAATCAAGCTGCGAGCAGCGAAGGGGGCCAAAAATGGTCCACAGAGGACTTATGTTTAGCAATTATAGACTGATGGAAAAGGCGTCGACTCTGAAGGTTCTCCGTCCTCGACTGAAGCGAGTCCTATTTCTCCGACCAGGCCTACGAAGAAGCAAAAAATTCAAGATACACCTGGTGGTCGACCGGAGGGCAAAGAACCTGATTCTCTGGAGACGTTCTTGCTGCCGACCTGCACTCTCTACTGGGGGCTCTTTATTGGAAAGAATTCCATTATTTTGTACGAGGAGGAAGCTAGGCACATTCTGGCGCGCGACAGGGTGTCCCGAGGTAACGAGCTTACATAGGATGTCGAGGGTATGATGAGGATTCTGGAGGCTGCTCTTCCTTTGAATGATGCGAAGACCTATCCGCATAAGGATTTCGATCGCCTAAATCCAAGTATGCGGAACTCGGGCTTCAGTTTGACTTACTAGAGTCAGATTTTGAGCATTATAAGCATAAGTATGAGGTCCAGCCTGGGTTGGTTGAAGATTTGGTCAATAAAAACAAAGAGCTGAAAGATATGACCGAAGAGCGTGACGAGTTGAAGAAGCGGGTCGAAGAGCTCGAATCTGGAGCCCATCCTGCCTAGGGTGAAATTGAAGAGGAGAAAGTCTTTTAGACTCGTGCCCATATGATTGCCACGGTCAGAGAGCTCGAGCAGGACTGTTTGGATACCCTGTGTGCCAAGTTCAAGGCCGCGATAAAGCAGATCAAGGTCGTCAACCATGAAGTTGATCTGGTTACCAAGGGGACTAATCCCTTCTTCAAAGTGGTGAATGGTGAGATCGTGATTTTGGAAGGGTTCGCGGACGAGGAGGAGGAGGATGGTGACGCTTGACTTCAGTTACGGGCCTGCGAGCCAAATTTTGTCTGGCCTGCATGCCGATTTTGTTTCTTTTGTTTGAACAAAGGGGCTATGTCCGTCTACTTTTTTGGAGGCATGCGTTCCCGTATAACTTGTAATATTTTTAAACAGCACCAACCTTCTTGGTCGGCTTTATTAATTGCCTTTGCTTACAACTGTTATGTTTTTGAATGCTTGCATGCCTGTTTTATGTGCTAATGTTCTTTATAGGTGTTAAATACTTGATGGATATAAGAATTGGCGGTTGCTCGACCGTTAGTTGTCATCTATCTGTGTGGAGGACCCGCCAGGAAAACGAGAGCGGGACTGGTCAGTTGACGAGCTCGAGGCCGCGATCGAGACCTGGAGCTCGTGGCGTGAATGTTTCCCATCGCGAGTTGGGTGTTCTGCCAAACAGGTACTACAAAGGCGAAGCTAAGTATAGGTATCCCCGTCGGACCGAAAAGCTGTTCGTGTATGCGAACGAGCATTCGAACTTCGTTGTGATCGGGAGGTTAACGTCCGTACCATGATGCGCTTCTTTGTCGGGCGAGTACCGTCGTCTTCTGACGGTCTGGCCGGTTGGGTAGTCGTGGATTTATCTATAATATTATCTAATATTTTCAGCGTTTCAGGGTCGAGCAAGTGGTTCCCCGAGCAGATTTTTGGGGTAATAGGCCCCGTTGTTCGTCTTATCTCGGACGCGGTAAGGACCTTCCCAATTCGGGGAGACTTTTCCCTCACGTGAGTATTTCATGTTTCTGTGTAGGACGAGGGAGCCGATTTGGAATTCACGATTTCTCCTCATTTTTTGTGACCTTGTTCTAAAGGCCGACACTCCGTCTCAGTTGGGAGACTTTCATTCTATATCTTTTGTAAGGTTTCTTTATAAACCCATGTAAAAAGTTTTGATGGACATGATCTATAGTGTTATGGATAAGCTTATTTCTTCTAACCAGCTAGCCTTTGTAAAAGGAATATTCCTAATAGATAGGGTTGTAGTCGTGAATGAGTTGGTGGATCTAGCCCATAAGAATAAAAAGTCTTGCTTCATTTTGAAATTATGTTATTTTAGAAAGCTTATGACTCAGTTAGTTGGTCCATTATGGATAATATGCTTTCGTTTTTATTTTAATGATAAGTAGAGAATTTGGATTCGCACGTGCATTTTTTCC